>NC_083809.1:5781752-6480603 GCF_015708825.2 Lethenteron reissneri
AGCATCTCATCATCATCTAATCATCATCACCATCATCATGTAATCATCATTACCACCATCATCTCATCATCACCACCATCATCTCATCATCACCATCATCATCCCATCATCACCATCATCTCATCATTATCATCATCATCATCCCCATCATTATCATTACCACCACCATCATCACCGCCATCATCTCATCACCACCACCAGCATCCCATCATCATCTAATCATCATCACCATCATCTAATCCTCATTACCACCATCATCTCATCACCACCATGATCCCATCATCACCATCATCTCATCATTATCATCATCATCATCATCCCCATCATCATCATCACCATCATCACCACCACGACCATCTGGCTTCAGGCCTTCAACCTCTGGGTGCCACTCCGATGGCCGTATCGGTGACCCGCCCTCCTCCACCACCCTACCCGCGTGTCCTGATCACGACTACCGCCACCACCACCACCACACTTTCCTGCCACGTTCTAATCGCAACCTCCAAGTTCGCTCTCGCCCAATCCTGCTGTGACATTCCAAGCATCCTCTACACACAGTGCACCGCTATGGGCACAGCAGCTCTTAACATGATGTATGGTGCCCCGTTCAGTGTGCCTTTACTGTGTGTCTAGAATTACTTCCCATTAATACCATTCAATATCTTACATTGAAAAATATTTTTTCGCACTAAAATATAAAGAGCTTTTGAGGTCGCAATTGCAACGTCTTGTTTTCTAAAATTATACGTTTGTATTAAATAAACAAAAACTGGAAGTCCACAGCGTTTCTGAGTTGGACAGATGGTTATGGTGTCAAAGGACTGAGCTGGTACGGTTGAGTACCTGAGTTCGAATCCAGAACTCAATCGCGCCCATGGCTAAACCCGCTTCTGAAACTGGGTTCCCAGCCTGGTCATAAAATTAAGATGTTAAAATAAAAAAATGATTATAATTATTCGGCAGCCAACGTGAACTGACACAAAATTCATGAACGGAATTAGACGTGATCGAGCTACGCTTGGAATGTATTGTTTATTCAGCTGCTTTAATGAAGTTATTTTTGTGTTTATGAATTTTGGTTTGACTGTCGTGCGACAAACACCGATCTCATAGCAGAGTATGTGGGGAAGTGTGCCCCCTATCGTGCCAAGATTGAAATGCTACTCCAAGGCGGTGATCTCAGAAGAAGTTCTGTCTAAACCTCTTTCGCAGTCATCCTCGGGTAACACACGGGCAGTGGCGTAGTGACTACATTATCAGTGGTGTAGTGACTACATTATCAGTGGCGTAGTGACTACATTATCAGTGGTGTAGTGGCTACATTACCAGTGGCGTAGTGACTACATTATCAGTGGTGTAGTGACTACATTATTAGTGGTGTAGTAACTACATTATCAGTGGCGTAGTAACTACATTATCAGTGGCGTAGTGACTACATTATCAGTGGCGTAGTGACTACATTATCAGTGGCGTAGTGACTACATTATCAGTGGCGTAGTGACTACATTATCAGTGGCGTAGTGACTACATTATCAGTGGCGTAGTGACTACATTATCAGTGGCGTAGTGACTACATTATCAGTGGCGTAGTGACTACATTATCAGTGGCGTAGTGACTACATTATCAGTGGCGTAGTGACTACATTATCAGTGGTGTAGTACTACATTATCAGTGGTGTAGTGACTACATTATCAGTGGTGTAGTGACTACATTATCAGTGGCGTAGTGACTACATTATCAGTGGCGTAGTGACTACATTATCAGTGGCGTAGTGACTACATTATCAGTGGCGTAGTGACTACATTATCAGTGGCGTAGTGACTACATTATCAGTGGCGTAGTGACTACATTATCAGTGGCGTAGTGACTACATTATCAGTGGCGTAGTAACTACATTATCAGTGGTGTAGTGACTACATTATTAGTGGTGTAGTAACTACATTATCAGTGGCGTAGTAACTACATTATCAGTGGCGTAGTGACTACATTATCAGTGGTGTAGTGACTACATTATTAGTGGTGTAGTAACTACATTATCAGTGGCGTAGTAACTACATTACCAGTGGCGTAGTGACTACATTATCAGTGGTGTAGTGACTACATTATTAGTGGTGTAGTAACTACATTATCAGTGGCGTAGTAACTACATTATCAGTGGCGTAGTGACTACATTATCAGTGGCGTAGTAACTACATTATCAGTGGCGTAGTGACTACATTATCAGTGGCGTAGTGACTACATTATCAGTGGCGTAGTGACTACATTATCAGTGGCGTAGTGACTACATTATCAGTGGCGTAGTAACTACATTACCAGTGGCGTAGTGACTACATTATCAGTGGTGTAGTGACTACATTATTAGTGGTGTAGTAACTACATTATCAGTGGCGTAGTAACTACATTATCAGTGGCGTAGTGACTACATTATCAGTGGCGTAGTGACTACATTATCAGTGGCGTAGTGACTACATTATCAGTGGCGTAGTGACTACATTATCAGTGGCGTAGTGACTACATTATCAGTGGTGTAGTAACTACATTATCAGTGGTGTAGTGACTACATAGTAACACATTATCAGTGGCGTAGTGACTACATTATCAGTGGCGTAGTGAACTACATTATCAGTGGCGTCGTGACTACATTATCAGTGGCGTAGTGACTACATTATCAGTGGCGTAGTGACTACATTATCAGTGGCGTAGTGACTACATTATCAGTGGCGTAGTGACTACATTATCAGTGGTGTAGTGACTACATTATCAGTGGCGTAGTGACTACATTATCAGTGGTGTAGTGACTACATTATCAGTGGTGTAGTGACTACATTATCAGTGGTGTAGTAACTACATTATCAGTGGTGTAGTAACTACATTATCAGTGGTGTAGTAACTACATTATCAGTGGTGTAGTAACTACATTATCAGTGGTGTAGTAACTACATTATCAGTGGTGTAGTGACTACATTATCAGTGGTGTAGTAACTACATTATCAGTGGTGTAGTAACTACATTATCAGTGGTGTAGTAACTACATTATCAGTGGTGTAGTAACTACATTATCAGTGGTGTAGTGACTACATTATCTGTGGTGTAGTAACTACATTATCAGTGGCGTAGTAACTACATTATCAGTGGCGTAGTAACTACATTATCAGTGGCGTAGTGACTACATTATCAGTGGCATAGTAACTACATTATCAGTGGCGTAGTGACTACATTATCAGTGGTGTAGTGACTACATTATCAGTGGCGTAGTGACTACATTATCAGTGGCGTAGTAACTACATTATCAGTGGCGTAGTGACTACATTATCAGTGGTGTAGTGACTACATTATCAGTGGCATAGTAAATACATTATCAGTGGCGTAGTGACTACATTACCAGTGGCGTAGTGACTACATTATCAGTGGCGTAGTGACTACATTATCAGTGGCGTAGTGACTACATTATCAGTGGCGTAGTGACTACATTACCAGTGGCGTAGTGACTACATTATCAGTGGCGTAGTGACTACATTATCAGTGGCGTAGTGACTACATTATCAGTGGCGTAGTAACTACATTATATCAACTGAGGAGGTGCTGCAATCCGTCAGGTGGGGCCCCAAAATTTAATTTGTTTCGCACGTTCGCACCCTAGGCTATTATCGATCGCGGCTCCTAATGTCTAATCACATCGTTGCACTCACGGTCTCGAACATTTAACGCTGTAGGGGCGCTCCCTCTTCGCAAAATAAGTGTTGTGTCCTTTGACACTGCTGTTGAAAACATATCTAGTGGTTGTTTTCCAGGGGGGGGGGATGCCCCCAACTTTTATCTTTGGGTCGTGGGGGGCAAGGCACCCCCCTGCCCTCGTTACGCTACTGCACATGGGAATTGCTCCTCTCTGGGAGATTTCCCAATGGATTAATTAATCTCGTGGAATGACGCCACTCGCGCCGCCGTATCCATACACCGTGGGGAGGAGCAGCCGTTACTTCTCGACACATTCATGCAGAGAGCGCCGCATATCCGACCACCGCATACACCGCCCCGCCATCAACAAAAGATCTGCCCACACCCCTGTGTCGTATTCGCTCACTGGGATAAGCCGTCGTTTTCTTCTGCAGGTGTCCACAAATCAGACCTTTCGACATGCAGTGCCGTATCCCGAGAGGCAAGGAGCGAAACGTTGGACACCGTGCCGCACAAACCGATTACACCGTGGGTACAGCCACAAATAGCCCCGCAGTCGTAATTAATGTAAAAGTATAAAGAGGTTTTCGCCATATTTTGCTTGAGCTGCAGGTCCACAAATGGCGTATTGGTTACCGCCCAGGCTGGAAAACGCCAAGCAATGATTTTCTAGACGCAGTTTCACGTCTTCATTACACATGTCTATGATGGCGAGGTCTCGGTCGTAGCTATTTGTGGTGGGATGTCATTCAAGAGGCGCAATAAAACGTATATGCGAAAGAGAATAAAGTCTTGAATAATAAAGTGAGTGTATAAAACAGATGGTATGTACCTCTGGGACTCTTTTTGCCAGTACAGTATTGAAGTTATGAAAAATATGAGAATACCCTTTGGGGTCGTCCATAAATGACGTCACGCACCTGGGGGGGGGGGGGTCAGACATTTGTGACGATGTGTCACGAGGGGGGGGTTGAGAAATGTGACGTCACATCAAAATGCGCAACTTTTAATAAATATAGACAACACGTTCTACTTAATTAATTTGACTTGTTAATACATGTTTTCTCCTACAACATCAGAGTGCAGCGCCACATTAAATACGCACTACAATGACAATAGTTTAAATCGATTTGAAGCATGTTTTTTTTTTGGGGGGGGGGCAGAGCTTTGTGACGTCATATATGAAAGGCGGTTTGACTTTTTGTGACGCCGTGTGACGAAAGGGGGGGGGGGAGTAAAAAAATCGTCTAAAATCGCGTGACGTCATTCATGGACGGCGCCTTTATGTCAATAAAACAGATGTTCAAACACCGAATCGATGGATACCTTTCACAAGGCATCAAGTCTGCTTAATGCAGATCTGAACACCTGTTTTATTTCCAGAAAAGGGTAAAGCCCACTCTTCAACGTTTCATCAGATGTTACGTACGCAAAGCTTTCTGCCCGTGGCGAATAGAGTCCAGTATGTTCTCCTATCACGCGGTCGCAGTTACGTTCCTGAAGAACGCCGCGTTATAGAAAAATCGCGTTATAATAAAAAGTATATGGGGGGAGGGGGAGGGGGGGGTAGAGCACAGTCCGTGATAACACGTGAGATAAGTACGCAAGCCGAACAAAGACTCGAGGCGCGTGGGCAGCGTATAGAAGCAATCCAGCAGCATCCCGCCTTGCGCGGCAATGATGCTACGGCCGAGGCAGCCGTCACAACCGCTTGTTCCGACTCGCGCTGCCACAAAATTCCGTTCCTCTCGATCGCGATGTATCCAATTCGCGTCGTGAACAACAGAGCGTGCTGCCCCGTTGGTCGACTCTGCCCCCACGGTGGATACGGAAGAGAGAGAAAAAAATCCACCCCGAGGTGCTAACCCGACAAAAAGCGCATTGCCTCGTGGCACTAATGGAACGGGGCGAGACTGCAATCAGCGCACTTGTTTTGATTTACACTCGGGTGGGGTATTTGCGCACTTATGCCACGTCATATCAAAATCACGCTCTCTCTCTCTCTCTCTCCCTCTAAACTGCCACTTAGCCTATTAAGTCTCGGCTGATGTTGCAATGATTGCCTTAATTGCGAGATGCCAAAAGCCATTGATTAGGAACGAGAAAGAAGGGCTGTGTGCAGGACCCAGAAAAACATCCGTCACAGTAAGCTGACCGCACCGATTAAACCTCAGAATCGGGCTAAATTGGGCCCGACTGCTCAAAAGTGTTGAGCAATGCCCCTTGGAACGGTTTAAACATTCCAAGTCTTTTTTTACGTTCGTGTGCTAATTCAGTTTTTTTTTAAGAATTGTAGTTCAATGCTGTTGCTATTAAGGCTTCGTATTTTTTGCTTTTAAAAAAACTAAACCGGTTTCTATTTTTGTAACTCGTCGTAATTTACGTTGTCGGTTTTTAAAATCGCACCGTTACTTCGCTTGGAGCGCGTAGAGTAACGTCGATGGCGCTTGCCACACGCCGTGTCGGCTGGCCGCGATGTTCTTTGACCATACTTCACCACGCCGGTCGGTGCAGGTTGGTGAGGTGTGTGTGTGTGTGTATGTAAACTATGAAACTAACAAAAAAATTACCAGGTAATGCCCCACTGAGCTATGTAGCTTTTTAAATCATTTATATTAAGTTCACTTGCTTGCACGCTTACGGCCGTGCAAATCTTTCGGTCGTTTTTCAACCCACTTCCCGTGATCCAATCGAGCTGACACTTTGCACACAGACTCGTTGTGCGTGACAATTTATTTTCGTGAAAACTTTTTTCCTAAATTTTACACTTTTTAGGAAAAAATTAATTTGATATTTAATTTAAAATACCAACGTGATAAAAATGAAACTCTTAATCAAGAAAAACAGAAATGAATAATAAAATAAAACCGATGCCACGCATATAAAGGATTTATAGTGAAAAACTTTGTTTTTACGGGTTAGTTTTGATCAGTAACGACCTGGCCATGACAAATTATAGCTCAGCGAAGTGGTTTATCATCATCACCACCGCCATCTTTAGTCGTACGGAATCATTTATACGGCGAAATGAGAGGCAATTGTTGAACAAGCCACTCGTTTCAAATTGGCCATCACGTCATTCACTGCTGTTGGCCACATCGAGAAACCTGGAACCGCGAAAGTGATGCCACCCCGGTGGTGCCGGCGAGGAAACCACAATCGACTCTCGATTATAATCCGCGTGCGGTTAAATCCGATTTGCGGATTAACCGCGCACCTGAGATTTTGACACGGGGGGGGGGGTATTTTTGTCTTTGTTCTTGTCTGTGCACATTCACCAATCAGCACGTTCACCAATCAGCACGTCCACCAATCAGCACGTCCACCAATCAGCTTAGGCAGCGCTCTCAGCCATAGGCAGAGTTTGACTTCTATATTAGGGGGGGAGGGCAAGAGGTTCGCTTTCTGTAGACTGTTCAGATGATTATTGATTCGATTAACGTCCGAATGATAAGCCATTGTGTTCAGCTGTCATTTGTGGCCAGGTCGCTCTTGAAAAATAATTTCATATCTCAGTGGGCTTTACCTGGTTGGATGGGGGATGGTTAAGTGTTGTATTTGTGTTTGTTGTGATTTGTTTGCCTTTCTTGTACTTTGCACCGCTATCGTGTGTTTGTACTGTTTGTTTTTGTAACGTTCTTAGCCGCCCCGACTGGACATCTGTAATAAAAAGAGCTTCATAGCTCATCGGATTCCTCGAGTATACATACATATTCTGATTGTTCCTCACATTAGGAGTCGTGGGTGCATAGAATGAATGCATTTCTTTTTTCATATCAATTGTAAAGTACTGCAAATAAAGAGGGGGGGCTAAGCCCCCCCCCCCATACCCCCCCAAATTTCGGCCCATGCCCTCAGCACCGCATCGTCCACGATTGCCTTCCGGTTTGTGTTTTGCTGCTGCCACCAATGGACGGACGAATGAATGGCCTGCAAATCAATCCCCACCTCTTTTTTCTCTTCGCCTGGTCCAAACCCACAATACATTGCTCTGGCTCTTCGATGTTCGGTTTGACACATAGTAGGCTTTTGCCACCGATATTATTCAAACATAAAAGGGGGTTTCTTTTGGGGGTTAGATCGCGTAAATATAGATGTGTCGTTCAACCCACCACATACCCGGCACGGCCAATTACTAAGGTTTGTCGCGTGAACAAAACCGTGCCATTTCGTTACTATTTCAGTCCACCGATGTGTTGGAGAGTAAACCCACAACATTTACAATTTGAGTACTGGGAGGCTTCGCTGGTAATTACATCCAGCATTATCGGGCGATTATGCCAGAATTGGGCCTGCAATCCCCACACTCTCTCTCTCTCTTCGCCTTGGGGGCCGTCCATAAATGACGTCACGCGATTTTGGACGATTTTTTACCCCCCCCCCCTCGTCACACGGCGTCACAAAAAGTCAGACCCCCCCTCAATATGACGTCATAAAGCTCTGCCCCCTCCCCCCCCAAAACCATATTTCCATTTTGAAAATAAAACATGCTTCAAATCGCTTTAAACTATTGTCATTGTAGTGAGTATTCAATGTGGCGCTGCACTCTGAAGTTGTAGGAGAAAACATTTATTAAAACGTCTATTTAATTAAGTGGAACGTGTTTATTTATTTAAAGTTGTGCATTTTGATGTGACGTCACATTTCTCAAACCCCCCCCCCGTCACACATCGTCACAAATGTCTGACCCCACCCCCCCCCCCCCCCAAGGTGCGTGACGTCATTTATGGACGGCCCCTTGTCCAAACTCACAACCCTTGATCACTCGCCGATATTCGCTCTCAATATCTCTCCAAGCCAGATCATCAGCCACCCCCCCCCAACCCCCTGAATTTTAAATATAGGACTCACATTTTGTGAAACGGGAATTGTAAATTGTAGAGATGCAGGGGAACATCACATATCCGACCTTCGCAAGTCAAACCCTGACCAATTAACCGCCCACACCCAGTGCAGTATCGGTGAATGGGGTAACTGTCATGTTCTAACATAGATGTTCACAGATGTGACCTTTTCACGTACAATTGCTCATCGTTGTCCATCCTTGTTCTATTTTCGGTTCTCAATTTCACAACGCAGTGACAAGCAAAACGTCTTTCAGCAGTGGCATGGCGGTGATGATGCGATCAGCCATGGAGTTATGCAGTACGTACAGGATTGCCTCGTTTTATTGCTAGGGATACGTTCTGGATATGCTCGCGAATAGCAAAATTCGCGGATTATGATATTGCCACTTCGAAAACCTACCTTGGTAATGAATTAATCACGTTAAATATATTTGCTATGAAATACCTTAACATTTTCTGATCACTTTATCTCATCCCTTCTTCTCATCACGTTCTCTCTCATCACTTCATCTCGTCACTTTATTTCTCTCCCCCCCCCCCCCCCGTCTCTCTCGAGTTCCACATGCGATTCGCGGATAGTAAGTCCGCGAATGGCGAGGGAATGCTGTGTATCACGCTACCCAAAGGGTAAAAGTCACTATGCCAGCTGCTCTCGCAGGGAACACCTGGTACCAGCATGAGGATCTGACTACACAATCGGATCTTCCTTCAAAACATTGCAGTATAGCCAAGCGGCAAAACAATTCCAGGAATGTTTGTTCAAACTTACTGAGTCACCCATTGTAAATATTGTGACATCTCCAGTGCTAGCAATTACACATGTAACATTCTTCCAATCCAGCGGTCTCGGGCGAGCCGATGAGAGGTCAGGTGGACTGATGAGAGATGCCTTGCGTTGTGCAGATAGGGTGACCCAGGTGTTCTGTATATTTTCATAAATTCATGATCACTCTAAAGTCTCAACTTCTTTTTTATATTTTACCAGGCAAGGCCCACTGAGCTATATAGATATTTTTCAGAAGTGACCTGGCCACAAATAATAGCTGAAAGAAGTGGCTTATCACGTGGACGTTTTCGCCTTCTAAATGTACATTTATTCTATTGATGGAGGGATTATCCCCACATCTTCTTCCTCCTCCTTCTCTGGGTGGTGTTGGTGTTGTTGGGACGCGATCGGGAGCGGTCCCCTGTAGTCAGGGTAGCAGAGAGAACCCAGGCCATTACTTCATACCTTCGTCTGCATGCCTTATCATTTTTATTATACGCAGATTAAAACATTATCCTCAGGTGTGGTGAGTCGGTGGCTCTCAGCCAGGTCACGAAATTCTGCCCACGAAAAAATGATATGAGAAAAATAACTCAACACATTAGTCAATAACAATGTGGTCTGAAAAGTAAAAAAATATATTACGCGACGATTCGGGTAATGGGCCTACTCCATGGCACATACTACAATATTTTTTGTTTTCAATTAATTTAGCTCAATTCTAGCTCTGAGAATTTCTTTCTTTCAAATCGCATTTCCTGTTTAACAGTCGCGTGACGAACGTATCTAAAGCGGGGGTATGCTGGAACCTAGAACACCACGATTGTGTAGCGAAGAAGACAGTTGAGGGGATCCCGGAAGTAGTTCTGCCACATCAACTTCGAAGGACCGTTCTGTGACACCGCAGCATCAGCAACCTAAATGGATACCTCCAAACTTCAACAACCCGGACAAGACCAGCATGGCGAAGTATGGTCAAACAGCTCTCACGACCGCCACAGTTGTGGGTAGGCCTTCATCCAGCAGTGGATTGGCAAAGGTCGCCCGTAAATTACTTCATCATCAAATTCCATGGGTAGAAAGCCCGTACGTGTCCACTGCATTTTTTGCCACTAGTATCCACTTCCCCCTATCCCGTGCCAACACGCTGAGGATATGCCACATCTCTCTGGCATCAATCTCTTATGTCATCCAGCCATTCTCGACAGCGTCTTTCTCTTCTTACACTTACATACATCTAAACACCGCACGATACTTGATGTACTCCTAAGAGTTATATGTAAATCAGTCTGGTTAATTTATAATTACACTGTTTGACAAATATATGTTTTGTTTTTTCCTGGGTAGTAAGTGTTATTTCCTAATTGCTTATGCCTCAAAAGTACAGAAAAAGGCTATTATTCCCCAAGAACTTTGCTTTTGTGACCAGGACAGTGATATGTTTTAAATTGATCTATTTTCCAGAATTCCAGATAGAGTCAGTGCTGAGTAACTTCTAGAACATTCTAGAACTTTCCAGTATTATAAATAGTAGTATAAATACAAGGGCCTTAAGCCCACCAGTTCAGTTTAGTTCCAGCTGCCTAAGTGGATACATATCTGCATTTTTCTGAGATGGCATCAAGAGGCTGCAAGCATCCGGCAGACGAATTTTGCTATGTCTGCGGCCAATTTATCAAGACAAAAACGAAAAAGTATTCTGTGGAAGCATCTGCTAAGATGTGTGAGGCCTACAATGCATATTTCGGCATGCCTGTTGGGGATCAAGACAAACCCTGGGCACCTCATTTCACCTGTGAGCAATGCAAAAAAAACTCTGGAAGGTAAGATGGACAATTGTTGCTCAGAATTTTATGTTATAAAATTTGTTTACAAATTTTCAATTGTAAAAGTTTGAAATTTTTAAATGTTTTAAAATTTTCAATGTTACTGAAAACATATATAATTATTTAAAAATGTTACGATAATCTCTTACACATTAGACATGAGTGAAATAAATGTAATTTTTGTAGGATGGTACGGAGGGGAAAAGAGAGCCATAAACTTCGCTATCCCAAGAATTTGGCGGGAACCCACTGACCACTCAATCAACTGCTACTTCTGCATGGTGGACCCTTTCAAACGTCGAACTGGCAAGAATGCACATGCTATCGCCCCGGTGCCACACTGCCATGAGCTCCCCGTCCTCACTCCTCCAGAGAGAGCTTTAGAAGAGAGCAGCAAGTCAGAGAGCCAGGAAGACGTTGTATATCCAGATGACAATTTCAGACGTGGAGCTGAGGAGAGAAACCCATACTACCCCAACCAAAAACACCTCAACGACTTGATCAGAGATCTTGGTCTCACCAAGTCCAATGCCGAGCTTTTGACGTCGAGGCTCAAGCAGTTGAACTTGTTGGATAAAAGTGTGCAAATCGCAGATCAGAGGAAGCATCACCAACCTTTTTGCAGCTTCTTCACCTGTCAAGATGGGCTCTGCTTCCTTCTGCCACAATGTGACCAGTCTGCTCGAAGATCCTGGAGTGCAATTAATTCCCCAAGAAGCTCACTAGTAAGGAGAAAGGGGCTTGGAACAGCCTTGTGGCAGTGGTTCGTGGCTTCCTGAGCAATCACAAGGTCGAAAACTATGTGGAGCTGGTTCAGACTCTGTTGAAGAACTACAGCACAATGGGCTGTAGGATGTCCCTCAAAGTCCATATCCTTGATCCTCATCTTGATCAATTCAAGGAGAACATGGGAGCGTACTCGGAGGAGCAAGGCGAGCGCTTCCACCAGGATATACTGGACTTTGAACCGCTTCCAATGACATTATCACGAGAACATGATGGGAGACTACATTTGAGGGCTGATTCGTGAAAGTGATTTACAGTATAATCGTAAATCTCGAAAAACTACTCACTTCTAAATCTTTTGTAGTCATTTTTGTATTACTTTAGTATAAATACATGTAAATTTTGATGAAAATTTCGTGTTTTTTCTGACTTTATGTGAACGAAAAGATACAAATTTGCCCGTTTTCTCATTTAAAACAGGGACATTTTAAAATATCACTGTCCTGGTCACAAAAGCAAAGTTTGTGGGGAATAATAGCCATTTTCTATACTTTTTAGGCATAAGCAATTACGAAATAACACTTACTACCCAGGAACAAAAATTATGTTACACAGTGTAATCAGTCACTCGCTCCCATGCAGTCAGTTGACTCCTTGAGATGTTAACTACCTTGCCTGGTATACAAGAGGTCGTTGGTTTGATCTCGACCCTGATGCCTGCTGCTGCTGTATATTTGAATTTTGCGTGTCTCTCTCCCCGTGATCGCGTGGCTTTTTCTCCGGGTCCTCCGGATTTTCCTTCCACATTTAGAATCAACATCACGCATTTAGAGTCTTTAGCTGCTGTCAATGTGCACTTAATAAGCCTACTTCGTTCAGCTATCAAGTGTGATAGCCAGTTCGCTTCTGAAAAACAGCTACGTACCTGGTAACCTAATAAAATAGTTTAGTTTTAAAGTTTTAGGCCATCACTACTGTATCGCTACTACCATAACAGTGTGCATGTTTATCTGTCACAAAGTTGATAGTGATGTGTGCCTCTGTCTATTGTGACGTGTTTGAGGCCTCTGGCTCTGTGCTCAGCGATTCAAAACATCTAAAGATGGAAATACCACAGTGGGAGTAGCATAATCATCATCGTCGTCGTGTTGAGAGCTTGCCTTGTCCAAAATAGTTTCGTTATTAAGCTCAGCAATTGTATATATACATCAAATATCCCCATGGGTGTCAAACCGAGTCAAAGGAAGCAATATTTTTACTTGTATTGGTGCTAAGCGAGCATTGTTTTTGGTAATTACACCATTGTCATCCTCCTTTATGCTAAACATGGCATTGTGGAACGATTGCCAATTGGAAACTTCCCTTCGGCTCGTAGGGGGGGTTTGGGGGGGGTTTGGGGGGGGGGCGATACATTGGCAGGGAAACACGAGAGAAAGAGTCCATTATGTTTCCTAATTGAATTATGAATATGTACACAAAAGGGATGGTGCCACAGTGGTAAAATGAATGTTTCAGCGCACCGGGCATGCGATCTGGAGGTGCACCGGTTCGATTCCATCTCCCTGCGTGCCAATCCCTTAAGCCCACCCCCTACCCACACCTAAAGACAAAGATACCCCTACAGCCTTCGCAGACCTCTCCCTCTGCTCACAGCGTATCCCCTTCGGCGGTAAACATCACCATCTGTGCGTACGTGGGGAGCGGTCGTGTTGTAGAGGGCTGACGCTTTCGCCCGCGCTACGAACCGGGCGACACGAGTTCGATACCACCAACGCCGGTGACGATTATTTGGACCGGTCCTGGGCCTCCACTAAGTCGACTCAGCCTCAAAATGAGTACCTGGTGCGGTGTGTAAGCATCGCCACTCGGAAGACAAAGGCGGCCGGGCGTGGTGCTGGCCCACCCACACCCCTCGTGTTCCGTGTCGGCTTTCACAGGTGCTACTCGCTAACCGCACCTGCCCCAACAGTCTGTTCAGGCGATATACGGGTTGGGGAGTGGGAGATATTTGTCTTTGTGATACGTAGCCAAAGTTACATTGGTGATCATCTCCTGTATACACAAACCATGAGCCAGCGGCGGACATTCCATATTCCTATGGCGGGGGTGAGGTCTATCCCAAGGACAACCGCCGTTGACATCCCCACGAGGTGGGCCACTCGCTTGTGTGTGTCCTTTATCGGCCCCAGGAAGGAATGATGATGGGCTGAGTGAACTCCCCGGGCTCACGACTGTGAATTCGCAAACGTTCCCAATGCGACGCCCCTCGCCCGGGAAACTGTCGCCTGCATCACTTTAGAATCTAAAGTTTAGATTATCAGAGCCGATCACGCTTTAAACTGTTTAATGAGCCAGATTGTGTGTGTCCCCCTCCATCCATTCATTCATCGACTCGCCGATTCACATTGATTCCCGATCATGTGCAGTATACCAACTTGTTTTTTTTTCTCTCTTTCCCTGCGTCCTTGTTATTTTATTTGGATTACACTTTACCAAACAGCCTCACGGTAGTTGAGAATTATCTAATGCGTCCGTCCGTCTCTCTCTCTCGCACAAAAGACAAGGATATCCCCGTGCTGTTAGCGAGTAGCACATATGTAGACCGGCCACGACGGGGGTGGGTGACCAGCACCACGCCCGACCGCCTTTGTCTCCCCAGTGGCGATGTTTACACACCACACCAGGTCCTCATTTCAGGATGAGTCGACCTAGGGGAGGCCCGGGACCGGTTAAGATAATCGTCACTGGTGTCGGCCGTGAGCGGGAATCGAACCCGGGTCTCCAGCTTCATAGCGCAGCGCGCTAACCGCTACACTACCGCTCCCCACGTACAACACGTACACACGCGCACGCGCGTGATACTATTTTCTACTGACTGGCCACACTGCCGGTATGCGCACTAATAACTCGGGAGCCATGGGCCCACAGCACACTCACTGACTGCCGGCACTGAGAGCGCTGACAGACGGCCTCATCCCCCCCCCCCATCCAGAGAGCAGCCACCCGACTAAGACAAAGATCCCCCGTATTGCCTGAACAGACTGTTGGGGCAAGGGCTATTAGCGAGCAACCTCTTAAGACCGGAACGGCACACGCGGGGGTGGGTGACCAGCACCACGCCCGGCCGCCTTTGTCTCCCCAGTGGCGATGTTTTTCACACCGGGTACTCATTTGCGGCTGAGTCTACCTAGGGGAGGCCCGTGACCGGTTCAAATATATACGTCACCGGTGTTGGTGGCCGTGAGCGGGAATTGATCCCCGTGCCGCCGGATTCGTAGCAGCGCTGCTAACCACTGGCCCCACCACTCCTCACGGTGCCCCCCAACAGTAACACCACCAACCAACCACCACCACCAACACCACCAACCAACCACCACCAACCACCACCACCAACCAACCACCACCACCACCAAACAACCACCACCACGCGTGTGGCCATCAAGGGCTGGGCACTGCCAGGGAAAGCCACGTGACCTTCTTCCCCCTGATGCGGCTGCCCTCACTCAGACAATGGCATTGGGAATGGGAAAAAAATGAAATTAGGGTTGGGGAGACGTGGATTTCGGGGGATGGGGGGGTGGAAGCGATTTTAAAACAATAGAGATAAAGGTGCGGCCCTGCAATTGTTTGCTCACGCCGCTGCAGCAGCAGGAAGGTGCTCATGCCGCATTGAACTGTAATATTGTAGAGCCCCGCTAACTGAGCGTATTTTTTGCCTTAATCTACCACAATACGAGCTGGATATGTGTGTGTGTACGTGGGATCAGATTTGTATCGCTTTATTGACAACGGGCACACGTTTTGGGGTGCGGTCTTAATTTCCGGCGCTCCTTATCATCGCCGCGCCGGGGAATCGAATCGAACAGGCGACTACCGGATTGCATGCCCGGTGTGCTGACCATAACTTTCACTGCAGCAGCATCCCTCGGTGGGGGGTGGAGGGCTGGGAGGAGGAGGGGATTATTTTCATGGATCGATTTCTCCATGAATGTTTTCCGGGGTCGCGGATAGACTCGAGTGTAGGTGTGGCACGTGGCTGGCTGGCTGGCACTGCCATAACGAGCGGTGAACTCAAGGACGGATTAAGATTTAGTCGACCCCTGGGCGACAGGTACTGTGAGGGCCCAAAGTGATATTTTCCAAAGGAAAACAAAGTTAAAGAAATTTTTTTTTTACAAGGCTAACAACAAACAAAATGCAGCATTCACATATGAAAAATCACTTTTCACTTCATCTCTCGAGGTCCTTCTGGGCTGCAGCCCCCTAAAGCCCCCGTTGCCCTAATCCGGCGCTGGGTGTGCTGGATGCGGTGTGCTGGGTGTGGCGATATTTTACGGGTGACTGACCCGGACAGACCCGGCTGAGACAATTTAATCGCTAGGTAGGTCGGCGACATGTTATAAAATCATGGACGGTCGCTAATTCCACGCTTGGAATTAGAGCGGTGGTTCTTCGTCCCCTGGAGGTGCGTGACATGGCCAGGTTATTTTTGTTAAAAAGTAAATAATCGAAACACACAAATTAAGTTCGGGTACATGAGTACAGCTTGCATTGTTTCATCAAACCCTCTGTGTTTATTAACATTATACATTTTTTGTTATGATTGAGAACCAAAGAGGTGCAAGGCTGCAGTAAATGTTAAGAACCACTGATTCAGAGTAATTAAATATGTTATATTTTGATTTAAAGCTTTCGTGACTGCAGGGATTCATATTTTTGGTTCTTTCGGTAAAGTCACGTAGAAGGGAAATAATAAAATAATATTAATATTATTATTTCCCTTCTACGTGACTTTCCCTTCTACGTGACTTTACCGAAAGAACCAAGAAATATGTTACGTTCGATTAATAAAAAAAACAAGTTTGTTTTTACAGTATATGGACCATATGTGAGTGACGATAATGCCCATTACACTTGTAAGCCTCGCTGAGTCTCAAGACAGTTTTGTTTCATTGTCAGGGATGGTCCTGCGCGTAGCTGTTTGGCCTATTGCACTCATGAAGGGTCTCGCTTCGTGTGAGACGAAGCCAGATGAATCATCGCACCCAGAGGCATCAGCAGAAGCAAATGAGTGAGTCCGGCTCCTCTTACGCGTGGCAGGGTGGATTTGTCGCTATACAGAGCGGTGGTGCAGCGGTTAGCGCTACGCTGCGCTACGAACCCAGCGACCCAAGTTCGATTCCCGCTCACGGCCACCAACACCGGTGAGGAATACCTGATTTGGTCCTGGGATCTCCCCTAGGTTGACTCAGCCTGAAATGAGTAAATCATCCTTCAAAAAAATATCTTGAAGCAGAAGGGTAGTACAGGATTACAAATCACATTTGCAATGTGATTTGTAATCCTGTACCCGTGTATCGATTGTTCAATTTTAATGTGCAATTTTATTGAGCGATTGTGTGTTGTCTTGGTGTGGTCTGGAACAGTTTTTTGTTGTTGTTTTGCTGCCTTGCCCAAGCTTGGAAATTGATGTACTTATGCAATTTGAACTTATATACTTTATAATTTGTATTTACCATTCCTATACTCGGCACGCCTATCGTTGTTTGCATTGCTGTTGTAACTTTCTGACCCGACCCTCCTGGACATACGTGAAAAAGAGCTTCACAGCTCATCAGATTTCTTCAGGATAAATAAACATTCTGAGTTGAAGAAAGACACAAATGGACCACAATACCTTGCTAATCTCGTCCAAGAGCATAAAAAACAATCATCACGCACACTCCGGTCATCCTCGCAGCAACCGGCTTCTGGCTCGCCATCGAACAGAGACGGTGGTGACCGCGTCGCGCGCTATCGGACGCGCTTCTGCGGCCGTCTGGAACGTTCTTCCTCCTTCCGATATGAGGAAGCCACCGGAGCTACGCATTTGTAAATCTGACAAATCTAATTTCTTCAGAACTGCTCTTTTGCGTGTCAGTTTCTACTTTACCCGCACCTCCGATTGGCCACGTACGGTGCGAAAGAAGTTCAACATACGGCACATGCGAGAGTGAAGCAACGCTGTAGCTTGGCCTTGTTTAAAGAAGGCGGGGGAGGGGGGGCATACACGCGCTTCGGAGGTGGGGAGGAGCATAGCACAGTGTTAAACAAACTTTAAACAAGTGTTAAACCCTAAACATTACGAGTAATGCGATATGCATTTGCCCTGCATTCCACTCTCACCCCCTTGTGTACACGCGGCACTGCCTGTTGAAGAAGACAAAAAGCCGGCCACTGTTGTTAGATAATTTGACTGCCTTCAGCAGTGAGAGGTGTGGGGGGCAATCCCCCCTGCCCCCCCCCCCCCAAAGCGACGGGATGGGGGACTGATTGATTAGTTTGAAGATGGAGAGAGGAGCAGATGAAGGGAGAAAATCGAGGAGGTGGAGGGAGACTATGGGTTTTGAAATCCATTGCATTGCTTACCAGAAGCAACTTAAATCCATCGGGAAAATGTACAATGGTAATAAATAAATATATATTCAATATTACACGTGTTTATTGTTTTTCAAAATGTATAAAACATGCGAGAGAGAGATCTAGGTTGGGGGATGAGTGGGAGAGAGAGTGAATACACCACTATTGTGGTGGTGGAGAGAGTGAATACAGCACCGTGGTGGTGGTGGTGGTGAAGAGTGAATACAGCACTAGTGTGGTGGTGGTGGTGGTGGTGAGTGAATACAGCACTAGTGTGGTGGTGGTGGTGGACAGTGAATACAGCACTAGTGTGGTGGTGTAAGTGGAGATAACGAGGATTCACGCAGCCCCGTGGTATCGTGGCTGCGGTGTTGGAGCAGGAGGAGGCAGACCGGGCGAGTGAATGCATCTATCCAACGTGTACAGGGTCCTCCCCTGCTGCTGCTGCTGTACAAGTTGAAGCATGAGAGAGCGAGCGAGAGAGAGCGGAGGCCCGGGCGGGCTGCGCGCCACGGCATGAGCTCATCGCTATGAGCTCATGCCTCTAAATATAATCATCGCGCCTCGCCATGTAAGGCAAGCGCCAGACGGGAGGGGCAGCGAGGGGATGACGGAGGGGCGAGGAGGGGGGGGCGGGGGAAGAGAGAGCGGAGGGGGGGAACGGATCTGGGATCAACATTTTGCTGTACGCATGAGTGGGGGTATGTGTGTGGGGGGGTGTGTGTGTGTGGAGTGTGTGTGTGCGGGGTGTGTGTATGTGTGTGTGGAGTGTGTGTGTGGGGGTGTGTGTGTGTGTAGAGTGTGTGTGTGGGGTGTGTGGGGTGTGTGTATGTGGGGTGTGTGTGTGTAGGGGGTGTGTGTGGGGGGTGTATGTGTATGTACGTGTGTGTGTGGGGTGTGTGTGGGGGGTGGGTGTGTGGGGTGTGTGTGTGGGGTGTGTGTGTGTAGGGGGTGTGTGTGTATGTGGAGTGTGTGTGTGGGGTGTGTGTGTGTGGTGTGTGTGGGTGGGGTGGATGTGCGTGTGGGGTGTGTGTGTGTGGGGTGTGTGTGTGGGGGGTTGTAACGTTTATCGCGCTGCGCTGCGAACTCGGCACAGATCCAAGTTCGATTCCCGCTCACGGCCAACACCAATGACGATTATCTGAATCGGTGCTGAGCCTCCCCTAGGTCGACTCAGCCTCAAATGAGTACCTGGTGCTGTGTGTGAACATCGCCACTAGGGAGACAAATAGGGCCGAGCGTGGTGCTGGCCACCCACACCCTCGTGTGCCACAGTGCCGGCCTTCATAGGTGCTCGCAAACAACACTTGCCCCCACAGTCTGTTAAGCCTTCACGGGGGACCTTTGTCTTTGCCTTACTGGGAGTGGTAGGGAAGTGGGAGGGGGGTCCGGGACATTAGGCAACTCGAATGCAATGTGACAGCCCTTCATCGCTCCACTGCTGGATGGAACCATCTCCTCGCACGCGGGGATGCTCATGTGACGCGTGGCGAAATCGGTTCGGTGGATTCATCGTTGCGGGGAGGGGGAGCGGTGGCGAAGTGGTTAGCGCCGGCAGTGGCATGAAAACATCCTGTGTGGGGAGGGGGGGGCTCCGTAATTAACCAACCCGCAGCGACCAGCGTGGTGAAGTATGGTCAAACGAGCATTATGACCGACACGGCTGTTCCAGGCGTGTCGTGCGTGACGATGGTTGGAGTCGCACAGAGGGAACTGCAGATTCACACGAGGCGACGTGCAATAGAGACCCAAAGACTCACATAGAGAAGAAGATTTGTATATATATGCACGGTACTTCAAAACTGACCAGCGTGGTGAAGTATGGTCAAATGACCCCCAAATGTCGCGCATTTACTCAGCAGACGAATACAAAAAAGGGGCTGAATATTATATTTCATTTTCAAAATTATGTTGTCATTCTTTATTTATTTATGTTAAGAGCTGACAATCGTTTCGTTTGTTGTCCTTCAACCCCCCCCCGCACCTCCGATGATGAGCACGGTTGGCTACGTACGGTGCGAAAGAAGTTCAACATACACACTACCTATAGACTATCGCTACCCATAGACTCACACTACCCATAGACTCACACTACCCATAGACTCAAACTGCCCATAGACTCAACACTACCCATAGACTCACACTGCCCATAGACTAACACTACCCATAGACTCAACACTACCCATAGACGATCACTACCCATAGACTCAACACTGCCCACAGACTCAACACTGCACCTCCGATTTGCACGATTGGCTACGTACGGTGCGAAAGAAGTTCAACATACATACTGACAATGAAATTAGAACCGGTTCGGTGATATATCTGCGAGACAGAGAGACACACACATTAAGAGAGAGACATATTAAGAGACACACACATTAAGAGAGAGACATACACACATTAAGAGACATACACATTGAGAGATACATACACACATTAAGAGACACACACATTAAGAGAGAGACATACACACATTAAGAGACACACACATTGAGAGATACATACACACATTAAGAGAGAGACATACACACATTAAGAGACACACACATTAAGAGACATACACACATTAAGAGACACACACATTGAGAGATACATACACACATTAAGAGAGAGACATACACACATTAAGAGACACACACATTAAGAGACACACACATTGAGACACACACATTAAGAGACACACACATTAAGACACACACATTAAGAGACACACACATTAAGAGACACACACATTAAGAGACACACACATTAAGAGACACACACATTAAGAGACACACATTAAGAGACACACACATTAAGAGACACACACATCAAGAGACACACACATTAAGAGACACACACATCAAGAGACACACACATTAAGAGACACACACATTAAGAGACACATACATTAAGAGACACACACATTAAGAGACACACACATTAAGAGACACATTAAGAGACACATTAAGAGACACACACATTAAGAGACACACACATTAAGAGACATACACACATTAAGAGACACACACATTAAGAGACACACACATTAAGAGACACACACATTAAGAGACACACACATTAAGAGACACACACATTAAGAGACACACACATTAAGAGACACACACATTAAGAGACACACACATTAAGAGACACACACATTAAGAGACACACACATTAAGAGACACACACATTAAGAGACACACACATTAAGAGGCACACACATTAAGAGACACACACATTAAGAGACACACACATTAAGACACACATTAAGAGACACACACATTAAGAGACACACACATTAAGAGACACACACATTAAGAGACACACACATTAAGAGACACACACATTAAGAGACACACACATTAAGAGACACACACATTAAGAGACACACACATTAAGAGACACACACATTAAGAGACACACACATTAAGAGACACACACATTAAGAGACACACACATTAAGAGACACACACATTAAGAGACACACACATTAAGAGACACACACATTAAGAGACACACACATTAAGAGACACACACACACATGTAGCACCTCTGGAACATCCTCTGGAACACCCAGCGGTGCTATTGAAACGTCGGCAGTGATCGGGACACGCGGATTCAGAGTCGCCGCGACACAACAGAGGCAGCGCTTAACATCATCATTCAGAGCGCTCGCGAGAACAAAACAGTGTGGGGAGGGGGCGGGGCTTAGAGAGGGGTTGAGATTGAAGTTCGACGGTCGAGGAACGTGCCCGTGTGAGTCTGCCCACTCACGGTGGAGACGCGAGCGATGAGAACGCTCGCTCGTGCGCAGTTTACTCGCTGGTTTATTGCCCCGAGTCATCGAACGTTGGATGGGTTCGCTCCGCGCACTCCGGTTTCCTCCCAGATGTGAACGGTCGTTTTGGACCTGGCCGATAGCAGCTTCATATAGAGAGAGGACGGCAGAGCGTGGGCAGTTGTTGTTGTTGTTGTTGGCGCCGGCACACGCTGCTTTCTCGCTCGTCTGTGGTTCCTCCTCCTGGCGCCTCTGAGTCGTCCTCTCTCTCTCTGAGTCGTCCTCTCTCTGAGTCGTCCCCTCTCTCTCTGAGTCGTCCTCTCTCTCTCTGAGTCATCCTCTCTCTGAGTCGTCCTCTCTCTCTCTCTCTTAGTCGTCCTCTCTCTCTGAGTCGTCCTCTCTCTCTGAGTCGTCCCCTCTCTCCGAGTCGTTCTCTCTCTCTGAGTCGTCCTTTCTCTCTCTCTCTCCCGCCGAGTCGTCCTCTGTCATCTCAACTCTGATTATCACACAACGCAGGGTGCGTGAGAGATGGCGGCTTTAACGCAAGCGACGCCTTCGCGTCCAGCAGCGGAGTGACCGGGGCTGGTCGACGGGCCGCACGCATTGACATGGCGAGATGCGTTTGGGGTTTTTCGTCGACGAGCTGAGCTCACCAACACTGCCCGCACTCGGCAAACCCCGCCGGGCGCAGTTTTTGTCCACCTCCTTCTCCCGTAGCACATGGCCAACGGTTGTAATAATATTGACATTATCAAGTCGCTTCGCTCGAGCAGAGCCGTCTCAGATCAGATTTCAGCTGGAGATTAAGGAGCGAGAGCGCGAGTGAGCGTGTGTGGAAACACACGCACGCTCGAGCCGGTGTCGTCTCGTGAGACGGGACAAATGCTCCCATTGTTGCGTCTCGCCAAAGTGGCGACGCGGAAACGCCTTTGCAGAGCACTCCCACTGTGCCCCCCCAAACGCGGGGCTCAGGGCGGTCGCCCCGATTCGGCGTGTACCCTAGTAACGGCTCCGCCGCACACGCCCCCCCGCCCCTGAACCCAACCCCAAACTTGTGCCCGGTGCCAGTAAAGTTTTACAAATCTCGCCTTACAGAGACACAATTCCTCCCGTGTAGCCTTCACAAACTGTTGCTCAAAGTGCTGTTAGCGAGCACCTATGAAGGCCGGCACGGCACAGGAAAGGGGTGGGTGGTCAGCACCACGCCCGGCCGCCTTTGTCTCCCTCGTGGCGATGTTAATACACAGCATTAGAGTGCTCATGCTTAAACAAAAAAATGTATTGCTTTAATTGGTTCAAAGAATAAACTATTAAAATGTTTAAATGCCATTGTTAAATTAAATAAAGTAACCCCGTGCGCCCTGACGTTTGTGCCACTTAGTCACATATTCACTTTAAGATGTTTTTTGTTCATGTTTTTGTTTTTGTTTGTTGCGGTTGCACCTGATTCAAGAGCCGAATGGCTCACAGGGCTATACCAAATAAATGAACTTGAACTTGATAGTTATGCGAACTGGCTGCCACCGTCAACTCGAGATGACGCGTCTCTCGCACAAGCCCGAACAATTGGAAAGCTGAATTTCGATTTAAAGCTTTCGTGACTGCAGGGATTCATCTTCTTGGTTCTTTCGGTAAAGTCACGTAGAAGGGAAATAATACAATTATAAAAATAAAACATAATAAAATAATTCTCACGACGTTTCGGCCACAACGCAAGCAGCCGTCCTCAGGTGAAGAACAGGTCTGTCGGAAAGACAGACGCTGTGGCCGAAACGTCGTGAGAATTATTTTATTATGTTTTATTTGTATTATTTTATTATTTCCATTCTACGTGACTTTACCGAAAGAACCAAGAAGAAGAATTGGAAAGTTGTTATCATCGAGTTGTGTATGTCCTCTAATCCGCGTGTTCCTCGTTCTGTCTGTCAGAGTAGTTCCAAACGTGCATCTCTACAAACCACCCTAGTACACAAAACAACAGGGGCTCAAAAGAAAGCTGTCTCTGGTGTGGACCAATCAGTTTCAAGGATAATGCATATATTATCAGAGTGTGTTTTTTGTTTGCATTTTGACTGCAAGTATTGTGGTTAATGCAGACATAAATCCTCGTACAAAGGTTTCAGTTTTGTTGCCAGAAAAGGGGGAAAAACCCTATTATTATATTTTGGTACTGGCAAAGGAGGTCTCATGATGAAACAACAGGGTAATTTAATATATTTCTATAGATATATCTGTTCCCTTCAATTATATGCGAATTTGTTATTTCGGCGTCGCGTCAAGTGACAACATAAATGTTTCGCTGAGCGATCTGCATGTAGCAGTGCATCATCCTGTGCCAGAGAACGGCTCTGGGAAGATGATCGCGCAGTACGACTGCTTAGACCACTTCACAGTGAGGCCTCTTTAATCGCAACGAGTGGCACAAACTTCTCCACGCCTTGCAAAGAGTGTGTCATTACATGCCAATCAAACTGAAAATGGTAAGTCTCAGAACTGAAATTGAGCTCAATTACTTTAAACACAAATGTAAAGTCGTGGGTGTGTTGTTCAGTCTCTGCTAATCATCTCTGTCCTCTTAGTCTACTCCCTTCCACGCACTCTCTTACCTCTCCCCTCTCATTTCACCCTACTCCCCTCCACGCACTCTCCTACCTCTCCCCTCTCATTTCACTCTACTCTCCTCCACGCACTCTCCTGCCTCTCCCCTCTCATTTCACTCTACTCCCCTCCACGCACTCTCCTACCTCTCCCCTCTCATGTCACTCTACTCCCCTCCACGCACTCTCCTACCTCTCCCCTCTCATGTCACTCTACTCCCCTCCACGCACTCTCCTGCCTCTCCCCTCTTATTTCACTCTACTCTCCTCCACGCACTCTCCTGCCTCTCCCCTCTCATCTCACTCTACTCCCCTCCACGCACTCTCCTGCCTCTCCCCTCTCATGTCACTCTACTCCCCTCCACGCACTCTCCTACCTCTCCCCTCTTATTTCACTCTACTCTCCTCCACGCACTCTCCTGCCTCTCCCCTCTCATCTCACTCTACTCCCCTCCACGGACTCTCCTACCTCTCCCCTCTCATTTCACTCTACTCTCCTCCACGCACTCTCCTGCCTCTCCCCTCTCATTTCACTCTACTCTCCTCCACGCACTCTCCTGCCTCTCCCCTCTCATCTCACTCTACTCCCCTCCACGCACTCTCCTGCCTCTCCCCTCTCATTTCACTCTACTCCCCTCCACGCACTCTCCTGCCTCTCCCCTCTCATCTCACTCTACTCCCCTCCACGGACTCTCCTACCTCTCCCCTCTCATTTCACTCTACTCTCCTCCACGCACTCTCCTGCCTCTCCCCTCTCATTTCACTCTACTCCCCTCCACGCACTCTCCTGCCTCTCCCCTCTCATATCACTCTACTCCCCTCCACGCACTCTCCTGCCTCTCCTTTCTCATATCACTCTACTCCCCTCCACGCACTCCCCTGCCTCTCCCCTCTCATCTCACTCGACTCCCCTCCACGCACTCTCCTACCTCTCCCCTCTCATCTCACTCTACTCCCCTCCACGCACTCCCCTGCCTCTCCCCTCTCATCTCACTCGACTCCCCTCCACGCACTCTCCTACCTCTCCCCTCTCATCTCACTCTCCTCCACGCACTCTCCTGCCTCTCCCCTCTCATCTCACTCTACTTCCCCTCCACCACGCACTCTCCTACCTCTCCCCTCTCATCTCACTTTACTCCCCTCCACCACGCACTCTCCTACCTCTCCCCTCTCATCTCACTTTACTCCCCTCCACCACGCACTCTCCTACCTCTCCCCTCTCATCTCACTCTCCTCCACGCACTCTCCTGCCTCTCCCCTCTCATCTCACTCTACTCCCCTCCACCACGCACTCTCCTGCCTCTCCCCTCTCATTTCACTCTACTCCCCTCCACGCACTCTCCTGCCTCTCCCCTCTCATATCACTCTACTCCCCTCCACGCCCTCCCTTGCCTCTCCCCTCTCATCTCACTCGACTCCCCTCCACGCACTCTCCTACCTCTCCCCTCTCATCTCACTCTCCTCCACGCACTCTCCTGCCTCTCCCCTCTCATCTCACTCTACTCCCCTCCACGCACTCTCCTGCCTCTCCCCTCTCATCTAACTCCACTCCCCTCCACTATGCACTCTCCTGCCTCTCCCCTCTCATATCACTCTACTCCCCTCCACGCACTCTCCTACCTCTCCCCTCTCATCTCACTCTCCTCCACGCACTCTCCTGCCTCTCCCCTCTCATCTCACTCTACTCCCCTCCACCACGCACTCTCCTGCCTCTCCCCTCTCATCTCACTCGACTCCCCTCCACGCACTCTCCTACCTCTCCCCTCTCATCTCACTCTCCTCCACGCACTCTCCTGCCTCTCCCCTCTCATCTCACTCTACTCCCCTCCACGCACTCTCCTACCTCTCCCCTCTCATGTCACTCTACTCTCCTCCACGCACTCTCCTACCTCTCCCCTCTCATGTCACTCTACTCCCCTCCACGCACTCTCCTACCTCTCCCCTCTTATTTCACTCTACTCTCCTCCACGCACTCTCCTGCCTCTCCCCTCTCATCTCACTCTACTCCCCTCCACGGACTCTCCTACCTCTCCCCTCTCATTTCACTCTACTCTCCTCCACGCACTCTCCTGCCTCTCCCCTCTCATTTCACTCTACTCTCCTCCACGCACTCTCCTGCCTCTCCCCTCTCATCTCACTCTACTCCCCTCCACGCACTCTCCTGCCTCTCCCCTCTCATTTCACTCTACTCCCCTCCACGCACTCTCCTACCTCTCCCCTCTCATCTCACTCTACTCCCCTCCACGGACTCTCCTACCTCTCCCCTCTCATTTCACTCTACTCTCCTCCACGCACTCTCCTGCCTCTCCCCTCTCATTTCACTCTACTCCCCTCCACGCACTCTCCTGCCTCTCCCCTCTCATATCACTCTACTCCCCTCCACGCACTCTCCTGCCTCTCCCCTCTCATATCACTCTACTCCCCTCCACGCACTCCCCTGCCTCTCCCCTCTCATCTCACTCGACTCCCCTCCACGCACTCTCCTACCTCTCCCCTCTCATCTCACTCTCCTCCACGCACTCTCCTGCCTCTCCCCTCTCATCTCACTCTACTCCCCTCCACCACGCACTCTCCTACCTCTCCCCTCTCATCTCACTTTACTCCCCTCCACCACGCACTCTCCTGCCTCTCCCCTCTCATATCACTCTACTCCCCTCCACGCACTCCCTTGCCTCTCCCCTCTCATCTCACTCGACTCCCCTCCACGCACTCTCCTACCTCTCCCCTCTCATCTCACTCTCCTCCACGCACTCTCCTGCCTCTCCCCTCTCATCTCACTCTACTCCCCTCCACGCACTCTCCTGCCTCTCCCCTCTCATCTAACTCCACTCCCCTCCACTATGCACTCTCCTGCCTCTCCCCTCTCATATCACTCTACTCCCCTCCACGCACTCTCCTACCTCTCCCCTCTCATCTCACTCTCCTCCACGCACTCTCCTGCCTCTCCCCTCTCATCTCACTCTACTCCCCTCCACCACGCACTCTCCTGCCTCTCCCCTCTCATCTCACTCGACTCCCCTCCACGCACTCTCCTACCTCTCCCCTCTCATCTCACTCTCCTCCACGCACTCTCCTGCCTCTCCCCTCTCATCTCACTCTACTCCCCTCCACGCACTCTCCTGCCTCTCCCCTCTCATCTAACTCCACTCCCCTCCACTATGCACTCTCCTGCCTCTCCCCTCTCATATCACTCTACTCCCCTCCACGCACTCTCCTACCTCTCCCCTCTCATCTCACTCTCCTCCACGCACTCTCCTGCCTCTCCCCTCTCATCTCACTCTACTCCCCTCCACCACGCACTCTCCTGCCTCTCCCCTCTCATATCACTCTACTCCCCACCACGCACTCTCCTGCCTCTCCCCTCTCATATCACTCTACTCCCCTCCACGCACTCCCCTGCCTCTCCCCTCTCATCTCACTCGACTCCCCTCCACGCACTCTCCTACCTCTCCCCTCTCATCTCATTCTACTCCCCTCCACGCAACTCATCTAGCGTCCAGCAACCAAGCCTTTCTGTCGACCTCCA
This sequence comes from Lethenteron reissneri, assembly GCF_015708825.2. Classification (NCBI taxonomy): domain Eukaryota; kingdom Metazoa; phylum Chordata; class Hyperoartia; order Petromyzontiformes; family Petromyzontidae; genus Lethenteron; species Lethenteron reissneri. Next base: position 5,809,879 of record NC_083809.1, read on the forward strand.
CTCCGTGGGAGGTTACTCCCTCTCTGCTGCTGCTCCCGCAGAATGGAACTCCCTGCCCCCCCCCACAGCCATCTGTGCTCTCCGCTCCTTCCCCCCCACACGTACGTCCATCATCGAGATGTTCCACTTCTCCTCCGCCTATGACTGTCTCCCGCCTGTGACGTGTCCGCAATTGGAACTGACCTTCGCTGGCCGCTACACTGCACCTTCCTTTTTTTCGCTCAATGGCACACGCCGCGCGAGCTCTGCGCTACGTCTTGAGACGCCGTTTCCCCTTAACGCTCCAGAAATCTGCCCCCCCCCCTCCTCCATCACTCTCCTCCCGCGGCCACCGTTGCTCGCTCTTTACCGCGAGATGGAAACTCTCGCCCCATTGAATCCTCCTCTGCCTCCTCCACCCGGGGTGAGGACTCGGTCCACCAGACGGACTGCTTAGTCGCAGTCACCACACTCGGCCACCACTCTGCAAGTCGCCACGACAAACTCACAACACTCACTCACTGTGATAGTCACAACCACAACACTCACCCACTCACCCACTCACCCACTCTGCAAGTCGTAACCACAACCGCACCCACTTACCCACTCTGCAAGTCGCAACCACAAACTCACAACACTCACTCACTGTGAAAGTCGCAACCACAACACTCACCCACTCACCCACTCTGCAAGTCGCAACCACAACCTCACAATACTCACTCACTGTGATAGTCACAACCACAACACTCACCCACTCACCCACTCACCCACTCACCCACTCACACACTCTGCAAGTCGTAACCACAACCTCACCCACTCACCCACTCTGCAAGTCGCAACGACAACCTCACCCACTCTCTGATAGTCACAACGACAATATAAATGTGTCGTTAAACCCGCCACCACCACCACCACCACCGACACAGCCAATTAGGAAGCGGTTATCGCGTAAACAAAACTTGCCAATTAGTTAATATTTCTGCACACCAGAGTGTTGGAAAGTAAACCCATAACATTTACAATTGTAAACCCACAACATTTACAATTGTAAATGTTGTGGGTTTACTCTCCAACACACCGGGGTGCTGAACTCTTGACTAATTGGCACGTTCTGTTCACGTGACAAACCGTACTTAATGGCTGTGTCGGGTGGTGGTGGTGGGTTTCACGACACATTCATATTTACGCGATATAACCGCAAATAAAAACCTCTTATGGATCATCATCATCGTGGTCGTGGTGGTGGTGGTGGTCGTGGTGGTGGTGGTGGTGGTCGTGTTGGTGGTCGTGGTGGTGGTCGTGGTGGTGGTGGTGGTGGTGGTCGTGTTGGTGGTCGTGGTGGTGGTCGTGGTGGTGGTGGTCGTGGTGGTGGTGGTCGTCGTGGTGGTGGTGGTGGTCGTGGTGGTGGTCGTGGTGGTGGTCGTGGTGGTGGTGGTGGTCGTGGTGGTCGTGGTGGTGGTCGTGGTGGTCGTGGTGGTGGTGGTTGTGGTGGTGGTGGTTGTGGTGGTGGTCGTGGTGGTGGTGGTGGTCGTGGTGGTGGTGGTGGTCGTGGTGGTGGTGGTGGTGGTTGTGGTGGTGGTGGTGGTGGTTGTGGTGGTCGTGGTGGTGGTGGTGGTGGTAGTGGTGGTGGTCGTGGTGGTGGTGGTGGTGGTGGTCGTGGTGGTGGTGGTGGTCGTGGTGGTGGTGGTCGTGGTGGTAGTGGTGGTGGTTGTGGTGGTGGTCGTGGTCGTGGTGGTGGTGGTGGTTGTGGTGGTGGTGGTCGTGGTGCTTGTGGTGGTTGTGGTGGTTGTGGTGGTTGTTACTTGCGCCGTCCTTGAGAGAAGGCGAAGGGCAACGACGTCAGAACTCACATCTGGAAACGCGCCCTGAACCCCCTTCACCCCACCCCCCCCCCTCCCCCCACTGCCCCCCACCCCCCCCCCACTGCACCCCCCCACTGCACCCCCCCCCCCCCCACTGCACCCCCCCGCCACCGCACCCCCCCCACTGCACCCCCCCCCCCACTGCACCCCCTCCCCCCACTGCACCCACCGCACCCCCCTCACCGCACACCCCCCTGCACCCCCCTCCCCCCACTGCACCCCCACCCACCGCAAACTAGCGCCCGTGTCAGCCAAGCCGAACCCCGCTCGCAATTTACGTAACGCATCCCGGGCGACTTCTGCTCTTACAATCAATGCCCCCCCCCCCCCCCCCCCGATTACACGGGCGGCTATTAATGCGGCCGGGGGTACGAAGCGAATTCTGCAATAAAGGGGCAGTAATTTCGTTCTCTCTGTGTTTTCCACACACCCCCCCCCCATTTCCCACCCTCCCCTCTTTCTATCAGCCCATTGCACATGTTACTATTTAGGGTTTTTTTTTTCAAATAACGTCACGAGGAAGCCGCCGTTAAAGAGTCCCCGCACGCGGTTCCGGAGCCGCAAGTTGCCGACCCCTGGCGAGGAGTTATCGAGGGGTGACACTGTGCCACCCTCCAGCTGGGAGCTCGCTTGCACTGCTGATCGCTCTGTGGGTGAGCGCCACGGTGGCTAGGAGATGTTAACTACCTCGCCCGGTCTACAGGAGGTCGTGGGTTCGATACACGGTGGCTAGGAGATGTTAACGACCTCGCACGGTCTACAGGAGGTTCCTGGGCTCGATACACGGTGGCTAGGAGATGTTAACTACCTCGCCCGGTATACAGGAGGTTCGTGGGTTCGATACACGGTGGCTAGGAGATGTTAACGACCTCGCACGGTATACAGGAGGTTCGTGGGTTCGATCCACGGTGGCTAGGAGATGTTAACGACCTCGCCCGGTATACAGGAGGTTCGTGGGTTCGATCCACGGTGGCTAGGAGATGTTAACTACCTCGCCCGGTATACAGGATGTCGTGGGTTCGATACACGATGGCTAGGAGATGTTAACTACCTCGCCCGGTCTACAGGAGGTCGTGGGTTCGATCCACCGTGGCTAGGAGATGTTAACTACCTCATCCGGTCTACAGGAGGTTCGTGGGCTCGATCCACGGTGGCTAGGAGATGTTAACTACCTCGCCCGGTCTACAGGATGTCGTGGGTTCGATCCACGGTGGCTAGAAGATGTTAACTACCTCGCCCGGTCTACAGGATGTCGTGGGTTCGATACACGGTGGCTAGGAGATGTTAACGACCTCGCCCGGTCTACAGGAGGTTCCTGGGCTCGATACACGGTGGCTAGGAGATGTTAACGACCTCGCCCGGTCTACAGGAGGTCGTGGGTTCGATCCATGGTGGCTAGGAGATGTTAACTACCTCATCCGGTATACAGGAGGTTCGTGGGTTCGATCCACGGTGGCTAGGAGATGTTAACTACCTCGCCCGGTCTACAGGATGTCGTGGGTTCGATACACGATGGCTAGGAGATGTTAACTACCTCGCCCGGTCTACAGGAGGTTCGTGGGTTCGATCCACGGTGGCGAGATGTTAACTACCTCATCCGGTCTACAGGAGGTTCGAGGGCTCGATCCACGGTGGCTAGGAGATGTTAACCACCTCGCCCAGTCTACAGGATGTCGTGGGTTCGATACACGGTGGCTAGAAGATGTTAACTACCTCGCCCGGTCTAGAGGAGGTCGTGGATTCGATCCACGGTGGCTAGGAGATGTTAACTACCTCGCCCGGTCTACAGGATGTCGTGGGTTCGATCCACGGTGGCTAGAAGATGTTAACTACCTCGCCCGGTCTACAGGATGTCGTGGGTTCGATACACGGTGGCTAGGAGATGTTAACGACCTCGCCCGGTCTACAGGAGGTTCCTGGGCTCGATACACGGTGGCTAGGAGATGTTAACGACCTCGCCCGGTCTACAGGAGGTCGTGGGTTCGATACACGGTGGCTAGGAGATATTAACTACCTCGCCCGATTTACAGGAGGTCGTGGGTTCGATCCACGGTGGCTAGGAGATGTTAACTACCTCGCCCGGTCTACAGGAGGTCGTGGGTTCGATACACGGTGGCTAGGAGATGTTAACTACCTCATCCGGTCTACAGGAGGTTCGTGGGTTCGATCCACGGTGGCTAGGAGATGTTAACTACCTCGCCCGGTCTACAGGATGTCGTGGGTTCGATACACGATGGCTAGGTGATGTTAACTACCTCGCCCGGTCTACAGGAGGTTCCTGGGCTCGATACACGGTGGCTAGGAGATGTTAACGACCTCGCCCGGTCTACAGGAGGTCGTGGGTTCAATCCACGGTGGCTAGGAGATGTTAACTACCTCGCCCGATCTACAGGAGGTCGTGGGTTCGATACACGATGGCTAGGAGATGTTAACTGCATCGCCCGGTATACAGGAGGTCGTGGGTTCGGTCCACGGTGGCTAGGAGATGTTAACTACCTCGCCCGGTATACAGGAGGTTCGTGGGTTTGATACACGGTGGCTAGGAGATGTGAACTACCTCTCCTGGTCTACAGAAGGGCATGGGTTCGATCCACGGTGGCGAGATGATGTTAACTACCTCGCCCGGTTTACAGGAGTTCGTGGGTTCGATCCCGACCCTGGCGCCTGTTGTATATTTGGAGTTTGCGTGTCTCTCCCTGTGGATTTTCTTCTGGCTCCTCCGGGTTTTCCCCTCCCCGTTTAGACATATGTATTGAGATGATTTAGATTATGTATTGATGCTGAGATAAATTTCCACGTGATGAGCCACATTGTTGAGCTATCATTTGTGGCCAGGTCGCTTCTGAAAAATAATGTAATACCTCAGTGGGCTTTGCCTGGTCGGATGGGGGATGGTTTAGTTGTTGTATTTGTTTGGGTGATTTGTTTTATTTTCTTGTACTTTGCACCGGTATCGTGTGTTTGTACTGTTTGTTGTTGTAACGTTCGTACCCGCCCCTACTGGACATCTGTAAACACAACGTGACTTTACCGAAATAACCAAAAAGATGAATCCCTGCAGTCACGAAAGCTTTAAATAAAAAAATACAATAAAGAGCTTTATAGCTCGTCGGATTCCTCCAGTCTAAATCCATATTCTGATTCTGATTATCCGAATCGGTCCGAGGCCTCCCCTCGGTCGACTCAGCCTCCCCTCGGTCGACTCAGCCTCAAACGGGTGCCTGGTGCTACGTCTAAAGCATCGCCACTGCGGAGACAAAGGCGGCCGGGTGTGGTGTTGACCACCCACCCCCTCGTGTGCCGTGCCGGCCTTCGCAGCACTTGCCCGGAACGTCTGTTCGAGACTATCCGGGTACATCTTTATCTTTGTGATTGCGACCAGACTCGTATAACTCTATTAGGGGCCGTACCATAAATGACGTCACGCACCTAGGCGGGGGGGGTCAGACATTTGTGACTATGTGTGACGAGGGGGGGGGGGATTGAGAAATGCGCAACTTTAAATAAATATAGACAACACGTTCTACTTAATTAAATAGACTTTTTGATAAATGTTTTCTCCTACAACATCAGAGTGCAACGCCACATTAAATACGCACTACAATGACAATAATTTAAAGCGATTCAAAGCATGTTTTATTTTTTTTGGGGGGGGGGGGCAAAGCTTTGTGACGTCATATTTGAGGGGGGGGGTCTGACTTTTTGTGACGCCGTGTGACAAGGAGGGGGGAGGGGTCAAAAATCGTCCAAAATCGCGTGACATCATTTATGGACGGCCCCTTGACACAGGGCACACTTTGTGGGGTGCGTCTTACTTTCCGGAGCCTCTAATCATCCGTAGAAGACGACATATCTCCCCCCCCCCACACACACACCCACTTGTCCACGTTGTTGATGACGCCGCTGATAATCTCTCGTGTCAAGACCTGTTCATTAATATTCTGCCGCATAGTCAATCGGCGCTCCAGTTGTATCGATCTCAGCACATTCGCAGGTGTTAAAGATGCGGCTGTCTCCCCACCAACTCACCCCCCACCCCACCCCCGCACTGCCCCACCCCTGCATAACAATAGCGGGCTAGATTTAAAGCTTTCGTGACTGCAGGGATTCATAGTCTTGGTTCTTTCGGTAAAGTCACGTAGAAGAGGAATAATAAAATAATAAAAATAATAATAAAATTCTCACGACGTTTCGGCCACAACACAAGCAGCCATCCTCAGGTGAAGAACGAAGCCGTCGGAAAGGACGCTGTCCTGTTCTTCACCTGAGGACGGCTGCTTGTGTTGTGGCCGAAACGTCGTTGCGGCAGGATGACTCACGCTCCATCCCGTGCGTATCGTTGCACCCTGCATCCTCCACCGGATGATGATCGGTCGACGACATCCCCCGAGTGACAACGCAGAGAAAGCCCCCGAGTTTCTGTTCTCGACGATCAGACGGCACGGCACGAACTTCGGTTCAGTTATCATGCCAGTAAATATGACATTTTTGTATTGTTTCATTATAATTATATTATGCTCCATCGTAAAATATCCAACGTGTGGTCATTTTAGACTCCGACACTTTTCTCCACTGTAGACAAAACCCGGATATATTTCTCAGTCAGCCGACAGTCTTTAAAAAATAAAGTATTAATTTGAATCCGCATGGCTACAAATACAAAGATCCCCCGTATAGCTTTAACATACTTTCGGGGCAAGTGCTGTTAGCAAGAACCAATGAAGACATGCACGGCACACGAGGGGGTGGGGTGGCCAGCACCACGGCAGGCCGCCTTTGTCTCCCCAAGTGGCGATGTTTACACACCGCACCAGGTACTCATTTGAGGCTGAGTCGACCTGGGGAAGGAGGCTCAGGACCGATGCAGATAACCGTCACTGGTGTTGGCCCTGAGCGGGCATCGAACTCGGGCCGCCAGGTGCATAGTGCAGTGCGCTAACCACTACACCACGGCTCGCCAAACAATAGCGGTATGCATAGACAAAAACAACTAAGATCCCCTTATAGCCTGGGCAGACTGCATAGACAAAAACAACTAAGATCCCCTATATAGCCTGGACAGACTGTTGGAGCAAGTGCTGTTAGCGAGTACACGTGACGTACACGTATACACAGGCAATATTGTGTCTTACAATTCAATGCGTGCTCTCTGCATCACATGGTAAGTGTTTAACATTCATCAGCTATCGTGCAGCTCGTAACGACTGAATTGGATCGTCCAGTGGAGATGCGCAGGGCCCACTCTACCACGCACTTGCCGAGACACTCAAGTGAGTCTCGACTTTTCATAATCTCGACGCATAATCATCTTTCAACAATTCTAACCATACGGTGAACCACTCGGGACTGCGGTCCTTCAACGGAGGAGGAGGAGAAGGAACGGCAACACTTAACGAACTCCCTGCTCGCCCACACAGTGCCGAGATGTTAACTACCTCGCCTGGTTTGCATGAGGTCGTGGGTTGAATCCCGACCCTGACGCCTGCTGCTGCTGTATATTTGGTGTGTGCATATCTCTCTCTCTCTCTCTCCCCGTGGTCGCGTGGATTTTTCTCTGGGTCCTCCGATTTTGCCGTCCGCATTTAGAACTATCGTGCGTTACATTGGCACGCGATGATAGGTCACTGCGTTGAGCTATCGTTTCTGATAGCCAGGTCGAGTTCTGAAAAGGAGCTATACGGCTCAGTGAGGCCTTCGGCAGTAAAATAAAATAAAACCATACGTAGTTTTAGCCCTCTCGTCGTGTGCTAAAATCAGACTTCAACATTAGCATCTAACTTATGCCTGCACATGCTGCTGCCATCTTACACGCGGTGTTAGAATAGAACTCGGTCCAGCAGTCGTTCTGCAGACAGAAAGACAAGACGCAAATGTGCGCATTCATAGTTAGCGACTCTCTTACCCTTTTTCTCGATTTCGCTTCTTGTTGTAACTCGCTGACCCGCCCACATCGGACATCTGTGAGGAACAACAGAGCTTCATAGCTCATCGGATTCCTCCTGCAGTCGAAATAACGATTCAGATTCTATCGGAAGCACACGGCCATTGAGCGAATGCCAAAAGACAACAACCATCAGCATTTGCTGAAGGGGGTGCATTGTGGTCCTTCTGTCTGCGATCACCATCGAAATAGATTTGCGTAAATGTGCGATCCGAGTAGTGTACCGCTGTGATCGTTCACCATTGTGGTCTCAACGCGAGGACAACTCCTCACGTAGCGCCTGTCGCTTCACCATAAGCAATGTGATCACCTTCTTGGTTCTTTCGGTAAAGTCACGTAGAAGGGAAATAATAAAATAATAAAATAATAAAACATTATTAAATAATTCTCACGACGTTTCGGCCACAACGCAAGCAGCCGTCTGAATGTTCAGACGCTGTCTCCCCGACAGACCTGGTCTTCACCTGAGGACGGCTGCTTGCGTTGTGGCCGAAACGTCGTGAGAATTATTTTATTATGTTTAATTATTTTATTATTTTCCTTCTACGTAACTTTACCGAAAGAACCAAGAAGATGAATCCCTGCAGTCACGAAAGCTTTAAATCGAAATTCAATGTGATCGCGTTTACAATACAATGTGGATGTATGTCGTAGCACCGCTCCAACAAAAAGAGGTGGACAACCCCCCTTGGCACACAGGTTTTTGGGAGCTTAGCTACGCATCTTACAATCACCCCTTACGACGCAGTGCCCCCCGACGGTACCGATGGGGTATTGATGGTGCCTCGACTTACACTCAAGCCGATGCTCCAAATCTGACTCCCAACTTTATTTTCCAAAGGGTGGCGGGGCGAGGGGGTTGGGGCACCGCTTAATTCTGTATTAGCGCGTGCTGGCAGACCACGTGACAGCTTTTTGTGTCGTCACATTGCGTCGTCACTTTTTCCAGCCGGAGCCCAAGCGCCCTTCACACATATTTAAATAAGTATAACCCGTAAAAACAAAGTTTTTCACTATACATCCTTTATACGCGTGGCGGCTAGAGTCCTCTCGTCCTCTGGCTTGAGATGGCTGCCACCTATGGGTCAGATGATTGTCTGCCAGTATTAAGCAATTGGTAATTAAATATTTATTTTGTTTTCCCTAAACAGTGTAAAATTTTGGAAATGTTTTTTCACGAACATTAATTGTCTCGCACAACGAGTCTGTGTGCAAAATGTCAGCTCGATTGGATCACGGGAAGTGGGTTAAAAAACGACCGAAAGATTTGCACGGTCGTAAGCAAGCAAGCAAGCACGCAAGCAAGCAAGCGAACTTAATATAAAGGATTTTTAAAAAGTCAGCGTCGACGTCGACCGTGGCAAATTGTGCCGCGTGCCGAAATCAAGTTCCACGCAGCAAAACCGGTGGCCAGATCTCGGTGCAAGTCGCTTCCTGCCACCCCGAACAAGGAGGCCGACTTCCAGACTGCACCGGCCCAGACCCGGACAGGTGGTAACCCGATTCTATCCTTCTAGATTTGAAGCTTTCGTGACTGCAAGGATTCATATTCTTAGGTTTTTTTCGGTAAAGTCACGTAGGTAAAACATTAAAATTAATAAAAAATAAAAATAAAAATCACGACGTTTCGGAGGCAACACAAGCTTCCGTCTTCAGGTGAAACCGTCACAGCAAAATATCTGTACCTTATATAGTGGCTCCTCCCCCCTTAACCACTATATAAGGTACAGATATTTTGCTGTGACGGTTTCACCTGAAGACGGAAGCTTGTGTTGCCTCCGAAACGTCGTGGTTTTTATTTTTTATTTGTTATTAATTTTAATGTTTTACCTACGTGACTTTACCGAAAAAACCCTAAGAATACGATTCTATCCTGCCACGTGAATGCTCCCCAGCCTTCATAACGCGCACTGAGCGGCGTGGTGAAGTATGGTCAAATGCACTTTTCCACGAGCTGCAACTCACGGGGGGGGGGGGGAGAGGCCTTCATCCTCCAGCAGCCGAGTGACGAATGGACTTTACGTGAGGAAAATATCGGTGCAGGTTTGGTGGTCAACAATAATAAGAAATTATGTTGGCAATGTGACGTCACTTTTGGTGAATTATCAAAAACACATTTACACTAAATTGGGGGGGGAGGGGGTATGCGTGACGTCAGCAGGCACACTGCGTGACGCTGCCGCATGCGGGTGACATCACAGATGTGACGTTACCACTCACTTGCCGTGCAAAATATATGCATTATTGCGCCCCCCCCCCCCCCCCCCAAAATACAAAAGTCTATTTTTATATATATATTTTCACTGTGTACAGTCTAGAAGCTACCCACACGCTAAATTTCAAGTTTGTTGCATGTGTCGGGAAGTATGATAAACATTTCGAACAGCCACACACATATTCACAAATTTCCCTTTTATATATATAGATTACAATTATTACATTTAGTGCATTAACTGCGAAAGATATTAAAATATAATGCACGTAAATTTAACCTCATTCGAGACCAAAACATTGCACACCTCCTGGCTTTCTTATTCTTAAAAGACCCCGGTGGAACCATGAACCACATCAGGACATCATCATGACCAAGCCGAAGCGCCACAACTTTCTTCATGAAAGGGGCATTGAAGACACGAGCCACAGAGTAGTGCGATTGTAGCCATGCAACTATTTTACCTTATAGTACACCCACAGAGATACATAGAGATGCATAGAGACTCATGGAGACACTCATAGAGATACATTAAAGACACAAGCCACAGTAGTGCGACTGTGACCATGCAAGCCAAGCTACGGACCGCACAGTAAGCCCATAGAGACACACAGAGAGACACACAGACACACAGAGACACACAGACACCCATAGAGGTTCCTAGAGATAGATTCAAGACGCGAGCCACAGCGATGCAACCGCGGCCATGTAACCCGCCAGCTACGGACCCCATAGAGATACACAGAGACACACAGAGACACACAGAGACACACAAACACACCGAGACACACAGACACTCATAGAGACACACAGAGACACACAAACACTCATAGAGACACACAGACACTCATAGAGACAAACAGAGACACACAGACACTCATAGAGATACACAGAGACACACAGAGACACACAGACACTCATAGAGACAAACAGAGACACACAGACACTCATAGAGATACACAGAGACACACATAGACACACAGACACTCATAGAGACACACAGAAACTCATAGAGACAAACAGAGACACACATACACTCATAGAGATACACAGAGACAAACAGAGACACACAGACACTCATAGAGACAAACAGAGACACACATACACTCATAGAGATACACAGAGACACACAGAGACACACAGACACTCATAGAGACAAACAGAGACACACAGACACTCATAGAGATACACAGAGACACACAGACACTCATAGAGATACACAGAGAAACACAGACACCCATAGAGATACACAGAGACACACATACACTCATAGAGACACACAGAGACACACAGAGACACACAAACACACCGAGACACACAGACACTCATAGAGATACAGAGACACACAGACACCCATAGAGATACACAGAGACACACGGACACTCATAGAGACACACAGAGACACACAGAGACACACAAACACACCGAGACACACAGACACTCATAGAGATACAGAGACACACAGACACTCATAGAGATACACAGAGACACACAGACACTCATAGAGATACATAGAGACACACAGACACTCATAGAGATACACAGAGACACACAGACACTCATAGAGATACATAGAGACACACAGACACCCATAGAGGTTCCTAGAGATAGATTCAAGACGCCAGCCACAGCGATGCTACTGCGGCCATCCAACCCGCCAGCTACGGACCGCACAGTAAACCCACAGTGGTGGTCTGTGCTGCTTCAACAGAGGAAGAGCGACACGACACGAACTCTCTCTCTCTCTGCTGAAGCCCTCTCGCCGTGGTGGCGAGCAGCAGCAGCAGCAGAACTTGACATTGGCATCGAACTCCTGAGCAGATGCGCATGAATCTGATAGAATTACGAAAGTGTGCACATCCTAAACATCGGAAAACGCCCAAAAAACGACATGTGAATCTCACAGTCACTCGCAGTACTTTGCATGTGGACGTTATTGCGACTGACAACTCCCGCAAGACGAAGCCACGCGACTGCGCACGTTCAAAAATAATTATCTTGCGCAAGGGCATTTTGCAACAATGAGAAACAAGGAACTTGGCACGAGGGGAAAGTTTACTCAAATTGCATTAAATATAAAATAAAATAAATAATCCGGCAGCAATGCTCGTTCCACAATCAACGGCCTTCCGCCAAAAAAAGCCAATTTTAGATTGAAATTAACGACGCTTTGAGTATTCATATTTTTGTCGTCGATTTTTTTATGAACAAGTTACATTTACAAAATTCGAATTCACAAACGTGTGCTCAGATCTGCTTGCGTCAACGTACGGTGCCCGGAGTGCGTGGATTACGTACAAATATCAACCGGGAAGTGGTTATCACAAAACCCACGACCGCCCATGTCACTCAGCGCCGCATCAAGGGCCCATCCCAGATACAATTTGTTTTTCATTGCGGTGAATGGTATAGCGGTCCTCAGGTGGCTGCTGGGATGCCCCCCCCCCCCCCCCAAGGGTTATTGGCCGATTAATGAATGAGTATTTCTTTCGGTAAAGTCACGTAGGTAAAAAATGAAATTAAAATTAATAAAAAATAAAAACAAGACAATCACGACGTTTCGGAGGCAACACAAGCTTCCATCTTCAGGTAAAACTGTCACAGCAAAAAATCTGTATAAAGTGCTGTAACAGTTTCACCTGAAGACGGAAGCTTGTGTTGCCTCCGAAACGTCGTGATTTTATTGTTTTTATTTTTTATTAATTTCATTTCATTTTTTACCTACGTGACTTTACCGAAAGAACCAAGAGTATGAATCCTTGCAGTCACGAAAGCTTCAAATCTAGAATTAATGAATGAGTGCTAAACATGGGGTAGGAAAGCGGAACACCCGGAGGCAAACATCCTGTCCCCTTGCAGATGGAACAGATGGACGAATCTAAATGTGGCTGTACCGCCTTCTTCTGTGAGGCCAAGGTGTGGCACGTCAACATTGCCCTCGGGACGGGGAGTTTCGCAACGTGTGTGTGCGGTTTGTCAGATCCTGGTTAACTGCATCCGTCTTCACTAAATCAAATGCCCTTTGCATAGTCTACCCAGGCATGATGCCATTACGTTATCCGATTAACCTCTCTCTAAATATAATTCTATTGATAGTACACATATGGTCATTGGTAAAACATTTAAATATATTTGTACTGAATATATAAATCCAGCATGAATCCAGCTTGTTTTTCGACTTCGTCTAAGACTGTTTTTTTGCTCAGATTTAGCAAGACCTTCAGCTGAGATATTAAATGAATGGGTGCGTACAAACACGTGTGTTTATTTGTTTATGTTGCAATTATTATTCTTATTAAAGTGTTTGCCACAAGGTGTTTGGATCACGTTGCAACATAACATCCTCTGGGGGTTTCCCTCCTTGCATCCTGCGGCAGTTTGGCATCGTAGACAGAATTCCACATTCACATCCACTCCCACCATCTGTTCCCTCTCTTACTCGTGGCCATGGACCTAGCCCAAAGAGGACCCATTTCATATTCTTGGGTTTTTTCGGTAAAGTCACGTAGGTAAAAATTTTAAATTAAAATTAATAAAAGTAAAATAAAATAAAAATTCAATAAAAATCACGACGTTTCGGAGGCAACACAAGCTTCCGTCTTCAGGTGAAACCGCCACAGCACGCTTGCTGTATCAAGTAAATTTACTTGATACGGTTCCACCTGAAGACGGAAGCTTGTGTTGCCTCCGAAATGTCGTGATTTTTATTTTATTTTTATTTTATTTTACTTTTATTAATTTTAATTTTTTACCTACGTGACTTTACCGAAAAAACCCAAGAATATGAATCCTTGCAGTCACGAAAGCTTCAAATCTAGAATTAGGACCCATTACCACCCCCCTTTTAACTCACGAAAATCCTCGTTCGCTGACAGAAGCGATTTCATACATACGGATGGGGTGAGGGACAGGAGAAATGTGGACAAAAGATGAGACGACAGAGTTTAGTTTGTTGTCCTTACCCCGCACCTCCGATAATTATTAGCACGGTTGGCTACGTACGGTGCGAAAGAAGTTCTAAATAAATAATACACCGTGAATATCATTACCTCTGTACCCGTGTGCTGCACTAGAATCAAAATGTATTGGGGGTGGTGGAGGGGGTAATGCTAATTTCACATTCCTATGCCAGGGCCCGATCTCTCCCCCCCCATCCACCCCTCTTGTGATTGCGTGATTAAGCTGCACGTGTACAGCTTAATCACGCACGTCGCCGCCTGCAAACTAACAAACAAACCTCAACATTCACTTCCGAAAACACTCCCTTATTAACCCTCCCCCCGACCCCCACCAAACGCAAGTTGACAAACCCCGCGGCAACACGGTTTTCATTTCAATCAAGCGAAATAAAATTTCACGGACACCCCCCATCCTGCCTGCCCCCCCCCCGCCCGTGGCCCCACCAACCCCTCCGCCCGTGGCCCCACCAACCCCTCCGCCCGTGGCCCCACCAACCCCTCCGCCCGTGGCCCCACCAACCCCTCCGCCGATGGCCCCACCAACCCCTCCGCCCGTGGCCCCACCAACCCCTCCGCCCGTGGCCCCACCAACCCCTCCGCCCGTGGCCCCACCAACCCCTCCGCCCGTGGCCCCACCAACCCCCCCGCCCGTGGCCCCACCAACCCCTCCGCCCGTGGCCCCACCAACCCCTCCGCCCGTGGCCCCACCAACCCCTCCGCCCGTGGCCCCACCAACCCCTCCGCCCGTGGCCCCACCAACCCCTCCGCCCGTGGCCCCACCAACCCCTCCGCCCGTGGCCCCACCAACCCCTCCGCCCGTGGCCCCACCAACCCCTCCGCCCGTGGCCCCACCAACCCCTCCGCCCGTGGCCCCACCAACCCCTCCGCCCGTGGCCCCACCAACCCCTCCGCCCGTGGCCCCACCAACCCCTCCGCCCGTTGGCCCCACCAACCCCTCCGCCCGTGGCCCCACCAACCCCCTCCGCCCGTGGCCCCACCAACCCCTCCGCCCGTGGCCCCACCAACCCCTCCGCCCGTGGCCCCACCAACCCCTCCGCCCGTGGCCCCACCAACCCCTCCGCCCGTGGCCCCACCAACCCCTCCGCCCGTGGCCCCACCAACCCCTCCGCCCGTGGCCCCACCAACCCCTCCGCCCGTGGCCCCACCAACCCCTCCGCCCGTGGCCCCACCAACCCCTCCGCCCGTGGCCCCACCAACTCCTCCGCCCGTGGCCCCACCAACTCCTCCGCCCGTGGCCCCACCAACCCCTCCGCCCGTGGCCCCACCAACCCCTCCGCCCGTGGCCCCACCAACCCCTCCGCCCGTGGCCCCACCAACCCCTCCGCCCGTGGCCCCACCAACCCCTCCGCCAGGGTCAGCCCGTGAGGGTCCGGCCTGCGCGCGTCGGATCGCGACAGGCAGCGGCGCGAGTGAATTCGGGGCCATTCACGCGCCACTCGCTGAGAATTAGCGGCGGAAATTCCGTGCGATTAACGCCTCCGTTCCGGTGCCAGAACCCCACACACCCCACACACCCCCCACACACCCCCCCACACACCCCCACCCCCACACCCCCCCCCCACACACACCCCACACACACACCCCTCACACCCCCCACACACACCCCCCACCCCCACACCCCTCACCCCCCACGCACACACCCCCCACACCCCCCACACCACCCCCACCCCCCACACCACCACGCCCCCCACACCCCCCACAAAAATCCCCCGTATAGCCTTAACAGACAGCAGGGGCAAGTGCTGATAGCGAGCACCTATGAAGGCCGGAACGGTACACGAGGGGGTGGGTGGCCAGCACCACGCCCGAACGCCTTTGTCTCCCCAGTGGCGATGTTTACACACCGCACCAGGTACTCATTTGAGGCTGAGTCGGCCTAGGGGAGGACCAGGACCGGTTCAGATAATCGTCACTGGTGTTGGCCGTGAGCGGGAATTGAACCCGGGTCGCCAGGTTCATAGAGCAGCGCGCTAACCGCTACCCCACCGCTCCCCTCCACACACCACCCCCTCATACCCCCCCACACCCCCCCTCAAATGACAAACCACAGCCTCCCTTGCCAGCCCTCTGCCACGGCGGTGGCTGTGCCAGGAGCTCATTATTCAGTCCGTTGCGACATTCTGGCCGGGGGAATTAGCTGCCCGCGGTGTTTATCTTTGCAAGGTGCAATTTGACGATGGGGGCGGGGTGAGGGGGGGCTGTCGATGCTGGATTTCAACCGGAAGGTGAGGAGAGTGTGGGAATGAATGAACACTTTTATGCGTAAAAAAGGGTCCTGCTGGGCCAATAACTCTGGCAAACAAGAAGGGGGGGGGGGGGGCTTGACCCGATCCCTGCTAACAAACCTCGAGTTTTTGTCCCATGCATTGGCCAGGAGGACTGAGAATTTTAGCGATTAAAATTGAGCCGGAATGGTCCGGAACGGTGTTAATTCCGGGAATTGCGTTGGCCACCACATCCAAGCACCTTGGTTATTTTTCTGCCCTCATGATATCGCCTATAACTGTTACGAACCTGTTCATATGGTTATAGCAAGATAGGGCGATGACGGATCGGCGGCATCTTGTATTCTAGTGGTAGTGCCTTACGCAGGGGCGGTTTCTTCATTAGGGCGATTGGGCGACGCACCACCAATCTCAGCCGTTACTGTGCCTCTGGATATAGTCCAATCAGCGTCATGTCACGTTCTGTGGAGTACCGCCTCTTTTTGGGCGATTTCACTCCGGCTGAGAATCGCCCAGAGTGTTCCCATAGACTTACATTCAAAGATGTTTTGTTTCGAACGGCGGGCGCTCCAATGCATTCTCTATGGCTTCCGGGAGGGCTCGCACTAACGTGCTTACGTCATCATACGTAAGCACGTTTCATCCAACAATATAATTTGTCGCCACCTAGTGGAATCTTTAATAAAAGAAACTTGAGTGGATTGTATTAATAGTGAGTATAGAAACAAACAAGATGTATTGTAAGAGTCACTTTATTTTTCATTAATATTAAAGAAGTGAAGTTGCCTTTACACGCTTAAGCTGTTATTTATCCATTGCATGGGTGGACCTTATCCTTATCAATCATCCAGACATTTGCCCCCCCTGAGAGATTTTGCAGGAGCCGCCACTGGCCTTACGCCTATGATCCCTCCTCGCAGCCAACCTGGCAGCGTTTCCATTACGGCGCTTGAGGTGGTGGTCGTGAGAGGAAATGAGCTTATGGTGATTACAATTTTCACTCGACTAATCTAATTCATCCCAGCTCTCATCTCAAACAATAGTTGCGTTGTGAAAGCGGTTTAACTATCCCGAGTGTACATACCTGTACATGTTTTGGGCGAGAAGGCCAGGCTAGGGGCCCTCCAAAACCCACGAACCCGCGAGGTGGCCTGATGTGGTGCTGGCGGTGGTGCTGGCGGTGGTGCTGGTAATCCAGCAGCTTCTGTTTGACCGCATAGAGTGCGGCTAACCGGGCACGGCACGGGCTAGCGAAGAGATGGAGCTGATGCTGTACGGCAGGATGTGGAACTGGGTGGACTTGCCGACGACTGGTTACCCTATACCAGCGCTGTCAAGATCGGCCTCTGTGGAGGAGGCTCGTGAAGGACGCTGCTACTGGGCAGTTGGAGGCAGTCGCCCTTCAGCAACAAGGGAGGGCGGAGGAGCGACGCTCACAACAACGAGCGGAGCGCCGGGCGGCTGAAGTGCTGCAAGTTGGCACTGCAGGGTACAGCCGGCGATGCATCTGCCAGTCATGCCAGTCAGTCAACCCATGGGACCTGGGGGTTTGTCCCGTGACCTCCCGTCAGCGAGAGCCTTCGACACTTCCAGTGGCCTCAAAGCGCACCTAGCCTGGCACAGGCGCCGTGGTGACGTCGCCGTCACATAGTGGCGAATGGCGGTGTTGGTCATCCAGGATGGGTAATGCTTGAAAAAAGATTCGAGAGTAGTGCACATTTCGAATGAACGCCCCAACCGTGCTAATCGGAGGTGCAGTAACGATTCTATGGGTAGTGATCGTGAATGGGCAGTGTGTATGTTGAACTTCTTTCGCACCGTACGTAGCCAACCGTGCTCACCGGGAAGTGCGGCAGCTTCAGAATGAGAATTCACAACACAACCCCCTTCCGAGTTTGATCCACGGTTCTCGCACGCCGTTTTTGCGTGTTTTTGTGTTTTTTTTTGTGTTTTTCGTGTGTTTTTGTGAGTTTTTTTTGTGTGTGTCTTCAACGAGATCGCGACACGCACGAGAGCTCTGTGCAGAGCGCCCCCCTCCAGAATCCCCTACCCCTTCCCTGCAGGGCAGGGACGAGAGCGCCGTGCCCCTGGCTCGTTGACTCTCACCACCTGTGGCGAATTACTTCCGAAAAGAAATGGAAAATCCGCGCCTGGGCGTCGCGGGGGTGGCGAGTCTGTCCACAAGACAGCCTACGGTGGAACTCCCCACGCCAATGGTTGCTCGTTGTTATTTTCACTCTTTGGTTCTATCGGTGAAGTCACGTGGTTGCGGTCGAAACGTCGTGATTTGTTTGATTTGATTTTCTACCCACGTGACTTTACCGAAAGAACCAAAGAGTATGGATTCCTGCAGTCACGAAAGCTTCAAATCAAGATTGACGTGAAATTTGTTGGTTCGGTGATTATTTTTTTTTGGTTTGCTTACCCTTCCTGTACGTTGCACCCCGATCGCGTTTTTGTCGTTGTTGTTGTATTTTTTGTTGTTGCTGTTGTATTTTTTGTTGTTGTTGTTGTATTTTTTGTTGTTGCTGTAACATTCTGAGCCGACCCTACCGGAGTACCGAACATCTGTGAAAGAAAGCTTCATAGCTCATCGGATTCCTCCAGTCTAAATACATATTCTGATTCGCTCTTCCACGGCCAGTTTCCTCTGTGCGTTCCTCTGACTCGGCTCCCTCGCACAATGGGTGTCCGTGCCTGCTGTTGTGATGCCCTTCTATTGTGTTGCCCTTCTGTTGTGCTGCATGCATTTTGAACTTCTTTCGCACCGTACGTAACCAACCGTGCTAATCGGAGGTACGGGGGGGGGTAAGCTAAACAAACTAAACACAAAAAGCAGTTCTTAAGACAACTCGTTTGTCAATCTAGATGATTTAAAAGTGCAAACCTCCAGTGCCTTTCTAATATCGGAAGGAAGAGCGTTCCAGACGGCCGCAGAAAGTGCGCGATGCATTGACCGTCTTTGTTTGATGGCTAGCCAAAAGCCACCGCGCGGATGACAGGAGTTCGCTTTTAGTGTTTGGTTGGCTACGCACGGTGCAAAATAAGTTTAACATACATACACGCCAATGACTAGCACACAGACAGAGTTAACCGATTCAGTTCATTCATTACTTGAGCATGAACATCTTTTTCGATTTAAAGCTTTCGTGACTGCAGGGATTCATCTTCTTGGTTCTCTCGGTAAAGCCACGTAGAAGGGAAATAAAAAAATAATAAAAATCAAACATTCTTTTTATTTTATTATTTTTATTTTTATTACTATTTCCCTTCTACGTGACTTTACCGAAAGAACCAAGAAGATGAACATTTTTTATTTTCTGCTTTAAAGGGACACGTGTCTTTGAAGTGTGCAATGCATGCGATCGAGTGCATGGGGAGCAGTGGTGCAACGTTGAGCGCCCTGTTATGGGCTTCCCCTAGGTCGACTCAGCGTCAAATTAGTACCTGGTGCGGTGTGCATAAACATCGCCACTGGAGAGACAAAGGTGGCCAGGCGTCGTTCAGGCAATCCACCCCCTCGTGTGCCACAGTGCCGGCCTTCTTTGGTGCTACTCGCTAACAGCGCTTGCCCCAATAGTCTGTTGTGGCTACACAGGGGACCTTTGTCTTTGTGTGTCCGCGCCAAATTGGCCCTCACACTCGTCCTCCAGTAGCAACAACTGTTGAGAGCTACAACAACAACAACGACGACAACAACAACAACAAAAACTACTCGCAGGTGATGACATTTCGAGAAAGACTGAAATTGGATTTATTTTTGGGAGAAAAAAAATAAAAAGCCACAATCTAAAAAATGCACAAATCACATTGAGAATTCCCCTTTCGCGTGAAGCCATAGTGACTGCGGCTCGCTGTCGGTCGCCTGCCGTCGTGAAATCTCCGCCACTTAAAGCCAAGAGGTGCATTGTTGGGGGGTGTCGGGACTGCCATGGGTGGGGCTGTGCGTGAGCAGACGTGGAACCGTAATGAAGCTTAATCTCCGCACTTGACCACACGATAAACGCGATGAGAGCATTACGTTTTATTTTTTCAACTCCACCTCGGTAGAGAGTGACACGGACATCAAGCGGGGGGAGCGGTGGCACGGTGAGTTGGAGCACCGCGCTACGAAATCTGGAGATATTGAGCTTCATTTTCCCAGTGACAATAACTTCAGTGGCGTGTGATATTTGAACCGGTTCTGCACCCCCCCCCCCGACCCGCTACCACCACCATCCCCCCCCCCCCCACCGCTCCGCACTAACCAGCGTGGTGAAGTATGGTCAAACAATCACCCCCGTGAGGTCGCCTATATCCCCAGTAGCAGATTGATGAAGGCTGGGACACTCCTATAATCATCATTATTATTACTACAACTACTACACACTGTTGGAATAGTATCGTACTTTATATAAAACGATAGTAATTCTGTTGCTTAATGTTCCCTCGGCAGCATTGAGTAGGAGACGTTTCGTTACATTTCCGTCCGTCCGATATCGAATGGATGGGTTGCAGCGCACTCTGGTGGACAATTGATGGAATTTGTGAAGAGAAGGTTTTTAATTTATTGTACGTTTTCATTCAGTGGGGGAGTAGAGAACGCGATGGGACGTTGCAGATGTTGGTCCATGTTCGCAGAGCAGCAATCGGGGGTGCCACTTAAGGTCGCCAAAACTTTCGTGGGGCCGATGGATTCAGGTGAATTACACAATTAGCCCCCCACCAACCCCTCCCAACGCCCCCCGCCGCCACCCCACACTCGTTTCAATCTCGGCTGCCACAACATTCGCCCGTTTGCCCTAAGATCACGCGAGAGGTCAAGGGGCGGCGACTCTCCGACGGCTCGGTCACGTTCTCAGAATGGACCAAGGTTGACCGTATAGTATGTTGACCGTATAACCAAAACAAAACATTTTCTCCAAAAGACGGACAACCACCGGGAAAACGGGACACCCGGGAGACCCGAGGCCCATGTGGCGCGAGACCGCGACGGACGAGCCGGCGGCAACACGTTGCCAAGCGCAGGGAGAAGTGGAGGGAGCTCATTGCGGCCTTTGTGTCCCACAGGGGATGAAAGGGAATGAACTAAACTCGCAATCCGCCCGTTGTTGGCCGCCGACCGCAGAAGAGAGACGGGAAACCGGGCGGCAAAAACGTCATTGAGCCCGGTTCAGTGATTGTGCACCGACCCCCCTGAATGAAATGACTGCGCGATTCTGAGCTCGTGGACCTAACGGGAGAAATTCGCTCCGTGCCCCCCCCCCCCCATCACCATCGTCTCCGTTTGAACACCAGCAACACGATAACCAATGAGAAAGACGCAGCGGCTCGATTGGCCGCTACAAACCCCACGACGGCGACGACCACGACGGTGACGATGATGTCAACGATCGCTCTCTCTCTCTCTCCGGGGTAGGGGGCTGTGCGGCAGCGAGCGGGGCGACCGACGTTTCGTTTGCGTTCGTGCGCCGCTCTCTCTCGAGGGTGGGGCGAGCGCGGGGACCTCAGAAGAGGCCTTTGTCTCTCTTCACGTTTTGCTGTTTCCACAGCGGCAGGCTGTAGAACGCTTCCCTCCTCATGCTCAGCACGCGCTCAAAGTCGTCGTCAGAGAGGTAGATCTGGGGGGAGGCGGGCAGGGGGGGAGGGGGGAAGAGGTGTTAGTATGCACGTTGAACTTCTTTCGCACCGTACGTAGCCAACCACGCTGATCGGAGGTTGCGTTCGCGCAGCGGTTGGCGCCTTTGCGCTATAAAAATCCCGATCGACTCGCCTGAGTATGGAGTCCCAGTAATGGCTGAACAACGTGATCATCGATCATCATTGGTAATTGTGTCTGAACTGCTTTAGCCCTCAGGCCTCATCGATGAACCACGTCCCAATGAACGCACGGTCTCGCCTTGAGCTCCGATTGACCCTCACACGGAGCAAGAACATGCTCACCGTGGCCTGTACGATACTTGAAGCAGCGCATCAGTTTTATTCACCTTGTACGTATGTATGTTGAACAACAAACTATGAATCTCTGCATGAGTCTATGGGTCTCTGCGTGAGTCTATGGATCTCTGCGTGAGTCTATGGGTCTCTGCGTGAGTCTGTGGGTCTCTGCGTGAGTCTGTGGGTCTCTGCGTGAGTCTATGGGTCTCTGCGTGAGTCTATGGGTCTCTGCGTGAGTCTGTGGGTCTCTGCGTGAGTCTGTGGGTCTCTGCGTGAGTCTATGGGTCTCTGCGTGAGTCTATGGGTCTCTGCGTGAGTCTATGGGTCTCTGCGTGAGTCTATGGGTCTCTGCGTGAGTCTATGGGTCTCTGCGTGAGTCTATGGGTCTCAGTGTGAGTCTATGGGTCTCAGTGTGAGTCTATAGGTCTCAGTGTGAGTCTATGGGTCTCAGTGTGAGTGTATGGGTCTCTGCGTGAGTCTGTGGGTCTCTGTGTGAGTCTATGGTTCTCTGCGTGAGCGAGCGTTACGCACCTCCTTGACCTGGGCGTCCACCCCGCTGGGCAGCTGGTCGGGCTCCTTGTTGAGCAGCAGCTCGGGAGCGTAGAACTTGTCGGCGACAGGGATGGGCCCGGTGGCCCACAGCGCGTTGGGCGAGCTGGAGAAGCCGTCGCGCGTGGTGATGTTGCCCGTGTTGACCGCCGCCGCCGCCTTCTGGACACTCGTGCGCTCCTCGGCCGCCGCCAGGTTCTTGACGTTGGTCACCTGCATCTCCTGGGGGGGGGCGCGCGCGAGCACGCACGAGCACCACGCGCGGGGTGAGGGTGGCGATGGTGAGGGAGCGCGCTCGCGAATCAGGGGCATTGTTGAACGTCTTACGGAGCCAACCGTGCTCATCGGAGCTGCAGGGGAAGGAGAGCAAACTATGGGTCTCTGTGTGAGTCTACGGGTCTGCGTGAGTCTATGGGTGTCTGTGTGAGTCTGTACATGTATGTATGTATGTATGTTGAACTTCTTACACACCGTACGTAGCCAGCCGTGATAATCGGAGGTGAGGGACAAGGACGACAAACTAAACACAAAAGGCAGTTCTGAAAAAAAAGAGTTTTCAAGAGTGCACACCTCCAGTGGCTTCCTAATATGTTGGAAAGGAAAGAGCGTTCCAGACGGCCGCAGACGCGCATCTGAAAGCGCGCGATGCAGTGGCCGTCTTTGTTTGACGGCGAGCCAAAAGCCGCTGCCGCGAGTTGGTCGTGACGATGCCAATCTCCTGGTTTGCCGAGTGTCAATTTCTGGCAAAAGTGGCTTTGCTGCTGTAGCCGTGTCAACATTATTAACTCGAAGTCTTGCAGCACCACTTTCCAGCATACAGGTGGCGATCGCGCCCTGATGAAACGCACCAAAAGGCGACCGGAGTTTGAACTTACAATAAGCAGTCCCCCCCCCCCCCCCCCCGAGCCTCCTTCCCTTCCTCTCTCAAAGTCTCACCTCTTCACCATCGCTCATTCCGTTCCTGGTCGCATCCCCCTGCCCTTTCGTGATGCCTAAAGACCCCTCTGTCACTGTCACTCATGCCTCAATCCTCGTAGCATGCCCCTGACATCGACATCATTGTACTCATTGTGTCGTTAAGCTGTGTCAAGCCCCTTGAGTGAAGGCGCTCTATAATTAAAAACTAGATTAGATAGATCACCTTTCACTCACATAGAGAACCACACAGTGACGTGAGACCCATAGACTCACACTGAGATCTATAGACTCACATGGAGACCCATAGACTCACACTGAGACCTATAGACTCACATGGAGACCCACAGATTCTCACTGAGACCTATAGACCCACACTGAGACCTATAGACTCACATGGAGACCTACAGATTCTCACTGAGATCTATAGACTCACACTGAGAACCATAGACTCACACTGAGACCTATAGACTCACATGGAGACCCACAGATTCTCACTGAGACCTATAGACTCACACTGAGACCCATAAACTCACACTGAGACCTATAGACTCACATGGAGACCAGTGCCGGATTATCCTAGTAGCAAAAGCAGCATATGCTATGGGCCCCGTACTTTCAAGGGCCCCGCGCTTAATACTTTCAAGCTATCAATTCCGGTTCAGTGATTCTGCACTTGCTCTATTACTATAGTACTATACTGACTTCAGTTTTATGAACGACGTGTTTAAGGTTAGCGACTTGTCGTAATATCTGGCTGTATAGCAAATGAAAAAATGCAATTACTTTACTATGAAAGTAAAAATGTATGTTTTCATATTTATGTGTTTTTTGCATTTAGGGCCCCTTTATAACATATGCTACAGGCCCCGCACTAGCTTAATCCGGCACTGATGGAGACCCACAGACTCACATGGATATCCACTAAATCACACAAAGAGCAACGTGAGGGAGACATCATCGGCAGTGACAAACCCCTCGGCTACTACTCCTGACGCAATTGCCGGGCTCAACCACGTGGTGCTTGCCGCTCTAGATCGGTGTTCTTCACTCGTTTTCAGAGGTCGGGGGGCCCATTTTCGACGTTAAGACATCGTCAGTGTGAGGGCCGCCACACCATTTGAAAGCATTGGGGGGGGAAGGTGCTTTCACAAGTTGTCTATTGTCGGGTGGACCGCACGTCAGGGCCCGCGCTAAAGGCCACCAGGGGCCGCCTTTGGCTCGCGGTGGCCTGGCAATGAAAGAGAAATGCTCGAGATCAACGCGAGCCATGCAAGAGAAGTGGCGTCTGCAGTTCTGTTTCCGTACCCCCGTTGCGAAAAAACACAAACTCACCGATGTGATTTTAGTGATGGCAGCGACGTCTCCGAACTGGGCCTTCAGGTCGTCGTAGGACTTTCCAGACTGAGAACAAAAGAAATCGACAACGATAACGGCGGCGTTACCGCTGCGTAACGCGAAATTACGAGTCACGCGCAAAGCAAGCGCCATAACACGAGTCCTACTAAGGTTGTACGAATACAATATCACATCTTTTGCTACTTTGTGAGTTTTAGCGGTCGTGGTGTTGTAAGGCTTTCGGTGTACAACTCGCGTTGTACATTCAGCACGATGTCCAACGTTTTACTCCGCGTGTGCCCCGGGTGATGAATCTTCAGCGCGTCTCTATCGAGCGCTGGTAGTAATAATAGCGTAAACTAACAACAAAGCGAAAAAAGCGCGACAACAAAAAAGGCTCAGTCCCATTTGCACGCACCTTTACATCATCCGCATCTAGTCTACACAACAAAGGCTTATTCCTAAAAGCGTGCTTCAGCTGCACCGAACCTCACAAAAATAATATTCAGGGCCTACCTTGGCTCCTCCCACCCTCAACCAGTATATATACAAGGACTGTTTTCTTGGAATTTCTCTCACTTGATACAGCAGTCGTGCTGTGACAGTTCCACCTGAAGACGGAAGCTTGTGTTGCCTCCGAAACGTCGTGATTTTTATTTTATTTTACTTTTATTAATTTTAATTTTTTACCTACGTGACTTTACCGAAAAAACCTAAGAATATGAACGCCGACAACAACAACGAGAACAACGACGACAACGACAACAACGACAACAATGACGTACGCTCCACTTGAAGCTGTCCCAGGCCTGGAACCAGCCGGTGAACGTGGGGGGCTCGTAGCCTTGCTTGACGACCAGCACCGGCGTGTCGCGGTCTCGCCCGCTCGGGTGCGTGTCGATGTACTCCTGCGCCAGGCGCACCGCCTCCTTCCTCTCCGTGTCCGTCGAGCCCTTGCCGATCCACAGGAAGATCTGCCACGCACGCACGCACGAGGCTTGTCTCGCCATCGAACAAAGAACGGGCACCGCGTCGCGCGCTTTCAGATGCGCTTCTGGGGTCGTCTGGAACGCTCTTCCTTCCGACATTAGGAAGCCGCCGGAGCTCATTTCTTGATAAATGGTTTCTGTGTTTAGATTGCGTGGATGGCCACGTACGGTGTGAAAGGATTTCAACATACATGCAAAGACAAAGATCCCCCGTATAGCCTTAACAGGCTGTAGGAGCAAGTGCTGTTAGCGAGCACCTATGCATGCCGGAACGGCACACGAGGGGGTGGGTGGCCAGAACCACGTCCGGCCGCCTTTGTTTCCCCACCGCACCAGGTACTCATTTGAGGCTGAGTCGACCTGGGGGAGGCCCAGGACCGGATCACATAATCATCACCGCTGTTGCTGGCCACGAGCGGGAATCAAATTCGGGTCACTGGGTTTGTAGCACAGCACGCTAACCGCCACACCACCACTCCCAAGACATATGCACGCATCATCATCCGCGTATCTAGTCGTGCGTGTACAAATCAGTCACTGAGTATTTATGCAAATACATGCGAGTTAATTTCCTACCAAGGCTTTCACGGCCAATGTTATGAATCGTATGTGCGTGTTAAGCTTGATCCCCCTTCAACTGACGAGGATGTTCTAGAACAGCTTCAGGAGGAGAGGCATTTCATGAGAACAATCCAGATCAACAATCCAGAACTATCCAGAACTATCCAGAAGATTTCAAAACAACCATCCAGGACTATCCAGAATAATCCAGAACAACCATCCAGAACCTGGAGAACAATCCAGAACAACCATTCAGAACCATCCACAACAATCCAGAATTATCCAGAACAATCCAGAACAACCATCCAGAACAATCCAGAAAAGTAAAAACACGTGGGTGGGACAGATCTTGCAGATTGACGAGGGCTTGGTGAAGGAAGCACGGGTGGATGGTGGCGCGTCGCGAGGTCTGGAGCTTTGTTGGCAAACCACCGACCGCTTTGG
Organism: Lethenteron reissneri; assembly: GCF_015708825.2. Taxonomy (NCBI): domain Eukaryota; kingdom Metazoa; phylum Chordata; class Hyperoartia; order Petromyzontiformes; family Petromyzontidae; genus Lethenteron; species Lethenteron reissneri. Next base: position 5,836,790 of record NC_083809.1, read on the forward strand.
GAACCCCCGCGACCTATACCCCTCGTCCCGCGGCGAGCTCGGCTCACCTGGTCCCAGGTGTCGAGCAGCATGACGTCGTCCTCGTCCAGGTCGTCCTGCGAGAAGTCTGTCACCTCGGTGGCGAAGAAGCGGCCGGTCTGCGTGGAGCACTCGAAGAGACGCGGCTGCACGCGCGTCTCCTCCTCCTGGAGCCTGCGGAGGTCGCGGGGGCAACGGCGGGGAGGGTTCAACCGGTGACGCGGAATCAAAGACAAAGATTCACCACCCCCGTATAGCCTTGAACAGACGCTTGGGGGCTGTTCGCTAGCAGCTATGAAGGCCGGCACGGTGGCGCGGGGGGTGGGTGGCCGGCCACCTTTGTCTTCTCAGGTGCTCATTTGAGGCTGTGTCGACCTAGGAGAGGAGGCCCAGGACCGATTCGGAAAATCAGAATCAGAATATTTATTTACGCTGGAGGAATCCAATGAGCTATAAATCGCTTTTTCGGAGATGTCCAGTCGGGGCACGGGGCGAGAACAAAAACATGATCGGAGGGCAAAGTACAAAAAGTAAACAAATCACCCCAACCCATACAAACGAAGCTATACCGTCCCCATCCTACCAAGCAAAAGCCACTGAGGTATTCACTTATTTTTCAGAAGCAACCTGGCCACAGGATTGTCAGTCTCCCGGCGTGCTATTTTCATTGTACTAAGTAAGGCCCACTGAGCTACATAGCTCTTTTTCAGAAGCGGCCCGTCATGGGGACACGGGACGGTTACCCGGCATGCTACGCCATGTCACACAGCGCCACGGGCTGAATTGGTCTGGGAAATGTTTCAGTTCTCGGAGAAGCTCCCGGCACGTGGAGCGAAACGTCGGACGCCGACGCGCGACGCGCGTCACCCGACCCCGTCTGGAGGCGGCGACCGCTCACCGCTTGTCGTTGGCGTAGGAGGACTTCCCTCCGAGCTGCACCCAGAATTCGGAGGGTTCGTGGCCCTCCATCACCGTCTGCTTGTCTCCCTTCCACAGCAGCTCCGCCACCGTCTTGGCCATCTCACGCTCGTCCCCGCTGCAGCCCTGATGGGACCGCACGCGTGCAGATGAACGCAGACGCACACACACGGAGATGCGCGCACACGCGCAGACACGCAGGCGCACGCTGACGCACGCAGATGAACGCACGCACACGCACGCGGGATGAACGCACACGCACGTACGCGGATGAACGCGCGCGCAGACGCACGCGCAGATGAGCGCAAACGCACACAGATCGGCGTGCACGCACACACACGCGCCCACAGACGCACGCGGATGAACGTACGCGCGCGCACGCACACGGACGCACACAGAGAGACGAACCTTCGGGCCGTCAGGACATTTGGGGGGGGGTTTTGAGCCTTCGTGCCTTTGCAGGTAAAACCTCCCACCCAAAAAAAATACCACGCAACCCGTCGCGACAACAATGTCTCACCTTGCCGCACCACAGGTAGCACGTGTTGGTGGTCTTGAGCACGAAGACGTCGTTGGAGTTGAGCGCGGAGGCGCGTGCCGGCACCTCGATGGCCTTGGTGGTCATCTCGTCGTTGCCGCGCACGTGGAAGAGGCGCACGGGCGGCTCGGGCTCCTTGCGGCTATCCCGCGACGTGCCGCCCTGAAACCCGCGGCGACGGGACGAAGACGGGCACGCGCGTGAGTACGAATGCACGCGGTGCGTGAGTACGAACGCGTGAGTACGAACGCGCGCGGTGCGTGAGTACGAACGCGTGAGTACGAACGCGCGCAGTGCGTGAGTATGAATGCGTGAGTACGAACGCGCGCGGTGCGTGCGGTGTTAGCGTGCTGCTTACGGAACCCGGCAGACCTGGGTTCGATCGTTCCGAACCAGTCCTGGGGCCTCAAAGTGAGCACTAAAACTGAAACTTGTGTTTGTTTTACCAGGTAAGGCCCACTGAGCTATGTAGCTATTTTTCGGAAGCGACCTGGCCACAAGTGATAGCTCGACGAAGTGGCTGGTCACGTGGACGTCTATAGCAGCCAGATGCTCTAAAAACGAGTTGATTCTAAATGTCGAGGGAAAACCCGGAGGATTCGGAGAAAAATCCTCGCCACTACGGGCAAAGGAAGAGGGAAAGAGACACGCACAAACTCCGAATACACAAGCAGGCGTCATCAGGGTCGGGATCGACGCCGCGACCTCCCGCATACCGGACGAGGTAGTCAACATCTCGCACCTCGTAAATGACGAGCTTGCCGCGGAAGATGGTGAGAAAGTGCCGCGGCTCCTTGCCCATGACGACGCGAACCTGCACAGCCTCGCCGCCGTACTTCCCATCCAGAGCCACCGCCTGGTACGCCGAGGCGGTCACCTCGTCCTTGGTCGCGTGACGGCCCTGTGCCACAACCACGGCAACCGCACAGAGACAAAGATCCCCCACCACGTGTAGACTTAGAGAGACTGATGGGGAAAGTGGTGTTTGACATCCGCAGCCATTACAGGACTACCACAGTGGCCATCACAGTCACCATGGCCACCACAACCACCATGCCCACCGCCACATTCACCACCACAGCCACCACCACCACAACCACCACCACAGCCACCACCACAACCACCAACACAGCCACCACCACAGCCACCACCACAACAACCACCACCACCACAACCACCACCACAGCCACCACAACCACCAACACCACAGCCACCGGAGACGAAATCGCTCTTCAGGCAGAGTTCAGGGGTCATTGAGGATACCGGCTGTTGATTTACGATGGATGAGCTGATGATGATGACTCGTTATACGACGGTGAAGATATAATGATCGTGATGATTATTATTCATAAGAGACATGATGATGGTGATAAACATACGATAATCATGATCATAGATGATGACGAACATGTGATGATGATGTTTAAATGGTGATCAGGATAATGATGATGATGAGGAAAGTGTGTGGATGATGTTGATGATGATGATTATGCGAATCACAATTAATACATCATGATAATAACGATTATGGGAAACGTCATGGTGACCACGAAAATGATGGCAATGAACATGATAATGATGATGATGAACACGTGGTGATACTGCTGCTGCTGCTGTTGAAGATGGTCATTATGCTGATGCTGATGATGATGAACACGTGGTGATACTGCTGCTGAAAATGATCATTCTGCTGATGATGATGATGAACACGTGGTGATACTGCTGCTGAAAATGATCATTCTGCTGATGATGCTGATGATGATGAACACGTGGCGATACTCCTGCTCAAGATGATCATTCTGCTGATGATGCTGATGCTGATGAACACGTGGCGATGCTGCTGCTGCTGCCGCTATCAACAAGCGCTGTTTACCTGCCACATGTAGAGCATGTAGGAGGGCTTGTTGTTGCGCTCGTAGGTGTAGAGGACCAGGTAGCAGTCACCGCCGTAGAACTGGCCATGACGGCGCTTGTCCACGGCCACCATCTCCAGGTCCTCGATGCGCCACACCTGGGAGGGGACGGTGCCGGGAATGACAATAATGATGACGACAATGATGATGATGGCGATGATGACGACGATGATGATGATGACGATGATGATGACGATGATGATGATGATGATGACGATGATCACGATGGCGATGATGATGATGGCGATGATGACGATGATGATGATGACGATGATGACGATGATTATGACAATGATGATGATGACGATGATGATGATGACAATGATGACGATGATGATGACAACAACGACGATTATGTTGATGATAATGACGACGATGGCGGTGGTGATTGTGATGGCTTCGTCGAAACACTTTTGCTTATGTATTGTATGTATGTTGAACTTCTTTTGCACCGTGCGTAGCCCACCACGCTGATCAGAGGTGCGGGAGGAAGAACAACAAACTAAACGCAATAAGAAGTTCTGAAAGAAGTGAGTTTTCAATCTAGATTATCTAAAAGTCCATAGCTCCCGGTGGCTTGCGAATATCAGCCTCAAATGAGTACCCGGGTGCGATGTGTAAACATCGCCACTGGGGAGACAAAGGCGGCCGGGTGTGGCTACTGGCCACGTCACCAGCTCATCTGCCATGCCGGCCTTCAGCATTGCTCGCAAACAGCACTTGCCCCGATAAGAAGGTCGAGGCTACACATGGGACCTTTGTCTCTTGTGTTGTCTGTGCGTCACCTCGGTGGTGCCGGTGCCATCGTCCACCATGCGCTGCTCGGCCGCGAGCTCGGGGCTGGCGTGAAGCATCTTGGCGTCGAACTTCACCTGCTCCACCTTGGCTGCACGCGCGCACACACACACACACAAAGATCCCCCATATAGCCTCAACAGACTGTAAGTGCTGTTAGTGAGTACCTATGAAGGCTGGAACGGTACATGAGGGGGTGGGTGGCCAGCACCACGCCCGACCGCCTTTGTCTCCCTAGTGGCGCTGTTTACACATCGCACCAGGTACTCATTTGAGACTGAGTCGACCTAGGGGAGGTCCAGGACCGGTTCAGATAATCGTCCCCGGTGTTGGCCGTGAGCGGGAATCGAACCCGGGTCGCCAGGTTTGTAGCACAGCGCGCTAACCGCTACACTACCACATACACACACAAGCACACGTATGAAACATGCACACGCACACGAAGATGCCCCCGAATGGCCTTCGATGGACTGCAGGGGCAAGTGCTGTCAGCGAGCAGCACATACGAAGGCTCGGCACAGGACACAAAGGGAGGTGGGTTGATCAGCATCACGCCCGGCCGTCTTTGTCTCCCCAGCAGGGATGTTTGCCCATCGCGCTCATTTGAGGCTGAGTCGAGCTAGGGGAAATCAAACTCGGGTCTCCAGGTTCGTAGCGCAGCGCGCAAACCGCTACGCGGCCGCTCACACGTGCAGGCACAGACAATATGAGACAATGCACCAACTACTTAGCATGCGATGATTTTGTTGCTGTTGTTGTTCATGTTGACAGAGGTGATGGCGACTGTGGTCGTGGTAGTACCGTTGGCCAACGTTGTCGAGCGGTCGGTACCGTTGGACCAACGTTGGTCCAAGGTGCCACGTTTGCTGGGGTGCTGTTGATGGTGTTGACAGTGGCGGTGGTGGCGGATGTAACGGCATCACTGGTTGTTGTTGTTATTACAAACCGATTTTCCCCACTGTGTGGGTCTTGCCCAGGCCCTGCGTCTCCCCCTTCTCCGTCCACTTCTGGAAGAGCTGCTTGAACATGGGAGACTCTCCCCCATCGGCGAGCGCCTCCACGCTGGTGCTCGAGGGGTAGCCCTTGGCCTTGATGAACTCCTGCAGCGAGAGAACGCCGAGGCCAATCAGACACCACCAAATGTGATCGTGGCATCTCCTGCCTGATCGCATTGCAGCGGACGTTCGCCTCACCAGCACACGGATACAGCAAAGGGTTCCAATCCCTTTATTACACACACATCTCCTTGCTTCATCCACAGATCTCTCCTCCCTCATCCAAAGCTCCCTCCTTCATACACAGCTCCCTCCTTCATCCACAACTCCCTCCTTCATCCACAGCTCTCTCCTTCATCCACAGCTCTCTCCTCCTTTATCCACAGCTCTCTCCCCGTATCTCCTCCGACGTCTCCTCTAATCCACACGGCCCCCTCTCCCGTTCACTCCCCCCTCCGCTCATCCACCAATCCCTTCTCTTCATACTCCGGGGTTACTGCCGGTCGACTCGGTGCAGAGATGGACATCAGCGTGTAATGAAGGGGGTAGGGAATGCCGACGCTGTGGGGACCGTTACGGAGGACTCTCACAATAAGATTACACCCCCCCCCCCGCCCCCCCGCAATTGCTCGCTCACGCCACTACTGGCGGGCGCGCCTCCACTACGGCGAGCTCTTAGAGCTGCGTTGGCACAGGCGGGCCGTGCACACCACTTTATACCCCACTGCACGTGCCCTTGCCGTGGGCGCGCCTGCTTGTACTCCTCCTGGGTGGAGGGGCTGCGGTGAGGTTCACGGAAACTCGCACCGACGTTTCGACCACCGCGCCGGGAGAAGGGTTTCAATCTGCCGCTGGGACTTCCTCCTCAACTTCTACCCAGCCCCCCGCCGGTTAATTGTGGCCTCAGGGCAGATACGTGACGGTCGGACATGCGACGTTTGTAGTGCCCGATGAGTATCCGTCTAATGCGAAGGTAGACGTCGCGGCGATAAACACCCCGCTGCTCCTGACGCGGTTGTCTGGCGCGACCGCCTGAATGTGTACTTGTGACTAGTTGCTCTGTATCTACATCAGCAGCCGTACGACAAGCAGAAGAGGAGGATGGGGGGAGGTAGAGGGAGGAGGAGGGAGGAGGAGGAGGAGGGAGGAGGAGGGAGGAGGGAGGAGGAGGAGGGGAGGAGGAGGAGGAGGGAGGAGAGAGGAGGAGGGAGGAGGAGGGAGGAGGAGGAGGGAGGAGGAGGGAGGAGGAGGAGGGAGGAGGAGGGAGGAGGAGGGAGGAGGAGGAGAGAGGAGGAGGGAGGGAGGAGGAGGAGGGAGGAGGAGGGAGGAGGAGGAGGGAGGAGGAGGGAGGAGGAGGGAGGAGGAGGGAGGAGGAGGAGAGAGGAGGAGGGAGGAGGAGGGAGGAGGAGGAGAGAGGAGGAGGGAGGAGGAGGGAGGAGGAGGAGGGAGGAGGAGGGAGGAGGGAGGGAGGAGGAGGAGAGAGGAGGAGGGAGGAGGAGGGAGGAGGAGGAGAGAGGAGGAGGGAGGAGGAGGGAGGAGGAGGAGGGAGGAGGAGGAGGGAGGAGGGAGGAGGAGGGAGGAGGAGGGGGGAGGAGGAGGAGGAGGAGGAGGGAGGAGGAGGAGGAGGGAGGAGGAGGGAGGAGGAGGAGGAGGGAGGAGGAGGGGAGGAGGAGGAGGAGGAGGGAGGAGGAGGGAGGGAGGAGGAGGGAGGAGGAGGGAGGAAGGAGGGAGGAGAGGGAGGAGGAGGGGGGGGAGGAGGAGGAGGAGGGAGGAGGAGGGAGGAGGAGGGAGGAGGAGGAGGGAGGAGGAGGGAGGAGGAGGAGGCTTCACTCACCAGGGCCCGGCTCATGGCCCCCTGGCGCTCCTGCTTGGTGGCGTTTTTCCCCTTCCACACGTAGATCTTCACCCCTCCCTGGTCCAGGATGTAGCTGTCCTAAAACAACAATAACAACAACAACATTAACAACAACGCCAATTCTAGCGAAATCGCCTGATGAAGCTGGATGTGACCAGCGAAACGTCACAGGACTCGAGTTGTAAATGTTGTCGATTTACTCTCCAACACATTGGCGGGCTGAAGTAGTAGCTCATTGCCAACGTTTTGTTTCCGTTGACAAGCATTACTGATTGGCTGTGTGGTGGTGGGTTAACAACACGAATATTCAAGTGATCTAACCCTACAAATAAATTCTAGATTTGAAGCTTTCGTGACTGCAAGGATTCATATTCTTAAGTCACGTAGGTAAAAATGTTTTTTAATTAATAAAAGTTAAATAAAAATAAATAAAAATCACGACGTTTCGGAGGCAACAAATACACCTTTATTATAATAGATTCATTGAAACGACGAACGGTGGTAAATCCACAGCCCCGTGGCTCTTTGCTCACTCCGCTGCCAGAGGGGCCTCTGCTCGAGGCAGCTCCGGAGAGGCGCCTCTCGAGTGGTGTTTGGCCTACTCTTCCGCGCGGGCCAGGCGCTGTCGAAGAGGTAGGAGTGCCAACACTTTACCCCACCGCACACGCGGCCTGCCGATGGAATAATTGGTGGCGACAGACCCATTCATGGGCCCTGCCGTGGTGGCGAGATGCTACCTCCGTCGCCTGGTATACAGGAGGCCGTGGGTTCGAACCCGACCCTGACGCCTGCTGCTGTATATTTGGAGTTTGCGTGTCTATATCCCTGTGGATTTTGCTCCGGGTCCACCAGTTTCTCCCTCGACATTTTGAAACGTGCGCTTAGAATGTTTGGCTGCTATACATTTCCAACATGATAAAAGCCACTTCGTTGAGAGATCACCTGTGGCCAGCTTGCCTCTGAAAAAAAGCTAATAGTTCAGTGGGCTTTATCTAGTAAAATAAAAACAAATAGCATAGTTTTAAATAGTTTAGTTTATACAGTACTGCCGGGCATGCAGTGTGTGTTCTCAATTCCCTCTCACGGCCAACACTAGTGACGATTATCTGGGCCGCTCCTGGGCCTCCCTTAGGTCGGGCCAGCCTCAAATGAGTATCTGGTGCGGTGTGTAAACATCACCACTGGGGAGACAAAGGCAGCCGGGCGTGGTTACTAGCCACGTCACCAGCTCGCGTGCCGTGCCGGCTTTCAGCGGTGCTCTCCAACAGCACTTGCCCCAACAGTCCGCGAAGGCTACACGGGGTATCTTTATCCGTGTCTCTGTATGCTTAAAGGCTTTTACTCCTACCGGCCCTGTCAGTTTTAAAAGCTGAGTTCGGGGGCGTCATATTTCCAGGACCAGTAACACAATCGGAGGAAAACAAACAACATTCAATTCCCTGCGAGTTAATTACCCATAAAACGAACACTATGATTGTCAAACAAAGGCGGGCTGGTGGGGCGGGGAAGTGGGAGAAGGCAATCATCTCTTAATGAAATATCCAGTTTCATTTCCGCGATCCACGGTGCCACCGACGCTCTATTTGGAGATATATCTCGCGGTCTGTCACGATGGGTCGGGGCTTTGTGAACTAAGCGGAGATTACGTCTGGGGGCAGCGGTGGGGGGGGGGAGGTCTCTCTGTTCTAGATTTGAAGCTTTCCTGACTGCAAGGATTCATATTCTTAGGTTTTTTCGGTAAAGTCACGTAGGTAAAAATAATAAAAAATAATAAATAATTTATAAAAGTAAAATAAAAATAAAATAAAAGTCGTGCTGTGACGGTTCCACCTGAAGACGGAAGCTTGTGTTGCCTCCGAAACGTCGTGATTTTTATTTTATTTTACTTTTATTAATTTAAATTTTTTGACCTACGTGACTTTACCGAAAAAACCTAAGAATATGAGTCTCTCTGTGTCTGGCAAGAAGGTCGGGGCGCAGCGGGGAGCCGCTGCAGTGACGGCCACGCGGTGGATGTCGTGGGTCTCGAGGTGCGAATTCTGAGCCGTGCTACGAACCCGGCAGAGAGCCGAGTTCGATTCCCGCTCACGGCTCCCAGCACCAGTGACGATTAATCTCAACCGGTCCCGGGTCCGTTCCACTAGTTCGACTCAGCCTCAAAGTGAGTACCCGGTGCGGTGTGTAGTTAACATCGCCACTGGGGATACAAAGGCGGACGGGCGGGCGTGGTGTTGGCCCACCCCACCCCTTCGTGTGCCGTGCCTGGCCTGCATAGGTAACTGACGATAAACTATTGTTCTTTTCCCAGGTAATGCCCAATGAGGTATGCAACTCTTTTTCGGAAGGGACCTGGCAACAAATGATAGCTCGACGGAGTGGCTTATCACGTGACCATGTAGAGCAGCCACATACTCTAATCGCGTGTTTCTAAATGTGGGGGGGGGGGGAATCGGAGAGAGGCACGCAAACTCCAAATACACAAATTCTAGATTTGAAGCTTTCGTGACTGCAAGGATTCATATTCTTAGGTTTTTTCAGTAAAGTCACCGTGTAGGTAAAACATCAAAATTAATAAAAATAAAATAAAGATCACGACGTTTCGGAGGCAACACAAGTCTCCGTCATCAGGTGGGACCATCACAGCCAGATTAGCTGCATCAAGTGAGGCAATGATTCAAGATGTAATCCCTTAAAAGCGAGTTGAGGGGGGAGGAGAGGGGGGGGGGGAGACCATCAGAATGTGGTAGCCAATGAATGGAACGTATCGGGAGGGAGGGGGGCGGGGCCACAGCAGGCGTCAGAGTCGGGATTGAACTTACGACCTCCTGTACACCAGGCGAGGTAGTTAACATCTCACCACGGTGGCGCCCCAGTGCTCGCTAACAGCACTTGCCCCAACAGTCTGTAAAGGCTATACGGGGAAGAATCTTTGTCTTTGTTGCAAGGAATGAAATGGGGACGTGGTTGCCATGCCATTTTCCAGCCCCCCCCCCCCCCCTCTCTTCCCTCGTAGTCCAGTACTTAGGGCCTCTCAGACCACGAGAACTGCTTTCATTAGAACTGTGATTTGTGTTTACGGACAGTCTTCGACTTACAAACATAATTCGTTCCTGGGGGGCGTTCGTAAGTCGGGGAGTTCGTAAGTCGGAAACGCAAATGATATACTGTATTCAAATGCCCACACACCCAAACGCTCACTCCCAGCACAAGGCTGACCTCATCGACATCCCGCGGAGGATCGCTCAGCCGAACAAAACAGTGCCGCGGTTCGATTTGCGAGCGAGAGTTTCGCCTTTTAAGTCGATGCTGAAATTTTTTTTTTTTTAAACAGAAGCTGCTTCGTAAGTGCGGGTGTTCATAGGCCGGGGGTGTTTGTGAGTTGATCACTGCCTGTAGTTCGTTGCCTTTCCCCCGCACCGCGCTGCATCGTGTGCAACATTCTCCGGCACGTGTCGTGACTGGGTTCTACAAGGGTCCAACCATAACGCGTTCCGCGTTCTGACGGCGCGCGGTCCGAGTTGTGAGAACACGTGCCTCCCCAATGGCAGAACCGCGTCGTAGCGGATACGCGTTGTAGTCTCGAGACCGCGCGTTAAGCGAGGGCTTGCCATGTTTGGTTTAAAAGCACTGTGACTGTGTGTGTTCAACAAAATACGCCTCGGTAAAACTAGGTACTTTTTAAGCTCCAAAAACACATTCCTGCGGAGGGAGCTGGGAGGAACGTTGGGTTGCTCGGTCAATGGCCAGGGTCAACGGCGGCGTGGTGTATTCCGCAAATATGCCCGACTGTGAGGGTGGGCACAAGCCGGCGTGAGTAGGTTAAACGTTGCGTTTTATAAGGGCACCACGGGCTGACCAGCCCCTCCCCACCCAGCCCCACCCAGCCCCTCCCCACCCAGCCCCACCCTCCCCACCCAGCCCCTCCCTCCCCACCCAGCCCCTCCCTACGATGGACGGACACAATAATCCCCTGTGGGCTGGTGTAACCAGGAGGCTCCTACCAGTACAAAGGTTTGACTGGGTTAGATCGCGTAAATATAAATGTGTCGTTAAACCCGCCACCGCCCGACATTGCCAATTCAGTGAGGTCTGAATAATTTCCGCCCTCCCCGGATGCGTTTCAGCAGCTAGCTGCCACGTCACGCCTGCCAAATATTGCCTCGTAAACAAAAACAAATCAACAAATTAATTTGGGACAGGGGAGGCTTTGTTTAAAAAAAAAACAATAACGGCCACTGTTACGGTGTGCACAGTGTCCATTACACGTCGTCAGTAAAAGCCACGATGTTTGCCTTAGCCTCCTATTAACGTCCCCAGTCATTGTGCGCCTCGCCCGCTCCTTACCCTGTGGCTTAGCAAATAGTGCACCACGTAATCCAAGTTGTACGGTGAACGAAATGCTTAAGGTGTCACGATCGCCCGTTTGCGCCGTGTGAACTTCCCTGTTAGTTTGTAAAGCGAACTGTTCAGTGTTTTTTGCGCGGAGCGGTGGCACAGCGGTTGATGCACCGCGCTTTCAAAACATCAGCAAGCCCCCGCCGACGATGCGAGTTCGATTCGGAAAAGCATCAGTGGCGGGTGATATGTGCACCGGTCAAGGTTTCCCCCCCCCCTTTCACCAACTCACACTGACCCATCATGGTGAAGTATGGTCAAACAATCTCCCCCCCCCCCCCCCCACCTTCATGACCGACACGGCACGGGGAGGCCCACAGACCAGTGTGTGAGTTTGACCAATCTCCCGTGGTCCACCAACCCTGACACCCACAGTGCTGCTAGGTGCAGGCATGGCCCAACGCCAACGATTGGTGCTCACTCACTCGCACAGCAAACCCAGCTATCTCTGGAGTCTATTTTGGGCCACCATGCAGGCAAGGAAGGGGCTGCTCTCTACGGCAGTGTCTAGATGTGTGTGGGGTCTGCGCTCTGGGATCTCAGGTCGGAGCTTGAGAGCACATTCATGTGAAATGAGCCGCGGACATTCTGAAGGATCGGTGACGCGGTGAAACCAGAGCTACGCGTGACACTTCCTATGAGGTGTCCTCATATTTAAAGACACCACGTGGCCTGGTTTGCTCGGAAGAGTTTCAGAAAACCTGTCCCGGTGACCCGAAGATTTGGGAAAAATTCGTGAAACATCTTTGTTTGGTCTAATGATCAGGATTAGGCGGGGCCTGTAAAGAGTAGGCGGAGCCGTTGATTGTGTTGGAGTGTAGTTATGTGAAAGTGGGTGTCGCTATTGGCAAAGTGGGTGTGGTTACATCAAAGTGGGTGTCAGTAGTGGCTAAGTGGGTGTGGTTACGTCAAAGTGGGTGTTGCTAGTGGCTAAGTGGGTGTGTCTATGTGAAAGTGGGTGTCGCTAGTGGCTAAGTGGGTGTGGTTACGTCAAAGTGGGTGTCGCTAGTGGCAAAGTGAGTGTGGTTACATCAAATTGGGTGTGACTAATGGCTAAGTGGGTGTGTCTATGTGAAAGTGGGTGTGACTAGTGGCTAAGTGGGTGTGGTTACGTGAAAGTGGGTGTCGCTAGTGGCTAAGTGGGTGTGGTTACGTCAAAGTGGGTGTCGCTAGTGGCTAAGTGGGTGTGGTTACGTCAAAGTGGGTGTCGCTAGTGGCTAAGCGGGTGTGTCTATGTGAAAGTGGATGGGGCTACCGGCTGAGTGGGTGTGGTTTGGCAAAAGTGGGCTGGCCTGCTTGAGGTCGGGAGAGAAGGGGCAGCCAGCTCACTGGGTATCCCCGGTTGAGCCTCCAATAAATGAGGTAACCTCACAGTCAACATTTCAAAATCACGATAATGTGTCTGTACGTATGTTTAACTTCTCTTGCACCGCACATAGATTAGTTTGTCAATCTAGATTTAAAAGTGCATAGCTCCAAAAAAGGGGAAAAAAACGATTATCATATTTTGGTATTGGCAAAGGAGGTCCCATGATGCATAGCTCCAGTTACTTCCTAATATCGGAAGGAAGAGCGTTCCAGACGGCCGCAGAAGTGCACAATGCGGTGACCACCGTCTTTATTCGATGGGTAGCCAAAATCCGCTGCTGCAAGGATAACCAGGAGTTCGCGTGATGATGGTTTATGCTCCTTGACGTATGGAACGTCATTGTAAATGTAAGTATTTGCAGCGTTTTGGAGAACGTGGCTCATTTGTGCAACAACTGAGTGCTTTGATGCGAACACAAAAACTGAATGCACCGTGACCAGCTCAATGTCGAAGACAATTCCAGTTTTGTCATTGACGTGCATACCGTGAATGGAATCACCGATTTAAAAAAAATCTTTTAGTTCGTGCATCGAAGAATTGGGGGATGGGGCATGAGGGGTCATGGGGTGGGTGCGTGGGGGGGGGGCATGCCGCTTTTGTGTTTCGCCCATAATCCCCGTCGCCGCCTTACGTCGTGCTTGAGCAGGTCTTGGGTGAGTGGCCGTGTAGCCACCTCCTGCACCACCAGCTTCCCCTCTGCATCTGACAGGCTGTGACAGACACACACACACACACAGAAGGAGTGCGTTCATAATGGTACGGCATTCCCTCGTTATTCGCGAGGGATACGTTCCGGAGACATTCGTGAATAGCACATTGAATTAATGACCTTAATTAAATGTGTCAATAAGCTCTTAAATATATGAAAGTTGTCACGGAAACACGTAGCTCTATCACTTATCTCATCACTTTCTCTCTCTCTCTCTCGATGCAATCGGGCAGAGTTCCAGATGCAGTTTGCGGATAGCCCACAAATTACAGATCGCCAGTTCGTGAATAACGAGGCAATACTGTACTCTACTTTGATTGACGGGAAGGGGGCGGCCCCCCTGCCCACCCGCCCCTCCCGCCCACCCCGCCCCACCGCTCACTGGTAGAGCTTGATGTTGGACATCTGTGCGGCGTCGGGCCGGTCGTCGGGCACGGGGTCCTTGAGCGCCTTCTTGCGTTCGCCCAGCACGGCCACCATGACGCGCAGCAGCTCGCTCGAGGCCTTCTCGTCCTCGCCATCGATGATGCCGATCTGGGCGCGCCCGCCGCGCTCGCGGTCGCGGATGTCCATGGACATCTGCAGGCCCTGCGCTCGCGGCCAGTCGGTCGGTCGGTCGGGAGCGGGTTGAGATGCACAAACATCGGAATCGTGAGGATTGTGTGTTTATGTCGGGTGAATCCGATGAGCTATGAAGCTCTTTTTCTCACAGATGTCCAGCAGGGGCACGGGGTCGGAACGTTACAAGAACGAACAATGACGACGACAAACATCGCCGTGGTCAGCATCATCGTCGTCGTTATCATGCACACGAGAGGATCTTATCGCTCCATCTCCATGGATGACGTACTCTCGGACACGTTCCCTCCTTTGGCTTCCACTAATTTTTTTAATCGCGACCACCGGCCATCATCATCATCATCCCTTCGAGCGGCTTGTTCTTCCCAAGCTCACTTATGTGATTTTTTTTCACATTTGTTATGATTTACATATGTTGAACTTCTTTTGTACTGTACGTAGCAGACCGTGCCATCTGGAGGTGCGGGGGAAGGACAACAAACTAAATACAAAAAGCTCTTCTAAAGAAATGGGTTTCAAATCCACGTGATATTAAAGATCATTGTCGTCATTTATCATCCATAGCGGACGACGCTCGCTGTTGCGTTGCCTGCCCTGGTGCGTTTGGGGTACGTCCATCGGTGGATTGCTCTGTACGTTGAAATAAAAGGTTACTGGCACCTTCATGCGCTCGTTCTTGTTGCTGTCAGGGCCGTTCCACTGCACGATGACCTTGCCCAGGTCCAGCAGAAACACGTCGCCCTTGTTCATGCTGTCCCAGGTCAAGGCCACCTTCGCGTGACACAGGGGCACATCACAAGAGGTGAATCGCAGGGGACACATCGCAAGGGAACATCACAGAGGCACATCACAAGAGACGCATCGATATTTTTTCCAAAACAATTATTCTGAAAGAAAAACGCACCTTCGTGATGTCAACGTGGTAACCTTATTACGGTAAATACGAAACCAAAATCGTTTTGTACTTACCAACTCCCTCCACTGCTTTAGACCAGAAATGTAACTCCAATTGCTGCAGCTCAAATTACCTGGCCTTGTTTCTAAACCTCTGGGCACAGGTGTGAGTGACACTGGACACGCCTGTCAAAACACCTCTATGGGTGTGCCCCTACTTGAAGGCTTCTCAACCTCCACCAACAGAGACCTCACCAGCGACCCAACCGAACCCCTTCCTGGCTTTTTCTGGTTTCCCCGTGCACTGCGGACCGTGGTGAATGATGGCGATCGGGCATCATCGTGCTGCCGATGGGCTCGCTCAACTCCCACACAAGTTGGCTTTCAACGGCGGCTTTGCCTGCCACTGCAGAGTGGAACAATCGACGGAGCACGTGATCCATGGAGCACGTGGTCAATGGAGCCATGCTCGATGGAGCACGTGGTCTGTGCAGCACGTGATCGATGGAGCACGTGGTCAATGGAGCACGTGGTCAATGAAGCCATGCTCCATGGAGCACGTGGTCTGTGCAGCACGTGATCGATGGAGCACGTGGTCCATGGAGCACGTGGTCGTTAGAGCACATGCCCCGTGAACAATGGCTGCCACATCAAGGCCGTCGGACACAGCGCCATTGAACGATTACAAGGCCGAGACGTCGACTTATAGCATCGGCCGCTGCTCCACAACGTCAGTCGCTTATCTCTGCGACGCGCCCTACGAGGGATGGGGCGGCCTCCAGTGTCCGCCGTGGTTCGTTAACGCGCAGCACGTCGTGTTCAGTTTGCCAATCGACAGGGGCCTGGGACGTGCAACGGCCTCGTGTGCAATTTGTACATAAATGTGAAAAGAACGATGAATGAGGCACAGAGGGGGGCTCTCAACACTTTACAAGGGTAGCAGATGGTGGTGCGGAGTGGTGGTGGTGGGGGGTGGTGGTGGGGGGTGGTAGTGCTGGGGGTGGTGGGGGTGGGTGGTGGTGGTGGAGGGTAGTGGGTGGTGGTGGTTGGTGCGTGGTGAGCACAGTCGCTATAGAAGCTCTGTTGTGTTTACTTAAGTCTCTCTTACCAAACCTGTTTTATTGAAATGTTAAAACAAACCTGGGCAATGTTACCTATGCCACCTGGTGCTCCAGTATCATCACCGTGCGACGTCAGCTTTTGAACCCCAAAAACAAATGTGTTGGTTTTTTTATCATCATTATCATCACCGCCACAGTGGGCAATCTGCTGCTGGATGTAGGCCTCCCCTAAACAACAATACCTGCGATGGAATAATCCACAAGCCATCTGTCTACGAGCTCAGTCGTTGTTGTTGTTGTTGTCTCTGTTAGCCAAGATAACAAACAAACCCATTGAGGCACGTGAAACAACATTAACTATTCTGCAAGGCCTCCATTGCTCCATCTCCTCCGTGGATGCATTGTACTCTCTAATAACACTCTTTTTTGTAATTTGAGGATTTCATTTTTGTGTAATTTAAAAGATTCCCCCTCCCCTAATATTTGGCTCTCGCTATGGCCATCACGTCATGAGAGGTGGTAAGCATTTGGACGTCTCATAGAGCAGTGGCGATCCTTCGTGTCGTGTCGGAGAGCGGACCGTGGAAACGGATACCACAGAGCTAACCTCTGAGAACCCTTCAAGTGGCGGGTTTTCGTTGTTGTCCCTTTTTTCCCAAACTTGCATTTCTAGACAAGCTTATCGGTGTCGCATCATTCCAATGGAAGGTCTCACAGAAGAAGGCAGTGTTCACTGCACGAGAGTGAGCCAATACTCTCCGGCGCATTGCAAATTTACAGTATTATTATTATCATAATCCTTCACTGCTATTTGAATAAATGTCAATTCAGGGAGATTTTCTTATTAAGTTGTGTGATGCAACTGAACAATGGTGCCAAGATGTTAACTACCTTGCCTGTAATATAGGAGGTCGTGATCCCGACCCTGACAATGCCTGCTGTATATTTGGAGTTTGCATGCCTCTCTCACTCTCGGTCTCGTAGATTTTTCTCCAGGTCCTCCGGTTTTTCCCCTCCACATTTAGAATGAACGTCACACGTTGATAGCATATTTGACTGCGATAAGTTCCCACGCGATAAGCCACTTCGTTGAGCTATCACTTGTGATGGCCAGGCCGCTTCTGAAAAATTACCACGTAGCTCAGTGGGACCTTACCTGGTAAAAAATAGATTAGAAACAAACTGACGGCTGGCCGGAACCCAGATCCTAACCCGAGATCTTGGAAGTGCCCACGCTCAGCGACTCTCTGGCACGGCCTGGGCCCCATAATCCCCCTTCTCCTCGTGGGACCCACCTCCGTCGCCATGACGCTCTTGCGGCCCTTGATCTGCAGCAGGCGACGCGTGTTGTACGAGTTCGAGTCCACGTGGTTGAACCCGGAGGCCACTCCGCCCTTCATGTACCTGCAACACAAGGGGGGAGGTGAACGGCGGCTCGTGCGAGTGCACGCGCGTCGGAGGTTACTCGCCAACGACACTTGCCCCTGACGGTCTGTGTGGCCACGTGGGGGGAATATTTGCGTGCGTGTGGCTGTGGTGATGGGCAGTGGAAAGTTGGCACAGTAGGAGGCACAGGTGGTGCATTGGCCAGTCATCTCAGCCAGTGAACCCATGGTACCTGGGTCTGTCGCATGACCTCCTGCTAGCGGCCGTTCGCCACTTCACGTGGCCTTAAAGTGCCCAAAGCCTGGCACAAGCGCAGTGGTGACTGTCACCGCCACTTTGTGGCAAATAGCGGTTGTTGTTGTTTAGTGGGGAGCGGTAGTGTAGCGATTATCATGCTGCGTTACGAACCCTGCGACCCGAGTTCGATTTTCCTCTCAGCGACAAAAAACGGTGGCGAATATCTGGACCGTCCCTGAGCCTCCCCTAGGTCGACTCAGTCTCAAATGAATACATGGTGCGATGTCTGAACATCGCCACTGTGGAGACAGGGGTGGTCGGGCGTGGTGCTGGCCACCCACCCACCAACTCGTGTGCCGTTCCGACCTTCATACAAGTGTTGTCGAGTAAACAATTTTGTGAGTTGACTCCAACATCAGTGGGTGTGCTGAAATAGTAACGAATCAACACATTTTGTTCACGTCACAAACATTACCAATTGACTGTGTCGGGTGGCGGTGGCGGCGGTGGTGGTGATGGCGGCGGGTTTAGCGACACATTTATATTTACGCGCTCAAACCCAAACAATAAAAACCTTGATCAAACCGGCCACGTCGGGTGGAGGAGGGGCTTTACGACACAACCTATTTTTTCTCGTTTTTTTACCACCCAAAAAAAATCAATCAAATCAATCGCGAAATGGCAAACGCTCCGCGACATATTCTTAGGTTTTTTCGGTAAAGTCACGTAGGTTAAAAAAAAAAATCGCTCAGCCGTACACGAGGCCCGACTTGAAGTGCCCCTTGAAGGTGTCGGACTCGTGGCCCTGCGGCTCGCGGTGCTGCTTGGGTGCCCCGCCGAGCCACTCGTCCAGCTGCGTGGTGTAGAGCGCCGCCGCCCCCTGCTCATCCACCGACGACTGCGAGCCCAGCCAGAAGTGGATGTCGACCACCAGCTGGGAGGACACCTTGCGGATCTGTGGTGGGGGCCAGACAGGGGTGGCGGGGAGGGCGTGGTGTGAACGAGGTGGGGGCGGGGGGGGGCAGAGTGTCATCATAAACTTAGGAGATTGATCGCGATTAAAAATCTGGGCGTAGTAGCGTTGTGGGGATGGTTACCCCCCCCCTCCCCCAACACCGCCGTGTCCCCCTCCTCGTAGCCCGAGGCCTGGGCCCCTCCGGCTCGTGGACGCCGGTGCGGTTGCACCGCCCCCGCGCACTTCTCGATAGCTACACCACTGCTGCCTGCGATCCAAGTTTGATTCCGGAACACCACGGCTAACGTGAGTGGCGAGCGAGATCTGAGCCCGGTGTTGGGCTCCCCCCTCCCGCCCGGCCCTCCCAACTTCATCAACCCGCGCTGACCAGCGTGGTGAAGTACGGTCAAGCAAGTCGCACTACCCGACGCAGGGCGGGGAGGCCTCCATCCAGCAGTGGATAGGGCTGTAAATGATCATTTCACCGGTTGAGAGTGTTTACCCCATTGGTTCCGTGAGGGTTCGGATCGACCTGATTGGCGGGCCGGTTGCGGAGGAATCCCTCCGACGTATCGCTCGCGGGCCTACGTCATCGTTCGTGTTCTACAAATATTCAACAAAGCTCCGAGTCGCTCGAACTGCTGTGTACGCCCGCGCGGTTAAACCGCCGCATTTCGAAAAAACGGAAACGTCTCATGCGGGATCGTCGTCTTATGAAGGAACGTGTTGGAAATATTCGCGTTTTTTTTTAAAGTTGATATTCGCCACCCACCGAGATGACTATGTAGCAGTCTCCCTCGTAGAAGCTGCCGATGTTCTTCTCTGGCACGGCGACCATCTGCATGGCCTTTACAGGGAGACACGAACCACCACCAGCATCACACGTTCATCACATGTTCATCACATGTTCATCAAATGTTCATCACATGTTCATCACATGTTCATCACATGTTCATCACATGTTCATCACATGCTCCTCAGGTGTATGATCACGGGTCAAGATGATCATCATTATAACATGTTCTCCATCATAATCATCATCGGCAAACATTATCATCTTCATTATTACCAGCAACAGCAGCAACATCATCATAATTTAAAATCATCACCAACACTACCGTAACGTCCATCATTAATTTGGGCATATCGTCGCTAATGGGCTCACATGTAGGATGCATGACGATGAACGCGCTACTGGACATCTGTCAAAAAGAGCTTAATAGCTCATCGGATTCCTCCGGTATAAATATTGTGATGCTGCATACATCACCACCACCACCGTGACCTCCGGCCCTGCTTGACCCCCCTGGGTCTCACCTCGATGCGGAGGACCTGCAGGCCAGGGTTTTTGTGGATTTGCTTGAACATGTCGTCCTTGAGTTCCGGCATCTTTGCGTCTCTGTGTGCGGAGGAGAGAAAATAAAGAGGGAGACGACATTGGCAGAGATGATGGATTCAGAATCGTTCGTGGCAAGCCAGGTCAAAGTAATTTCCTGCTCAGAATTAGAATCGTTATTCCAGACTGGAGGAATCCGATGAGCTGTAAAGCTCTTTCACAGATGTCCAGTAGGGGCAGGTCAGAGCGTTCCAACAACAAACAATACAAAAACACGATAAGAGTGCAAATTATATAAAAATAAACACATCTCTGAAAATATACAAATAAAACTAACTGAGTAATTAGCTTATTTTTCATCAGCAACCTATCCACAAATGATAGCTCAACGAAGTGGCTTATCATGTGGAAATTTATAGCAGCAACATCATCTAAATAGTCTCAACGCATGTTGCTCAAATGAGCATTGCTTGGCAATGGTGCTCATCCTATTTTTACAGCCCTCAGCCAGTGGTGGAAAATTCGGAAATTCTACATTCTTATGCCAGAGGCGAGTTGATCCATAGGAAAACCCCTCTTCACTTCCCATAAAGTGCTACTCATTTTATCCACCCTGGAAGGATGATGGGCTGAGTCAACCGCCACTCAGCATTTGGCATTTGAATTCATAACCTTCCAATTGTGGGCCAATCGCTCTGCTGGTGTGCCACCTGGCAAACCAAGATTGCATTTCTAGAGATGAGATCAGAACCAGACATGGCAAATCGCTTACATCATATTGAATGATGATAAACGCGCAGTTTTGTTTCACTCGCAGAGGGAGAGAGAGTAATTCAAAGGCACAGAACACCACAAACAATCGAGAATGCAAGCCAGGACTGGGTGCCAACGATTGCCCAAGCTCTGGAGTCCTATATTTGGATATTTGAAGCAACTCCGAGTAATTACACTCGTGGGATAAAACCCGGAGCGACCGGAGTAAAGCACCACAAGTGCGAAGAGGGGTGACGCTAAATCCCCGTACAGATGGGTGCAGATGGAAATGGATCCCCTTTCTGTCCTGCCGTAACCTGGCAAGCCAGGAGCTTGCGACCTTGACGGCTTGCGCTGGGTGGGGAGAGGTGGAGTTTCACGAAATTGTGTGATCCGTCAACCCTCGCCTCCGCAGTGCTGCATTACAGGTGTGCATAGCCACCAGTGGCCAGCTACGTGGGTAATTATACAGCATTTAAAATACTTTGCTTTGTGCCACAGTTGCGCAAAGTATTTGTGTTTAAATAGGTGTGCCCTTTACACTTCGCCTGTACCGCTCACTGTGTACATACACCGCTCACCGTCGTGGTGTATGTGCAACAACGGCATTGCGTTGTGGTGTGTGGCCACAATGAATGATGGAAGTGACACAATAGGTCATGGGAAATGGCGTAATCTTGCAGGTCTTGTCATGGTCAGTGGCCTGATTTAGTCGGCTAAACCCGGAATCAGAATCTTTATTTATTCTGGAGAAATCTGATGAGCCATGAAGCTCTTTTTCACCGATGTCCAGTCGGGGTAGGTCAGGAAGTTACATAAACAAACAGTACATAAAAACAATACCCGATTCACTGTCCCCATCACTTTAGTTCCAATGATGCAAAACAACAATAAGCGTCGTTGTGGATATAAATAAGCAAACAATATGCCTCCTTCAAACACCTGCCCCTCCACAATAAAAATCAATGTTTGTTCCACTCATCCCATCAGCCACACGGGCTTCTGGGAGTGTGAGTAGCGTGAGCAACATTGGTGTGATGCAATCACACCAATTCGGTTTCGACATTCGGTGTTTCATCAGTCGAGTCAGGCTCTGTTTGAAGTTTAGGCCCAATGAAGCCACTTTTGACCAAAATTCGGTGATGAGCTTTAGAAGCAGAAGCGTACGGACAGACACACATCGGCAGAAACAGTGGTGAAGGAACCACCGATTACAATTTTGCAACAAAACAAGAGTGATTATGATTTTAAGTAAGTCACATTTTCATTAATAACTTTCTCAAACACGCGAGTTGGTTAATGATAAGTTATAAAACGTTGTAAATCCACTGTTGGATTCAGGCTTCTCCAAATCCTGTCGGCCGACCATACTTCACCACGCTGGTCAACAGCAGCGGGTGAAGTTGGGGAAACCCAGGACCAGTTCGATATGACTTGCCACCGATGTTAGGGAATTGAACTGAGGTCGCTGGATTTGTATTGATCACATGTCAACTGACATTTTTAATTCAGGAAATTGTGTGAAAACCCGTAGTTAATGGTATTGGGAGGAGTGTTAGTTTTTTTGAAGTCGTTGGTGACCAAGGCCGAGTCCATCTCTTCACTGCGCGTAACTCGGTTTCGTACTTACACTGAACTTATTTCGCACTAGCCAACCGTGCTGATCGAAGGTGCGCGCGGCAGGGGGGCAGGGTACAACAAACTACACACAACAGCCAGCAGTTCTAAAAAAAAATCGTTTTTAAGTCATCACGGGCCAGTGGCTGAGACCCAGATTCAAACCCAGGTGCTGCCAGCTCAGAGCTCTGACCTCAGGGGCCACGTGACCATCTCCCAGCCAGACGTTTAAATCAGCCCTCTGGGTAAACGTTAGCACAGGTTGCACGTGGGAAGTGAGATGACGACAATTGATCTTGCTCTCTGTGCATGCAAGCCCAAGAGGGGGACTGCCCATAGAACTATCAATCAGTTGAAGATTTTAAAAAAAATTGTTTGTTTTTAAATCAACAGGACGTTATGTTTAAGAAAGGTGTAATTCACAATACATACAGCAACTACAGCCCACGCCGAGTATTTTACTCCTTCTCTACGATGGACGATCTTTCTGATTGGCTGCTGCGTTGTCGAGATGATAACTACCTCGCCTGGTATGCAGGACCATTGGAACCTCATTTTCCAGTAAAAAATATGATGATTTTTTTGTTACCATTATCAGAGTTATGTTTTTTGTTTGCATTATGCCTGCAGGTATTGTGGTCTATGCAAACATGACTCCTTGCAAAAAATGTGTCAGTTTTGTTGCCAGATAGAAGGGTAAAAAAACAATTATCATATTTTTTACTGGCAAATGAGGTTCCAATGGTGTAAATGCTTACCCCGAGCTCTCATACTCTGATATTGCATTGTCTTTGAGTTGTGTGCCTTTTGGCGTCATCTGGTCCAACCCATGTGAGACTAGGCCCTAAGGAAAGCTGTATCGGGTGTCGACCAATCAAACTTCAAGGACAGTGCACATTATCAGAGTTGTGTTTTTTGTTTGCATTATGACTGCAGGTATTGTGGTCTATGCAAACATGACTCCTTGTAAAAAAGGTGTCAGTTTTGTTGCCAGATTGAAGGGTTAAAAACCAATTATGGTATGCAGGAGTTCGTGTATTCGATCCTGACAGCCGGTATATTTGGAGTTCGCATGTTCTCGCTGTGGTCGCGTTAATTTTTTAATCCGAATCCTCCGGTTTTTTTCCTCCCTCCACGATTAGAAACGTGCGTTTAGAGTAATTTGGCTGCTATAAATTTCCACGTGATAAGCCACTTCGTTGAGCTATCATTTGTGGTCAAGTCGCTTCTAAAAAAGAGCTGCATAGCTCAGTGGGGCTTTTACCTGGTAAAATAAAACATATCTCAAATTGTAAATGTTGTTGCTTCAACACACCGGTGGGCTAAAGCAGTGAACTATTTGTCTTTGTCAACGTGACACATTTTTACTGATTGGCCGTGTCGGGTGGTGGAGGGTTACGACACATTTATAAATAAACGCGATCTAAACCCAAAAATCGTTGATTATGAATAACATTGGTCGCGAAAGCCTACGTGTTAAACAAAACATATCTAGTTTACAGTTTGTATAATGTATGGCTGCCACTCCGTGCTAGTCCTGAACACTGGCCCCCATCCATTCTCGCCATGGCGCGTCCTGCCCAAGCCCACTGACTCGCTTTTCTTATCAGACAATGTGACGTCTCTAACTTGCGCGTCTTCTCTGACTCCACGTGTTCCTCTTTGCGTCTGTCAGTGTGATCACGTTGCATGGCAGGTCCGTGAGAGACGATGGTGGTTTGGGGGAGGCCTTCATCCAGCAGTTGATTGATGATGATGATGATGATGAAAAGAGTTGCAGACAACTCAATGCCAGATTATGCAGTGTCAGATGAAAATGTTGGTAGGTGGACTCATTGAGATGTAGCAATGTGCTGGCATTCGCTTCTCACATCAAAAGCCATGGACTCACACAGAGACTCATCTGACTCACACAGGAATCCACAGACTCGCGCACAGATCCAAAGTATAATTGACGTATACAGACTCAAAGCATCACACAGATATAAGTAGACTCTAACAGAGACCCATAGACTAACACACAGACCCGTTGGTTCACACAGAAACCCATAAACTCACCCAGAGGCTCATAGACTCACACAGAGACCCATAGACTCACAGAGAGACCCATAGACTCACCCATAGGCCCACCTAGAGACCCATAGATTCACCCAGAGGTTCATAGACTCACACAGAGGCTCATAGACTCACGCAGAGACCCATACACTCACACAGAGACCCATAGACTCACACAGAGACCCATAGACTCACACAGAGACCCATAGACTCACACATAGACCCTCACACAGAGACCCATAGACTCACACAGAGACCCATAGACTCACACAGAGACCCATAGACTCACACATAGACCCATAGATTCACACAGAGACCCATAGACTCACACAGAGAAGCCAGTAACCAATGAATCCACCTGCACACGTTATCACCTGACATTGGAAAACCCGACGTGGACTTTGTCACCTCTCATCAAACTTGGAACCATGAACCTCCACAAACGGAAAATAACTCTATTGGAGGGATATTTTACCAATCACTCTGTCTCTACTAAAGATATCGCAAACATTTATTGGCGTGAAGGGTCCTTTGTGATAAAATGCCAAAGAGTGCATGCGGTGTGGGTCACGGGGGTCATTTCACCCTACTTACTTCACCACGCCGGGTCAATGCGGGTTTGGTGAAGGATGGGGGAGCATAGAAGTAGAGTACAACAACAGATGTCGCCGTCCCGTCGCGCCCAGTGGTCACCCGTGCAAGCACCGTCCGGGCTAGACCTTGCTGGGCTTGAGATCCGACTCGATGCAGCTGACACGCTGCTAACTAATCACTGTGGTGAGTGTGTGTGCCGATAAGATTCTCAGCAGCGGGGTCGAGATAATGGAGGAGGGGAGCGGTGGCGCAGTGGTTAGCGTCTTGCCTGCTAACCTCGGCGACCCGACGAGTTTAATTCCTGCAACAACAACAAAAATATCCTGGGCACCCCTCCCCCCTTAGGTTGACTCAGCCTTAAATAAGTACCTGGTTTGCAATGGCGGAGCCAGGATTTTCAGGTAGGGGGGGGGGGTCAACCCTGATAGGAGTTGTTAGTAAGTAAGGACTTGTCCCTTGCTTTTTAATTGACGCGTGTGCGGCGATGGCGCAGCCATCGATGGAGGGTCGAATTTGAACCGCGTTGTGTGATCAGCATCGCGCTCGCTGAAGGTGTTTGCCTTCAGGGAAGTCGTGCACTGTATATACTACGCAACTGCGCACAATTCTGTGAGTCACTTATAACTGCTTTGCCGTTACTTATTGCCAATTATGGACTCAGATTATTGCCCTATCATCTCATAGAGTCCCTGGCACAGTGGCAGTGGGGGTCGCAAATGCCGATTTATTACTAATAAACCCCAATGATCCCATCGAAATTAGGGATTTCGATCGGATCATTGGGGGGGCACGTGCCACCCTCCCCCTCCCCCAGTGATGGTTTGGGTGTGTAAGCATCATCATGGGGGGGGGAGGCCGGGCGTGATGCTGGGCTACCCCATACACCCCTGTGCTTGCCTTCATAGGTGCTACTCGCTGACAAGCACACTTGCCCTGATAAACCTGTGTGTGAGGCTGTGGGGGGTGCAGTGGGGTGGGGGAGGGGAGGGATATTTGTCTTCAGTGGAGGTGCTATCGATTGTGGGCAGGTGCGCTGTGGATTTATACAACGAGAGTCTAAACAGGTAAGATGAGCTCACAATACTGCATTGCCCCGCAGTTGTGTGCGCGCACGCGATTTAATTGATTATTTATTTATTGGCCAAACGCAAGATTTGCATGCAAAGTGGTCCACCTTGTGGTGCTGCTGCTGCTGCTGGCGGAATAACACCAGGGTGTGAGTGGGGAGCAGCTGTGGTGTAGCGGGACAGGTGGCAACCCGGGTGGAAGTGCATCGTGTTAAAAGAGACGGCGCTGGCTCTGACGTGGCATCAGTCACAATCTACGGTGGCCATGTAGAGTCTTCATAGCACATGCAGTACAAAGAGAGGCGAGAGAGATGCAATGATTCATACGAGTCGGGGACTGTACTTGTTTACACCATGGGGCCAGATTGAAATGATAAAAAAATTATGTTGCGTATTATTTTATTATTTTTGAATGGTTAGAATTTGCTGCCTTGCCAAAGCATGGGTATTTAACTTGCAAACTGCATGTATTTATCTTAGTGATTCTCTTCCCTTTCCTATAATTTGCACTCCTGTGGTGTTTTTATATCCATTCGTTGGTGTAACTTTCTGACCCGCCCCTGTTGGACACCTGTGAAAAAGAGCTTCATAGCTCATCGGATTATCCAGGATGGAGACAGGTGCTGATTATGAAAGATGCGTTGCTGCTGCTGCTGCTGTGTGCTGAGACAATGGCAGTACGAGGCCGACAGTTTCCGGCTGTACTGTGACTCACAAAGCCTCTGGCTTCACGGGTGTGTGCGTGTGTATGTACGACCACGCCCAAAGGTTTGTGTGTGGCTTTTAAAGATAAGCTCCGTTTGGTTTGATGGGTTTACTATTCACTTACATTCATTAGTTGCTGCTGCTGCTGCGGGTAGTAGTGGCGCAGACGCATTTTTTTTTACTCAACACGGTTATAAATAACACTGGTCGTAAAAGGAAATATATACAATAAACCGACGTTTCGGGCAATTGTCCTTCATAGCACATGTGCTACGGCTTCAAATAAAATGTGCCGATATTTCAGGCTTTGTCCATTAGCTGAGATGTCAGACTATTATATATACATATCGTTTTTTTGTGTTATTAACGAACGTGTTAAATTGTGTTTCATTTACAATAGGGGTTTTCCCCGATACAATACCAAAGTTAGTTTTTTTTACTGTTCATGAATATAAAGGCGTGATCCAAACAACCTATTAGAAAGGTGGCAACGTAATAAATGCAGGTAAAAAAACACACTTTGAGTGGCATGTTTTAAAGTTACAGCATTTTATACTACAGTGGGCTCAATAGCAAGGCAATTCGATAAATGTCGTATGCGCTGTAGAGGCCACTGGATTGACCACACAACTACAACCCAATTGTGTTATTATTATGAAGATTTAGTGCAAGGAACACATGCGCGTACACAACATTACTTTCCATGTTTTGCAACAAAGAAGAACGCCGTTCTCGGGCAAAAGTTAGTTTTTTGCAGGATAATATAACATCGCAGAGAGACAAAGATCTCCCCCGTGTCACCTCAACACACTGTTGGATACTCATTTGAGTCTGAGTCGACCTAGGGGAGGCCCAGGACCGGTTCAGATAATCGTCACCGGTGTTTGCCGTGAGCGGGAATCGAACTCGGGTGGCCGGGTTTCGTAGCGCAGCGTAGCGTTAAACGCTGCACAGCACGCACACACACACGTACACTTGTGAAAGCTGAACATTATCCCAATCAAGATTTTAACGTCCAAAAACAAAACGAAAAATGTACTGCTTCAACGAATGCTGTTACGGGGCGTTCGTCTGGAAGGGTCCAATGGTTGATTGCCTCCAGCAAACGTTTGCAACGAGCGAAAATGTCGTCGTTGTAAATGATTTACATGACAGGCAAATGATGATGCCTAGAGAGGTGTCAATGGGTCAGCGAGACGGACTGGTCAGTCCGGAGGTCACCGGGTCAAATCAATCTCCCGGTGCGGCAGCTAAAATAATGGGGGGGGGGGAAGTGTCTTGATCCACCCCCTCTCGCGATGAAGGACCGCTCAGAGATGTGTAAAGCGTGTCTTGCCAAGTACAAGAAAGGGTCGACGAAAATGTTTGAAGAGATATGGAATTATAATTAATAACACGTAATTAATAAATAACAAAAAGGTCAGCCACAACATTTTGGAGGAACGGATATCAAGTAGTCGTAAAACAGTCTCGCCGTGACATCAAGACGATAGACTCTATTTATATCATTTGTTTAAACATTTACACGGAAAGCACATGAGCAAATATCAAAAACGTAGATTGTCGGCAGTATAAAATTACGTTGTTTAAAGACTTCAGAATTTTACAAAGTTAAGATGACTTTGAGTTTTGTATCTTGCGTGATAAATAACATTTGTACTCATTGTTACCGCAAGTTCGTGTGCATTTTGTGCATAGCACTAATCAAGAAATAGATATGTATCATCAATGCTCAATATGTAAATACACACAAGGTGTAGGGGGGATACAAATACAACCTCAAGAGATCTATAAGGTCGCTTGTGTTGCGATCGAAACGTCGTGATTTAATTCTTGTTTTTTATTTCATGTTTTATACCTACGTGACTGTACCGAAAGAACCAAAGAGTATGGATTTTTGCAGTCACGAAAACTTCAAATCGAGAATGAACATCTGTCAGGGCGGGGCAGTGGCGTAGCGGTTTCTCGCGCTGCGTCACCGAGTTCGATTCCTACCCAGGGCGAACTTCGTTGGAGCGGCTTTACAACTACCCAACGTGGTGAAGTATGGTGAAACAACCCCACCGACACTACACGGAAAGGCCCGCATCCAGCAGTGGATTAGCAACAAAAAACAACGGCAAATTCTGCCGTACAAAGTGCATTTCGAACGCTCGCTAGAGTCAATCACTATTTTTGTTTTATTATACCAGGTAAGGAGGGCACCACTGAACTACGTAGCTCTTTTTCAGAAGCGACCTGGCCCCAAATGATCGCTCAACGACGTGGCTTAACGTGCGGAAATTGATATCAGCCAAATACTCTAAACGCGTGTTGATTTTTAATGTGGAGGAAAAAACCACAGGACCCGGCCGTCTGGATCGAACCCACCGACCTCCTGTATACCAGGCGAGGTAGTTAACATGGGGGGTCTGCATCGAACCCACGACCTCCTGTATACCAGGCGAGGTAGTTAAGATGAGGGGGTCTGGATCGAACCCACGACCTCCTGTATACCAGGCGAGGTAGTTAACATGGGCGGTCTGGATCGAACCCACGACCTCCTGTATACCAGGCGAGGTAGTTAAGATGAGGGGGTCTTGATCGAACCCACGACCTCCTGTATACCAGGCGAGGTAGTTAACATGGGGAGTCTGGATCGAACCCACGACCTCCTGTATACCAGGCGAGGTAGTTAAGATGAGGGAGTCTGGATCGAACCCACGACCTCCTGTATACCAGGCGAGGTAGTTAAGACGAGAGGGTCTGGATCTAACTCACGACCTCCTGTATACCAGGCGAAGTAGTTAACATCTCGCCACCGTGGCGCTCCAACTCTGCTGTGCCGTGCTGGGTGAGTGACAATTCGATGAAATTGTCACCAATCGAGGCCAGAGCCGAAGACGCGTTTCGTTTAAAACAACAACAACAACACAAACCCGTACCTTTACTTTCTCGAAGGGGCAACTTGATTTCCTTCCAAGGGCAACACCACCTCGAGTACGTCGACAGCCTACCTACTTGCACAGCCACGCGGTACTGAAGGAGCAAGCCACACCTCGGTCACCTTTGGACCCGTGCGGCACCGAACAAATCCCACCCACCCATCCGCCCGCCCGCACCGAACTCCCTCCCATCCTCGCTCCCTCACCTCAGCACCACACCCGAGCTCACACACCCAACCCCCCCCCCACCCCCCCACCCCACCCCTTCCTCAACTCAAACAAAAATCCCCTTTGGCCGTTTGTTTGTGGCTTCGACGCTCACAGGTTATTTATTTATTTTACAGCCCTCCCTCCCCCCACCATAGTGGGCCACTGAGTAGAAGGTAAGTCAGAGGAGGAAGGGGGGAGCTGTGGGGGAGCTCCCCAATTGTGGGGTTTATTAGTAATTTGTGGGGTTTATTTGTAATTTGCCGCATATCTCAGTGGTGGGGACCAGACCGATGGGAGCTGTCAGCAAACCGTTGTTTTATTCTGGGTGCGTCACATAAGTGATGATAATGATATTGATTTGTTTTTCATATGCGCCCCTCCTTCACCCCCCGCCCCTCCACATGTACACCTTGTCATCTCAGAACGCTCCACATGGCATCTCGTCATCTCAACGCTTTTGAATGGGGAACCTTCGCCCCATATGCGGAGTTTGACTTCTATATTTGGGAGGGGGGAGGGCGGGTATTCGCTTTATCTCTCACATTAGGAATCGCGGTTTCATGTAATAAATGTAAAAAAAAATTAACTACTGAGAATAAAGTGATATTGCTCCCCTCCCCCGCAAACTCCGCCCATACCCCCCCCCCCCCAGTGGCAGCTGTCCCTGTGCAGCAGAAGGTGACTCAGAATCTGACCTGCCAATGGGAATGAGCCTGTCAGTAAGGGCACGATCATTATTGCTATCTACAACGCCAACTGAGTTGTAATACGCGGGGTATTTCTGTAGAATTTGGAAGATCGGAAGGATATAAGTTCAAATCCTTGTTGGGGGGGTTGACTCAGCCCATCATCCCTACTTCCTTCGGGGACGGTTAAAATAGATACCACTTCGTATGGACCAGCGGTTGTCTTATGGAAAGCCTCAACTCCCGCCAGAGGCATGTGGAATTTCTACCGCTAACTTCAGGGCTGCGAAGAGGAGATGGACACCGTGGCATCAAAGGTCATTTTGAGAAGAAAATAACTTTGACTTTGACTTCACTTGAGGCCCTAAACTTTTACTTTGGTTATGCCTCGCGACGCCGCACTGGCGTGGCGTGCCGATGGAACCGATGCCGTGTGGCGAATCTCAAGACTCCGATTCTCAGGACGCGTGCCCGCTCTTCGCTCGGATTTGTGTTTGGAAAACTGGGAGAAAATAAATTAAACCCGTAAAAACAAAGTTTTTCACTATAAATCCTTTATATGCGTGGCGGCTAGAGTCCTCTCGTCCTCTGGCTTGAGATGCCACCTATGGGTCAGATGATTGTCTGCCAGCATTAAGCAATTGGTAAATAAATATTTATTTATTTTTCCCTAAACAGTGTAAAATTTAGGAATTTTTTTTTCACGAAAATTAATTGTCACACACAACGAGTCTGTGTGGAAAATGTCAGCTCGATTGGATCACGGGAAGTGGGGTAAAAAACGACCGAAAGATTTGCACGGTCGTAAGCAAGCAAGCGAACTTAATATAAAGGATTTTTAAAAAAAGCTCGTACATGCGTTCGGCCACCTCGCAGCCTGAGCCTTCGGCAACCGGCACAGAATTCCCGAGAAGCCCTACCCCTTGCGAGTACCGCTCTTGCCAGGATCAACCCTTCTTCTTCCTAGCTTCCGAGATCCACCCGCTGTCGGGTGCGTTCCGGGTGATCTGGCCGTGGTTTTCGTCGTGGTGTTTGGTGGTGGTGGTGCTGGTGGTGGTGGTCGTCATCGTGGTGTTTGGTGGTGGTGGTGCTGGTGGTGGTGGTCGTCATCGTGGTGTTTGGTGGTGGTGGTGGTGGTGGTGCTGGTGGTGGTGGTCGTCATCGTGGTGTTTGGTGGTGGTGGTGGTCGTCATCGTGGTGTTTGGTGGTGGTGGTGGTGGTGCTGGTGGTGGTGGTCGTCATCGTGGTGTTTGGTGGTGGTGGTCGTCATCGTGGTGTTTGGTGGTGGTGGTGGTCGTCGCGGTGCAGGTGGTGATTTCGTCGCTGCCTACTCGATTCGGAGTGGCAGTTGCTGCCACGGATTTTTTTGCCAGCTCACGAGACGACGCTCGGGCGCTGTCGTGGCGGTGACTGCCCAGTGCCATCGTGACTTTTTGCCCGGTGCCAGCTTGCGATGGGGGGCAGGCCGGGGGGGGGGGGGAGACAGCTGGGAGGTTGTATCCTGCTGTAGAGCCATACGACGCATGGCCTATAGTCCGGCCGCTTCTCTGAGTAAATACGCGACAAGTATTTATATTCCGTCATATTTGCTTTAGTGATGTGGACTTATTAATGGATGACCAGATAGCACATTGTATAATAAGCGCCTTATTTATGTCCTTACTCATTCCTCACCTAGCCTCGCACTCACGCGCATGCTTAAGTATGGTCAAGCAAATCCACGTGACCGAGACGGCACCGGGAGGCCTTCATCCAGCAGCGAATTAACAAACGGAAGCCGTTTTATTTTCTCCTGCCGTTGTGCCGTCGGCATCACGTGAACAGGTGCAGAAGCCACGTTAAACTCTCGCAGAGTCGTTTTACGAGCCCGTGTTCAAGAATGGCCTGCGGAACTAGACGTTACAGAACTGCTTCCGAGCGATCGTCGTCACCTACGCAGTAGGGGGTGCACCTTCCCACACACAGTGCTACACGGATAAATGTTCACCACGTGACAATTTGGAATTATTTCTCAAACCCAAGAGCTGAAAATGATACAAATTAAAAGTCAAACCCCAAATGGTATTTGTTTAACGTGGTGGGGTTTTTTTATGAACTAATAAACATTTAAATGTTACGTGAAGCGTTGAATGGACATTTAGTTTTTTTATATGCTTTCCAAAGAGCGTTTGTCAGACGTTCATCAAAACTGTAATGTTTAACAAGCCAAATCAAACAGGAAACCTCAGCGAATATTCACTTATTATTTAGCGACTTGGCTCACACCATCGACTCACCACACCTGAGAAAACCTGGTTTCACCATCGACGGCTGACACTGGGTCAAACTCAAGGACTCAGCGGTGCCAGGTCAGTCCTCTGACCCCTAAGCTCACCAGGCCACCTGCTGCGCTGTTGACCTTTTGATGGGTTAACGGACAAAGCATTGTTCAGAAACCCGTTTAAAAAGGGCAGCTTTTGCGATGCCTCCTGGACTGAACAATACCGGGAGGTTACTCGCCTCGGCTGTTGTTCCAGTGCCCGTGTTTACAATTCACACATCATGGCAGATACTGTGCACTTATTGAAAAGTTATTCTTCAGAACAAAACGAAAGCCCGAAAAGTGTGCGTAGAAGCAAGCTTGGAATTCAAACTGGGAGAAAGAGATGGAAACGCGTGGATCAGAGAACATACGAAAGTTAGGGACATCACACGTTGACTGTTAAGGTGAGTAATTGGTCATGGACAGGACACGTGGCTATCAGGGATGATGACCAACCGACAAGACTGGTCATGGAACAGCAGCCAAGTCATCGAAACTCACCATTGGGCGCCACGGTGGCGAGGTGTTAACTACCTCACCTGATATGGGCAGGAGGTCGTGGGTTCGATCCCGACCCTGACGTCTGGTGTCTATTTGGACTTTGCGTGTTCTAGCCGTGGCTGTGTGGATTTTTCCCCGGGTCCTCCGGGTTTTCCCTCCATATTTTAGGAACACGCATTTCGAGTATTTGGCCACTCTAAATGTCCACGTGATAAGCCACTTCGTTGAGCTATCATTTGTGGCCAGGTCGCTTCTGCTAAAAAAGAGATACATCGCTCAGTGGGCCTTACCTGGTATAAAACAAATATACAATTTTATTAATTTTAGCTTAGAATGTTAATGAATGTAAGTGGGATTGAAAAGACGCATCACGGACACAGACGATGACTGATTGATGAACATTGCAACGGAATGGTAACCAAAGGATGGAAAATAATTCGTCAAAGAGGACGACCATCACAGGGGTGGAGCGATGAGACGAGTTCGTGCGCAGGAGTGACGGGGATTTGCGAGAGATGGAAGACAACTTGTGATGAGACACATATAGATATGCTGATTTTTATTACTCATACGTTCCACGATGGCAATAATTCTTATTATCTTGCGTCATTGGAACTCAGGGTAATGGGGCCATTAGTCGGGTAACCTAATCAGGTCACTGTCCATGACAAGACCAGCGAGATACGCCCTTTCCGTGGCCTGGTGTCTAACATCAACGATTCACTCTGGCCGCACACTCTAACCCAAGGCCGATAGTGCACAGATAGCACAGTGAGTGGCGTATCATCCGGCGCTGCGTCGAACCCAGGACCCATTATTCTAGATTTTAAGCTTTCGTGACTGCAAGGATTCATACTCTTAGATTTTTTTTTCCGGTAAAGTCACGTAGGTAAAAAATGTAATTACAATTAATAAAAAAATAAAAAAATAACAATCACGACGTTTCGGAGGCAACACAAGTCTCCGTCATCAGGTGGGACCGTCACAGCCAGATTTGCTGCATCAAGTGAGGCAGGGATTCCAAGATGCAAGTTCTTAAATACAAGTTAAGGGGGAGGAGGGGGGAGGAGCTTATCAAAATGTGGTAGCCAATGACCCATATCCTTGCCTTTGGTGGAAATTCCACGTTCCTGTGCCGGCGACGAGTCTATGCACATGACGACCACTGTTCACTTCCTCCAACAGAGCGCCCCAAAGTGAGCGTTGATAGATCACTTAATAGACCTGCGTGCGATCGTATACACGCGCCCCGCATTCTTGCAGGTGCTAAAAAGGGTCATTTTTGGTATTTTATTCCCCATCGGTTACCAAGAAAATACAAAGTGCAAAGGTGCGTCGGGAGTGTGTGTGTTTGCTCGTTTGGCGGAGCCCCGTGATAAGCTTTGCTCCATTGAGACAGAGGTAAAAGGTCGAAAACCACCAACAGGTTCTAAACTTTGCTTCGCTGCTGATAGCGCAGCAGCGTGATTGGAGTGGTGTCGCTTTTTGTTTTACGAACACCGCCTTGGGGAGAGGTTTTTCGTACAGAGGAACGCGAACGCGACCCCAGTCATTATATAGATTGTCGTAAAACGCTTCTGCCCCCCCCCCCCCATTAGGGGCGCCACAGTGGCGAGATGTTAACTACCTCGCCTGGTATGCAGGAGGTCGTGGGTTCGATGCTGACCCTGACGCCTGCTGAATACTTGGAGTTTGCATTTCTTTCTTTCTCTCTCCCCATGGTCGCGTGGATTTTTCTCCCGGTCCTCTGGTTTTTCCCTCCGCATTTAGAATCAGCGTGCGTTTATAGAGTACTTGCCTGCTATAAATGTCCACGTGACAAGCCACTTTGTTGAGCTATCATTTGTGGCCAGGTCGCTTCTGCCAAAAAAGAGCTATAGAGCTCAGTGGGGCCTTACTGGTGATGCCGATCGCTTGTGTTGTGATCGAAACGTCGTAGTTTTTGGTTTTTTGGGGTTTTTTCTTTAAACCTATCTATATGACTTTCCCAAAAGACCTAAAGAATATGAATACAAAATATGGTTGTTTGGGTTGGATCGCGTAAATATAAATGTGTCGTTAAACCCACCACCACCCGACACAGCCAATTAGTAAGGTTTGTCACGTAAACAGAACATGCCAATTTGTTACTAGTACAGCACTAACCGGTGTGTTGGAGAGCAAATCCACAACATTTACAATCTGAGTACGACGATTCGCCAGTAATTACCACTAGCTACGTGTTAAACTGAGTTTAGTTTATAGATTAGTTTAACGGCAGAAGACGCCTTTCAACTCGGTTACAAAATCCACCCGTTGCCTTCTACAGCTGCCGGTGGACTGTGGACAAAATCTATTTAAGCAAAACTGCCGTCAAATTATAGGCAGGGGAGAAAAAAACCTCGCCAAGCCTCGACAACCCTCGCACAGGAGGGGCCTCGTCACGCTGCGCCACTGGGGTTCAGGGTCAGCGCCACCAGTGGACTTGTGATCATCCAGAGGTGGCGGGTGTCCTGTAAACTTGAAGCGATGGCGCAAGTCTCTGAATACATCTTCCCCCTTCCGCCCAGCAGTCGAAGAGAGCGCAACCGGTTCCGTCGATCGGCAATGTCGCGCGTGCAGTGGCGCAAAGGGGCTCCCACCTCCTGCAAGCTGTCCGACCGGCGTGGACGAGCAGGCCAAACACACACACACACACCTCAAGAGGGGCTGTCTAGAGATCCCTCTAGCGGGGGTGTCCTTCCACCAGCAGAAATAGTAGCGTGAGCAAGGAAATTGCAGGGCTGCGCCTTTGATTTGTACCGGCTACATTGGGATGTTTGGCCAAGTACATGAGCGAGAGTTTGGCTTCGTGCGGGAGGAAACCAGAGAGTCCGGAGAAAACCCAGCATGGAGCTGCTGTTTTAAACACAAATTAACGTCTTCTTGGTTCTTTCGGTAAAGTCACGTAGAAGGGAAATAATAAAATGACGTTTTATGTCACCATGTAAAGCCCACTGAGCCAGGGGCGGTTTCTTCATTAGGGCGATTGGGCGACGCACCACCAATCTCATTCAACCACAGAGTCACGCTAGCCGTTACTGTGCCTCTGGATATAGTCCAATCAGCGTCATGTCACGTTCTGTGGAGTACCGCCTCTTTTTGGGCGATTTCACTCCGGCTGAGAATCGCCCAGAGTGTTCCCATAGACTTACATTCAAAGATGTTTTTTTTCGAACGGCGGGCACTCCAATGCATTCTCTATGGCTTCCGGGAGGGCTCGCACTAACGTGCTTACGTCATCATACGTAAGCACGTTTCAGTCAAGAATATTATTTGTCGCCACCTAGTGGAATCTTTAATAAAAGAAACTGAGTGGATTGTAATAATAGTGAGTATAGAAACAAACAAGATGTATTGTAAGAGTCACTTTATTTTTCATTAATATTAAAGAAGTGAAGTTGCTTTTACATGCTTAAGCTGTTAATTTATCCATTGCATGGGTGGACCTTTTCCTTATCAATCATCCAGACATTTGCCCCCCCTGAGAGATTTTGCACGAGCCGCCACTGCACTGAGCTATACAGATATTTTCAGAAGCGACCTGGCCACAAATGATAGCTCGAGGAAGTGGCTTCATCACGTGGAAATGTATAACAGCCAAATACTTTAAGCGCATGTTTCTAAATGTGGAGGGGAAAACTTGGAGGATCCGGAGAAAAATCCACGCGACCACAGGGAGAGAGAGAGAGACGCGCACACACAGCAAACTGAAAAAAATACCAGGGGGTGACACTCAAAAGTGTCGTGCAGTCACACCTCGCAGCACCACGCCTACAGCAACGCCTGGCAAGCCCTAAAGGTCACCCACGCAGGTACTAACCAGGTCGCCCCCTGCTTAGCTTGAGGTCCAACGAACAAGGTCAGATTAATTCATGGGTGATTATGGTCACAGGCAAATTCGTTTGCGCGTCAAGCTTGTTTTTTATTTTATTGCACCATGTTAGGCATTCAATTACGCAGCTCTATTTCAGGAGCGACTTTGTCACAAATGATAGGTCCACAACGTGGCTTATCATCACGTGGAAATGGACAGCAGCCAAATACTCCAGGCGCTTGTTTATAAATGTGGAAGGGTAAAAATCGGAAGACCCGGAGGAAAAAATCCAGGCCACCACAGGGAGAGTGAGAGAGAGGGGGGGGCACGCAAACTCCAAATATTACAACATGCGTTAGGGTGGACATCGAACCCACGACCTCCTGTGTATACCGGGCAAAGGAAGAGGAGGAAGTTCCACGCACGCCACGTCAAACTGACAACCTCATTTCCATGGTGACCCTCTTGCAGGAGAAAAATGCTTCGGTTGGAACCCCTGGGGAGTGGCTGCACTCACCAACAATGCATTTCGGTTAGGGTCTACAAAGTGTGTGGTGTGTGTGTGTGTGGTCAGTCATCAATTGTTTTTTTTTACCTCTTTTTGCTTCGAAACCCAAAAGTCCCATTCTTGCAAAACTAAACAAGGAGACACCTCCCTTGTACATCCGTTCCCCAGGGCCCTATTATCCGATAAGCCACAGTTGGCACTGTGCCTCGGGCCTAGGAACACTAAAGGGCCTTCAAAAAAAATGTGAGCACGTTGTTTTTCTTCGTATGATTTAAAAAAAATGTAACCAAGATATCTTCTTGAATAAATGTATGCTTTTAGCAAGGATACGCACAGTGTATATGCAAAGAGGCAGAGTCACGTCAATGTCAATCGATTTTTTTAAGGTGAGAAAGAAATGAACACCGGAGATGCACTTTTCGAGATGTTTTCATTGCAAAATTAGCAAGAAGACATTTAAACGGTGTTTTTCGCACAACCTCATTCTCAATTGCTGACATCCACGCCCGGACAAATGTGTCTTCCCATCGGTGATGTTTTCCACACCCATTTAAGGCTGAGTCGAGCTAGCGGAGGCCCAGCACCGGTTCAAACGTTCGCCACTGTTATTGCTCGTGAGCGGGAATCGAACTCAGGTGGCCAGGTCGGTAGTAGCACAGTGCGCGAAACACGACACTATCGGTACCCACACACACACGCACGCAAGCGCAGCCACTCATGCGCACTTGAGCATTGGACGGTTTAGCCTCTTGTCAAATATCCTCATTTATTGCAGGCCAGAGTCAACGTGTGACTCGTGTGACTCAAATTCAAAGAAGAGTGATCTCTTTTAACCCTTTGTTGAACAGCTAAAGCCAGAAATTCTCAAGTTTCCAGCCAAATTACTTTCAAACGAAACAAAACCTGAACGCTTGGGACAAGGAAACGCACACACGCAGTGCAGCGTAAGACTTTGCCCTTCTCAATACAAAGAAACACAATACAATGTGCATTGTACGCAATGTAAATGTGACCGCATCTCAAGATGCTTTTCAGAAACAGTGGGCGTGTTTGTTTAATGGGTTTCAGTGTGAGTCAATGGGTTCCCCCGTGTGTCTCTGGGTCTCTGTGTGATTCTATGGGTCTTTGTTTGAGTTTGCAGGTCTCTGCAATAGTCTGTGGGAACTCCAATAGGGCCTATTCGTATCCACGTGCGTATTCCCGTCTCTACGGGACTCCATATGAGTATATGGGTCTCTGCGTGAATATGAGTCCCTGTGTGAGTCGGTACAACACAATGTGGATGTATGTCCAGTCTAAATGTGACTACATCCCAACACGCCGTTCAGGAAAGTGGGGCATATTTATTTTGTAATACAGAGGCAGTCAGTCGCAGCCTGCACGTGCACAGGAGCAGGGAGTTGACAGCACAGATCGGAATATGAATCTTTATTTAATACTGGAGAAATCCGATGAGCTATGAAGCTCTTTTTTTGCACAGATCTCCAGTATGGGAGGGTCAGCAAGTTACAGACGTCTGGGGAAAGGGAATTCCAGACTACTGGAGTCAGCAGAAGAACACTGATTTAAGATTTTTTTTTTGTATTCGCTTATTTTTATATGACCTTAGGAAAATCCTCGCTGAGTCGCGTGACTCTTTGTCATGAGGGTCCTGCCGAGTTTTCACAGTCGGTGCGGAGGGGACGTGGGTGGGGGGGGGTGCGACGATCGCCGTGTGGATAATTCCCAATTGACAAAATTTTCGGGTAATCTCTCTCAAGTTTGGCAAGTTTTGGGCCACGACGCCAACACACAACAGCCTACTCTGTGACATCCACTGTGAAATCCAGCCCCCTCGCCCCCCCCAGTATAAATCGCCCCCCCCCCTCCTACGCGGAGTCCCCACTTGGTTGAGCCAGTGGGCCCCCCTCTCCTCTAAGTATGGTCCCATCGTGCCGATTGAGAACTCTCGCTGATTTTCTGTCCACCCTCCCAATGGTTACCGGGCTCGCGTTGTACGGGGCTCGAGTTTTTGTTCTAATAAAACAAAATCATTCACCGTGAAGAAGAGGGCGCGTAGCATTAGGGTCAACACACACAGCACAGTGTCAATCAGGGCCGCTGCCAGATTCGAACGGTGAACCTCAGCAACGAGTACAAAAGCTCGTTGACGCACGCGACATCACTGAGAAATAGGAGTGATAAAATAATAAACGGGCAAAGTCCGTCCGTACATCCACGTACAGAAGGAGAAGAAGAATTACACGTTAAGTTCATCAGCCGATGATGTTCCTCCCGCGACCACGGAGAGAACATGCAAACCCAAAATATACAGGCGTCAGGGTCGGGATCGGAATCGAACCCACGACCTTTTGTATACCAGGCGAGGTAGTTAACATCACGTCACCTTTTCACCCTCAGCCTAACCGTTGCTTCTTCTTGGTTCTTTCGGTAAAGTCACGTAGAATGGAAATAATAAAATAATAAAAATAAAACATAATAAAATAATTCTCACGACGTTTCGGCCACAACGCAAGCAGCCGTCCTCAGTCGTGAGAATTATTTTATTATGTTTTATTTGTATTATTTTATTATTTCCCTTCTACGTGACTTTACCGAAAGAACAAAGAAGATGAATCCCTGCAGTCACGAAAGCTTTAAATCGAAATATAACCGTTGCTCTTGAACTTCCCCGGCATAAGAAAGCGTATTTTCTATCTAAATCTATATTCCAGTTCATGGGTGTCAATGTTAGTCAGTGAATGTCTATGTGAGTCAAAGGGAACCTACGTGAGTCTATGGGTGTCTTTATAAGCGTAGGTATGGGTCTCCATGCAAGTTTATATGAATGATCACGTGAATCACCACCTCCGGTCATCCATCCGCCGACAGATATTTAAAATGCTCGCAACGACGCTGCTCCAACTGGCTCACTCAACCTCGCCACGGACACGGTAACGTCGCTGATCGGTGATGGGCAGGAGAGGATGGATAAAGTGTGGCAGCCTTAAATAAAATGTTGCAGTGTTGCCAGGATGCGGCTCGCGAAGGGCAGGTGCCTCCACAACGATCGTGGGACCCATTCTGAAAGAGAACAAAAAATGTCCAAAAAACACTGACGGACTGAAACGGCGTATTTCGTTTGTACGCAAAGGGGGACAGACATGTAATCTCGTTGTTCATTATAATGTTTTGCTGCTTACTGTACATGATGTTTCAGCTAAAGAAGAAGAATAATAATGACAATGATGGTGAAGGGAAATTCGGCGAGACAAGGGAACCACGTGCTCCTACTCTGTGAGAAGAAGAAAAAAAAACATTTGAGCCATGCATATTTGATAGGCTTCAAACGACCGTGCTGTGGATTAAACCGCAATTATTGACGGACACATTCAACGAGAAAAGGAACAAAGGGTGGAGAGTGCACAAAGAAGCGTGCACAGGTCCACGCTTGGAATTACACTGCGCGACAGAGAAGGGGGACACGTGGCCTAGCTAAAGATAAAGATCCCCCATATAGCCTTAACAGACTGTAGGGGCAAGTGCTGTTAGCGAGCACCTATGAAGGCCACAACGGTACACGAGGGGGTGGGTTGCCAGCACCACGCCCGACCACCTTTGTCTCCCCAGTGGCGATGTTTACACACCGCACCAGGTACTCATTTAAGGCTGAGTCGACCTAGGGGAGGCCCAGGACCGGTTCAGATAATCGTCACTGGTGTTAGCCGTGAGCGGGAATCGAACCCGTGTCGCCGGGTTCATAGCGCAGCGCGCTAACCGCTACACTATCGCTCCCCACGTGGCCTAGAGAACACACACACACACACAGCAGCTTAGAAGCATGTTCAACATCTCGCCGCGGTGCGTGATGTTAACTCCCTCGCCTGGTATGCAGGAGGTCGTGGGTTTAATCCCGACCCCGTCGTCTGTGTATTCGTACGTTCTCCCCGTGGTCGCGTGGATTTTTCTCCGGGTCTTCTTTTTCCCCTCTCGATATTTAGAATCAACACACGTTTAGAGTATTT
This sequence comes from Lethenteron reissneri, assembly GCF_015708825.2. Classification (NCBI taxonomy): domain Eukaryota; kingdom Metazoa; phylum Chordata; class Hyperoartia; order Petromyzontiformes; family Petromyzontidae; genus Lethenteron; species Lethenteron reissneri. The sequence goes on from NC_083809.1 coordinate 5,878,504, forward strand.
GGCTGTTATACATTTCCACACGATAAGCCACTTCGTTCAGCTATCATTTGTGGCCAGAATGCTTCTGAAAAAGGGCTAGATAGCTCAGTAGGTCTGACCTGGTCAAATAAGAAAAAATAGCTTAGTTTATCATCAAGTTGACGGTTAGGAAAAATAAGTGTGGCTTAGACAGGGCAAGTCACGAGAAGCGGTTTGGAAGAGTGACGTCCTTTGAAATCTGCTCGTGAGTTAAGATGGATTGTTGCAGCACAAGTCCATGAGAGACAGTGACGAATACGAGAGGGCCTTCATCCAGCAGCCGATTGATCATGGCTGCCGATGACAATGATGGTGCCTTTCGAGGGGACGTAAAACTTTCTTCCCATCATCACCAACTCGGCGTATTTATCCTGTCACCCGCTACGGCATTTTGTTGCGTGTAAAGTCTGAGCCAATGCTCACCTTTGCCAATTAATTTGAATACGTGAACAGTTAATGAATAAGTATGGAACTACTGCACTGCATTAAGAATTATTAATGATTTACCATATTTGGAAAAGTACTCTGACAACAACTAAACGGTCGGTGCATAAATATCAAAAACGACAGAAATATCAATAATGACATAAATATCAAAAATTACTGAAATATCAATAATGACATAAATATAAAAAATGACAGCCCTTTGTCAGTCCGACGACGGATGAGAGCCTTCCCATGGTGTGCCAGCCGTGGGGAATTGTCTTTTGGTCATACTTCACCACGCTGGTCAGTGTGAGTTGGTGAAGGGAAATTTGGTGGTTGGCCAGGACCGATTCAGATAGCACTTTGCACTGATGGTGGCCATGGTTGGGAATCAAACCCAGGTCGTCGGGAGCATTAACCAGTGTCATTGTTCTACACAAAAATATAATTGTCAACTGATATACATGCATTTTTAAAGAAAGCTTTTGGAGAAATTGTCCAAACATTAAGTGTGCTCCGTTTTCGACCCAGCAATGCAAGTTTTATTCCGGGCCACGGCAAACATCAGTGGCAAGTACGATCTGAATCAGTCTCACCTCATATTCTTGGTTCTTTCGGTAAAGTCACGTAGAAGGGAAATAATAAAATAATAAAAATACAACAATAAAATTCTCAAGACGTTTTGATTGCAACACAAGCAATCATCATCAGGTGTGAAAACCACAGCAAGAACATTTTTGAAAAAAGTGGCGTTTTTTTCTTAACAGTAGCACCACACACATGGTCATCAACGGAACGCATACTACTAACCATTGTGGTGAAGTATGGTTAAAACAAAAACTCATAAACTCCATGTCAATGGGAGGCCTTCATCTGTAAAATAATTGACAATGGATGGGAATCATTATTAATTCATTATTGATTTACTGTATTTATTGTGCATATGTAACGTGCATGTGTTCAGCCACGCGGTCATTGGGTGGGTTATAAGGGGCTGCTAAATTAATAATATGCCAAAGCAACAACCCAAGGCGGCTAGGAGCTAATGGTATATAATGAGAACAGATGCAGACCTGGAAACAGTTTTGTTTGCTGTGGGTGTTTTTCTCTCTCTCTCTCTCTCTGTGTGAATAATTCATACTCAAGGTGCCTGCATTCTGCTTCGCTAAAAACTCTGAAACATGAAAAGAACGGGGTGAGTGCATCTCACACGTGCAACATAACAAACAGGTGGCGGACAAAAACACACCGAGGGGTTCTTCATTCATGTTTATTACAACTTCGGGAGAGAAAAATATATGTACAATAGGCAAAGGTGCTTATATTCTTCCAGAGTATTGTTGTGGGTGGCTGGTGGACTGGAGGTAAGTGCACGTGACTAAAATAGCCACCGCAATGCTGATGGGTATACTGGATGTGGTGTGCTGCCCGCAGAAATATTTTCTGAGTCAGCAACCACCGCTCCTCCACCTTCAGACCCCGAATTTGTTATTGATATTTACCAAAGAAAATGAAAAATGCATTCAATGGCTTTTATTATTATTAATTTATGGCGCTGCTTAAAAACATTTCCCTCCCATCTTCCCCCCTCCCCTCAACCCCAGATTTACCTCATTAGGTTGGTTATACTTATTTTACAAATCTGGCTGCCGCCTGATGATGCTAGTTGTAATTACTGGCGAAACGTCGTACTCAGATTGTAAATGTTGTGGATTTGCTCTCCAACTAGTAACGAATTGGCATGTTCTGTTTACGTGACAAACATTACCAGTTGGCTGTGTCGGGTGGTGGCGGGTTTAACAACACATTTATATTTACACGATCTTACAAAACAAAACTGTATTATGGATTATGCATGTTGAACTTCTTTCGCACCGTACATAGCCAACCGTGCCCATCGGAGGTGCGGGGTGCTAATCGGAAGTTGTAAAGTTGGGCTTGAAGATAAAATATGAGTAAAGCAAAAGGTGGACATTCGTAAACAACAACAAGTGTGCTAAACAAAAGGAAAATCATTCTTGGAGGGACGCAACTGGATACGCAGCGCAACACGCAGACCATGCGTCAGTCGTGAAGATTTCTCGGGGATCAAAATGATGAAAAGTTATTAAATTAAGAGGCAAACGAACAACGCAGGGATGGGGCGCTTTTTGGAAAAGTGCATTTTACAATGAAGCGCAACACACCGACAAAGCCGGAAGGGGAGAGTTGTCAATCAGTGCATTTTACCTGCCACGAAATACGGATCAGAAAACGCGGACACTGACACAGAACATGGAACAAAGGCAGACAATGAACTTAGAATCATGGGAACCTGCGTGCTTGATATTACACCGAGAGACAGATAAAGGAGCGCGTGGATTAGACGATACTTTAAAATCTAGATTGAACACTCATTTATTTAGATTTATTGGTTATTTCGGTAAAGTCACGTAGAAGGTAAATAATAAAATAATATAAATATAAAACAATAAAAATTATCGCGACGTTTCGACTGCAACACAAGCAATCATCATCAGGTGTGAAATCCACAGCAAGAAAAAAATAAAAATAAATTTCTAATTTTCTTGCTGTGGATTTCACACCTGAAATTTTTCACATTTTTTTTCAAATTTTCTTGCTGTGGATTTCACACCTGATGATGATTGCTTGTGTTGCAGTCGAAACGTCGTGAGAAATGTTTTTGTTTTATATTTATATTTTATTATTTCCCTTCTACATGACTTTACTGAAAGAACCAAGAATATGAAACCCTGCAGTCACGAAAGCTTAAAATCTAAATTTATTTAGAATTGCTTTTGTGTCCTTCCCCCGCACCCTCCGATTAGCAGGTTTGGCGGCTAAGTACGGCGCAAAATAAGTTCAACATGCGTACGTCATAACAACCGTTAAACAAAATCACGAAAGTGATCTTGGGAAGAACAAGCCGCCCGAAGTGATTATGATGGCCGGTGGTCGAGATCTTCTTTTTTTTAAGGCGTGGAAGCCAAAGGAGGGAACGCAACCGAGAGGATGTCATCCGTGGAGATAGAGCGATAAAAGCATCTTGTGCGCAGGTGCTGAATAGACGATTTACACCGTGACAGATTGTGACGGCTTGCGAAGGCCCTCATCTAGCAGTGGACCGATCATCGCTGATGACGATGAGACGTAAAGATACTTAACAAATTTTGTCTAATATTACAAAAAAAAACAAGAATATGTTTTTACCCTTTCTGGCAATAAAACCGGCGGTGTTAAGATGTCCAAACGCATCTTGGTCCAGTTGTGTTCTGCGTGCGTGGATTGATACAGAAATTGCAAATCGAGTAGGAAAAACCTTTGCGGACTGCACATTTGGGGCCCTGCCGTGTAGGACAAATGCATTGGGTAGGGTGGGGTGGGTGGGGTGGGGTTTTTTTTCTTCCCTCTCGCGCTGCAATAAAACACCTTTATCCCTCCACATACCCACCCACCCCAAACACGCCAGCCACCCACTATTTGCCTTGGCTCAGCATTCTACTCTCGCCACGCTTTGCGGCCGCGTGCATTGACCAACACTCCCCCCCCCCCGTGCGTTAAGTCGCATATCCTTATAAGGTCACATTCAAGCAGCAGTGTGAGAGAGAGAGAGAAGGGGGGGGGAGTTGGCCAATAGGTGGGCGGCGTGATAAGGGTGGCCAAGTATAGCTCACTTTTTAAGGCCGATCGACAGCGAGAATTGAGTCATAACCCCCTCAACCCACCCACCCACCAACATTGCAATGGCAGATAATCGGCGTAAGTCTAAGTGATCACCGGCATCGTCATGGCCAGTGGGGATCAATCCACCACTGGATGAAGGGCCTCACCCAAGCCGTCAGTGTGTGTCTCACGACGTGAAGATCCCCGTGGTGTCTCGCGAGCAATGCGGATCAGCAAAGTCGCTCCGTCTCCCAAGGCGGACCCCGTGTAGGGCTGAACGATTAATCGATTTCAAATCGCTATTGGAAACAGGGGCCGTCCATAAATGACGTCACGCGATTTTAGACGATTTTTGACCCCCCCCCCCCCCTCGTCACACGGCATCACAAAAAGTCAGACCCCCCCCCCCGTCCCTAGGTGCGTGACGTCATTTATGGACGGCCCCAAAATGCGATTGTCAAATGGCAAAAGCTGCGATTTTTTGCGATTTGAAAAGTCCTATTACTTTCTTATTGGAATTGTTTAATTTTGTTATTACTACAACTTTATTTATTTTACGTAACAATTGTTCTACGTTTGATTGTTCTATTTCGATTAAAACATTTTCATAAATACATGTTGGAAGCAATTCATATCTTTTAAGTTCTCATCCTTGCTTTAGAATATATAGAGCAGTTCATATTTTGATGACATCACGTGGTAATGCTCCATCACACGTTTTAAATCTATTACACAGTGAATATTCAACTGAAGCTTGATTTCATTTTTTTTCCGCAAATCGCAATGGCAATATCTGTCAGAAAAATCGCAATTAGATCTTTTCCCCAAATCGTTCAGCCCTAGCCCCTTGCTCTGACAAGGCGGCCCCGGTGCTTGCTAGAGGCGACGTGGTTTTTTGGTGGGAACGTGGGTTGGCAATGATAGTAGCCGGCCATTCAAAGCTTGTGCGTTGGCAGGCCCTCTCGTGCATCCCCTCCGCACCTCCGATTTAGCACGGTTGGCTACGTAGGGTGTGAAAGAAGTTCAACACACATACTGCCCATAGACTAACACTACCCATAGACTCAACACTGCCCACAGACTCAACACTATCCACAGACTCAATACTGCCTATAGACTCAACACTGCCCATAGACTCAATACCCCCCATAGACTAACACTATCCATAGCCTCAACACTACCCATAGACTCAACACTGCCTATAGACTAACACTGCCCATAGACTCAACACTCCCCATAGACTCAATACTCCCCATAGACTCAACACTGCCCATAGACTAACACTATCCATAGCCTCAACACTGCCCATAGACTCAACACTGCCCATAGACTCAACGCTACCCATAGACTCAACACTGCACCATAGACTCAACACTGCCCATAGACTCAACACTACCCATAGACTCAACACTGCCCATAGACTCAACACTCCCCATAGACTCAATACTCCCCATAGACTCAACACTGCCCATAGACTAACACTATCCATAGCCTCAACACTGCCCATAGACTCAACACTGCCCATAGACTCAACGCTACCCATAGACTCAACACTGCACCATAGACTCAACACTGCCCATAGACTCAACACTACCCATAGACTCAACACTGCCCATAGACTCAACACTGCCCATAGACTCAATACTGCCCATAGATAACACTATCCATAGCCTCAATACTGCCCATAGACTCAACACTGCCCATAGATTCAACACTACCCATAGACTCAACACTGCCCATAGACTCAACACTGCACCTCCGATTATCACGGTTGGCTACGTACGGCGCGAAAGAAGTCCAACATTCAGCACATGGGCTACTCAACGTGGGGCTCCCAATGTAGAAAATAACCCAATAAATTATTTGTAAGACAAATAGTTACCGATGCCCCTTCGTGCGCGCAGCACACACACACAGAAACCGTGTAATAGCGTGCGTCAGCAGCAAGCTACCTTAGCAGAAACGCTGAACATACGCAGACGACCACCAACACAGTAATATTTAACCCAATAATTGTGTTTTTTTTTACATGTCATTTAATCGGGAAGTTTTCCAGGTATCAGAGATAAACACTATTCCGTTAACGCCACTCAGGAATGGAACTGGACAAAAATGCCAAAAGCAGAAACGCCCTTGCAAAATATTTAAATGCAGCAGGGGGCAGTGTAGCATGATCCATTGTAATGTCCATAACACAGGTTTTCTTTAGGTTAGATCGCGTAAATGTGTCGTTAAACCCGCCACCACCCGACACAGCCAACTAGTAAGGGTTGTCACGTAAACAGAACGTGGCCAATTCGTTACGAGTACAGCACACCGGTGTGTTGGAGAGCAAATCCACAACATTTACAATTCGACCATAATATAGGTTTTTTTTTGGGTTAGGGGCCATCCATAAATGACGTCATGCGATTTTGGACGATTTTTGACCGCTCCCCCCCGTCGTCACATGACGTCACAAAAAATCAGACCCCCCCCCCTCAAATATGACGTCACAAAGCTCTGCCCCACCCCCCCCCCCCAAAATAAAACATGCTTCAAATCGCTTTAAACTATTGTCAATGTAGTGCGTGTTTAATGTGGCGCTGCACTCTGATGTTGTAGAAAACATTTATTAAAAAGTCTATTTCATAAAGTAGAACGTGTTGTCTATATTTATTTAAAGTTGCGCATTTTGATGTGACGTCACATTTCTCAAACCCCCTCCCCCCCTCATCACACATTGTTACAAATGTCTGACCCCCCCCCCCCCCCCCCCCAGGTGTGTGACGTCATTTATGGACGGCCCCTTAGATAGAATAAATATAAATGTCTGTATTTTGGATATTGGTCGCGAAATGCATACTACGTGTTAAACCCATTGTACTGTACCTTCTATGCTCCCCACATCTGAGTACCCCCCCTGCATTCACCAGCGCACACTGACCAGGCTGATGCTGCTATGGTCAAATAACCAGAGCAAGACTGGGCCACGGCGTGGGATATATCGATCCAGCAGTGGACTGACAAAGTGGCCACAAACGTGGAGATGATTTTTGGTCGATGGTTTATCAAAAGCCACCGCCGCTGTTGCTGCTGCGAGGATGAGTGGAGTCACCCTCTCCATAAACCACCACAAGCGAACGGCAAACGTCTCTACGTGTGCTAAAGTATAATAATATTCCTTTTTCTACTTTGTGAAACTAAATTCGTGACCTTTATGGGAAGGGGGAATGAGTGTACAGAACTGTATTTTCACCGATTGTTGATCGGCCGGTGGCAGTCACTTCTAGGTCGTGGAAGAGTAGGCCAAGGTACCGGACGCTACCTCCAGTTGGGTGGCCCCCTTTCGTGAGCAGGCGGCACGAACGAGGACATTGCAGGGCTGCGCCTTGACAATTATTTACTTTCACCCGAGGCCTGTGTGCGCGTATCCTCAACACACCAAACTCAACTTCCTTTGGGTTCGGTGCCATCTGCTGGCGGGGATAGTCGGCCCACGTGTATTTACAATGATTATATACAAAAAATTGTATTTGAAATCTATCAATCCACTGCTGGATGATGCCCGCTCAAGCACGTGGAGGCTATTTTACGATACTTCACCACGCTGGTCTCATGGTGCGGGTTGCCGAAGGCGAGGGATCAGAGACTTGGCGTGACCAGTGCCGGATTAAGCTAGTGCGGGGCCTGTAGCACATGTTATAAAGGGGTCCTAAATAAATAAATAACCCCCATAAATATGAAAACACAAATTTTTCACTTGCAAAGTAAAGTAATTGTATTTTTTCATTTGCTATACGGCCAGAAAATACGACAAATCGCTAACCTCAAACACCCAGTCGTTCATAAAAGTTAAAGGCGGTATAGTACTATAGTAATAGAGCAAGTGCAGAATCACTGAACCGGAATTGATAGCTTGAAAGCATTTGGCGCGGGGCCCTTGAAAGTGCAGGGTCCGTACTACGTGTGTAGCAGCCAGAGGTGTGGACTCGAGTCATGTGACTTGGACTCGAGTCAGACTCGAGTCATGAATTTGATGACTTCAGACTCGACTTGGACTTGCATAACAATGACTTTGTCCCACCTCTGAGGTGTGGACTCGAGTCATGTGACTTGGACTCGAGTCAGACTCGAGTCATGAATTTGATGACTTCAGACTCGACTTGGACTTGCATAACAATGACTTTGTCCCACCTCTGGTAGCAGCTACTACATATGTAGTAGCTACTACATGTGTAGCTACTACATGTGTAGTAGCTACTTGTGCTACAAGGATAATCCGGCACTGCCCACCACAGCCATCACAAGCTGGCCACCGACAAGTGCTGCCTTGTGCAAGCGCGTTCCATAAGTTTTATATAAGCAAGCCGGTCGCTCACAGTTCACGGTACAACATTCGACGTCGCAGGAACCTTCGTGTTTTTTGTTTGCATTCCGACCGCAGGTATTGCGGTCAATGCAACCATGACTCCTTGTAAAAAAAAAGGTGTCAGTTTTGTTTCCAGATAAAAGGGTAAAAAAAACAATTATCTTATTTTGCTACTGGCAAAGGAGGTTTCCAATGGTGTTTACAAATGGTTTAGAGATGGGCAGGGCAGCTAATGGCCAATGTGGGGGCGGGCCATTGTATTGCGAGAGATTAGCATGTCAATGTAAGACATTTGAAGCTTGGCGAGAGGTGGACAGCGTAGTGGCCACATGGAGGTGGAAAAGAATGGCAAGCCGCCATTTACTAACACAGCTAACGGTGGCTGTGTTACTGGCATGTCCTGTAATCGCGATCATGAATCGTGATAATTCAATCGCCGACGGGTGGTGAATTGGTTAGAGCTCAACCTGTCACCATTCACAATCCTGAGTAAAATTCCCCCAAAAATGATCATGGGGAACTTCTGAAATTGTTATCGTAGAGCAAGTTGATTTTCCTCCCATGTTTTGTCCCGAGATGATTTTGAGGTGGCAATGGGTGTTCTTCCACAGACGACTCTTTGCAGCAGCGTCCTCTTTCAAGGCGGTCAACAACGTCAGTGGCTTTAGCACGTGGAAATTTACGGCAGCCAAATCCTCTAAAACGCGTATTTCTAAATGTGGAGGGGGGGGAAACCCGAAGGACCCGGAGAAAAATCCGCAGGGAGAGACACACGCAAACTCCAAATATGCATGTTTTCAGGGTCGGGATCGAACCCACGACCACCTGTATACCAGGCGAGGTAGTTAACATCTCTAGACCTGTTAACGAAGGAATTCGGTTGGCCCCCAATGGCCCACTGGGTGTCATTGTCTAGAGCGCCACTGAATAAGACGGGAAGTACAACACCCTTGAAATCACTATGGGAACCTCATTTGCCAGTAAAAATGATAATTGGTTTTTTACCCTTCTATCTGGCAACAAAACTGACACCTTTTTACAAGGAGTCATGTTTGCATAGACCGCAATACCTGCAGTCATAAATACAAACAAAAGACATAACTCTGATAATGTGCACTGTCCTTGAAGTTGATTGGTCCACACCCGAGACAGCTTTCCTTAGAGCCTAGTCTCACATGGGTTGGACCAGATGACGCCATGTGAGACTAGGCTCTTAAGGAAAGCTGTCTCGGGTGTGGACCAATCAACTTCAAGGACAGTGCACATTATCAGAGTTATGTCTTTTGTTTGTATTTATGACTGCAGGTATTGCGGTCTATGCAAACATGACTCCTTGTAAAAAGGTGTCAGTTTTGTTGCCAGATAGAAGGGTAAAAAAACCAATTATCACCCTTGAAATCGTGAAAATTGCGTCCTTCCATCAAGACTCCTTGTTTTGGATCAGCCCAAGAAGTCGCTGCCACAACCACGCGAGCAATATGGAACTTACCAGTCGATAACGTCTCATCTGTAGATGTATCTGCCTCTCTTGAATCCGTCAATGTGGGGGGACAACGTGGTAATCAAGCGGATCTGTTGGTGAATATTGACTTTTGACCGGTCTGGAAATAGGAGTCGAGACTAATATGGTGGATATAGCGTTTTACTCTAAAACGGAATTTTTACAATTCGAATTTCAACGGCGGTTATCGCACTGCAGAATAGTACATTTCTAAAATGCGCATCCTGTAAAATAATTACTTAATAAACAGTGTTAATGAAATTGCATACAAGCCTATACTGTGTAATGGTGTAATACATAACATGTTTAAATGTCCATTCATGTTCTGGTCTTACTCCAATTCCTCCTTGATAAAGCGTTGTACCCCTGATAGAATTTGTATTTTAAGTGTTCATACACCCAGATACGTTCAACGGAACATGCCCCTGACATTTCAGTTTCAGTCTCCGTACCCCACCAATAGCTCTATTTGTTCCACACATTACCCACTTTTATTCATTTCATCGAACATATTCCCACCTCTCAACTAGATAAATCAGAGGAATGGGAATAGAGTTTACACTTTTCAAAACCATAGAATATTGTCATTTACGAACATAGAAATGTTTTACCTAGGTCAAAGGTCGTAAGTTGTACGTGTCTAATCATCAATCTGGTTATTTCCGGTCACTGAGCCCTTAACTCGACTTCACAAAAAACAACTGTCACTGACCTGACAGCAGGACTCGCAAATAGACCCATGAAGTTCCTTACAATGTAAGACGTATGCAAAACTGAAGCCGTTTTGGTGTACACAGATGTAAATATGCACAGCACACACGGGTTTTAGTACGAGTGTAATTGAGAGATGCAGGATTGAAGATGCTATCTTCTACATGAAACTCAAGTATTATACTGCCATAAAAGATTACAATAAGGTTACAATCACATAACAAGAGAGAAATTCAACTGAATGTTAAAGTACAGTATTTTAAACCATAGTTTCGCCGTATTACAGCAGTGGAGTTATAACTTTGTAAATGGAATTTCAGCGTAAAAGTTACTTTCAGGATAATCATATTGCTTATTCGTACTCGTGTTGCTTAGACCTGTGAAAGACTTGCGAATGAAGCAGGACCAGACAGATATTTGAAAGGACCAGTCAACTTCAGACAATATCACCACCGATGGTTTAAATTTGATCGAATGCAGTTGAGCCCATTTTACTGAAACCGGTCCACAGTTGGTTTTCTGAAATAACTTCTGCTGGATAATATTGGTCTGGAAAGCCAATCGGATAGACCTGTGGACTAAAGCATATCTGTATTTATAAGTGTACGCACATAGCGTAATTCTGCTTTTATGCATGTTTGTACCCATTTCAATGAAGTGTTAACCAATCAGAAGAGACCAACTTCCCTGTATACAATACAAATTTTGGAATATCCGCAATTTCGATTGTAACCCAAGAAAAGAATGGACAGGTAACATTCCACTATAAATTTCCCTCCCCCCCACCCCGTGATCGAAATTGTCACTAAATGGACGTTTGCACAAAATCAAATGTAAGTCATAGGTCGGCTTAGGGGCTGTGTAATACATATAATATTACATATCCCTTTGCGCCTCTATGCAGGCATTGTAAATCGGGTGACTTTTTTTTTGCAGCAACGTTTGGATCATCTATCAAAGGGCACGCAATTCAAAAATCAAAAAAGACACTCACGCGCAAGCATAAAAACACATTCTTCAAACACAGACAGAACGGCCAAAGGCAACGCGCCAGAACCATTATATGCAATTCATTTGTACATCATTTCGTTTTTTTTTATACACGTTCAATTCCAAGGACCTATGCAAATGTATGTATATATGTATATATATTTTTTTTACTCTCTCTCCAAAATTATGGCGAGCCATTTGTTCAGAAAACTGAATAACCAGCCACGTAGTATCAATTAGAAACGTTGCTAAATATATATTTTTAAGAATGTTTATATTTTTTATTCGGCTGGTCATATACGTAAGAACAAGGCTTAGTTTACACCTTGGCCTACCTGGCCCTTGCAACATATAACACATTCATAATAAAGGTTTTTGGGTTAGATCGCGTAAGTATACATTTGATGTAACCCTCCACCACACAACACAACCACTAAGTAGTCACGTAAACAACGCGCAAATCAGTCACTACTTCAGCCCACCGGTGTGTTGAAGAGTAAATCCACATTTACAATTTGATTAAAATGTGGATTTAAGGTTTGTCACATTTTTTTACTCAAATTGTAAATTTTGTGGATTTACTCAACACACCGGTGGGCTAAAGTAGTGTTTGGGTGGTGGAGGGTTTCTACACATTGGTACTGACACGATCTCACCCAAAAACCTTTATTATGAATATTGGTCGTCGCGAAAGCCTACGTTATATAAAACATTGCCTCTGTAAATGATGGGACCTTCGATGTACTGACACCTCACTCCAAAAGGCACAAACACTGCAAAACATTTAACTTACGGAAAAATATCTCAGAGGTCCACACGTTATCTTCACGTGCTGAATATCGCAATAAAAATAATTGCCTTCTTCATATTCAAGACAGCATTCGGTATCTTGTATTTTCCAATTAGCGTGACAGGAGGCACTTATGGAGGCACTGTGGGTGAACAGTTTCTTTAGTTAAGGCCAAGTTAGTATTTTATAATTACTTTTATACAGCATTGCGGCACTAGAAATTGCAGTAATGCCTCTCTCTTGTGCACCTGTTCTCCCAACTTGCATTTTTTTAGTGTATTGCTTTAAGAGAAGCCAATTTCGTAAACTGCTACGAGCAGTAGAAAAATGGTACAAAAATTGTAAAGAGAATACCAGTGGGACGAGCATTTCATAAACATAATCCTTGCAACTGGTCTACCCCATGTTGTCTCAACGTGAAGTCTTGCAGCCGATGACGAAATCACCCAGAACGGTGCCCGATCTCGTCAAGACCTCGGAAGCCAAGCAGGGTTGAGATGGCAGATCGCCGTGCATAACAGGTTGCTATAGGCTGCTGCGGGGAGGCTATACTGCGCGGGCAGCAGAGGTTCAGTGCATCAACATCCATTGTACTGTACAATGCTCCCAACGTCTATGCTGCCCACCTTCACCAGCCCGTGCCAAGCAGTGCGGGAGGAGGGGGGGGTCATGGTCACACGACCCTCATGACCCGCAGCGCGAGTGGAGGCCGTCATCTAGCAGTGGATTTGGGCTATACGTGAAGTCCTACAGTGGCTACACTGGAGCAAAAAAAATTCAGTATTGAGATGTCGACTCACCGTTGACAAACAAAAAACAGCTCAACTACAATGCTCACAAACACGTAGTTCAAGTTTTATGCATTTAAATCAATGCACATATGACGCCGCTGCCAACGTTGCAAAGTGAAAAAAAGACATGCTCTGGGGAGGCGAGATTTGTTTCCGGAAATACATTTTTGAAACTGAAAAAATACAAATATTATTGCTCTCTCCGATGCGCTTTCGGGTTGTGCCGCGTGTTGTTTGGCAGCGTGACGCCGAGACGCTTCACCACAGGTGCTCAGTGCATCGTCGGAAACTTCCGTTCCTTCTTTAGGGAGAGCGGAGCGAAACGTTGGACCATCATATGCTGAACACCACAATGGGAGAGCTATGCAGTAGAGCTGCGATAAACCTACCCGGCACAAATGTTGTTTCGGCTGCTCTTATACTTCGACAAGGCAAAACGGATCAGCAAACTGGGGCAAAGTTAGCAAGGAGATTTTGAACGAGTGAAACATAGAAGCACGAATACAGAACAACACTCAAGAAACCAAATGATCCTGAATACAACCAATCCAACCAACATTCTGGCCAACGAGAATGGAAACAACACAAGAACCAACTGACGCAACACAACTCCTAACCATGGACAAACCAAGCACATGGCACAACAAAAAAGTTCCACATCCAACACCATGAGGTTAACTTGGACAAACACATTTACCAGTCACGAGATGTAGAATAACGAAAGCGACAGAGGTGAGTTAGTACAGGTGGTTCACAAGTCACACAGAGCGAGCACTTAGCCAGTACAGCAATATTCCGTCCTACGTCGGGGATGAGTTCCTGCTAATCCTACATAATGCACGGGCATAATATGACTTTGAGACCCCCCACCTCCTACGCATTCCACAAGTAGTGACTAATCCCATATCTGCATTTTCCATAAATATGCTAAATTCCTCTGTTGATATGCTAATTCCTTAGTCAAGGCGCCCTTCCTCCTTTAACCCAGCTTAAACGCTGCCAAGCTTGGTGGTGTTCATTCAGACGCTGTCTTTCCGACAGACCTGTTCTTCACCTGAGGACGGCTGCTTGCGTTTGTGGCCGAAACGTCGTGACAATTGTATTTTATAATATTTAAATGTTATTATTTTATTATTTCCCTTCTACGTGGCTTTACCGAAAGAACCAAGAAGACGAATTCCTGAAAGGTCCGACGACGAATATCGAAACGAAGTAAATCGAAGCGTTTTCTTGTCCAAATCACCTAAATACCATACGTATATAATATATTGTACTCTGCAGTACAGCAAATGTCTTTATGCGCAAAGTACAGGGTACGGTGAAGGCTGAAAGTCGACGGACGATGCAGTCAGCGACGTTAAGTGTGGGGATGAGGTGACGCAAATCAGGAAGTTGTGTTCACGTATTTTGGAAACGACGTAAAAGGGGGAGACGTAAATCTGGGATATTGTCGTACGACAGATCCTGGGGTTCGAAGCCACTCACATTGAAGTGCTTTGTGAAATCAAATTGTACTGTACTGCGGTGTAATTTCAGTCAGCTCTGATTAAACCGGGTGTGTTGCAGCCGGCTTGTGGTCTCGGCTTGGTCACCAAAGGCTGCACGCAAAGAAACCCGCCACGCCAAATGTAGCTTTGTCGAAAAATCTGTGAGTTTGATCATCGCCATGGGCAAACATTTCTCAGAAGCGGGGCACGTCAGAAAGTGCACGAAGGGATGGCAGGAGAGTTCTGTGAGAATATGATTGTGGGCCATTGTATAGCAACAGGAGGCGATTTCACCGCTCGCTACGAGTATCGAAAAGTTGTACTTCACCTCTTGACAAGACTCTTGACAGCCCAAATGGAATAAAAACTGATTTGGAAAAGAAACTGAATTCAGAACTCCAACAACAACCGCCATTCGCCACTAAGTGGCGGTGACGTCACCACGAAGCTTGTGCCAGGCCATGTGCACCTTGAGGCCACGTGAAGTGTCGAACGCCCGCTGGCAGGAGGTCACGGGGCAGACCCAGGTGCCAAGGGTCGACTGAGATGACTGGCTGATGCACCACCTGTGCCCCCTACTGTGCCAACTTGCTGTGCTTTAGCCACCCGGAACTCCACCAACACACACACGCACGGCTTACACTTCAATGTTACACATTCAGTCTGCGAAAGACGGGCACAGTTAACCAGAGTGGAGACCGAACGAAAGTAAGCGCAGCAGAGCAAACCAGCGGAAGAGACGGCGGCAGCGAAATAAAGTAAATAATTCGGAGGCCGCCACTGGACAAGAACAACAGAGTATTAAGGAACGGAACAAACACAGGGGAGGCCATTTGTCCAGCAGTTTGGGAAGTTACAGGGTGATAACATACACGAGATAAAGAGAACACTCATTGGCATTAATATGACGGGAGTCAAGACAATGTCCTTCATACACCGAGGCCAATGACCACCACAAACGCCTAAGCTGGGAGACAACTTGAGGAATTCCGATGGAGAGAAATGGATCACTGAACTTCAAAGTGGACTCGTCCAAAAGGCAACTTCACTTTCGCCTCCTGCACGCCACGTGGCAGTGTCTCTCGAAGACGTCACTCTTGTACAATGCGTTCTAAAAGCTATTTTAATTGGGGTGGGGTTTTTTTTATACGAATAATTAATGCTCCGTTTTGCCTTGGGTACAAAGTACGATCGCTGTTGAGAAACAAGGACGCGCAAAAATCGCTCACCGACAACAGAGAATGCTTCACCAAATGTGACCAAGTTGGCAGACGTGCATATGAGCAGAGGGGATTTTCAAATGTTCCGCTTACAATTCATGAAATGTACACAAATGTCTTTAAGCATAGTGAATTAAAAAAACACTTTCAGAAGCAAAAATATTTTCCCTATATTAGTATTGCTGTAACTTACACGCTGCAGTGTTGGATGCCGTTCTCAAGTGCAGTCGACGAGTGTAATGTGAAGCGCCTAAATCAAGCTAAACACGGAGAGTATACTACTTGTGTGCGAAAAAAAAATGTTACACAATTGCGTTATACTTAAAACATACTGGTAGTGTAACAAATGTAGTCCCCCCCCCCCCCACCACCACCACCACCCCAAGTCAGCGGTGACCAATACATGGATCACGATCTACGGGGTGGATCTCAGGACAAGTCAGAACTCTAACGAGCAGACAATTCTCTCTCGACCTGCTGATGCCAACTAAGCAAATCCCCCGAGGCTCAACAACTTGGACATCGAAACATTCCTGCCTAACAGACGGCGAGATTATGCGTTCGATGCCCATAGTGATAATATTCCACGGTTTAAATCCATCGCTCTTCACTGTTGGTGGACGAAAGCTTTCTGGTGCGTTGCCGGCGCCCGTTCCGAGATTCCACCACGGTGGCCCCAAGTGCTTGTTGCAATGGGCCACCGCTGCCTGAAGCGATGCGTGACAAAGTACACATCTATCCACTTTCGTGTTGAAATAATTTTCCTGCACGAGACGCATATTTTCTTTCTCAACACGTAGGTATATGTTGCAAAACGCAACGATATTTTGAAGCGCGGATCCCTTTCTTAGTGCGTCGTTATGGTGCGTATCGTTATTGTTTAGGGAAAAGAGTCAGCAAACATGCGGCTCCTGAGCCGCATATGCTGACTCTTGAAGGACAGCTTTATTATGAATTAAGGACCACCGTCCCGTACTCATCATGCATTGTGCCTCTTGAAATATTGGGGGGGGGGGGGGGGGGGTTTGTTGCGAATTCGATCAAAATGGCTCTTGTTATTTTGGTTGCCGACCCCAGGTTTAGGGTGTATCATTTTTTCAATGTGCCTTTTCCCCAAAAACGTACTCACAACCGTGCTTTCGTTATCGTTTCGAGAGCCTAAATCTACTTAGAAATCTCAGAGCAGCCCCGCAGATGATGATGATACGTTTCACCGGACTTCTCCAAAAAATCCTTCAAGTAGTTTTTTTTCTCTTCATCTTTTACAGAGAAGGGCGTGCACTATGCCATATTCTCTGCAATTAGATTGTCGCATGATAGTCAAACAGATGATATTAATACCCAGAGCTGGAATTTTAGTAATTGGCGACTGGGCTGAAACCATCAACTCGCTCCGTTTGACAATCCAGTTTCATTACGGGCAGCTGCCTGGATTTGAACCCAGGATCTCAGCGGTGATGGCTCAGCATTGACCTCGAAGCCACCCAACCAGCTTGATGACAAAACGTTATTAATGAACGCTTTTTCAAAACATTACACATCACTGCCACGTGTGCAGGGTGTCAGTAGAAGGGATCACCTATTGTTTAAACAATTATGACACCAGTTTCAGTGCGGTCAATTAAACTGCACAGATGTCCACAATGACTTCCGAAGTTTAGAAATGCTTCTGTTGAAAATAAAAGTAAATGTAGCTGAAGGAGGTTGCGGGCTCGATCCCGACCCTAACGGCTGTAGATTTGGAATTTAAATGACTCTCTCCTCGTTTTTTCTTCTCAGGGTCCTCCAGTTTTATTTTAAAACATGTCGTTAGATTATTTAGATGATTTTGCCTCTTAAAAAAATTCCACATGATGAAGCACTTTGTTTAACTATCATTTGTGGCCAGGTCGCTTCTAAAAAAGATGCTAATAGCTCAGTGGGCTTTTCCTGGTAAGATAAACAAAAAAAATTGTTTAGTTTTATTTGTATATTTTTTAAAACAGATTTCTTTACCTTTCCTACACTTTGCACTCCTATCGTGTTTTTGTATTGCTTGCTGTTACAACGTTCTGACCCACCACTACCGGACATCTGTGAAAAAATACAGCTTTATCGCCCATCAGATTCCACCAGTATCAACAAATATTCTGATTCTGATACTTGCTCACGTCACTGCGGGCAAAGGGGCCTTCACGAGAGGAAGCTCGAAACAGTCGCCCGTCTAGAAGGTGTTCGAACTATTCTTCCACGCTGGCCAGATGCATTGTAAGAGGCGAGTAACCCACGTGTTACCCCGCTACATGCCACTTGCTAACGTACTGCGTGGGGCACCCATTTACACCGCTCAATGAACAGTGGTAAGAAGGGGGGGTGGGTTTAGATTTACGAATTTTGCACCGTCGTTTCAACTGCCGCGCCGGGAGATCAATTCGAACCGACAACCTCCGGATTGCAAGTTCTGTTTTGTAAAATAATTACACCTATTAGGTATGAAATGAATACGTTGCGAATATTTCAACAATACAGTTGAAATAGCCGGTCTCATTATATTTTTTAAAATGTTGTCTTATTGATGCCGTAATTTTTTTAAAATTTAGAAAATATAAGCGATTCTGTCTCTATGCAACCGAGTTTTTTCTGACGCTTAGAGGAGGATTATAGGCTGCAGATGTCACTGAGGGGGTATAAATGCAATGCAAGGACGATCAAGTGTTTTTCATCTTATATATAGTAGTAGTTTAAATACAAACTACAGTTTCATGTGCTGACATTAGTTGAATAAAAATGTGCCGAAAATCGCACGAACTTTTCGCTTTACAAGTGCTTTGCTTGTCTTTTTGATTCGATATCTACATGTAAGAAATTAAGAGATTCTCATGATTTCATCGGAACACGTATAGGCGGGATAATACGAAGAGGGTAGTGTTCATTGTATTGCTGCAATGAGAGAGGAAAGGCACTCAAGGCGACTTCTTTGAGGCACGGCGGAGACGCGGACGGAGAAGCCGAAACGTAGAAACAACCTTGCAGGCGGTATAACCGACATCACCATCCTACTGTCAATTATCTTGGTGATATCGCATTGTCTTACAAAATTACATGACCCCCCCCTGCCCCCCATAAAATGGCTGAAAACACCTTAACCCTTTCCCATTCCAAGGCGTGTCTCCGAACCTGCAAGCGGCTCGGGATACATTTTATTTAGAGAGGCGTAGCGCCGTCGTTTTTCATTACACTCTACTCACCGCAGAGAACTGTAGCGACACAACCGCACTCTGCGATAGCTGGAGCCAAAACTGTACCACACGCTCTCCCGCGTGGCCTTGTGGGAACCTCGTTACCAATCAAGTAATTTTTAGTTTTTCTTCCGGTTTCGTTTTGATGACGTTCGTCATCGGAATGGAATCGGAAGAAAAACTGATGACGTACGTCATCGGAACGCGAAAGAATTAAGCGACCCACAGCTCCCATGTGCTGTAGGTTGTGCAGGGGGGCTGAGAGATACAGCATGCGTGAATGTCGCCACTGTTTAGAAACGCTGGTCGTCGTTGTCTTTTTGGTAAAACGTGAAAACGACTTTTCCTATACTTTGCTTATACCAAATAAGGGTTATTCGTAAAATGTTTGAAAGTTAAGATAAAAAAATAACTTTTTTTCCTTCCTGAATATTATTTGGTTTTAGTTTGGTTTATCAAAGATTGGATCACGAACAGCCGTAAGAGAATAAAAGAACCGTACAGCTAATACGACGACGACAAAAAAAAATGAAGAGTAAAGTTTGTCTTTGATTGACAGAGGCAGGCATGATATGCAATTGAGGGGTTAGGGAAAGTGCTAAAAACGCCCATTTTCTTGCATCAAATCAAACTTCAAGCAACACAACGACGTCAACTTCCTCCAGTCGACGACGATCCTCGCACTGGTTTTCTCGAGCAGCACTTTCCACCATCCAACGGCGATCAATCGGGAAGGTTTCATGCGTTCGTCAGATTGTCTTTCCTTTTATCGTTATTGTTCAGTCTTTTTTTTCCTATTCCTGTTGCATCTCCTCGTGTGTGTTTTGCCTTTCTTTTATTCCCCCACGGCTTGCTGTCCGTGCTGCCGTTAGCTAGTCCTGTGCTGACGCAGAACCGTGTAGATGTCATCCACCTTGCTCAGCCCCTCAAAGAGGGGCACGAGATCCAGGAGCTCCATGTCGGTCATGTCGTCGAACCAGGACACCACCGGAACCTACACGTGCACACGCACACAAAAGATAAAGATTCCCCCCCGTATAGCCTTAACAGACTGTTGGGGCAAGTTCTGAGTAGCACCTATGAAGGCCGGCACGGCACATGTGTGGGGTGAGTGGTCAGAACCATGCCCGGCCGCCTTTGTCTCCCCAGGGGCGATGTTTTCACATCGCACCAGGTATTCATATAAGGCTGAGTCGACCTCGGGGAGGCCCAGGACCGGTGCAGATAATCGTCACTGGTGTTGGCCGTGATCGAGAATCAAACTCGGGCCGCTGGGTTTGTAGCGCAGCACGCTTACCGCTCCCCACACACACACACGCAATGCAACGCGACGGAAATGCAACGCACACGCAACATGTACCTGTGTTGTATTGTATACAACGAGACAACACATCTGAGTTAGATGGGAATGGATGTATGTTGAACCTCTTACGCACCGTACGTAGCCAACCGTGCTAATCAGAGGTGCAGTGTTGAGTCTATGGGCAGTGTTGAGTCTACGGGTAGTTTCGATTTAATTTTAGATTTAAAGCTCCCCCCCTCCAACCCAGCTTAAATATACGCCCCAAGCTTGGTGGTGTTTCATTCTTCACCTGAGGACGGCTGCTTGCGTTGTGGCCGAAACGTCGTGAGAATTATTTTATTATGTTTTATTTTTATTATTTTATTACTTCCCTTCTACGTGACTTTACCGAAAGAACCAAGAAGATGAATCTATGGGTAGTGTTGAGTCTATGGGCAGTGTTGAGTCTATGGGCAGTGTTGATTCTATGGGCAGTGTTGAGTCTATGGGCAGTGTTGAGTCTATGGGTAGTGTTGAGTCTATGGGTAGTGTTGAGTCTATGGGCAGTGTTGAGTCTGTGAGCTGTATGTATGGTGAACCTCTTCCGCACTATACGTAGCCAACCGTGCTAACCGGAGGTGTGGGGAAGGACAACAAACTAAACACATAACAACAAGCAGTTCTAAGGAAGTGAGTTTTAAATCTAGATAATTTAAAAGTGCATAACTCCAGTGGCATCCTACTTTAGGAAGGAGGAAGACGTTCCAGACGGCCGCAGAAGCGCATCTGAAAACGCGCAATGCTGTGACCGTCATTGTTTGATAAGGCAGCGCACGAGCCACTCTCACAACTGTACTATTAGGATAAAAAAAAAATTTATTACACTGTGAAGCTGCCGAATTTATTCACTTCCCAGGCGCACAAAATCATTCCGTGCGTGGGAAGGCATCAACACAGGATAAAACAACAAATGTAGGACGATGCCACGCGGCTTTATTCCCACCACAGGTTATAACCGCAAGCTTCCCACTTCTGACACGGCAAAGCTGCATTGATGCCGCGCTTGCTTGCTTGCACGCACGCGAGTGCGAGTGTCCGCAAGTGGGCGATTACCGCGTTGTCAGGGTGGAATATGTAGGAGGCGGGCGAGTTGTCGATGATGATGACTTTGTTGAGCTCCCTGCCCAATCGGCTCAAGTCCTTGACGTAGTTGCCGTGGTGGAACACGCACGACTCGCGGAACAGCCTCGCCCTGAACACCCCCCACTTGTCCAGGAGGTCCGCCACAGGATCAGCGTACTGCAAGCGCGAAGGGCGAGTCATTGACCACAGGATCAGCGTACTGCCAGCGCAAAGGGCGAGTCATTGACCACAGGATCAGCGTAATGCCAGCGCAAAGGGCGAGTCATTGACCACAGGATCAGCGTACTGCCAGCGCGAAGGGCGAGTCATTGACCACAGGATCAGCGTACTGCCAGCGTAAAGGGCGAGTCATTGACCACAGGATCAGCGTACTGCCAGCGCGAAGGGCGAGTCATTGACCACAGGATCAGCGTACTGCCAGCGTAAAGGGCGAGTCATTGACCACAGGATCAGCGTACTGCCAGCGCGAAAGGTGAGTTATTGACCATAGGATCAGCGTACTGCCAGCACAAAGGGCGAGTCATTGACCACAGGATCAGCGTACTGCAAGCGCAAAGGGCGAGTAATTGACCACAGGATCAGCGTACTGCCAGCGCGAAGGGTAAGTTATCAGCAATCATCATCACCGTCATTTATCACTTGAAATTGCACTTCAAACGAGCGTTAAAATAATTCCCCAAGCACCAATGGATTCTATTGCACTGCCCCTCCTCTCGTGCCCACAAGCTGCTTGTTTAGCCAGATCAATTGACAGCAAAAATCATGCAAATTAATGGAATTGTTACATGCCTATTAATTATCCAGGAAAGCCCCACTGAGCCTCAAGAATATTTTTTCACATAGCTCCTGCATTAGGCTGTCAGGCCAATTCCTTTTTCCTGAGTGTTTTGCATATATGGGAGGAAACCGAAGAACCCCAGAGAAAACCCACTAACTTGAAGGGATATCGCGAAAAAAGTCCGCATAGACAAGCTCACAAAGCCACGTTCTCTACTGAAACCTGCTGGCCACCTTGCAGCTGTTGGATTATGGACGTGGGCACACAGATGCGCGCACACACACGCATACCAGAAAAACGTTTTAAAAAACGTTCGTGGCATCCTATGCAACAGGATCTCAAATCTCACCTTGGCAAGGCTGGCAGTGAAGAGCACGCACTCGAACAATTCGCCCATTCGTTTCAAAAACTCATCCACATGAGGGCGCTTCAGTACATAAACCTGCACACCGACGACATGCATGTCACGCCCATGCATAACCAATGACGGCTTCGAGCGAGACCTCAAAATGTTTTACCGCGGGCGGATTACGCCGGGTTGCGCATTAACCGTGCTCATCCTTCCCCCGCACCTCCGATTAGCACGGTTGGCTACGTACGGCGGTGGGAAAGAAATCAAACATCCATAAATAAATATATAACGTGCACACAGAATTTCATCATTCGCTGCTCTTCATTCATCGAGGGCCGGTGGACCTCAGTGTGCCGACGTACCCCCAAACAAGTCGGCAGGCAAACCGTATCGCTTGACGAAACTCCCAGCACAGGAAAGTGAAATGTCGAACACCGCCACCGGACAACGCGCGGTACAATGCAAAGACGTGTCTGGGCCGCTACGCAGCGCGTTCGCGGAAAAACCTACGCTTTAGTAACACAAACGAGACGTTTGGAGGCACAGTCTTCGCCGCGATGGCTGGAAGGTGCGGCGCGCTGCAGAGACGCCGTGAGGTCACGTGACATTATCCGCCGCCTCCTAACCCAAGTAGTCGAGGATAGGCTCTCTGGTAATAAACCAACCTATCCTGGATTACTTGAATCAGGCCACGGCTAGGATGCCAGTACTCGGCGTCTGTAACGGAGGTCTTCGGGTCCTGCCTATCACAGGCGTTCTGATTTTGCGCTCATCATTGCTTTAACTCAATGCAGCGGGTTCTCAAACTGTGGGGCGGGGGTAGGGGGGGTCCCAGGCAGGGGTGGGGGGGCAAAGCCTTTGTTTGGTTCCGTTCCGTCGTTACATCGTTGACTGACAAAATGAGAATATGGTGATGTGTTCAAGATACAATTGTGAAAAAAGATGTTCGCCTCCGATTAGCGCATTTCACACCTCCAATTAGCGCGGTTGGCTGTTGCGAAAGAAGTTCAATAGCATACAACAACATTAAAAGTATAAGGCACAACTTTTTTTCCCAAACAAAAGGTCGTAAAATAAAAGAAACTTGTATGTATTTACTCACCTGATGTATCGTTCCATCAATTTCAACAGGAACTATGAAATCGGCATTGTTGATTGGCTATTGAAAGAAAAGAAAAATGAGGCACAGTCATTAGCAACTTAAAACAAAAGACTTACATTGAAAACAGAAGCAACCGTTCAGCTCAGCACATTTGTGACGCCTTTCAAAATAAAGCGCAGACACCAAGCTGGCGACACACCACTTTTATTCGCCTAAAGGCTTCACTTTGCAATCCGATAGGAAACTAACGCAACGTGCAGCTATCAAACGCGTCATCACAATGCGTGCGCGCGCGTGCAAGCCAATGGGCCGGGCACGTGCGCCAAGGCGCGTGTGACGAAATAAGGACGGGGCGCATTTCAAAATCCGAAACGTTCGGCGGCGCCAACCAGTTGCGAAATTGTAACCAATGCAACCCAGCGTGGTGGTTGGTGGGGGGTGGGAATATTTCGTTATTTTTTTTTTGCTATCAGTCGTGAAAACCGAAGGTTCATTATTAACAAAAGAGGGAACCTCTCCACGTGAATACATTTCTAAATATAGTTATCCGTTCATTTAAATGTCACGTTCTTTTTCCAGTTGCGTACGCATAAGTGCTTGACGGGGGGGGTTTTTTCCCCCTCTCCCTCGCGTGGAGCTCCTTCCGGCGGCAGTGACACGAGCAAAGGAATTCCAGGACTGCACCTTGACCAACAAATAGCTGAACTGCAAACCACGCTCAACCTTTACACCACCTACATTCACATATTCTTACCTGGACACGTCCAGCGAATGCCAGGGTACCGCGGGCAAAAAATCAGAAGGCAATAACAAAGCGATGACTATGCGCGGGTATATTTAAACAAACATTCCTGTTTGCGCCCTGCCATTACGCTATGTAAGCCTGCCCTTTTACAGATTTTGAAACTATAATTTTTTTGCGTGTCCGGAGCAGAGATGGCGTGCACTGTATGGCCAAACAGGGTAAAGGTGCAGCCCTGCAATTGCTGTGCCCACGCCACCGCTGGTTGGAAGGGTCCTCCTCACTAGCGGGAACTCTACACAGCCCCAGTCCATCTAGAGGGTATTCTCGCCTAATCTGTCCACGCTGGCCAGATGTCTTGGAGTGTGGTGGGAGTACACAAACTTTACCCAACCATATATGACCTGCCGATTGACTCAACGGTGGGCGAACCCACTGACACTGCTGGGTGGACAAGAGAGAGAGGTTGGGACGATTTAAGAAACTCGCCACCATCGTTTCAACTAGCGGGAGATCGATATATGAACCGGTGACCTCTGCAAAGTCCGGCGTGCAAACGGTGACACACCACGGCACTGTACGCGGGTTTAAAAATTGTCTCTTTCTATTTATAAACGGCGTGGTGTGTTCACGTCTGATGGCGTGCAATTGTGGGCGCTTATTTTAGCTGAAGGTGGAGCCGCGACTGACTGTAAACGCCACATTCTCCCGTTAGGATCGAAATGGAACGCCACCATTCAGATAGGGTTAACAGGGCCCACACATTTCACGACTCACTTTTTAACAGGGCGTAAGATGGCTACTCAACACGTTCTAACCTTGCCAACCGATTTGCTTTGCCTAATCCTGCGTACTATAGTTATTACAACTCTTTGCTAAGTAAAAAACTGGGTTTCCTACATTGTCTGCCATTTTAGGGTGTTGCTGGACCATACTTCGCCACTATATGGCAGTACATTGAAAGCAATGGCATTAGTAGCATGCATTTAAGAAAAGAAAATTACCATGTTTGTCAATAACTTATTACATGTCTTTAAATGTCACTATTTTAAGAAAAATTATACATAATGTTCACTGTCTTCATGTAATATTACATATTTTATATAGTTTTACATTATGAAGAAAGTGAAAAGTACGAATGTGACTAGTTGATTTGTATTGATGCAGCACAACTGTGTTTAGGTGTGAACTATAGACCACTATAGACAACTTAACATAAAATAAACTATTCAGAATCGTCAACGGTCAAATACATACCTCCTAACGTCCAAACAGCAACTTTGCACGATTTCTTCTCCCGTGTCTTCTTCCTCCATTTCTCAAGGTTACTTTTTTTATTCGTCTACTTCCTAATTTTACCTCCACACCTATGCTCGGCAAAATAAAAACCAGGAAACAGCTGAATAACAATCAACGCTGCCGCTCCCCTTCTTTTATCACACATTCTTAAGGGTGTCCCCCCCCACCCCCCAAGTTGTGACACTTTATTTTTTCGATTTCGAGACTGAAAAACATGTTTTCGCAACGGGCGCGTGCGCGCAACAAACGCGACCGCTTTGCCAATAACGGTGACGTCGAAAGCGTTCTCACAGTCGCGACGGGTGAGAACGAATGCGCTCGCATCAGCCGTGTTCTATCCGCTGCTCGATGAAGCGCTCTCCCCTTCCCCCAAGCCATCGCTGATCTCTCGCGGTTTCCGCAACGCAACGATCCGCCGACGAGAATTTCATTTCGTCGCTCCCGTCTGTGCAGCGGACGTTCCCCTCCCCCCCCCTCCACTGCTCTCGGGCGTTCTTCCTCCTTCGGCTGCGACTCCATCGTTAGTCTCGACCACCGGCCACCGCCCCCCCCCCCCCCCCTTCTAACCGGCGTGTCCTGCCCGCCCAAGCCCACTTACTTTATGAACAAATATTTTTTTAAAGAAGGAAAACATTGCCCCGAAAGGTCATCGGTTGTACGCTTTGCTGTTGAGGACAGATTTTTTTTTTTATAAAGTATTGGGTTTTCTGTTACTTGTCATTTTCTCAACAGTCAATATGATATATTTAATTTGAATTTGTTCCCAAATGTATGAAACTTGTCCATGCCAAGTGTGATTTTCGGCTTTTGCTTTCCCATTTTCTCCGTCAATCCATAGTCATAGTGGGTGATACACAGCTGAAATTTACCGCTCATCAACAAGCAACACTTACAATTGTCCGTGTGAATGAATAAATCCTGAATGAGCTGCCAAAGTGAGTGCTTAAGTTTTAAACTTCGAGTATATCTCACGGAGAGGTCAGGGTACTTGTTGTACGGTTGCGTTCTCAAGCCAGCACTGGATTCATAGTCTGAAATACCATAAAGTTAATCTCAAAATTCATTACTCTTTTCATCACCATCGCGACCACCAAGGTTACATGTTCCAGTGAACATTACCAAAGCCTAACCGACCGACTCAGCCGACCGCATTTGACCGTACGGTGTTCAACCACCGCACTGCAGGTCACCTCACTTATCTATCTCTCTCTCTCTCCATGTCCCTCGCTGCGCTCCACTCTGGAATTGCCTTCCCATCGTTCTTTATCAGAATAAGAATCTTTATTTAGGCTGGAGGAATCCGATGGGCAACGGGGCTCTTTTTTACAGACGTCCATTCCCTTTCCCCCCCCCCCCCACAGCTCTTACAATAATAACCCGGCTCAATTTAAAAAACGAGTCAACCTCTATCTGTTCCAACTCTCACAGTGCTCTGCCTGTTGCGAGCCGCTAGGCGTTCTTGGGCACTTTGGACCTGTGCTCAGCGAACTGTGTTTGAAAAAAATATGTATCAGGTCTGCTTAATGAGTATTTAACGATTCCTCGATGGCAGTACCGGGTTATTTACTGGGTTGCAATTACAGTAATAAAGGGAAACATGAAAGTGAAAATGACACATAATGCAATCGTCATTAAAAAGCAATTTACACCAAACGCATCTTCGTCATACATGCAAAAGAAAGCGTACACCCCATTTGTCAATCCACTGCTGGATGAAGGCCTCCCCAAAGTCGTGCCAGTCATCGAGGTCGTTTGACAATACGTCACCACGCTGGTCAGTTCGGGTTGGTACAGGTTGGCGTTCGGGACCAGTTCAGGTATCACTCGCCCGCTGATTGTTAGCCAGTGCCGGCAAAGGAACGCAGCTCGCCGGCGAGCAAACCGCTTCACCGCGACTCCATCTCCACGACATACAAAACACAGCTTGCCTTTGCAAAGCTTCTAAATGCAACTGCATCTCAAGACGCCGCGGGAGAGACGGGGGGGGCGGCTAAGCGTACCGACAGGGCGTAGCAGAAGGCGGCTGGTAATCGGGAAAGAGGAGGGAGGTTTTTTTTTTCTCTCTTTGAGGAAGGAAAAGGGTGTTTATAAGGAACCGAGGAACGGGGGAGGGGAAGAAGCCTACAGTGTAAACGCGCAGCCCCCTTTTGTTCGCTCACCGCGAGGAAAAACCCCCGCGAGTCACGCGAGCGCGATGGCTATACTTCACCGTGCCGGTGCAGCGTGGGTTGGTTGGTGAAGGCGCGGTGAGGGGGGGGGGGGCATAGATGTAAGAGCACATACGTACAGTGCCCGAGGGCCAGCGGAGTGGTGGTTAGCGCACTGCACTGTAAACTCGGTGAAAAGCAAGTTTTGATTCCTGGCCAAAGTTAACATCTGTGACGAGTGATATCCGAACCGGTCTTGGGTGCCCCCCCCCCGCCTCGACCCCCCGATTCAATAAACACGCAACAGCCAGCGTACTGCAACAGGGCCGTCCCCCTAGAGTGGTGCAGGGCGCGGGAAACAAAAAAATAAATAACACCGGTGCGGACCCAACGGCGTTTTCAAACTAGCTGAGAAGCATTACATCTGACGCGGCGACGTCGAAGCGCGGGAGGGACCCCCAAAGTGCGGGGCCCGGGGCCGTCGCCCCGCATTCGCTGTGTTACCCTAGGGACGGCTCCGTACGGCAGTGAAGTATAGTCAGACGACTCCCCCCGTCACCCCCCCCCCATGACCAACATGGAGTGGCAGACCATCCAGCAGAGGTCCGACAAAGAGGGCTGGCTGTAAGTTATTTTGATAATCAGTGGGCTTAGAGTCAAAACAAAGGAAACATGGAAACAAGTACAATACGCCAATAGTAGCCATGAACAAGAAACAATTCTGTTTTAAAGACCAGTATTCACGCAACTTGAATGGACCCATTATGTCGAGGGAAACAGAGGGTCGTGCAGCAGAAATCCATGCATTGTACTTGTAAGCTCCTAGCATCGACGCTCCCTGACTTCAACAATCCACACTGACCAGCGTTGTGAAGTAGGGTCCACAACGAACCCGTACGGCTTGTCAAGGGGCCCGCCACACAGCAGTGAGCTGACAAAAAGGGGTTGTTTGTGCAAACTGCTGTCCTGCGGGCTCTTGAAGCGAGCAGATGATATTCGACGCATTCGCTGAATATCGCGGCCGAGAAATTTCATTCACATACCCACCAAAAGCGTACGATCACTACAGCACATGAACCGATACATTCTTACTGGTGGATGGCATGTTTTTATCAATGGTAGATGACATGAGTGCCATCATTGTATCAACATCGCAATCAAATCCATATTGACCACAAAAACCAAAGCATCATTTACATTTACTTCCATAACCATTACAATAATTACTACCACCACCACAAGTATCACCACCATCAGAAGCTCCAATTTAAAAATGACCACCAACACAACTTCCCCGATTTCATCACCACCGCCACCAGCACCATAACAGCAACCACCACGACATCACCAAAGCCATGATCAACATTTCCAGCAGCGCTACCATCACCAACACCAATGCAAATTAATCTGACTAATATATCTGCGATTGCTGCCTTGGCAGTGGTGCATAAGCACAGCGAACACAGACTTAACAACTACATCAATAAGTCTGCCCTAAAAGTATAAACAAATAGGTGATCTTCTTGGTTCTTTCGGTAAAGTCACGTAGAAGGGAAATAATAAAATAATAGAAATAAAAGATAATAAAATAATTCTCACGACGTTTCGGCGTTGTGGCCGAAACGTCGTGAGAATTATTTTATTATGTTTCAGTTTTATTATTTTATTTTTTTCCTTCTACGTGACTTTACCGAAAGAACCAAGAAGATGAATCCCTTCAGTCACGAAAGCTTTAAATCGAAATAGGTGATGTGTCAGGCAGTGTCCCGTACTTGACCTACGTGCAATTAAAAAGAACCACTGCCTGACATTGCCTATAATCGTACAACAGCTTCTCTCCTTTTAGGGCAGCGCTATTGGCGAACGTGTTGGGGGCTGTTCATGCTCTTAAATCCGAGTTGTTGTTGTTTAAAAAAAAAACTGCTTCTTACCGTGAAGCTAGGGAATGTCAGGGCGGTAAACGTCTCACCTTGAAGGAACTGTGAACCAGCGTCTCGTCAAGGTCGATCACCACGCAGATCCGACCGGCGTCGCCCGGCCGCACTTCGCTCAGGAGGTACTTACTGGTCGGCTGCGTTTGCGTTTGGACATTGAGAGAAACAAAAGCAAGCAGGACGTTACTAACAGGAAAGAGTTGTTGTGTTTTTTGTTGTCGCTGGTTTTTTTTTTTGGGTGTTTTCTTACGAGCGTGCAATTTTAGGGAAGAAAGCGTAGCTGCTTCTAGTGATGGTTCCGGTTGATTCCCTGACGCAGCATTCTGATTGGAGGGGAGCTGCCTGCCATTTTGTTTTTATACCAAATCCCATAAAAAGCCAATGATCTTATCAAAGCATACAATAGTGACAAATTATAAATTGTATGCACATAGCCAACATGGTATGTTTTCTTTTAAACCGTAAACTCAAGATAATTGTAATGTCGGTGCCCGGGTGGCTCAGACATCGTCAAGAACGCCAAGTTGGCCCGGCTGAGATCCCGAGTTTGGCAGCCAGGCGCAGCTGTCTGTGATTAAACCAGATTCTCGGGTGTCATGGAGTTGTGATGGTCTCAGCTCGGTGACCAATGACCGCACACACAAAAAAACGAATCGCATTACATTAGCTTTTTCACTTCACGTGACAAAATTCTAGTTCTGAGACTTTTAAAAATAATTGTGACTGTTACGGGTAAACATTTTCTTGAAGCGTGTTTAATTTCTTGTCCTTCCCCCGCACCTCTGATTAGCATGGTTGGCCACGTACGGTGCGGGGAAAGTGCTGCCCCCTAATTTGTGCACCAGCGTTCACTTGGAGGGATATGAGAAGTAGTTCCCCGATACCTATCTTTTAGGGCCGCTTTCCAACTCGAGTAGGTCTGACATGTTCTTTAGCTCCGTGACCCACCTGGCTACAGCTTACGATGAATATTTACTGGGAGCATATCACCACCGATCAGCGGCTACACCCAGATAAACATTTCAGACAGGAGAAAATTGCTTCCTTATGAAGAGTACTTGAGTCAGAAATAAGTTTCATTTCAAGCCATGTGGTCATTTTATGCCAAAACGGACATACATATTACATGTATCCAAACATAAATATACCTCAAGATGTAAAATTTACAATGTTAGATTTATGATTTTTTTTATCAAAAATGGTCGAGGATGTATAACGTTGTAAGGCGGAAGGGTGGGGCATTTGCCCCTTCCCCCCTTTCCACCCCCATGCCCCTCCCCCCCCTGCCACCCCCACCCCCCAACAAGTGTACCTCTGTACCACCGACGTTCCAGCTTCAGTCCCATCAACATGCTCACAGAGTCGCAACAAAAACTGGCAAGTCTTTTCCCCACCTGTAATAACGACTTCTCCTACAACGTCGACGGAAGAGCACGGAAGGGAATCCCCGCGACCGCGTTGTGAAACGTGCCCCTGCCCAAACCTGGGCGCCACGGTGGCGAGATGTTAACTACCTCGCCTGGTACACAGGAGGTCGTGGGTTTTATCCCGACCACGACGCCTGTATATTTGGATTTTGCATCTCTCTCTACCCGTGGTCGCGTAGATTTTTCTCCGGGTCCTCCGGTTTTTCCCTCCACAGTTAAGAATCAACGTGCGTTTACATTATTTGGCTACGAACACATTTCCACGTGAGCCACTTTCGTTGGGCCATCATTGGTGGCCTTACCTGGTAAAATAAAATAGAAAATAGTTCAATAGGTTTTACCTCGTACGACGACGCTCTCGCGATGGACCCGTTCTCGTCGAGCAACCCGGCGCCGGAGCCCAAGCTGTTGCCCGTGCCGGGCCCAACGCCGGCCCCATTGGCCGGCGCATCCCTCCGCTCGGGGCTCTCGGTGTGCCGCAGGCAGCAGAGCAGCGAGCGGAAGATCCCGCGTCCGCGAGGCTTCTTCTTGCCCGAGCCGCCGCGGGAAGGCTGCTGTTGCTGCTGCTGCGGCAGCTGCTGCACGCTCACTGTGTGCAAAAGGGAGAGCGAGAGAGACAAAGGGGGTGGGGGGGGAGACACGTTTAGTTTGTTGTCCATCCCCCTCCTCCCGCCTGTCCCTGCACGCATCACTCATTAGCACGGTTGGTTACGCACGGTGCGAAAGAAGTACAACATACATATACATGCGAGTTTTTAACGTGCACACAAGTTTCATCATTCGCTGGGTCCTCACTCATCGAGGGCCGGTGGACTTCAGTGAGCTCACGTGCCCCCAAACAAGTCGACAGGCAAACCGATCAGCTGACGAAGTTCAACAGACGTGCGTGCGTGCGAACGAGAAGCGAGCGAGGATGAATTCCTTGCGCTCGATCACACGCAGTTGTGACACAAACACAGTGAGGGGCCTACAAGACAGGGAAATGGAGTACAGTAACGTCGTGACTCGCTGCATCAGTTACCGGCAGTAAATAAAACACGTTAACTTGTATTTATAACTAAACGTCTATTAATACGTACCCCTTCGACAATCTTGAGACGTTTAAGGAAGTAAGATTTCAAAAACAAAACTAAATTTAGTAATGGACATGGAAGTGCCAAGATGGCTCAGCAGCCACGGCCGAGTCAGCTGCATGACCACAATCCAGGATCGTGATTCAATTCAAGAGTAAATTATTTCTCTCTCGTTTGTTCCTTCTCCTTTGCACTGTTCATCTAATTCGCTGTGCATTGTCTGTTGCTTCATTTATTCCATTTGCTTAAAAGGTAACATTTACATGTAATTCCAAACATTATGAATAATAGATTTTAAGACGCGCAGTCGGCGCTTGTATTGTGAGCTGAACAATTGATTTTCATTTATTATTATTATATGAGTTGTCTGAGCTCCGTATGGCTTTTCAATTTTTACACAATTTCAGAAATGTACTTATTTTTTACATCATTCTTTAAATATATTCAGAGTAGAACTCCTCTCACCTGCAATGATGTGGAGTCATTCTGTGACGAACATGCACATTTTTGGATACGTTTCATTTGAATTTATGCCCATAAAAAACACCTGTTACGCGCCACGATTGCAGGCTGTACGCACTCCCATGTAAGACACCTTTCACAAACACAGAACTCATGAGAACTATGACTGGCGATGATCACGAGGTTACTTACTTTTTCGAACACCGAAAACAAACTTCTCTCGGGATGACAATGACGACGTTAACGATGGTCAGCGGACGGGAAGTTTTGCGGCGATGTGGTGCATCCCCCGCATCGGTTCGTACGTAACAGACAATGCACGCGGCTTTGTTTAACTCCAGAGGGGCATCTCCCCAGCGTCTCCTAGTAGCCGCCGCAAGGGCATAACCTCACTCACGTGATACCCAGGGGCCATCCATTGTGTACGTACACAAAAATCTGTCAAAACTTGACCCCTCTCCCCCTCCCTGTAGGCACGCGTACTTTTTACACCCCCCCCCCTGCGTACGTACGTTTGAAGCACCCCCCCCCCCCCGAATCCTATAGAACGGCCGATATTTAATCCACACAAAAACCATCAAGGATTCATAATATTCACGTGTTTAAGCAAACAGATAGTCCACCGCCGGCTGCATTATTATCGAGGCTTCACCGTCCCCCCCCCCCCCCGCCGTTTCCTATGCGTACAGACATTGTCAGTAGACCTCCCAAAACGCAAGCGTACGCATTTGGGTTACCCCCCTCCCCGCTTCCCTCCATCCATATGTACTAATTGGATGGCGCCCTACCGGTCCACAATAAACAATTAAAATAATCACGAGCCACACTGCAACCAGCCCATTTTACCTTATCAGTACTTGGCCGATATCAGACGAGAGCTAAAACGCTTCTGCAATCTGCATTACTATGGGGCAGGTGAAACTTGTGAAATGTACATTGTAAATAAAGATGTGGTATATGAAGATGTGCTGCAGTACATATTCATTCACGGCGGTTGACACATAGAGCACGTTCCTTAAAATCCACCCCCGCCCCCTCATCCTTCTTGTGTTTGGGCGCCACAGTGACGAGATGACAACTACCTCGCGTGGTATACAGGAGGTTGTGGGTTCCATCCCGAACCTGACACCTGTATATATTTGGAGTTTGCATGTCTCTCTCCCCGTGGTCGTGTGGATTTTCCCACATTTATAAACATGCATTGAGATTATTTAGATCAGTTTTGGTGCTATTAATGTCGAAATGATGGGCCACTTTGTTGAGATATCAATTGTGGCTAGGTCGCTTATGAAAAAGAAAATACTAAATTAAAAATTTTTAAATTGTAAAAAAAAATGTGGGCACACTTAACCCTCCCAAAACATCTGGCCAACATGGAAAAGTAGGCCAAATATTAACCCTTCCAAGACATCTGTCCAACATGGAAGAGTAGGCCAAATACCTTCCACTAAAAGGGCTCTATATAGCCCCCCCCCCCCCCCCGGTGGAGGCCCTTCTACCAGCAAGTGGCACGAGCAAGTTATCGCAGGGCTGCACCGACACATTTTATTGTGCACTTGGGTATTGTGTGTCATTGTCAAAATGCAAGGCTTGATCAGTCATCTGGGGGTTATCATTTATATGAACAGGTCATATTATATCGAACAAGCCCGTTTAATGTATTACTGATACCATAAGTTACGATTTATCCACTGCTGGATAGAGCCCCCCCCCCCCCCATGCCGTCACCATCCCCACATGGTCACGCGATGCCACATTCCATCAAGCCCAATGGGGCGGACAACCAGCGGCTCCGAAACCGCATGCGGTGGCTCTTCAAGGGCCGCTTCATCGTGAGACGTGATTTATTTATTCAAGACCACCAATATCACCTCGTATTCACCAAGCGGTACATCGCGGGCCGTTAAATGTTGAGGTTTTTTTTTTATTCGTTACCGAATTCGCAAAAAATTAACCCGTAAAAACAAAGTTTTTCACTATAAATCCTTTATATGCGTGGCGGCTAGAGTCCTCTCGTACTCTGGCTTGAGATGGCTGCCACCTATGGGTCAGATGATTGTCTGCCAGCATTAAGCAATTGGTAATACATTTTTTTTCGCTAAACAGTGTAAAATTTTGGAAAAACATTTTCACGAAAATTTATTGTCACGCACAACGAGTCTGTGTGGAAAATGTCAGCTCGATTGGATCACGGGAAGTGGGTTAAAAAACGACCGAAAGATTTGCACGGTCGTAAGCAAGCAAGCATGCAAGCAAGCAAGCAAGCGAACTTAATATAAAGGATTTAAAAAGTGGCTCTTCTTAGTTTTGTTGCCGACCCCTGATCTAGCCCCTTGCGCACGAGCTGACCTCACCGCTCCATCTGTATACGAATTTGATACTTTGGGTATTGTCACCAACCCACACTTACCAGTGTGCTGAAGTACTCTCACTGTCCCAACCACACCACACCATACGTCCCCCAATGGTGGTGCAGTCTAAACCACTGACAACATATTTAACATACCCTTTGGTTTTGATTTAAAGCTTTCGTGACTGCAGGGATTCATACTCTTGGTTCTTTCGGTAAAGTCACGTAGAAGGGAAATAATACAATAATAAACACAATTTTTTTTCCCTTCTACGTGACTTTACCGAAAGAACCAAGAATATGAATCCCTAAAAATATTTTTTCTTATATTTCTATTATTTTATTAGAACCAAGAATATACTATTTTTGGTTCTTTCGGTAAAGTCACGTAGGTATAAAATAAAATAAATCACGACGTTTCGGGCACAACACAAGCGTCCAACAGCAGGTGGGAAAACATGCTTTCATCAGGTGGAAAAGCATGTTTTCCCACCCAAAACGTCGTGATTTATTTTATACCTACGTGACTTTACCGAAAGAACCAAAAACTATGGATTCCTGCAGCCACGAAAGCTTCAAATCAACATATTTAACTTTACGCTTTGGAAATTTGTTGTGCGCTGCGTTTTGTTTAACATTCCAACCACTGGGGGTATCCTGCGCTCTTCCATTTCCCGATGCCTCTCGCTCGCGTTCTCCACGTGGAAAACGGAAATCCATTTACAGGCACCCCAAACATACTTCTCATGTCCTTCTTACCTTGTGAACGCGATGGCTCCATAGTTTACAGAGTAAAAGTGTTAACACATATTGTTGGTTCTTTCGGTAAAGTCACGTAGAAGGGAAATAATAAAATAAATATAATAAAACATTATTTAAAAAATATTTTATTATTTCCCTTCTACAAGGACTTTACCGAAAGAATCAAGAATATGAATCCCTGCAGTCACGAAAGCTTTAAATCGAAATGTAAGTGTTAACACGTTGAATAAGCGGATTGCGAGATGTGTAGACGTTTTGAAATCAAATCCTTTATATTAAGTTCGCTTGCTTGCGTGCTTGCGTGCTTGCTTGCTTACGACCGTGCAAATCTTTCGGTAGTTTTTTAACCCACTTCCCGTGATCCAATCGAGCTGATATTTTCCACACAGACTCGTTGTGCGTGACAATTAATTTTCGTGAAAATTTTTTTCCAAAATTTTACACTGTTTAGGGAAAACAAATTAAATATTTAATTACCAATTGCTTAATACTGGCAGACAATCATCTGACCTGTAGGTGGCAGCCATCTCAAGCCAGAGGACGAGAGGAATCTAGCCTTCACGCATATAAAGGATTTATAGTGAAAAACTTTGTTTTTACGGGTTAATTTTTTTCTATACTCCTTCATTATTTTACTGCGGCGTCCATAAATTCATCGCCCTGCATTACCTGGCTTCTCAACTTCAAGTGGCCTTCATAAATTCCACATGCATTCATACAATCATTTCACCGTAAGCAGATTCATGTATTCCCCCATATTCTCTAAAGGGCATTTAAGGAAAAAAACATTTACCACAGTTCCTTAAGCAGAGGAGGGGGGGGGCATCATGTATATTAATCAATCGCTCGCGATACCATCCTTGGAAAAGTGCGAGGATGAATGTAGCTCATTGTTGATTTATGAAAATGTTATGGAAATATATTCCCTTGAGGCCACTTGGTCAGAAAGGCGTTTGACGACGCAAAAGAGCCAAAAACAAGTGAGATACAGTGAGATACAGCCTACAACAACATAGAAAGACTACACAGAGACAGACAATACAAATAGAACAGACTGTACAACAACACAAAACGTGGAAACAGCACACAAAGGGGACAACCGAAACACAGTGCAGAAGTTCAGGCCCATGAACTCAATCATCTGGAATTCGCCCAATCTTGTCAGACCTTGGAACCTCAGCAGGAAGGATATTCTAGCCCGGATAACGCATGGATAACCTTCCATACAGTTACCAAAGCTATGACAGGTTTTTATTGGCTAAAGATTACAGGGCTGCATGGAGGGCAGTGCAAGAAAAATACATTGCACTGTACTTCTATGGTGCCACCTTAATGATCCCAACCTGCACCAAACGGCACCGACTGTTGTGGTGAAGTAGAGTCTAATACGTCCCTCTGTCACCTGCCTGGTGTGGTGAGCCAATCATTCATGAAGCAGTGGACTGACTGTACAGAGATACAAAGAACAGACAGTTTAGCGAGGGCTTATATGCCTGGTTAAGACATTATGTGAACCAAGCAAGGTGATGATAAAATTATCATCACCAGCCATGGTCTATTAACTGCTGGTCGAAGGCTTCCCCAACTGGCAAAGTAAAAGACCCGGTCCCCTTTGGGTTAAACCCAAGTGGTGTCACGCCACAAATGTGTATTTCAAAAAGCACCAATCACAAAGCACAACTTTTGTCAAATTCAAACGACAGCAGCTGAGTTTGTATGGCGGCACAGAGGTCAGGGTCCGGAGCGAGCGCCAACGAGGGTTATCAATGACTGCACCTAAAACATAATTCGCATTACACCATTGGAACCTCATTTGCCAGTAGCAAAATATGATAATTGTTTTTTTACCCTTTTATCTGGCAACAAAACGGACACCTTTTTTTTACAAGGAGTCATGTTTGCATTGACCACAATACCTGCAGTCAGAATGCACCTTTTGGCGTCATCTGGTCCAACACCATGTGAGACTAGGCTCTAAGGATAGCTGTCTCGGGTGTGGACCAAACAATTTCAAGGACAGTGCATACATTATCAGAGTTGTGTTTTTTGTTTGAATTCCGACTGCAGGTATTGTGGTCAATGCAAACATGACTCCTTGTAAAAAAAGGTGTCAGTTTTATTGCCAGATAAAAGGGTAATAAACCAATTATAGTAATTCGCATTACATTTGTTTTCCACTTAACTTGGCATCTTCCCACAATGAGACTTTTAAAGCTTACCCCCAGAATGAGATGAACAATATTTAAAAGGACGTTAAAAGTTGTGCCCCTACGGTGGCTAACGAGCAGCTTCTAAAAATGAGAAAAACTCTACATCTGCGATGTCATCATCTGGGAAAGATTCCCATTACAAAGCTGACGGCATTACGTAGCTGCAGGTTTTAAATTGGGGGGGGGGGGGGGTGAAACAAAACACGACAAAACAGTGGAGGTTTTCTTGCACGTACTTTTGACACTTAAAACATTCTTTAGAGTACTTGAAGATGGGCTAAGTTCAATGTGAAACAGTGTCTCTGTACTACGACCTTTGCGCACAGAGGTACATAACGTTCCCCCGACACCCACCGACACCAAGCCGTCCATTGCCAAGCTCGGCATCGTTAACGCCCGTGACCAATTCGCCATGAATGTTGGCACTTGTAATTGGGCAACCAGCCTGAGTATACCAGGTGTTATAGGTTAAAGCTGCCATGTTAATTCTGCCAGTTAAGACATTCACTCTTGAATCCATCTGTACAGAACTTTTGAGTGTTAACCGTTCGTAGTGTGTTTTATATGATTTTTAGGGGCTCCAATTTACATCACAATGCAGGACCCTTCTGAAGTAGGGCTGTTGAGACTATATTGGGCTTCTCTCAACGGGCAAATAGATTACATCACTGTGCACTGTTTGGCTACAATTTGACAATTTAAACATTTGTGGCACAAAGGCCACGGCGTGCAGTTACGATGAAAATTATAGCCAAAAACGTCACGTCAACATTTCTGCCTTACTCCATTTGGAATTGAAAGCAAACCGCTGTATCTCAATTGTTTTATTAGTGTCACATCCGCTTTATGTTAGAGAATGACCCCCAGAAGTAGATACCGCAGCGATATCTCCGAGATCCCTCCACGAGACCCTCTGCTCTCCATGGCAGGGGGCAAGCCCTGTTCCACCGGCCCTTTTACAGTTTTATTTGTCCCATGAACAGTCAGACTGAGATATTTTTTTCTATTCTCAAAGGTGGAATTTAGCCAAAAAGGAAATGCGAGGATTTTTTGTTGTTGTTGTAGCAGTCATTAGTGGACCAACCTGACAATCCTGATATTAAATCACAGCCGGCTGAAACCTGGATTCAAACCCAGGGCCTCACCGGTGCCAGTTGGAAGCACTCTGACACTGAACAATCGCCAGTCGCCAGCGTTTGTGATGTATAAAACTTGTGCCCACGTAACACCAACACCTCCGAGGTGTCCTTCACTAAAGCGGTCATCCGCTGACGCCAGCGGACGACCCGAGTGGTTGCGAAAGAGGCGGCGTAAATGTTAAAATGCCAAATATGCGAGTGATTACTGTCATGCGGGCCAAAACACATGACTTCATGGCAAATGGAATCTTATGTTTACCGTGGGAACGTATTCATCTCTCGACGATGCTCTTACCGGGATTATGTATACGTAAAAAATGTAAGTCAAAACATTATAAGTTAAAAATTTCTAAAAAAATAATACTGGATGTTTCTAAATACAGTACAGTAGGTAACTTTGAGAAAACATTCCTTCAATTTATGCATTGCAATAAGCTTGAGAAAATAAACACACTTCATCAGACTGCATGATAATAATGCTAAATATATCATTACATATCCATACCAGTTTATATTAAAGTACAGCACATCATGTGCGCTTTGCATTATCTATGAAAGGCGAAATAATCTTTTCACAAATGCAATACTGGACTGTTTTCCATTATACTTTTAAGCTTTATCATTTGTAGCAATTACCAAAATGCTCTTGTAATAATTTGGATAAATGTAATTATAATTTTGCTAACCATGCGATTGATTAACTTTTTTAAATTGTTTTGGGGGATTTGTAGCACCATTAATATCAAAATCGAAATATGAAAAATCTAACAGTGCTTTTCACAAATTTTCAGGGGGGGGGGGCAATTTCACCAATAAGACATCAGTTGTGAAGGCCGCCACACACATTTGAAACAATTGGGGCTTGACAGCAGCATGATGATGATGGGGGAGGTGTGTTTTCACATGTTGTGTATTGTCAGGGGCCGCCAGGGGCTGCCAACGGGCCTTGCAATGAAGGACACTGGTCAATACAGGACACTGGTCTATACAGAAACATAAAGTTTCTTAAAATGGGTGTCCACCATGCATAAAACAGCGTGTCAAAGACTCTTTATCAGGGGCTACATTCTCAGCTAAGGGCAGAGCAGTAAAACCTATTGTACTACTTAACACAGGCCTGTAAATTTAGATTGAAAACGTATTTCTTTAAAACTGCTTTTTGTGTTTAGTTTATTGTCCTTCCTCCCGCACCTCTGATTAGCGCGGTTGACTACGTACGGTGTTTAAGAAGTTCAACATACATACTGCCCATAGACTATCACTACCCATAGACTCAACATTAACCCATAGACTCAACACTGCACCTCCAATTAGCACGGTTGGCTACGTACGGTGTGAAAGAAATTCAACATACGTGTCAACCTGCACTGACCAGGCTAGTGGAGTTGTCTCATATGACAACTCCCAGTGACCATGTGATAATAGTGTTGCAGCACAGCAGTTGCGACTGAACGTGAGAGTGTTGCTGCCTTGGGGACACACTGGGAAGATGTTTAGATGATGTGAACACTTTTTAACTGACAAATCAACAGTTTTACATTGACAAAATCCGACATGATGCGCTGTATTTAGTTGTAAACAAAGCCTTAAATGTGTCCAATCAGGACACCAACGGGTTTGAGTAAGGGTTTTTTCTTTTCACTGTCATTCGGATTTCAGAAACCTCTTAACATTCATGGGTAAAAAAAATACGCAATGTCCAAAAACACTGCATAATAATATACCAAAACACGTGTGCATGTGCTGCCCTTTGTAAACAATCAATCCACTGCTGGATGAAGGCCTCTCCCCACATCACGCTGGTCATCGTGGTTGATTATTGGACCATACTTCACCACTGCTGGTCAGAGCTGGTCGGTAAAAGGTGGCTTTTGCAAGCACGACAACTCTCAGCCGATAACAACCGCAATTCGCCACTAAGTGGCGACGACTTGACGTCACCACGACGTTTGTGCCAGGCTATGTGCACGTTGAGAGCCACGTGTCACTAGCACGGTGGTCTTCACGCCGAGCGCTTTATTATCGCGAGCTCAACGCTGCTTTCGCTTCCGTGAGCCGACGAGATGAGAGAGACAAGTCCACATTCCGAGAGACTTAACAAGTCACAGGTTCATAATGTAGGTTTTTTGTTGGGTTGGTTCAATCGCGTAAATATAAATGTGTCGTTCAACCCTCCACCACCCGACACAGCCAATTGGTGAGGTTTGTAACTGGCTGTGTCGG
The DNA here is from genome assembly GCF_015708825.2 of Lethenteron reissneri. Lineage (NCBI taxonomy): Eukaryota > Metazoa > Chordata > Hyperoartia > Petromyzontiformes > Petromyzontidae > Lethenteron > Lethenteron reissneri. The sequence continues at coordinate 5,920,095 of NC_083809.1, forward strand.
GTGTTGGCAGGTTTAATGGCAACATTTATATTTACGCGATCTAACCCAAAACAAAACTATATTATGAATATTGATCGGTAGAGCCTACGTGTTAACAATCACAGGTTGTTGGCATGAACAATACAAACCGATGGGATGAAAAATGCTCAGCACAAGGTAACACCGGCCCATCAAACCACCAATGCGTGATGTGGAAGCCACCAAACCCACCTGTAAACGATTGCAAATCGCTCACAATTCTCTTGAGGTTTCTGCGGTTTGAAAACGCGAATGCCCACCGCCACCAACACACACGAGGATTTCCTGAGAATGGTTCGGCTTGTTGTGAGTCAACATCGGCGATGTTTTCTGGGTTAAAACCGCAAAGCGCCCAATGAGAAATGCCGTGAACATCAATGCACGCGGACCACACGAAATGCCAGTCAAACCCCTAAGGGGCCATCATCCATTGAGTCGGTCCGCACAAATCTGTCAAAACTTGACCCCCGCTCCCTGTACGCACGTGGACTTTTTACACCCCCACCCTGAATCCTATAGAACGGCCGATATTTAATCCACGCAGAAACGATCAAAGATTAATAATATTAACGTGTTCAAGCAAACAGATAGTCCACCGCCGGACCATCTAACTCATTTGAAGGCCAATGTAGAAAAATTATTATCGAGGCTTCACCCCCCCCCCCCCCCCCCCGTTTCCTATGTGTACAAACATTGTCAGTAGACCTCCCCATACACAAGCGAACGCATCTGGGTTAACCCACAACTCCATGCGTACGGACTAAAAGGATGGCCCCTAAGGGAACGACGACTTAAACGACAAAGGTCACGTAAAAAAAAATCGTTCGAAGAACTATTCAAGTGGACCTCGCTTCTCAGTGTGTTTACAACACAAATGCCAGGCATCGATTCCAACAAAACCATCGGTGGCACACAATGCACCAATTGTACTGCACCACCCAAGTCATTCATCCCGGGTCTATCTTGTAGAAAGATAACGCTCATTCTAATCGTGGTTGCGCACGTGGGAGTCTAAGTGTGTGTGTGCGGACGAGTACGATGTGTATGTACATGTGTCTGCGTTCATATACATTGCATTGTAGGGTCACGAATGGTAATGTGTGTATGCTGTGTTCGAGGAATTTGGGGAGCGGTGGGATAGCGGTTAGCGCTATGAACCTGGCGGGGACCCGAGTTTGATTCCCGCTCACGGCCAACACCCAGTGACGATTATCTGAACCGGTCCTGGGCCTCCTCTAGGTCGACTCGGCCTCAAATGAGTACCTTGTGCGGTGTGTAAACATCGCCACTTAGGGAGACAAAGGCGGCCGGGCGTGCGTGGTGTTACCCACCCACCCCCTCGTGTGCCGTGCCGGACTTCATAGGTGCTCGCTAACAGCACTTGCCCCTTCAGGTCTGTTTAAGGCTACACGGGGGATCTTTGTCTTTGTGTTGTAGTCGGGTGAGGAGCCGTGGGGCAGCGGTTAGCGCTACGCTACGAACCCCGGCTATGGACAGAGTTCCATTCACCAACAACAGCAGTGACGATTATCTGAACCGGTCCTGGGCCTCCCCTAGGTCGACTCAGCCTCAAACATCGCCACTGGGGAGACAAAGGCGGCCGGGCGTGCGTGGTGTTGCCCACCCACCCCCTCGTGTGCCCCGTGCCGGTCTTTATAGGTGCTCGCAAACAGCACTTGCCCCACCAATGTGTTGAGAATATACGGGGGGGGGATCTTTGTCTTTTGTATGTAGTGCTATATTTGTTCTGTACCTGCACTCGATAAGAATGCAGTTAAGTGGTGCAGTGAGTACCGTACAACATCACACTATTCTAGAGTACACACACGTGTGTGTGTGTGGGTGTGTGTGTGGGTGTGTTCCCACACACACCACATACACACACGTGAGTCTATGAATGGGTGTGTGCAAGTGTCGTGTTTGTACACGGCACATGAACAAAAACACATGAACAGAGACATACAAAAGGCGTGTGAGCAGAGCTGACGCGTGCACATCAACACGCAACACACACGCACCAACAATAAAACCAAACACCAGCATTTCAAAAGACATAAACACACGGGGTATACATATCAGAGACACACACAGTGTTACAAAGCGACCACATTATATTGAGAGATACACGTGGCACAGAAATACACAAAAACATATCCCAAAGCAAGCCAGGCCCGTGTAGGTGACCGTAACGTGATATAAACACATTGTAATTGTAATATCAGAGAACAATTTTGTACAAGTGTTGTATCCAAATAGGTGTGAACAAAAACACAAGCATATTAAGAGACGAGGCACATTCACACAAAAACAATAAACGACGAGAGAGATGTACAGAAACGCAATGTTAAACCACCACACTCACCGTGCATTGCTAACACGGATACGGGCACATTCACTCACACATTACGACACAAATGTATGACAACACATTTACACATTACTACACAAATGTATGACAACACATTTACACATTATTACACAAATGTATGAGACACATTTACACATTATTACACAAATGTATGACACATTTACACATTACTACACAAATGTATTAAGACGCCAATACATTTACACATTACTACACAAATGTATGAAACACAAACACATTCACACATTACTACACAAATGTATTAAGACACAAACACATTCACACATTACTACACAAATGTATGAAACACAAACACATTCACACATTACTACACAAATGTATGACAACACATTTACACATTACTACACAAATATATAACACAAACACATTCACACATTACTACACAAATGTATTAAGACACAAACACATTCACACATTACTACACAAATGTATGAAACACAAACACATTTCAACATTATTACACAAATGTATGAGACACACATTTAAACATTACTACACAAATATATGAAACACAAAACACATTCACACATTACTACACAAATGTATTAAGACACAAACACATTCACACATTACTACACACATGTATGAGACAAACACATTCACACATTACTACACAAATGTATGAAACACAAACAAATTTCAACATTATTACACACATGTATGAGACACATTTAAACATTACTACACAAATGTATGACAACACATTCACACATTACTACACAAATGTATTAAGACACAAACACATTCACACATTACTAAAAATATGTATGACAATACACTTACACATTACTACAAATATGTATGAGACAAACACATTTACAACCACACACAGCAAAACCAAGCACATTTTCAGACAAATACACACTCCTGGACAGACAGGCTTGAAAAAAAAACAAATTGATAAACAACATGAACACATCATTTGATCAAACAGAAACATTGTATAGCCCACATACAAACACAACTCACCATAACCAAAACATAAGATGCACGTTTCAAATAAAAACCACAACAAACCAAACGCAAATTACGCAAGAGACACTAAACATTCCTGGGAAGATTCGCAACACAAAAAAGACTTTCAAAATATCTCAACGAATTGTCAACAATGCAGGTAAAAGTATCGTAACAGAACTAACACGGACGGATTGTTCAAATCAAACACCACATCAAAGACACGAACACCAAAACAACAACCCCCCCCCCCCCCGCGAATTATCACGAGATGAACATTCGTTTACAAACTTTACATGAATAATAAGGTAAACGTTATAAACGAAACACGAGTAGAGTTGTTTACTTATAACACAACAATCTGGGGCAAGTGCTGTTAGCGAGCACCTATGAAGGCCGGCACGGCACACGAGGGGGTGGTGCTGATGTGGCCAGCACCACGCCCGGCCGCCTTTGTCTCCCTAGTGGCGATGTTTACACATCGCACACCAGCTACTCGTTTGAGTCACACACAACACACAAACACAACACACACACACACAACACACAAACACACAACACAAACACACAACACAAACACACAACACACACACAACACACAAACACACAGACACGTGTGTACGACTCAGCTCAGCCCTGCTCCCTGTCAAACTGCAACTTTAAAAACACAACTTTCAAAACACAACTTTCAAAACACAACTTTCAAAACACAACTTTCATAACACAACTTTCAAACACAACTTTAAAAACACAACTTTCAAAACGCAACTTTCATAACAAACACAATTTTCAAAACACAACTTTCAAAACGCACCGTGGCAATTATTGCCCGTATCAAACATGGCCCAGAAAACAACAAAAAGCCACACTTTACCAAAACCACCGCAAAGCTTTTGCCTTTTTCATACAATTTAAACGCGATAAAACCATCAAATTACACAAACCACCACCACCAGCAGCACCACGACTAACGAGTTACACGCAGGCCACCCTCTCCACTCAGATCATCTTCGGCCTTTTTGTGGCTTTCACGGTGAATATTCTTAGGGTTTTTTCGAAAAAACCTAAGAATATGAATCTTTGCAGTCACGAAAGCTTCAAATCTAGAATTTCACGGTGAACTTTCACCACTCGCCACGTGGTGGTGGTGGGCACGAAGACCACCACCACCACACAAGCCACCACCACGATGATGATTATGATGTTAGTCGCGAGTAGTAAACAAACACAACCAGCAACCACGCAAGCCCGGCCGTCTTTGTCTCCCCCAGTGGAGATGTTCACTACATAGCGTACCGGGGTACTAATTAACACAAATCTACCCCGTACAGCCACTAACAACAGAGTGTTGTTGGCAAATGTTGTTGGCAAATGTTGCCTATGAAGGCCGGCAGTGGCACACGTGGGGGGGGGGTGGGTGGCCAGCACCACGCCCGGCCGTCTTTGTCTCCCCCAGTGGCGATGTGTTACGCAGCCGCACCAGGTACTCATTTGAGGCTGAGTCGACCTAGGGGAGGGCTCAGAAAATCGTCACTGATGTTGGCCGTGAGCCGGTAATCGAACCCGGCTCAGCGACTTCGTAGCGCTAACCGCTGCGCCACCGCTCCCCCGTTCATTGACAAAGACAAAGATCCCCCGTGTAGCCTCTAACAGAGTAAGGGGCAAGTGCTGTTAGCGAGCACCTATAAAGGCAGAGAGGTTGGTCTCCAGCACCACGCCCGACCGCCTTTGTCTCCCCACAGTAGCGATGTTTACTCTACATCGCATCGGGGAGGCAACTCATTACAACACACACATAACGAGTTGTAGTTTTTTTTTTTTTTAAAAACACTTCTTACGATGCAACAATGTTTCTGACCTCTTTCTGTCGTCGTGGTGGTGTCATCTTCACGGCAAACTTGGGTGATGATGGACGCACTTTCCATCGGCTGCAAACGACTCCACGTGGCTTTCCAATGCCACCTCCCCCCCCCCCCACACACACACACACAGAACCCACACACACACACCTCAACCTCGCTTCTTACTTCAAGAAATGTTTAAACGAAACAAAAACTACAAAGAGTTGTTCCCGAACGAAACGGCGATATCCGAGATGGACTTCTTTTTTTAAACTTTTTTTGTATCTCCACCCCCCCCTCTCTCCTCCTCCTCTCCTCTGTGTGTTTCGATGTCGATCTCGATGTTGATAATCGTCAGCTGTTGTTGTCTTCGTCGCTGATCCTCGTCAGTTGCCGCTTGTTTGTTTGTTGTTTGTGAGTGAAAGTTGTATCACAAAGCCGCGGTGGTGGCGGTGGTGATGATGCGCCAGGCCTGACAGAAGCAGCAACATGGAGGAGAGTGGCTCAACACAAACGCAGCCGTTTCTAGGCGCCCCACACACGCACACACATACACACACACAGACACACAGACATACACTACACACACACATACTCCACACACACGCACTACACACACACATACAGACACACAGACATACACTACACACACACATACTCCACACACACGCACTACACACACACATACAGACACACAGACATACACTACACACACACATACAGACACACAGACATACACTACACACACACATACTCCACACACACGCACCACACACACACATACAGACACACACACATACACTACACACACACATACTCCACACACACGCACCACACACACACACCACACACACACATACAGACACACACACATACACTACACACACACATACTCCACACACACGCACCACACACACACACCACACACACACATACAGACACACAGACATACACTACACACACACATACTCCACACACACGCACTACAACAACAACAACAACAACCGCCATTCGCCACTAAGTGGCGGTGACGTCACCACGATGCTTGTGCCAGGCCAAGTGCACCTTGAGGCCACGTGAAGTGTCGAAAGCCCGCCGGCAGGAGGTCACGGGGCAGACCCAGCAGGTGCCACGGGTCGACTGACCGAGATGACCGAGATGACTGGCTGATGCACCACCTGTGCCCCCTACTGTGCCAACTTGCTGTGCTTTAGCCACCCGGCGCTCCGCTCGTTGTTGTGAGCGTCGCTCCTCCGCCCTCCGTTGTTGTTGGAGGGCGACTGCCTCCAACTGCCCAGTAGCGTCCTTCACGAGCCTCCTCCACCGAGGCCGATCTTGACACCGCTGGTACCGGTCATCGGCAAGTCCACTCAGCTCCACGTCCTCCTGTACCACATCACTCCATCTCTTCTCCAGCCCGTGCCGCGCCCGTCTAGCCCCCTCGATCCGGCCGAACAAAAGCTGTTTAGGCATGCGGTGGCTGGGCATGCGGGCTACATGACCCAGCCAACGCAGCCTTGCCTGCCGGAGGAGCTCACCGATGGGACTTTGCCCAGATCTTTCAAGGATTTGTGAGCTCCTCACACAATCCAGCCTGGTTAAACCCAGGATGGATCGTAGGCAGGCCAGCCTAAATGTTTCTAACCGGCTAAGATGTTCCATTAGGGGGGTCCACGTTTCGCAAGCGTAGAGAAGGGAGGGAATGACTATGGCCGAGAAGACCTGAAGCTTCGTGCGGAGCGACAGACCAATTTCCACACCGTGTTACAGAACCGATGAAAAGATAATGCCGCTCGACTGATTCGGAGTGAGACCTCTGCTGTTAAACTAGAGCCGGTCATGAGCACACTGCCCAGGTATAGGAAACTCTCCACTCTCACCCAACAACTGCCCTATCACCAATTGGGAGTTGTGGGGGTGGAGTGTCCGATGGTACAAAATACCCCGGCAGGTGCTTAGATTTGGTGCTGCTGATGGTAAGTCCCCACCTCTTAGTGGCAAGCTCCAGGTTCGTAGAACAACCCAGAGCCTAGTCCTACTGATGGTATGATAGGCCTTGAGCAGGTCATTAAAGCAAGGATGTAGGTCTTGTGGGAATTCCCTACACCTCTGCTGTAGCAGATGGACAGAAAATATGGCATCTGTGCAGGCCCGCCATTTTCCTGAAACCGCATTGGGGCACCGCAAGCCTCTCCTCAGCATACCTAGCAAAACGATGTTGAAGAATCCTTTCCAGGACATTTCCCGGCACACTGAGGAGTTGGATGCCCCTGTAGTTGTTACAGTCTGTACAGTCCCCTTTCTAAAAGAGAGGGACAACCAGGGCATCCTTCCAATCCTGCGGGACCCGTCCAGTAGTCCAGACTGGTGTTATGATGTCATGTAGGGCAATCTGTCATAGAAGGCATCTGACTCATCGGCCTTGCCTGCATCCCTCCTACTGATGTTCATCTTCGGTGGGGGCATAAATAACCACGACCACCACTCCTCCCCTCTGGTTGATGGGAAGACGAGCCAAAAGTAGCCTGAGGCTTACAGCTTCCCACACCTCACCGCCACGTTCCCACGCTCCCTTCATGCTTTTGTTCATCAGAAGAGCCACTACCTGTTGTTTGAAAGTCTTCTGCCTCGAGTAGAGGACTGTCTGCCCCTCATGATGTCAGGAGCCAGAGCCGGTCCACCAGACCTCCTGAATACCGCAGAAATCATGGCGGTACCGCTCCAGCTCCTGACAGAGGCGTGGCAGCCTCTCCTCCGCAGTGAGCATTTGAACATTAAACGTGGCCACCCACAGTGTCTTTTTGCTGTTTCTGGAGGAACCCCGAGGGTAAGGATTCAGTCTCCTGGCTCCGCCAAATGGGGTTTGGCCAGGAGACATCATTGACGCCTGTCCCCTCGGGGTCTCCGACGCAAGCTTAGTTTGATATTTTTCACGTGGTTTTGTGGTAATTAAATTGAAGGTGGAGGGGTTACCAGCTCCTCGCACCCGTCCCACTTACCATCGGCTTGTCAACTGTAAGATGCGGGGAGGGCCAATCGAAAGCAGCGTTACCATCCGACACCAACAAGGAGGTAGGGGGTTGTTTTGCCGGACACAGACACACATTACTACACACACACTACTACGAAAAGGACAAAGATTCCCCATATCGCCTGTAACAGACTGTAGGGGCAAGTGCTGTTAGCAAGCACCTATAAAGGCCGGCACGGCACATGAAGGAGTGGGCGGCCAACACCACGCCCGGCCGCCTTTGCCTCCCCAGTAGCGTTGTTGATACACCGCACCAAGGTACTAATTTGAGGCTGAGTCGACCTAGGGGAGGCCCAGAACCGGTACATATTAATCGTCCCTGGTGTTGCCCGTGAGCGGGAATCGAACCCCGGGTGGCCAGGTTCGTAGCGCAGCGCGCTAACCGCTACACCACCGCTCTCCACTACTACACACACCAGGGGCGGTTTCTTCATTAGGGCGATTGGCCGACGCACCACCAATGTCATTAATCCACAGAGTTACGCGAGCCGTTACTGTACCTCTGGATATAGTCCAATCAGCGTCATGTCACGTTCTGTGGAGTACCGCCTCTTTTTCGGCGATTTCACTCCGGCTGAGAATCGCCCAGAGTGTTCCCATAGACTTACATTCAAAGATGTTTTTTTTCGAACGGCGGGCGCTCCAATGCATTCTCTATGGCTTCCGGGAGGGCTCGCACTAACGTGCTTACGTCATCATACGTAAGCACGTTTCAGTCAACAATATTATTTGTCACCACCTAGTGGAATCTTTAATAAAAGAAACTGAGTGGATTGTAATAATAGTGAGTATAGAAACAAACAAGATGTATTGTAAGAGTCACTTTATTTTTCATTAATATTAAAGAAGTGAAGTTGCCTTTACATGCTTAAGCTGTTAATTTATCCATTGCATGGGTGGACCTTATCCTTATCAATCATCCAGACATTTGCCCCCCCTGAGAGATTTTGCAGGAGCCGCCACTGACACACACACCACTATACATACACGCACAACTACACACTACTACTACCCCCCTCCATCTAACCTTTCCGGGCGTTCAATACAAAACTATAGGCACATGCATGCGTCGAAGAGAATACATAGGGCATATGCATGCGAAACACCGGGTTACAAATGCGTGTGTGTGGTGTGTCGTACAAAATACATAGTAGTTTCACACACGGGCATTTGCATGCGACACACGTGTTACATGCGTGTGGTATAGTGGCGGGCCGTGTATTTTACACCTAGACCTTGAGTGCTATCCTTCCGCAAGTAAACCGCGTTCGAATAACCTCACCATGACACGAGGGCTACAGGCTATTATCATTTGTGGTAACCACCCCACATTCACAGTAACCTTTATCGAGTGGAATAAAGTGATTTAACACGAAGCTCAACACCTATGAGAATTATAATACACTAATTGCAGGGGGCCTGTCCTGGCTCATCCCCCCCCCTCAACCAGTATATATACGGGGTAGTATCTCTTGGAATTTCTCATTTACTTGATACAGCAAGCGTGCTATGACGGTCCCACCTGAAGACGGAAGCTTGTGTTGCCTCCGAAACGTCGTGATTTTTATTTTATTTTTATTTTATTTTACTTTTATTAATTTTAATTTTTAACCTACGTGACTTTACCAAAAAAAACCTAAGAATACTAATTGCAGAGGCATGAATACATGGTGACTGAAACCATCAAGGATGTACCACTATTACACAATATGACAGGATGCTGCATCACAAATAGACATCGCATAGCCCAAATCAATGCCATTGCCAAAGAAACCAAAACGAACTCACAACAACCAGTCACATTTACTCACACGACCACCAAGCAGGCAAAAATGCCGTAAGACACATATAACACAATCAGGATTCAACAGGCTTCCCCACAACAAAACCTAAAGCACTACATCTAAAAATCTAAACGTCACAAAATAAAGTTTAAATAAATCTTAGATGCTGCTACGTTACGTGCTATCTAGTTTTACTTTAGTTAGCTAACTGGCCCTCCGATCACGCCACGCGAAAAATGCGAACGTAGGCAGCTAGGCCAGCTAGAAGGCTCTGGCGTGTCTAAGAATACGCCCAACATGGCAAACTCGACATCTGATTGGTTAAAGAATATGACAATCAACAACATCGTCCCCATTTGCTTCAACAGCAGAGGGGATTCACTCGACATTCTGAAGGCCTCAGGGTGGATTTTTCACCCGGAGAGGCGAAGACAGCACAGGTGGAAAATCTGATTGTTTCAAAACTCTAATTTATAAATTACTCTGATAGCGCACTGTCTTTGGGCTGTTCGCCTTTTGGCGTCCTCTGGTCAAACACCGTTTGAGACGAGGCTCAAAAGAAAGCTGTTTCTTGTGTGGACCAATCAGTTTCAAGGACAATGCATTTATTATCAGAGTATTTTTCGATTTAAATTTCGATTTAAAGCTTTCGTGACTGCAGGGATTCATACTCTTGGATCTTTCGGTAAAGTCACGTAGAAGGAAAATAATACAATAATAAAAAATAATAAAAAAATAATCAATTCTCATGACGTTTCGGCCACAACACAAGCAGCCGTCCTCAGGTGAAGAACAGAGCTGTCGGAAAGACAGCGTCCTAATGAACACTAAGCTTGGCAGCGTATTTTAAGCTGGGTGGGAGGAGCAGAGCGCATTGACAAAGGAGTTTACATATCAACAGATGAATCAGAGTATGTTTTTTTGTTTGTATTCTGACCACAAGCATTGTGGTTTATGCAGACATGATTCCTTGTAAAAGGTTTCAGTTTGGTGTTTTAACATCTTAGCACCTGTTTTGTTGCCAGAAAAAAAGGGGAAAACCCTTTTATCATATAAAAATAAAACTGTCTGATTCCGTCAATCTGTAGGCCAGCAGAGAAGGCCTTGCTGGCCTAGAATACATAGCAGGTTCACACACAGGCACATGCTTACCACACGCATGTTACACATGTGTGGTGTGTAGGAGAGATTACAAAGGCACATGCAAAGCACATGCAAGTTTTGCACGCGTGATACGTGTGATTTGAAATAGTTTATATGCATACGTGCACATGCAGCACACGTGTGTGTGTGTGATATGTAGTGCAGTGAATGCACAGCCACGCGCACGCAATGCATTACATAACACGCGCAGTAAGGGGCCGTCCATAAATGACGTCACGCACCTAGGGGTCAGGCATTTGTGACGATGTGTGACGAGGGGGGGGGGGGATTTGACAAATGTGACGTCACATCAAAATGCGTAACTTTAAATAAATATAAACAACACGTTCTACTTAATTAAATATACTTTTTAATAATATTTTCTCCTACAACATCAGAGTGCAGCGCCACATTAAATACGCACTACAATGACAATTGTTTAAAGCGATTTGAAGCGTGTTTTATTTGGGGGGGGGGGGGGCAGAGCTTTGTGACGTCATATTTGAGGGGGGTCTGACTTTTAGTGACGCCGTGTGACGAGGGAGGGGGGGGGTTCAAAAATCGTCCAAAATCGTGTGACGTCATTTATGGACGGCCCCAAAGTCAGTGTGACCGCGCCCTTACAAATTGCACACGAATTGATGCAATGCATATCACGTCGCGGTCTGCTTTTCGCTCGCAAGTTTCAGATTTACTGCAATACACCCGTCATTGGACGAGCAAAAGGCGAGTATATAATCCTACCTGTAAACCCATACGGTTTACCCCGTATTCTTGTACAGGGGAATTAAATTTTCACGGTCCATACGGCAGTACAGACAGTTTCAATATGGGCAACAAAAAAGTGTTTGTGTTTCTCCCTTGTGATGGGACTTTGTAGGATGAACGTTGAGATGTATAAGGGGGCACGGGGGTGACCAATAGGTTCTGCATTGTTCTGTAATGAGGTCGGCACTGATAAGGGGTTGACATGGATGCAAAGTTGTGTTGTTGAAATTTGAAACGAGATTAAAACAACATCATTAAAGCGACGGTGCAAATCTGAATACTCTTCACCACAGATGCCCTACTAGGGGTTCATATTCTTAGTTTTTTTTTCGGTAAAGTCACGTAGGTAAAAAATTAAAATTAGTAAAAGTTAAATAAAAATAAAAATCACGACGTCTCGGAGGCAACACAAGCTTCCGTCTTCAGGTGGAACCGTCACAGCACGATAGCTGTATCAAGTGAGAGAAATTCCAAGAAAACCATATTTTTATATATACTGGTTGAGGGTGGGAGGAGCCAAGGTAGGCCCTGAATATTATTTTTGTGAGGTTCGGTGCGGCTGAAGCACGCTGTTAGGAATGAGCCTTTGTTGTGTAAACTAGGTGCGGCTGATGTAAATGTGCATGTAAAAGGGACTGAGCCTTTTTGTCATGTAGAGATGATGCGGCTGAAATCGCTGCCAGGAAATTAGTCTTTGTTGTGTAGAATGGTTGACTGAGCCTATTATTATGTAGAGGTGGTGCGGCTTGTTCAAACTTTGACAGCAAGTTTCAACAAACAATGCAACATTATGGCGCGTCCTTGAAAATCACCGGGACATTCATCCACTCACGAATTCCCAACTCTACCTCTGCTTCACGATGATGTTGATTCACTCTTCAACACACCGGTGGGCTAAAGTAGTGAACTATTTTGTCTTTTGTAAAACGTGACACACGTTTTTTTTTACTGTTTGACCGTGTCGGGTGGTGGAGGGTTACGACACATTTATAAACATCGCGATCTAACCCAAAAACCTTTCGATTTAAAACTTTCGTGACTGCAGGGATTCATCTTTTTGGTTCTTTTCCGTAAAGTCACGTAGAATGGAAATAATAAAACTAATAAAAAATAAACATAATAAAATAATTATCACGACGTTTCGGCCACAACGCAAGCAGACAGAGTCTTATCGACAGACCTGTTCGTCACCTGATGACAGGCTGCTTGCGTTGTGGCCGAAACGTCGTGAGAAATTATTTTATTATGTTTTATTTTTATTATTTTATTATTTCCATTCTACGTGACTTTACCGAAAGAACCAAGAACACCAAAAACCTTTATTATGAATAATATTTGTCGCGAAAGGCTAACGTGTTAAATCTACCTCTGCTATTACCGTATTCCCTGGAGTACACGACGCATCTATCCAGACCACACACACGCGCGCGTGTTCCCCTATGACCCTACGTCAATAAAGTTGGAGGATTCTGATCACGCATCTGACACGCACCTACAGGATTTTATTACAAGACGCGCATTTGGCTTTCAACTACTTGCGGTGGGTGCTAATAATCCAGAGAATACGGTGAATGTTGACACCGCCCACACCAAACACGTGGGACTCGGGATAAACGAATAATCGATTGTTAACTCTTCTTGGTTCTTTCGGTAAAGTCACGTAGAATGGAAATAATAAAATAATAAAAATAAAACATAATAAAATAATCCTCACGACGTTTCGGCCACAACGCAAGCAGCCGTCCTCAGGTGGAGAACAGGTCTGTCGAGAAGACAGAGTCTGAAGACTTTACCGAAAGAACCAAGAAGATGAATCCCTGCAGTCACGAAAGCTTTAAATCGATTGTTGAACTATTTAACTGTGTTGCAGTCGTTGAACATTGAAATCGATTTTTTTTTGTTAAATGATAACGCGCGATTCAAATAATCGCACTGCTTGTGATGCATTTCCTTCCTAGTTTATACCACTGCAAGATTGTATGATATCCACACATCTAAATTATTAGTATACATATAGTGAAACTTTACTACCTTACTCATCTCACGATACTGCAGATGGCTTTTGGGACCGTCCATAAATGACGTCACGCGATTTTGGACGATTTTTGACCCGCCCCTCTTGTTACACGGCGTCACAAAAAGTCAGACACCCCCCCCCCTCAAATGTGACGTCACAAAGCTCTGCCCCCCCCCCCCCCCCAAAATAAAACATGCTTCAAATCGCTTTAAACTATTGTCATTGTAGTGCGTATTTAATGTGGCGCTGCACTCTGATGTTGTACGAGAAAACATGTATTAAAAAGTCTATTTAATTAAATAGAACGTGTTGTCTATAGTTATTTAAAGTTGCACATTTTGATGTGACGTCACATTTCTCACCCCCCCCTCTCGTCACACATCGTCACAAATGTCAGACCCCCCCCCCCCCCCCAGGTGCGTGACGTCATTTATGGACGGCCCCTTTATAACGGGATAACAGTAACGTACCTGTCAACTCCTTATGAATGCCTCCTACCTCATTACAGACCAATTCAGACCTTGTGCCCCTTCAAATCTCAACGTTAATCCTACAAAATCCTACCACGAGGGAGAATCACAAACAAATAGACACTATATTTATTTTTGCCCGTATTGAAACTGCTGTAAGGGTTAGGACCTGAAATCTCAATTTCCCTGTACAAAGAATATGGATTAAACCGTATGGGGTTAACATCCATGCCGTTCATTCTGTACATTCCCACCATTATCAACTCTATAGATTCGCACAACTTTAAATCTACAATTCTAGATTTGAAGCTTTCGTGACTGCAAGGATCCATATTCTTAGGTTTTTTTCGGTAAAGTCACCGTGTAGGTAAAACATCACAATTAATGATTTTTATTTTATTTTCATTAATTTTGATGTTTTACCTACGTGACTTTACCGAAAAAACCTAAGAATATTTAAATCTACAAATCCCCACGTCTCCAGACTCCACGACAAATTTAAATTCCTCGTTGTCCTCAACTGCACAGTCAATAGAATCTGCACACAACCATCCCGTACTAAAAAAAATTGATCAAATTTAAGAATCGATCGATTCAGGAATAACGATCCACCAAAAAAAATCGAATCGCACCGTAGCTTTCTATAGAATCGAATTGAATCGATTCCCACGTTGATTGAGGAATCGCCATACCCGCTACCCCCCGCCCCCCTAATAAATAATGCATGAAGTGGGCGGGGCGAGGGATGACGTCATCAAATAAATAAATAAAGTTCGCCGCGGGCCGCCTGAAGACGGCGCCGCCTGGAATGCTCCCCCCCCCCCCACTTCGCACGCCCGGCGTCATCCGCTACAAGGGACCGCGGCGATTTTGCTGTGCTCCGCTCGCATAACATTTGAATTAAATACTAACTACACAAGCCAATGGGCAGGGGTGGGGGGTGGGGGTGGGGGGTGGGTGTCACACTGCTGCTGTTTGATTTGATGATTTTCCCATTGACAGCCAGTGACCCGTTATTCGGTTAAATTCATCCCTTCTGTATTTTGATGGCAATAAAAAAAAAACTGATCAGAATTTTTTTTTTAAGTCATGACTCTCCCATGGCGTTAAGTGAAAGTTCTCAATCCAACTCGTATGATTACTCCTCTATATATGGGCGATGTCGTAGGACCACTGCCCGAAACGTCGCCTCGTATTTTTCTTTGTGTTATTGACTTGATGCAGCAAATCTGGCTGTGACGGTCCCACCTGATGACGGGGACTTGTGTTGCCTCCGAAACGTCGTGATTTTATTGTTTTATTTTTATTAATTTTAATTTCATTTTTCACCTACGTGACTTTACCGAAAGAACTAAGAGTATGAATCCTTGCAGTCACGAAAGCTTCAAATCTAGAATTGACAAACGTGTTGATGGGTTTTTTTGGCGCAAAAATATGCAGTGGTGCCGATCTACATACATTTATAAATGTTCTTTAAATTATCAGCCGGTTGTGTGAATTGATGGTGGTGTGACTATGGAATTATCTTCTTAGGTTTTTTTTCGGTAAAGTCACGTAGGTAAAACATCAAAATTAATAAAAATAAAATGTATTAATTTTGATGTTTTACCTACGTGACTTTACCAAAAAAAAAACATAAGAATATGAATCCTTGCAGTCACGAAAGCTTCAAATCTAGAATTATGGAATTATCGCTTTGTAATTTACGATTTAAGAAATTCGACGAAAAAATCATTTAGCAAGTGATTTCCACGGCGAGAGAAAAAGACACGGCCAAGTTTTCTAGGTCTCGTAATGGGAACAGTTCGATTTTGTATTCTTAGGTTTTTTCGGTAAAGTCACGTAGGTAAAACATCAAAATTAATAAAAATAAAATATTTATTTTTATAATTAAAATATTTATTTTTATATAAATAAAATATTTATATAAATAAAATTTTCATTTTTATAATTATTTTTATTAATTTTGATGTTTTACCTACGTGACTTTACCGAAAAAACCTAAGAATATGATTACTTGCAGTCACGAAAGCTTCAAATCTAGAATTAAGTTCGAGCTTGAGGTCTCGGCCTCACGCCGTGTGGATTGCTTGACCATACTTCACCACACTGGTTACTGCTGGTTGGTGACGGTGGTGGGAGAATTGAGGTGGGACATTATAATTTTTTCCCTGATGACGAACGCCTGTGTTGCGATCGAAACGTCGTAGTTTTATTTTCTTCGAACCTATCTACGTGACTTTACCGAAAGACCCAAAGTATTCTATCAGAGCATGTTTTATTTGCATGTTTGCCACACGTATATGTGGTTAATGGCAGTGACATGATTCCTTACAAAAGGTTTCTGTTTGGTGTTTTAACATCTTAACACAACTGCTTTATTGCCAGAAAGGGTGACACCTATTCTTATCGGTGGGACAATGTTGCTTGCACTACTCTCTGCTGCCAAACGTTGTTCCCGCAAACCTTTATGGCAACCTGTGTGTGGTGGCTGTGGGGTTCGATTCCCGATCACGGCCATCAACACCGATGACGATTATCTGAACCGGTCCTGGGCCTCCCCTAGGTCGACTCAGCCTCAAAGGAGTACCTGGTGCGGTGTGTAAAACATCGTCACTCGGGGAGACAAAGGCGACCGGGCGTGGTGTTGGTCACCCACAGGTGCTCGCTAACAGCACTCGCCCTAACAGTCTGCTCAGGCTATACGGGGGATCTTTGTATTTATCTTTTGATGGCTGCCCAGACACTCAGTACATGATGCCTGCTGAGCTTCCAAACATTGGAGCATTCCGATTCAATGAAAATAATACATTTGTTTGGTGATGCTGCATTGGCAGTGGTGCACAAGCATAATTAACAAACAACTATTTTGTGGCCCCATAAGAACATCTCAATATCGGCGACGATTCAGGCAACAGCCCTGCATGGCACATCATCCACCATCTCTTATGGCTTCTCGTTTTTTGTCCAGCCTCAATAATATACACTACACTGTGAGCACAAGCGTGGCGCAGTCGTCAGCGCATTGACATTATAAATCCGGCCCAATGTATGTGCGTCCGTATGTTGGAACTTTTTTCGCACCGTACGTAGCCAACCGTGCTAACCGGCTGAACGTTCGTGCCCGGTCACGGCCAACTTGTCAAGTGTGCGCGAGCCATCGGAACTGGTCATTTCACCAAACCTGGATTTGCACGGCGAAATACAATCAACGTTCCGCACAACGGCGTGGGGTCAGACCTGCATCAAGGCCAGCGGATCCGACAATCGCTTGATGAATGGATAGAAGAAGAAAAATTGGCTGAAAGTGCACATGGATGTTTTGTTATGCAACGTGGACAGGAGAGGGCAGTGGCACTGTGACACACTCCCGCTCCAAAATATCCCCGCATTGCATTGGGCAAGCGTCATTGACTCTTGTATCTGCACATGCCAAGCATCTCGGCTGGTGACCACGTGCCAAAAGTACACGGTGTTCCTCGTCGATTTAATTCAGTAAATAGCAGCGGAATGAGTCATTGGAAAAGCAACAATTTCCATAGTTTTATTTTTGCTATAACAAAGTCTTTAGTACAGATATATATACGTTCCAAGAGCATGGGTTCTTATCTTCATGCCCCATGTCATACTTAGCAGGCTCCTGGCAATGTCAAGATTGCGGGTTTACACCCAGCATGCAGATGTTTTCAATTCTTTGCAAAAAAAGAAAAGTTATATGTACAATAAATTAACTCAACAATTCAAAGGTTCAACTTAAGTGAGAATTCATGTTTTGCCAAGTTTACAAGTCTCTCCCACATCTGGCTGCAACCTTGAAGCTCGGGCAAGTTAAACTCCGTTTGCATTTCCGTAAGGTAAAAGTGCGGCCCTGCAATTGCTTGCTCCTGCCGCACTACACACGCGACTAACTGCGGCGTTACCCATTCGTACTGCTGGGTAGAAAGAGGCGGAGAGGATTTCACAAACTTGCACCACTATTTCAACTGTTGCGCCTGGAGATCGAACGGAACCGGTGACCTCTGGTGGCAAGTCCAGTTCGTAAGGTAAAGGTGCAGCCCTGCAATCCTTTGCTCCTGCTGGTACAAGAACCTCTGCTATTAAGAGCTCTAGACAGCCCCTCAAGATTATTTTGCCCTTCTCATCTAGGATAGTCAGACATCTTGGAAGGGTAACACCATGACACGTCGTTACCCATCCATTCTGCTGGGTGGAAAAAGGCTTTCATAAACCTGCACCACTGCCGCACCCGGAAATCGAATCGAACCGGTGACCCCGTCTGGATGGCAAGTCCGGTGTGCTGACCGTTGCAACACCATTGGCGTGGCAGCATCCCTTGCATTTTGAAAAGTAACCACAATTGCTATTCACGAACTTCGTGCGTTTTGGTTTGTGTGACGTTGAACGGACGTGACGGCGATCGGATGAATTGTCACGAATCAAGAGTTGCGATTTAACTCGAGAATCAAGTTTGGCTTTCTCTGCAAGTACGTATGTTGAATTTGTTTCGCACCGTACGTAGCCAACCGCGCTAATCGGAGGTGCGGGGAGCATCTCACTTCGACCGCGACTCGTCTTCAATGCCTGCCTCACGCGTTCCGCCCGTCTCGTTTCTTTACAGCCACGTCTCTTTTGGAACACAAGCCGCGTCTCTTTTTGTACTCTGCAACTCCCTGCTTGTGTTGTTTGTGCCGTCTCATTTTGAAGGTCTCGCTTGTGCTTCGTTTAATTTCTATCCTCCGATTGACCCCGTGTGGTGTGCACAGTGCGTCTCCTAGCTGCTATCTTGTTTGCGCCGCGTCTCTTTTCTGTTGTCCGTCCCTTTCGCGTGAACTCGTTTGTGCCGTCTTGCTTCCTCTCTCGTTCCTCCATTCCGCCAGTTGATCATCAACAGGCGATTGTAACAAGGCCGTAGCCATGGAGTCAACATTGGGGGGACCAAATCTTCCAGGGGGTCTGGGGGTCTCTCGCCCCCTGAAAAAAAATCTAAATTTGGAAACAAAATTTCCTGCCATTTCCTGCCTAAAATATAAAAAAAATCACTAACACATAGGATGGACTTTTCATTTATATTTTACAATGTCTGATAGTGTATTGTATTTATTACATTGCTGTTTTTTCTATTTTACCTTTTCTTGTTTCATTGTATGTAATGGCAGAGATTAGGGATTAATAAAGTACAACCATAGCCACAATCATATAAACAGAAATCTATTTGATAGCAATATATTGGGGGGACATTTTGAGCATATTTGAATATTTGGGGGGATGTGTCCCCCCCAATATATATTATAATTGCGGCCTTGGATCGTAATATCTGTCGTCTGTATTGTACTCTCACACGTGTTACATTTCGAGTGCTTGCACACGTGAACATAGTTAGCCAATATCCTACAACAATCAATTCCCGCAGAAGTGTGCTTCAACGCATGTATCAAAAGAACCGATTTTAATCTACGAATCAGTCGCATCGTTACATTCGAACAATTTTCCATTTGCAGCTTTAAAAGCTCTGTAATAATAACACGCGACTCGCACCCATGACCTTCATTCTGACAGACTTTCGGCAAGTTACTGCGGAGGTTCTCCCGGTTGTGCTGTCCAGCACTCCGATTCGGTTTCTGGTTGTGCCGCGCCCCGTTCGACACGATGTCCGACATTTCTATCCGCGTGCGGGAAGCTTCTTCAGGAAACTCCAAACCACCAGCCTTCATCCCCTCTCATGATCTGTTCTGCCCAAGCGCACTTACACTCCACGTGCTTAAAGAAGCTCTCAGCTCCTGGAGCTAAACGTTGGACATCGTGCAGAACAAAACGCGGCGCGACACGAAGACACATCGCAGGGCTTATGACATTCAAAAAAGGTTCCAG
This sequence comes from Lethenteron reissneri, assembly GCF_015708825.2. Classification (NCBI taxonomy): domain Eukaryota; kingdom Metazoa; phylum Chordata; class Hyperoartia; order Petromyzontiformes; family Petromyzontidae; genus Lethenteron; species Lethenteron reissneri. The sequence continues at coordinate 5,940,378 of NC_083809.1, forward strand.
GAACCAAACACATTCGCCGCTAACTGAACTTTCGCTGGCCGCTAAAACATAACTGGACGTATGCTACTCAAAATAACCTAAACAAGCGGATGTCTAAGCCTACCAAATCAGTCGTAAAAACTCCCAACGGGTAAATCAAGATAAAACGACATAATATGGCTAACCTACTTGCGATTCACATTCACACACCCATCAAACAATAATCATGACTTTCCTTCTGATTAAATCCTTGCGGCGGCCTATGGCTAGCCATCGAACATAGACAGTCACTATATCGCGTGCTCTCAGATGCGTTTCCGTGGCTGTCTGGAACGCTCTTCCTTCCGATATTAGGAGCTCTGCACTTTTAAATCCAGATTAAAAACTGATTTCTTAGATCTGCTTTTTGCGTTTAGTTTGTTGTCCTTCCCCCGCACCTCCAAGTAGCATGGTAGGCTATATACAGTGGGAAAGAATTTCAACATAATTACATGATATCATGATTACAGTTGTGTACTTTGCCTCAAAACAAAAAAGCATTTTTCCTTGCAAAATCATTATTGCCGGACTATATAGTTGTCAAATAACAAAAGTACAATAACTGAAGGTGTGAAATAAATAACGGGTTCCCATTCAATTAGTCCAATACCCACTCAATCTAGATTGAAAACTCATTTCTACAGAACCGCTTTTTGTGTTTAGTTTGTCGTCCCTCCCTCTGCACCTCCGATTCGTGCGGTTGGCTACGTACTGTGCGAAAGAAGTTCAACATATGTACACACACAAATACATACATAAATGGCACGCGGTTTTGGAAGCCAAGCGCACCCCGGTTGGTGACGGCAGCGATTGGCGCGAAGTCGCCGGTCACTTGGCGGCGCTGACGTGCGACGAGACCCAGGCAAGCCCCCACTTGAGGTCGGTGAGCATGAACTTGAGGGCCTTGGTCCACTGCTCCTCCGAGTTGAACTGGATCTTGATCGAGTAGGATCCCCCCGTGCCGCCCGTGTCCTCGATGCGTCCCTTCTCCACGTCCATCCTGCGCGCGACAAAGCCGTCGTCGACGCCCGTCATCGTCGGCAGCCGCCCTCTAAACTACGAAACTACTAAACTATTATTTAATTCACCAGGTGAGGCCCACCGCGCTATGTGGCTCTTTTTACTTGGACACAACCTGGCCACGAATGATAGCTCAACGAAGTGGCTTATCATGTGGAAATGTATCACAGACGAATACTCGAAATGCATGTTGAGTCTAAACGTGGAGGGAAAAACAGGGGGGACCCGGAGAAAAATCCACAAGATGACGGGGAGACAGACATGCAAACTCCAAATATACAGGCGTCAAGGTCACAGTTAGCAGGAACAATGAGGCCGGGGGGTTGAGACTCAACACGTAGTGGTTGCCAAAGAAAGCGACGAACCCAAGCGTACGTTCATCGCGGAGATGGCGCGACAAAATGAGGTTGTCTCATGGCGCGACCAAATCAGCTCGCGTGGGCGGGATCTAGATGAGTCACTGCATGGAAGGCCACGGGAGACGTGACAACGGCTTGGGGAAGCATTCATCCAGCAGTGGAAAAATCATGGCCGATGGTGACGATGACAAGCACAGTAATAACGGTTTCCACCTGTGGATGCGTGTGTGTGCGTGTGTGCCTGTGTGGAGTGATGTGGTACAGGAGGACGTGGAGCTGAGTGGACTTGCCGATGACTGGTACGAGCGGTGTTAAGATTGGCCTCTGTGGAGGAGGCTCGTGAAGGACGCTATTGGGCAGTTGGAGGCAGTCGCCCTCCAACAACAACGAAGGGCGGAGATCCGACGCTCACAACAACGAGCAGAGTGCCGGGTGGCTAAAGCACAGCAAGTTGGCACAGTAGGGGGCACAGGTGGTGCATCAGCCACTCATCTCGGTCATCTCAGTCAGTCGACCCATGGCACCTGGGTCTGTCCCGTGACCTCCTGCCGGCCTTCAACACTTCACGTGGCCTCAAAGCGCACCTGGCCTGGCACAGGCGCCATGGTGATGTCACTGCCACTTAGTGGCGAATGGTGGCTGTTGTTGTGTGCACGTGTGTATGTGTGTGCGTGAATGAAGTGTGCAGTTACTTGTAGGGCAAACAGAAGCCAGTGTCCCCCTTCTCCACCTCCTCCTTGAACTGTTGCAGGCAGTCCAGGAATGCCACCATCGCCTGGTCAAACTTACTGTCCCAGAAGAACCGGAAGCCGCCAGAGCCATACAGAGGCAGTTCCTGTATTGACAAAGATTAAAAAAAATTTCCCCGTGTAAGCCTACACAGGCTGTTGGGGCAAGTGCTGTTTGTGACAAACTATGAAGGCCGGCACAGTGCACGAGGAGAGGGGGGGACTGGTGTGGCCAGCACCATGCTCACCCACCTTTGTCTCCCCAATGCTCACATTTACACTTCACACCAAGTACTCATTTAAAGCAGAATCGACCGTGGGTGAGGCCCAAGACTGGTTCAGAAAATCGTCACTGGTGTTGGTCGTGAGTATGAATTCAACTCGGGTTCGCTGGGTTCGTAGCAGTGCGCTAACCACTGCACTACCGCTCCACAAAACCAACCAAAACCAAACAGAGGCAGTTCCTACATTGACATCCATAGCGCACACAAACGCAGAATATTTACGTGCCTAATTTTTCCGTATTGCTTTCTCAAAAATCGCACCTCTCTGTGTAAGGCCGCCGTAGGCAGGAGCTGTGACATTCTACACATTTTGAAAATTATTTATTTCCAATTAAGGTTGAAAGTGTTCGAGCGACAGCTCCCTTTGTTTCTGTAACAGTGGGGGTGGTGTGCGACAACTCTCATAAACCTCAAATAACATGTAGGTTTTCGCGACCAATATCATCCATAATACAGGTTTTTGTTTTATTGGGTTAGATCGCATAAATATAAATGCGTCATTAAACCCACCACCAACCGACACAGACAATTACAAACCTTACTAATTGGCTGTGTTGGGTGTGGCAGGTTTAACGACACATTTATATTTACGCGATCTAATCCAAATAAAAACTGTAATAAAGATCACATATTAACACAATGTTAGTGTAAAGTTGTGTTGCTATGAGGAACTTACCCTAGAGAAAAACTGGGTGAATTGATCAAAAGGTTTGCCCATAACTCAGTGATAAAAAAAAGAATCAGAGCTATAAGTAATCACACTGACGGCCAAAACAATGACGTCATTACGTACGACACCATCTTGTAACCTTGCAAGTTAAGCGCTGTGTGACATCTCAATGCACGGCTGAGAACGGAACGTTACTGTTGCTATTTAAACTCTTCCGAGGCATGTTGGAAAGCATTGCAGAATCCGTGCACATGTACCATTTGTCTTCATAGCTAAGCGTACCGACCGGAAACATCCGTGTAATGTTAGTTGCTTGTTTATGAACCGATCTAAACTCACCTTTGATTTGTCAGTGAGTGATTCCAAGAAGGAGTGGTTCCCATATGGTACCAGACGGTATCTGTAAAAATAAATATATATCAAATAATAAATGTATCTAACACAGGAACACATGCTTTTTTGTCATGGATTTCATTGTCCCAATTCTAGAAGACATTAAATGGGTACTAAAAGCTTTAATATTAGGGTGGTTCAACACAGTGGCGGCTCCTGCAAAATCTCTCAGGGGGGGCAAATGTCTGGATGATTGATAAGGATAAGGTCCACCCATGCAATGGATAAATTAACAGCTTAAGCATGTAAAGGCAACTTCACTTCTTTAATATTAATGAAAAATAAAGTGACTCTTACAATACATCTTGTTTGTTTCTATACTCACTATTAAAACAAACCACTCAAGTTTATTTTATTAAAGATTCCACTCGGTGGCGATAAATTATATTGTTGGATGAAACGTGCTTACGTATGATGACGTTAGCACGTATGATGACGTAAGCACGTATGATGACGTAAGCACGTTAGGGCTTGCCCTCCCGGAAGCCATAGAGAATGCATTGGAGCGCCCCCCGGTCGAAAAAAAACATCTTTCAATGTAAGTCTATGGGGCCACTCGGGGCGATTCTCAGCCGGAGGGAAATCGCCCAAAAAGAGGCGGTACTCCACAGAACGTGACATGACGCTGATTGGACTATATCCAGAGGCTGACAGTGACGGCTAGCGTGACTCTGTGGTTGAATGACATTGGTGGTGCGTCGCCCAATCGCCCTAATGAAGAAACCGCCCCTGGTTCAACATATTTATTTTCAGAACAAAAATAGCTACAACCCTAAGGGAGGAGTAATCATTCTTAAGGGAGGTGTAACTACGCTTGTGATCGTTGCAACTTTACAACCCATCACGCTGAGAATGCACACACGCCGTCAGTAAGTCGTAAGCATAATTTATTAATTATTTCCCGAAAATTATTATTTAATTTAACCATCATGCCTAAAAGCCATTTACCAAAGCACCATTTCAATGGGAAACCGTTATCTATTTCACACCTCCAATGATTGTACTTTTCACATTTAATAACAACGATTTTGCGAGGAAAAGTTAAACTTTTTTGTTCAAGACAAAACATACAACTGTCATGATAATTTCGATTTAAAGCTTTCGTGACTGCAGGGATTCATCTTCTTGGTTCTTTCGGTAAAGTCACGTAGAAGGGAAAAAATTTAATAATAAAAATCAAACAATTTAATTAGGTTTTATTTTTATTATTTTATTATTTCCCTTCTACGTGACTTTACCGAAAGAACCAAGAAGATGTCATGACAATATCATGTATGTTGAACTTATTTCGCACCATACGTATCCAACCGGGCGAATCGGAGGCACGGGGGAAGGACAACAAACTAACCACAAAAAGCAGTTCAAAAGAAATGAGTATTCAATCTAGATTTAAAGGTACATAGCTCCAGTGGCTTCCTAATATCGGAGGGAAGAGCGTTCCAGACGGCCGCAGAAGCGTATTGGGAAGCGCACGATTGCGGCGACCGTCTTTGTCCGATGGCTAGCCATCGCAACAACGTTCCGCCAAAACGGATGACGTGATGACCGTGGACCCCCCCTCCATGTCGCACGATGTACCGTGCGCGAGGCATTCCTGTGGAACGTGGGGGGGGGGTTGGACCCCCTGGCGTGCTGCTCACCGCTGGAAGTGCAGCCCCATCTTGTTGGCGAGAGCGTGGAGCAGCAGCACGGTCTGACCCCACGCGGCGTTGATCTCGCTCCACTCCACGGGGACGCTGGGCAGGCGGCCCAGGCGGAAGTTGTTGATCGTGCCAAAATGCCCGCTGTGCCTACAAAAGATAAGCACCGCCACCCACGCAGCGTATGTAAACTAAACTCAACCATTTTTTACGTTTTATTTTTACCGGGTTTAACAAGTAGGCTTTCGTGACCAATATTCTTCACAATAAAGGTTTTTTTGGGTTAGATTGCATCATACTCAAAATATAAATGTTGCCGGTTTACTCTCCAACACACCGGTGTGCTGAAGTAGTAACTAATTTTCACGTTTTGTTTACATGACAAACCTTACGAATTGGTGGTGGTAGATTTAGGATGCATTTACCAAGTAAGGTCCACTGAGCTATGTAGCTCTTTTTCAGAAGTGACCTGGCCACAAATGATAGCTCAACGAAGTGGCTTATCATGTGGAAATTGATATCAGCCAAATACTCTAAACGCATGTTTTTAAATGAGGAAAAACCGTACACGTGCGCCATCGGAACAGAACCGAAAGAAAAACTAAAGTAACTTTATCGGTATTGAGGCTCCCACAAGGCCATGCGGGAGAGGGCGTGTGGCACTGTTTGGTGCCAGCTATCATCGAGTGCGATCTTGTCACTATAATTCTCTGCAGGGAGTACAATGTCTTTAAAAACAATGGTGCTACGGATAGTCTAAACAAAATTAACGCTGAGGCACTTGTGCATTACGATATTCAGCGGTGAACGAGACCTCCCCACCCTGCAACTTGCAACGGGAAAGGGTCGGAATGCGTCCTGATGCCTGGCTGCCAAGATAATATTGCACTCGAAAGGAGCAGGCGCAAGGGTGAAGATGCGTACGTTGCCTGGGACTATAGGAGGGTTTACCGCACCATATGTGGAAGGTGGCATTGAAGACGTTGGTTTTCTTGAGTTTGTCGAGCTGCATCTGTGCATGGCGCAGCTGGTTATCGACGGAGCGCTGGTCGTCCTCGCACTCCAGCAACTGACGCTTCAGCTCGCTGTACTCGTGCTGGTACCTTCAAGACCAAGACAAAGATCCCCCCCTCACCGTATAGCCTTAACAGACTGTTGGGGCAAGTGCTGTTAGCAAGCAGCACCTATAAAAGGCCGGAACGGTACAGGAAGGGGTGTGGGTGGCCGGCATCACGCCTGGCCGCATTTGTCTCCCCCACATACTCATTTGAGGCCGAGTCTCATTTGAGGCAGAGTCTCAGCCTAAATGAGGCCCAGAAACGGTTCAGATAATCGTCACTGGCCTGGCCACAAATGATAGCCTCAATGAAGTGGCTTATCATGTGGAAATCTACAGCAGCCAAATACTCTAGACGCAAGCGGATTCTAAACATGGCGGGAAAACAAGGAGGACCCGGAGAAAAAAACTACGCGATCATGAGAAGAACATGCAAACCCCAAACATACAACAGGCATTCAGGGTCAGGATCTCACCCACAACCTCCTGCATACCAGGTGAGGTAATTAACATCTCGCTCAAAGCATTGAGCTGGCACAGCTGAGATCATGAATTCAAATTTCAGTGACCAGTATAAAATGAGTACCACGTTTGGAAGTTAACCGCACTGTCTCATGTGTAGACTTGCATTCCCTTTCAACGTGGAATTCACGACCTCCTGCATACCCGGCAAGGTAGTTAAAAAATCTCGCCACCACGGTCGCCTCACAGAATGCGCGACTGACAAAGACATAGATCCCCCGGATAGCCTTAATAGACTTTTGGGGCAAGTGCTGTTAGCGTGCACCTATGAAGGCTGGCAGGATGGCACACGAGAGAGTGGGTGGCGCAACGCCCGACCGCCTTTGTCTCCCTAGTGGTGATGTTAACACACTGCACTAAGTACTCATTTGAGGCTGAGTCGACCTAGGGGAGGCCCAGGACCTGTTCAGATAATCGTCACTGGTGTTGGCCGTGAGCGGGACTCGAACTCGGATACGCCGGGTTGGTAGCGCAGCGCGCTAACCGCGACACGACCGCTCCCCACAGTACGCGTGACTGACCCACACACTCGCACTCAACGTACTTCTCCTCCTGGTGGCCAAGCTGTGCGGCCTCAGTCTTGAGGTGAGCCATCTGCTGGGCCAGCTGCCTTCGCTCGCCCTCCACCTCCTCCAGCTGAGCGATGAGCCCGGCCTCCTCAGTGCGGAGAAACGCGAGCTCCGACTGCAGGCTCTGCTCGTCACCGCCGTGCGCCATCTCGGAGCAGCCCACCTCGCCGGCGGTGTAATCCAGGCGCTTGAGGAAATCCCTGGTGAGAAGAGAAAATAAAGAACAAATCCAATCCCTTGTAGGATCGACAAAAGAAAAAGGTAAAAGTGTGTTGTTCGGGGGAAAATGGACGGAACCCGGAAAGAGAGGAAGATCTAACAGAGAACGGCTTGACGACGACATCGTAAGAAATTGTTGCCAGAAAGATGTGGCCACTACTTGAGCATATAACAGAGGAAAGTGGAAACAATACATGGACTGTCTGCCCATGGATTGTAATGATGACGATGATGATCTTTATTTTGCGTGCTAATATCACCCTCAATAAAGTGAGCGTCGGTGTGCATTACGGCGGATCGGGAATGGTTACAGGAATGAAAGACAAAAAACCGTCAGGACCTCATCGGTTGACACCAACCAAGCAAAGTAAATTTCAACCGCGTGCAACAAATCGCACAAGCAAGTTAAGTTGTAAATAAAAATGTATGAAAGGTAAAGAGACGGTTTGTATGTAAAGTTGTTGATTTTGTGGAAAGCCAAGTCGGAATCAGAACCAGAATATTAATTTATACTGGAGGAATCCGATGAGCTATGAAGCTCTTTTTCACAGACGTCCAGTAGCACGTTGATTGAGAGACATCAGCGTGTTTCGGATGTCCGGTGGCAGGCAGGCAAGGTGGGGTGTTCCAGATTTTTGGGGCTGCACTCCAGAAGGCTTCGCCCCCCCCAGGGTAGGGCGATTTATCCTGCGCCGAATGACAAGGTGCCAATGTTGCCTTCCAGGACCCCCCCCCCCCCCCCCCGTCTGGCTCGCGCTGCTGCGTGGATATTCATGGTTGTGCCGTGGGGAGTGGTGGTGTAACGGTTAGCGCACTGCGCTACGAACCTGGCGACCCCGGTTTGATTCCCGCTCACGGCCAACACCAGTGACGATTATTTTAACCGGTCGTGGGCCTCCCCTAGGTCGACTCAGACGAGTACCTGGTGCGGTGTGTAAACATCGCCACTGGGGAGACAACAGCGGCCGGACGTGGTGTTGGCCACCCACCTCCTCGTGTGATGGGCCGGCCTTCAAAGCTGCTCGCTAACAGCACTTGCCCCAACAGCCTGTTAAGGCTATACGGGGGATCTTTATCTTTGCTGTACAGGCTTTGCGATTTGTTGTTTGGCACCACGTTCCAACGTTTTGCCCCACGTGCTCGGAGCCTCTTCGGGAAATTAAATTCAGTTCCCGAATTTGATTTGAAGTGGCTCCGGGATGCCACGGAATTTAAGCAATTAATAAATGTACGATGTCGGATGTGTCGCATGATGTCTTGAAGTTTCCATAAACCTTCGCTACACATGCTAGGACCTTCTTGTAAAAAAAAAAAATCGTGAAATTTTTCGCAAGTGGCTCTTGATATGCCGTGGTATTCCAAGTGATTATAAACGCACGTCTGACATTTTGTATAATCGCAACGGTAATTAAATTTGTAAAGCATTATTCATACAATTGCATCTCACACCACTGTACAGGAATTACACACTTACATCAGAGGGGCTCACCCCCAATGTAGACACTCGTGAACAACAAGGTTAACCACGTGCAGAAATCAACACGTGACAAAGGTGTCAATGTAATGCCAACCAGGTCAAACTCCCAGCTGCGCACGCAAGCCAAGATATCTCTTTCAGCAGGGCAGTCACATGTCAGACAGCTACAATTGACGACGAGCTGTTGAACGCTCTTCCTTCCGATATTAGGAAGCCACTGGAGCTAAACGCTTTTAAATAATCTAAATTGAAAAGCTAATTTCTTTTCAACTGTTTTAATGTTTAAGCGTGTTGTCTTCCGCACCTCCGATTAGCACTGTTGGCTTCGTACAGCGCAAAAGAAGTTCAACAAACATACATCCATGTCCGACGTTTCGCTCTACGTGCCGGATGCTCCTCCAGAAACCGAAATTGAGTTCCAGAAAATGCACTTCTTCAAATTAAATTCCTGAAGAAATCTTCGACCGTGCACAACAACAACAGCAACAATGCCATCGACGACGACGTCGACTGCCATCTCCACCTGTAGTCCTGACACTCGTCCTCCGTGACCTTGAGCTGCTGGTCCATCTGGTCAAGGAGGTTGTCCGTGCACTCCTCGCACAACGGGTGGTCAACCTCCGTCTGGCCGGACATGATGTCAAACAGGTCGCTCATCACCTACACAAGCACGCAAGAGAGGGGGAGGCGGGGCACAGATCGCAATTGGTACGCAACCTTAAACCGTGGTCCACACCTGCGCAACCAGTTGTGCAACTCTTCTGCATGTGGCCGAGTTGCAACAAGTTGCAAGCAGTTGAAGAACCAGTCACAGTTCAGCAATTTGTTGCGACGTCATCCATCTCGTGCCCATATGTTAACCATGATTGGTTGTTATATTCCCGAATGCGCCATTTCATTTCCTTGTTGCGCAACTACTCGCTTGGATATGGATAAAGTAGCTGCAGGTGATTTCAGGCAGGTGCGGACTGGCTTCTCGGGCAGCGATCTGCGCGGAGGATTTTGGTCCAGCGGCGGCATATATAGGCCAACTTGCTTTAACGCCTCAGCAACGGGAAGCACTTTACATCACGTCTCATCTGAAACATTGTAATCCCCTGCTGCCTGCGGTTTATTCAAGGCAGAGGTCGGCAAACCTGTGGCTCCGGAGCCACATGCGGCTGTTTAAGGATCGCTTGGCGAGACGTTATTCACGTGCATTGATTGCGGCTCTTGAAATATTGTTTTTTTTTTACCAAATTGGAAAGAAATGGCTCTTCGTGTTATTTTGGTTGCTGACCCTTGAACCAAGGGGACCCCCTCACCCCCACAGTGACAGCTGTCCCCGTACGGCACAAATTATACCCAGCACCGGCCTCCAAATTGGCACGGGTTGCAAGCAGGGAAGCGATTTCGCCATGTGGTTCTTTCCTTATCAATGTGCGACGAGCACAGCATCGCACACACCAGACGGCGAGTGACTTGCGCGGCCGTTACCTTGATCCTGCGACTCAGGTGTTCCGTTACGCCCCCGTCGGACGCCTCCCCTATCAGCGTGAAGCTGTTGGCACTCTCCATGGACATCATCCTGCCGGATCCACACACAAAACGCCTTTACAGGGGCACGGTGCCACGATTACAACAGCCAACAACAACAACCGGCATTCGCCACTAAGTGGCGGTGATGTCACCATGGCGCTTGTGCCAGGCCATGTGCACGTTAAGGCCACGTGAAGTGTCGAACGCCCGCCGGCAGGAGGTCACGGGGCACACCCAGGTTCCATGGGTCAACTGACTGAGATGATTACAACAGCCCGCACTGGCACACGCGCAGCTCTCAATATATTTTTATTGAACAATCATGCAATTAAAAACTTCCGCAGATTATCACGTGTGAAATTGCCAGAGGCCCTAGCGTGGATAAGTGGTCACTTGAAAAGCGCTCAGACATAGTTCTGTAACGTCACCTTCCGTGGATTGTTCTCTAACGAAATACGTGATTAGGCAGCACTCTGTTAAAGAATTCTAAAAATGCTTTATAACCTTTATCTCGTCACACAATGACCATTTTCAGCCCCTTGGTCAAACCACTGATGGATGAAGGCTTCTGTGTGAGGGCCGTGGGGCGGGTTATTTGGCGATGCTGCACCACGCCGGTGGGCGGCGAGTTGGTGGAAACGGGCATCAACATGGATGTTCAATTAATTCATCTGCACTGCCCTCTGCTGCCCGCAACAGAGCTCCGCAGCAGCCTATACCTCACGCCACTCAGCGTTACCTGCTGTACCCACGCCACTCAGTGTTACCTGTACGCACACCACTAAAGTGTTACCTGCTGTACGCATGCCACTCAGTGTTACCTGTACGCACGCCACTCAGTGTTACCTGTACGCACGCCACTAAAGTGTTACCTGCTGTACGCACGCCACTCAGTGTTACCTGCTGTACCCACGCCACTCAGTGTTACCTGTACCCACGCCACTCAGTGTTACCTGCTGTACCCACGCCACTCAGTGTTACCTGTACCCACGCCACTCAGTGTTACCTGCTGTACCCACGCCACTCAGTGTTACCTGTACGCACGCCACTAAAGTGTTACCTGCTGTACGCACGCCACTCAGTGTTACCTGTATGCACGCCACTCAGCGTTACCTGCTGTACCCACGCTGTTAAGCGTTACCTGCTGTACGTACGCCACTCAAGTGTTACCTGCTGTACGTACGCTGTTCAGCGTTACCTGCTGTACCCACGCCACTCAACGTTACCTGCTGTACCCACGCTGTTCAGCGTTATCTGCTGTACACCCGCCGCTCAGTGTTATCAGTACGCACGCCGCTCAGTATTGCCAGCTTTAAAATAACTGAACAAAAAACAATCAATGACCTGGCTGGCGGTATGGTCTTGTGCACCACGCCATCGCATCGCCTCTCGTCCAGGCATCCGTGTGTCGTGTAGGGGCCCTGCCGTCAAACATGTGACATCAGCACATAGCCCAGCAGTGTCTCGACTGATCCGACCACTCACTGTTATTGTTGCTATTCGCCATCGTCTCCGATCCATCAAACAAAAGCTACAAATTATATTTGGACAATTTTGGCCATCGAACAAAGACGGTCACACGGCATCGCGCGCTTCTGAATGCGCTTTTGCGGCCTTTTGAAACGCTCTTCCTTCCAATATTAAGAAGCCACTGGAGCTGTGCACCTTTATATTATCTAGTTTGATAACTAATTTCTTTATAACTGGTTTTTGTATTTAGTTTCTTGTCTTTCCTGATTAGCACAGTTGGCATACGTACGGTGCAAAAGAAGTTAAAGATACATACATACAACCAAAGCGCCCTTGCAAACAAGATGTTCCATCTCAAAGAATATATCAGCAAAATATATTCTTATAAATAATAATGATAATGCAGAAATAGTTAGGAGATTACACAATAGAGGTCATGCAGAACAAGTTCACTCGACTGGAGATTTCTATCAGAGGGAACCCAATGGGAAAACAGCAGAGGATGTGTACCTAAGGCAGCTCATTGACAGGGGACTCAGCCAACAGTTAGGTTATAAAGATGCAGACGAGAGGTGATTACAATGCTTATGAAAAATTGAACTTGACCATGAAAACCAGCAAACAAATTTGTCCACTGCATAAAATCAGTATGTCACCTGTTATGATGTACACTTGAGGAACACGCACATTGAGAAAGGAAATGGGAGAAAGCACATACCTGTCAACCCATACGGTTTATCATATTCTTGTAAACAGGGAAATTGCGTTTTCAAGTCCATACGGTGTACAGCCGTTTCAATACGGGCAAAAAAATGTCTATTTGTTTGTGTTTCTCCCTTGTGATGGGACGTTGTAGGATGAACCCTGAGATTTATAAGGGCACGGGGTGACCAATAAGGTCTGAATTGGTCTGTAATAAGGTAGGCCACTGATAAGGAGTTGACAGGTATGGAAAGAAGTTGAAAAGTGCACAATAAAGCATGGGGAGGTACATGCTTGGAATAACACTGACACACAGAGAGAGGAACACAGTCCATTATAAAACACAATGATAGTTAGTTATATCATATTGACCGTACGATAAGTGGACTTATAAGTACACTCAAGAGATGTTTGTTACGTTATGGGCACATTATAAATATGTACGTATGTTGAACTTTTTTCGCGCCGTACGTAGCCAACCATGATAATCGGAAGTGCGGGGGGAAAGGACAACACACTGAATACAAAAAGCAGTTTTTGTTTGTTGCTGTTGTTGATCTATCGTTCAATAATAATTCTCAGTCAACGAATGTTGCACATTCGTACACACCTCATTGGTCACGTCTATGTCCACACTTGGGTCTTCTCTCGTCACCGGTGTGACCGTCACAAGGGGGGCTGCAAAAAAACACACAAAACGTCAATTAAAAATTACACCTACATGTTCTATTAAAACTGAACAATGTTTGATTTTACCAGGTAAGGCCGACTACACTATATGTGGAGGGAAAAAGTGAAGAACCTGCAGAAATATCCACATGACCACGGGGAGAGAGACACGTCAACTCCAAATATACAGACGTCAGGGTCGGGATCGAACCCACGACCTCCTGTATACCGGGCGAGATAGTTAACATCTCACCACCATGGCATCCCAGCATGTGCATACATTAAAAAAAACGTGCTTATCATTCAACTGGGCTTAAGTCTCATTTTCTGTATGTGTTCAGCTCCTGGCAATAATAATTTAGTTTTTATTGAGCTCATCACACGACCAACGAGGGGACGCGCGTGCAAGATTAGAGAGGGAGGCCTTTCAATTGCGTCCTCTGGGCTGGCATCTCTCCCCGTTTGGAGCATGCCTAGTGGCAATGATAACACGAAGTAACACAATTTTTGTTCCTGGGTAGAAAGTAATTGCTTATGCCTAAAAAGTATTTTAAAATAGCTATTATGCCCCACAAACTTTGCTTTTGTGACCAGGACAGTAAAATTTCAAAATGTACCTAATTTCAATGAGAAAACGGGAAAAGTTGTGTCTTTTCATTCACATAAAGTCAGAAAAAACAACATATGAATCAAAATAAATATGTATTTATACTAAAGTAATACAAAAATGACGACAAAATATTTTTAAGGGAATAGTTTTTCGAGATTTACGATTATATTGTAAATCACTTTCACGAATCAGCCCCCAAATGTAGGCTCCCATCATGTTCTCGTTATACTGTGCTTGGTAGCGGCGTTCAAAGTCCAGTATATCCTGGTGGAAGCGCTCGACTTGCTCCTCCGAGTACGCTCCCATGTTCTCTTTGAATTTAAAAAGATGAGCATCAAGGATATGGTCTTTGAGGGACATCCTACAGCCCATTGTGCCGTAGTTCTTCACCAAAGTCTGAACCAGCTCCATAGTTTTCGACCTTGTGATTGCCCAGGAAGCCAAGAACCACTTCGACAAAGCTGTTCCAAGCCGCTTTCTTCTTACTAGTGAGCTTCTTGGAAAATTCTTTGCACTCCAGGATCTTCTTTATCTGTGGTCCGACGTAGACACCGGCTTTGACCTTTGCCTCAGCTTAGGGAAGAAGTCTTGAAGGTACTTGAAGGCTGTCGACTCCTTATCTACAGCTCTGACAAATTGTTCCATAAGGCCCAATTTGATGTGCAGTTGTGGCATTAGCACCTTTCGGAGGTCCACCGGTGGCTTCCACTTGACGTTGTTCCTCCCCACAGAAAACTCGGTCTGCTGTAGCTAGTACCTGCCTGTGATAGTGCGCCTTGGTGTCCCTGCTGTACCAAAAACAAAGATAGTTGGGAAACTTGGTAAAACCGCCTTGGAAATCCATCAGGAATGCCACCATTGTGAAGTCTCCGATGACCTCCCAGCCGTACTCATCATACTTAAAGGTGTCCAGCAAGGTCTTGATGCTGTTGCAATCCTCTTTGAGGTGCACCGAGTGAGCCAGGGGAAGAGACGGGTACTTGTTACCATTATGGAGCAGCACGGCTTTGAGGCTCCTGGATGAGCTGTCAATGAAGAGGCGCCACTCATTCTGGTTATACGGCGATTCCGATTGCCTCGAACAGACTGGTCACATTGTGGCAGAAGCAAAGCCCATCTTGACGAGTGAAGAAGCTGCAAAAAGGTTGGTGGCGCTTCCTCTGATCTGCGACTTGCACACTTTATCCAACAAGTTCAACTGCTTGAGCCTAGACGTCAAAAGCTCGGCATTGGACTTGGTAAGACCAAGATCTGTGATCAAGTCGTTGAGGTATTTTTGGTTAGGGTAGTATGGGTTTCTCTCCTCAGCTCCACCTCTGAAATTGTCATCTGGATCTACGTCTTCCTCGCTCTCTGAATTGCTGCTCTCTTCTAAAGATGGCTGCTCTCTCTTCGGAGGAGTGGGTACGAGGAGCTCATGGCAGTGGGGCCCCGAGGCAATGGATGAAGGAAGGTCCGGATCCGTGATAGCAGGTGCATTCTTGCCAGTCCGACGATTGGAAGGGTCCACCATGCAGAAGTAGTAGTTGCTTGAGTGGTCAGTGGAAATATGCCTTGTAGGCCTCACACATCTTAGCAGATGCTTCCACTGAGTACTTTTTCGCTCTTGTCTTGATAAATTGGCCGCAGACATAGCAAAATGTGTTTGCCTGCAGCCTCTTGATGCCATCTCAGAAAAATGCAGATATGTATCCACTTAGGCAGCTGGAACTAAGCTGAACTGGTGGGCTTTAAGGCCCCTGTATTTATACTACTATTATATTACTGGAAAGTTCTAGAATGTTCTAGAAGTTACTCCAAGTTTACTCAGCACTTAATCTATCTATAATGTTCTGATAAACAGGTAAATTTCATAAGTATCACTGTCCTGGTCACAAAAGCAAAGTTTGTGGGGAATAATAGCCATTTTATGTACTTTTGAGGCATAAGCAATTAGGAAATAACACTTCTACCCAGGAAAAAAAAAAAATGTATTAGTGTAATTAAAATTATTACACAACTTCATTGAGAATATGTTCACAACAGATGTATTTTACGCCTTAGCTGTAGTTCCGTACACACTGGAATCCCAGGTACTAGAAAAATTTACATGAAATCTGACCCTTTGGGAGTCAATAAAATCGAATTGGAACATGCAGTATACATTACGTTCGTAGAACGTGAGGCTATCACGAAGGCGCTGTTTCACAGACAATTAAGAGTCTGCCAGTGAGAAGTGATCTTGTTATGTGGTTTAACCCAATTAAGTAATTTACAGGAAATGTTTAAAAATGTGGCAAATGGACCGTGACACCAGTGCACACGACCTAACTCGTTTAAATAACTTCATAGAACCTTTAATGCACACCTATATGAAGCAGATTGCGTGTATTTTATGGTCACCACATTCTTCAGATTACAAGATCCGCCGGAAAGTCAAATGCAGCCCAAACATGTCCCCAGTTTCAATTGCGTAATACAAATAAGGTCTCACACACACACAAAGTACCGGATTGCAAGATACCACCAACTTTTCCTTTCAAATACATGGGTAAAAAGTGCAATTTACAATCTTAAGATTGTGGTAATACATCCACAGTATGAACCAGGGTGGCCGCTGGGCTCGAACAGAGTACATCTGTAACAAGTGGCAAATGGGCTACCACTCAGTCGTGCCACCGTCCGCATGGAGTGGCCTCCCGTTGCCACGAAACAAAGATCCCCTGTAGGCTGTTATTGAGCACCTATGAAGGCCAACACGGGCACACAAGAGGGTGGTGAGGGTAGCATCATGCCCGGTTGCCTTTTATCTCCCCAGTGTTGAAGTTTCCACACTGCACGAGATGCTCATTTAAGTCCAAGTTAGCCTAGGGGAGGGCCCAGGACGAATTCTCAAATCACTGATCACCAATATGATCCATATCCAGGAATCGAACCTGAATCATCAACCCGAGTCATCAGGTTCGTAACACGGCGTGCCAAGGCTGAGTCGGCCTTGGGCAGGCCCACCACCGATTCGTGCATTCATCTACTTATCCATAATATATATTTTTTGGGTTAGATCGCATAAGTATAAATGTGTCGTTAAACCTGCCACCACCCGACACAGCCAATTAGTAAGGTTTGTAACGTAAACAGAACATGCCTGATTCGTTACTAGCACAGCACACCGGTGTGTTGGAGAGCAAATCTACATTTACAATCCGAGTACGTTTCGCCAGTAATTACAACTAGCGTCATCAGGCGGACAGGCAAATTTGATCTACTGACGTTGGCCATTGCATGTATGTATGTTGAACTTCGCCCGCAACGTACGCATCCAACCATGCTAATCGGATTTTCAGGGGCAAAGACAGCAATCTAAACACAAAAAATAGCTCCAAAGAAATGAGTTTTAAATCTAAGTTTAGGGGGTATTGGACGTGAGTCACCTGGTTTGGAGTGCAATTCATTAACCACTTACACTAGTGCTCCCCACGTGTTACTACACACACACAGAGCGCAGCTGTGGGAATGCGACGTCGAGAAACAGGAGGCTTGCCTGTGAGCTCGCCGGTCGTGTGATTGTCGAGCGTGTCGAACGATGTGTCCAGCTTGAGCGGCTGGTTGCAGCGCTGGCACACGAAGCTCACGTGCGTGGTACTCCCCGCGTGTGAAACCGACGTCTCCATGGCTTCTCCTCCTTTGACTCCGCGGCGATCTGCGTGCTTCAAGAAGGTGAAACCATCTCAGCGATGCGGTCATGTCAAAGATTGCAATGAATAATCAATGACAGATAGCACAATTGTTTTTATAATGGTCAGCCACTGACTATTCGACTCCCCACGCCGTCACCACCCCGCACGGTTCACTGCGGCTACCGTCCATCTAGCTCGCTCCTGCGCATGAACTGATCTCATCGCTCCATCTCCATGGTGGCCGGGCCTCTGACGAATTATCTACTTTGGATGCCGTTCCATCACAATTCTTGTCCATGTGCCATCATCCCGTCTAGCGATGTGTCCGAGCCAAACCCAACTTAACTCTATACATTTTCTTTCCGACTGTATTATACAGTAAAAATATTGAATGTGCGGATGGCCAATGTACAACGGCTCAGTCACATCCTTCCAAGTGCAGACAACGAAAGACTGCTCCACGCATTTGTTTTATCCTGCATTGACCCTGAGCAAGCTCCTAAACAGGCCGCAGTACGTTCAAAATGCGGCCGCCAGGGTGCTAACTGGTACAAACTTTAAGAATCACATCACACCTATGCTCCTGTCCCTTCACTGATTTTAATATTTTCTTGCTCATATTCAAGGCCTTAAATGGGCTTGCTCCTCACTACATTTATGACTTCATTCAGCCATATATTTTCCATCAAGATCATGAGGATCCTCAGATTGTGCTTTGCTCACCGCCACCACGGTCTAGGCTTCACAAATGGAGTGGCGGTGACTTCGCAATTGCCGCACCTCAACTCTGGAACTCCTTGCCCCGTCGAGGTCGGGACTTAGAGGCACTACAAATCTCGACTAAAAATATATCCGTTTAAAATGTCTCTCTCTCTTTAGTTATTTTCAAACGTCATTCTGACTTCTTTCCTTGGTGGCTGTTAAACTATTTTCTGCATTTCCATGCATAGCGGCCGGATAACGATTGTTTAAGGGCGCTTTATAAATGTCAAATATTATTATTAACGCTAGAAACGTCTTGTGGCATGGAGATCCTTAAGTGTTTTCGAGTTAAAATTCAGGAGGGTCCCGGCTACGTTGCGACGTTTCGCCAAATTCCACGAATGAGAGTCTGGCTCCGTGCGGGTGGTTCTTCGGAACCCGGAGAGACAAACCCAAGTCAGTTTAACACGTAGACTTTCACGACCAATATCATCCATAATACAGGGTTTTTTTGGGTTATATCGCGTAAAAATGTGTCGTTAAACCCACCACCACCCGACATAGCCAATTATCAAGGTTTGTCATGTAAACAGAACACGCCAATTCGAGCAAAGCCACAACATTTACAATCTGAGTGCTCAGATTGTAACGAATTGGCGTGTTCTGTTTACGTGACAAACCTTACCAACATTGGCTGTGTCGGGTGGTGGCGGGTTTAACCACACATTCATATACTTAAGCGATCGAACCCAAAAACCCCAAGTCGTGCACGCTGTGTAGGAAGGGGGTTAATTCTAGATTTGAAGTTTTCGTGACTGCAAGGATTCATACTCTTTGGTGTAGGACACACTTAAGCAGTTGTGCTTTCGCTAAGTTGTCCCCACCTGAAGGAGGACGCTTGTGTTGCGCCCGAAACGTCGTGGTTTAATTTATTTAAATGTTTTACCTACGTGACTTTACCGAAAAAACCAAAGAATAGGAAGGGGGTTTACACAGTGGCACTGACAACCTCCAGGTGCACACCTCGCAGCGCCTCCACCACAAACCCTGTGGCAAACCACGTGGTTGGTTGGTGTTGGTGGTAGATACCAATCCAGGTGCTTGCCAGGCTGAGAGCTACCCTTGCTTGGCTTCTGAGATTCAAACTCTATATAGTGGTAATAGCAAGAGGTTTCAACATGGTTTTATTTTATTTTAACAGGTAAGGCCAACTGAGCTGTAATAGCTCCCTTTTCAGAACCTGTTTCATGTCAGTTATAAGACAGTTTGACTGGAGACAAAACGCAAAAGTCTATACAAGTCTATGTAAGTCTATATATATAAAGTATATCAGGAATACTAGAAATGTCAATACAATACATACTGTCCTGCATTTTTAACATAAGCTTGATTGTATTACATCGAGTCTTGAGGCTTTCCTGGAAAAATAAATTACATAATTATTGACATACGGTACCGTACTACTGCCAACAAGTGCGATTGACGCGTGAATCCGTAGGACGTAGCCTCGGCCCATCATCACTCCGGGTCGATAAAACGAATTCCACTTTGCGGTGGCGATCAGCAGTCAGCTTTTTTAACTTTTGGGTTACAACGTGGGCTCACAGCCAAGTAAAGTACGGTTCTGCGAAGACCACAGTTCGAGTCCCAACCCCGGCTGCTAACAACAACAACAATCCCACTTCACTACAACAACTCGCCATTGACCAGGGCGGTGAAGTATGGTCAAACGACGCTCGCACGACCCACGACGACACAGCGTTGGTTTTTAAGGCCCTTTCATCCAGCAGCGAATTGAACAATATTGTATAGACACCGGTGTCTATACAATGTGGCACATTGTATAGACACCGGTGTCTATACCACATTGTATAGACACCGGTGTCTATACCACATTGTATAGACACCGGTGTCTATACCACATTGTATAGACACCGGTGTCTATACCACATTGTATAGACACCGGTGTCTATACCACATTGTATAGACACCGGTGTCTATACCACATGGTATAGACACCGGTGTCTATACCACATTGTATAGACACCGGTGTCTACACCACATTGTATAGACACCGGTGTCTATACACATTGTATAGACACCGGTGTCTATACCACATTGTATAGACACCGGTGTCTATACCACATTGTATAGACACCGGTGTCTATACCACATTGTATAGACACCGGTGTCTATACCACATTGTATAGACACCGGTGTCTATACCACATTGTATAGACACCGGTGTCTATACCACATTGTATAGACACCGGTGTCTATACCACATTGTATAGACACCGGTGTCTATACCACATTGTATAGACACCGGTGTCTATACCACATTGTATAGACACCGGTGTCTATACCACATTGTATAGACACCGGTGTCTATACCACATTGTATAGACACCGGTGTCTATACCACATTGTATAGACACCGGTGTCTATACCACATTGTATAGACACCGGTGTCTATACCACATTGTATAGACACCGGTGTCTATACCACATTGTATAGACACCGGTGTCTATACCACATTGTATAGACACCGGTGTCTATACCACATTGTATAGACACCGGTGTCTATACCACATTGTATAGACACCGGTGTCTATACCACATTGTATAGACACCGGTGTCTATACCACATTGTATAGACACCGGTGTCTATACCACATTGTATAGACACCGGTGTCTATACCACATTGTATAGACACCGGTGTCTATACCACATTGTATAGACACCGGTGTCTATACCACATTGTATAGACACCGGTGTCTATACCACATTGTATAGACACCGGTGTCTATACCACATTGTATAGACCCGGTGTCTATACCACATTGTATAGACACCGGTGTCTATACCACATTGTATAGACAACCGGTGTCTATACCACATTGTATAGACACCGGTGTCTATACCACATGTATAGACACCGGTGTCTATACCACATTGTATAGACACCGGTGTCTATACCACATTGTATAGACACCGGTGTCTATACCACATTGTATAGACACCGGTGTCTATACCACATTGTATAGACACCGGTGTCTATACCACATTGTATAGACACCGGTGTCTATACCACATTGTATAGACACCGGTGTCTATACCACATTGTATAGACACCGGTGTCTATACCACATTGTATAGACACCGGTGTCTATACCACATTGTATAGACACCGGTGTCTATACCACAATGTATAGACACCGGTGTCTATACCACATTGTATAGACACCGGTGTCTACACCACATTGTATAGACACCGGTGTCTACACCACATTGTATAGACACCGGTGTCTATACCACATTGTATAGACACCGGTGTCTATACCACAATGTATAGACACCGGTGTCTATACCACATTGTATAGACACCGGTGTCTACACCACATTGTATAGACACCGGTGTCTATACCACATTGTATAGACACCGGTGTCTATACCACATTGTATAGACACCGGTGTCTATACCACATGGTATAGACACCGGTGTCTATACCACATTGTATAGACACCGGTGTCTATACCACATGGTATAGACACCGGTGTCTATACCACATTGTATAGACACCGGTGTCTATACCACATTGTATAGACACCGGTGTCTATACCACATTGTATAGACACCGGTGTCTACACCACATTGTATAGACACCGGTGTCTACACCACATTGTATAGACACCGGTGTCTATACCACATTGTATAGACACCGGTGTCTATACCACATTGTATAGACACCGGTGTCTATACCACATGGTATAGACACCGGTGTCTATACCACATTGTATAGACACCGGTGTCTATACCACATTGTATAGACACCGGTGTCTATACCACATTGTATAGACACCGGTGTCTATACCACATTGTATAGACACCGGTGTCTATACCACATTGTATAGACACCGGTGTCTATACCACATTGTATAGACACCGGTGTCTATACCACAATGTATAGACACCGGTGTCTATACCACATTGTATAGACACCGGTGTGCTAACACCGGTGTCTACACCACATTGTATAGACACCGGTGTCTATACCACATTGTATAGACACCGGTGTCTATACCACATTGTATAGACACCGGTGTCTATACCACAATGTATAGACACCGGTGTCTATACCACATGGTATAGACACCGGTGTCTATACCACATTGTATAGACACCGGTGTCTATACCACATTGTATAGACACCGGTGTCTATACCACATTGTATAGACACCGGTGTCTATACCACATGGTATAGACACCGGTGTCTATACCACATTGTATAGACACCGGTGTCTATACCACATTGTATAGACACCGGTGTCTATACCACATTGTATAGACACCGGTGTCTACACCACATTGTATAGACACCGGTGTCTATACCACATTGTATAGACACCGGTGTCTATACCACATTGTATAGACACCGGTGTCTATACCACAATGTATAGACACCGGTGTCTATACCACAATGTATAGACACCGGTGTCTATACCACATTGTATAGACACCGGTGTCTATACCACAATGTATAGACACCGTGTCTATACCACATTGTATAGACACCGGTGTCTATACCACATGTATAGACACCGGTGTCTATACCACATTGTATAGACACCGGTGTCTATACCACACCGTCTACTCTTGAGTGTGTGTGACACCGTCGCCTCGTAGTGTGACATACAGTGGTGAAGTATGGACCAAACGGGCGGAGTGAGTCAACAACAAAACGACCACCACCCAACCTAACATCGATTACGACCGTGACACACTCTACGTTGTGTCTAGCAGACACACAACAATGATAAACTAGCGAGAGAACAACAACAACAGCAGCAACATCAACAACAACACGGCAGACTTATTGCTTACTCCGTGTGAGGGCCGCTTCAGCACAACATCCCACACCAACACCACCAGCACCAGCGCTCGGCTTCTCTAAGACTCTAAAGACATCTTCATCATCACCACCATCATCATCATCGCAGCAGCAGCAGCAGGAGAAGCTCGTATCTTCGGTGTTCGCTCCAACCCGAACAAATGTTACAACAATCGCAGTGGTGGTGATGATGATGATGGTGATGATACACGAAGTGGGAACGTCGGCTGGCGATTCAGGATTTTTTTTTTACGAAGTATTCCACCCCTCCCCTCTTCAGCCCGAAGTAGATTCGGCGGAAATCACATGCTGAACAGTTTTTTTTAGGTTTTTTTTAGATTACAGCTTCCACTAGGGAGGAGATGTGAAGAGAGGAAGAGGCTGGATTTAGTGTGGCGTGCGTGGTGACGTCGCCGCGTGCGTGGTGACGTCTCCGCGTGCGTGGTGACGTCTCAGCGTGCGTGGTGACGTCTCCGCGTGCGTGGTGACGTCTCAGCGTGCGTGGTGACGTCTCCGCGTGCGTGGTGACGTCACAGCGTGCGTGGTGACGTCTCGGCGTACGTGGTGACGTCGACGCCGTACGTGGTGACGTCACAGCGTGCGTGGTGACGTCTCAGCGTACGTGGTGACGTCCCAGCGTGCGTGATGACGTCTCCGCGTGCGTGGTGACGTCTCAGCGTGCGTGCTGACGTCTCAGCGTGCGTGCTGACGTCGACGCCGTACGTGGTGACGTCACAGCGTGCGTGCTGATGTCATGGCGTACGTGCTGACGTCTCAGCGTGCGTGGTCACGTCCCAGCGTGCGTGATGACGTCCCAGCGTGCGTGCTGACGTCATAGCGTACATGCTGACGTCTCAGCGTGCGTGGTGACGCCTCCGCGTGCGTGCTGACGTCATAGCGTGTGTGCTGACGAACGTCGCCGCGTACGTGGTGACGTCTTCGCGTGGCGACATTTATAGATTCGGGGTGACCTCGCCGCTTCCACGTAATGACGTCGCCGCGTCTACGTGATGACGTTGCCGCGTCTACGTAATGACGTCGTCGCGTCTACGTAATGACGTCGCCGCGTACACGGAATGACGTCACCGCGTACACGTAATGACGTCGCCATGTAAAAGTAATGACTTCCCCGCGTGCGTGATGACGACACCGCGTGCGCGCGATGACGTCGCTGGCGCCGCGTGGGGTTCAACAATTGAAATGTTTTCATATCACAGGTGATTGTTTTTATTTCATTTCTATTATTACTTTTATTAATTTTAATTTCATTTTTTACCTACGTGACTTTACCGAAAAAACTAAGAGTATGAATCCTTGCAGTCACGAAAGCTTCAAATCTAGAATTGGAATTTTTATTCGAGGCTGGAGGAATCCGATGAGCTATGAAGCTCTTTTATACACCGAATGTCTCCCGTGAAGAGAGGAATAGGGGGTCAGAACGTTACAAAAAAAAAACAATACAAAAATAAAGTGTAGGAAATATATATAGAAATAAAACTAAACTTTGCACAATCTTACCAGGTAAAGCGGACTGTGATATTAACTTACTTTTGAACTGTGCAAAATTATAGCAACAAAATAATCTAAATGCATGTGTAGCCTTAACAGACTGTAGGGCCAAGTGCATTTCGCAAGTAGCACCTACACACATAGGGGCCGTCCATAAATGACGTCACGCGATTTTTGACCCCCCCCCCCCTCGTCACACGGCGTCACAAAAAGTCAGACCCCCCTCAAATATGACGTCACAAAGCTCTGCCCCCCCCCCCCCCAAATAAAACATGCTTCAAATCGCTTTAAACTATTGTCATTGTAGTGCGTATTAATGTGGCGCTGCACTCTGATGTTATAGGAGAACACATTTATTAAAAAATATATATTTAAGTAGAACGTGTTGTCTATATTTAAAGTTGTGCATTTTGACGTGACGTCACATTTCTCAACCCCCCCCCCCCCCCTCGTCACACATCGTCACAAATATCTGACCCCCCCTAGGTGCGTGACGTCATTTATGGACGACCCCATACACATGAACATACGTATACACAAAGACAAAGCTCACCCGTGTAGCCTCAACACACTTTCGGGACAAGTGCTGTTAGTGAGTGGAGTGGCCGGCACCACGCCCGACCGCCTTTGTCTCCCCAGTGCTGCTTATATGAAACACACCGCTGCACCTAGGTACTCATTTAAGGCTGAGTCGACCTAGGGGAGGGGAGAGTTACTCGGACAGGGGTTCAGATAACAATCGAGAATCGAACTCGGGTGTTTGTAGGGTCGAGGTTTCCTTGCTGTTCTCTCTCTCCTCTCTTGTGCTTCATTCTTTCTCGTCCTCTGTTCTGCCGGAACAGGATGTGATGCCACACAGTGGCCGCTCTCTCCTGCACCACCACCACCATCACCACCACCCACCCACCCACGTGTAACAAGGGCTCCCTCTCTCGCTCTCTCTCTCTCTCGGAAGAAAGAAAACGCGCGGGAAGAAACAACAGCAGCTTCGGAGTCAAGCAAATGTTCAGATTGTTCTCGTTATGGCGACTTGTACAAGGTATACATACACCACACACACACACCACACACTCTACACACACCACACACAAACACCACACACTCTACATACTCTACACACACCACACACAAACACCACGCACACCACACACAAACACCACACACCACACGTGTAAGACACACACACACCACACACATAGCATACAACACACACACACCACACAGACATCACACACACACACCACTCACACGTGTAAGACACACAAGACACGTGTCGAGTGTGTTGTGTGACACGTGTAGCGGGGAGCGGTGGCGCAGCGGTTAGCGCTACGCTGCGCTACTGAACCCGGCGATTCCGGGGTTCGATTCCCGCTCACGGCCACCCACCAACGAACACCCAAAGTGACGATTATCAGAACCGGTCCTGGGCCATCCCCCTAGGTCGACTCGGCCTCAAATTACTTAGGGGAAGACAAAGGCGGCCGGGCGTTGCGTGGTGCTGGCCACCCCACACGTGCTGCTTACTCGCGAAGAGCACTTGCCCCAACAGTCTGTTGAGGCTACACGGGGGGGGGGGGTGGGTGGGATCTTTACCTTTGTGTGTGGCTCACGTTTCGTGCTACGGATTAAATAACCAGGGGACCGTCCATAAATGACGTCACGCACCTAGGGGGGGGGGGTCAGACATTTGTGACGAGGGGGGGGTGAGAAATGTGACGTCACATCAAAATGCGCAACTTTAAATAAATATAGACAACACGTTCTACTTAATTAAATATACTTTTTTTTATAAATGTTTTCTCCTGCAACATCAGAGTGCAGCGCCACATTAAATACGCACTACAATGACAATAGTTTAAAGCGATTTGAAGCATGTGTTTTTTTTAGGGGGGGGGGGGCAGAGCTTTGTGACGTCATTTGAGGGGGGGGTCTGACTTTTTGTGACGCCGTGTGACGAAGGGGGGGGGGGGTCAAAAATCGTCCAAAATCTTGTGACGTCATTTATGGGACAGACACTCTGTACAAGTGCGGCCACTTGTATCACTCCACTGCTGGATGAAAGCCTCTCCCTCACCGCCCCACGTGGTTCAAACTTGTGGGGAGCGGTGGCGCAGCGGTTAGCGCCACGCTGCTCTCCGATGTCGGCCACCCGAGTTCCATCCCTACTCACGGCCACCACCACCAACAACAACCCAGTGACGAACATCTGAAGCGGTCCTGGGCCTCACCTCCCCTCCACCCCTAGGTCGACTCAGCCTCAAATTGGTACCTGGTGGAGGTGTGTAGTAAACATCTCCACTAGGGGAGACAAAGGCGGCCGGGCGTGGTGCTGGCCACCCACCCACCCCCACTTCGTGTGCCACAGTGCCGGCGTTCTCGCTAACAGCACTTGCCCCAACAGTCTGCTTAGGTTATACGGGGGAACTTTGTCTTGACCATACTTCACCACTCTGGTCAGTCCGGATTGTACTTAAAGATAACAACTACGACGTCGTATCCAGATTCGATTCAAGAAGCGAGGTTTTTTTGTTTAAAAAAGTTTTTGTTTAATTTATCGGCCTCGTGGCTGGCGGTGTCAATTGAATCGTTTGCAAACGACGTAAATGTAAACGTGTTCCCACACGATTCCATGTAATGCATCACAATCTTAGTGATAATCCACGGTATATTCCAGCGGTCGGGAACCTATGGCTCGCGAGCCATATATGTATGGCTCTTCCAGTGACGGCATATGGCTCCCAGACAATTTTGAGTTGAAAAAAATAATAATAATAAAAATACAAAATCTGTTTGGAACTGATTTTAAAATACTTGTGATATTGTTTAATAATACTGTGTCATTTTAAAGTAAACAGAAATTAGTTTTGAAGATACATTTCACGGGTCACGCCTGCATGAAGCTCAACCTCACCAAGTCGTATGAACCAGACTACAAGGCCATCAGCAAAACCATGCAGCACCAGCAGTCGCATTAAAAGTAAGACATATTTAATTTATTATACGTTAAAAATACTATATGGCTCTCAATGAAATACATTTTGAAATATTTGGCTTTTATGGCTCTCCCAGTCAAAAAGGTTCCCGACCCCTGGTCTATTCGATTAATCGATGTAGACTGACAGCACGTGGGTTATGCTCTCTGTTGATATCCATGTATATAAATAAATGCCTTCATGTGTACGTCTCAAAAAGCGCCAAGGTGCTTCCCGACCAGGTAGAAAGTTGACATTTGGTACACGGCTTTTCGGACACAAACAACAGGAATAAAAATAAGAAAATATGAGATATTTTATTTAAAAACCTCCAAATCTCAATTGTTAAGTGCCCCATGAACATGTTTGTGGGTGTCATTCAGAAACCGTTCAAAATATAAGATTGCGGGGTTTTTTTCGTTTTTAAAAGAACTCAACCGAAAATAACGTTGAAGCGAGAACCATTGTTCTATATTTTTTTTTTTATCTTTCGGGTTAAAGCGGTTTTGGATGAATAAAGAAGCATTTTATGTTCAAATCTGAATAATCTGGAAAAATAATAGAATCTCTAAATGGAGCGGTTTCTGTTGAAGCAAGTCGCCAGCAAATATTTTTTGCAGAAAAAAAACAAATGTTAGGAGTAGTTAGCGTCTGATCGTAGATAAAAATTGTGAAAGAATCATATCAGCTTAATGATGAAATTTCTTTAAAACGTTTGCCTGGCGAAGACAATCTTCATGAACTATCAGTCAGTATATGACGTCCACAACAAGCATTAATATTGCTAAGTGCACAGTGCGTGTAATACGTTGTCAGCATCTGTAATATTCTATTGGCTCTTGATCAGCCATGCTCCTCTGTCTTGTTTACAGCCATACATCGGTGGTGGAAATTCCACATCGAAAAGGGAGGGCAAGTTGACACATAAAATCACTACTGCGGGCTTCAAAACTTGGTTACTGATTTTATACTCGTGACTGAAACCAGGATTCTAATCCAGGATCTCAGCTGTGCCAAGCCCAGTGCTCTGAGCGAGATGTCAACTACCTCGCCAGGTATACAGGAGGTTGTGAATTCAATCCCTGACCCTGATGCCTGCTGCTGTATAGTTGGAGTTTGCGTGTCTTCTCTCCCCGTGGTAACATGGTTTTTTCTCCGAGTCCTCCGGTTTTTCTTTCCACATTTAGAATCAACATGCTTTTACAGTATTTGTCGGCTGCTATAAATTTCCACATGCTAAGCCACTTTGTTGGGGCATCATTTGTGGCCAGGTCGCTTCTGAAAAAGAGCTACATAGCTCAGTGGGCATCACCTGGTAAAATAAAATCCTAAAACTCGCAGATTGACAGAATAATCCCGGGAAACACCCAGGCATAGTTTTTTTTTAAAAATAGTTTTCCACAACCTTATCCGGAATGTTCTATCAATATAACTTATTTTTGATTTCGCTCAGAGATCCTCACTGAGTCTCGAGACTTTTCCATGAGGGTCCTGTTGAGTTTTCGCAGGAAGGGTGACAGGGGGCGATATTGCTGCTGCTCGTGCAGCTGCTCTGTAATCCCACTTGAGTCATTTGGAGGTCATTCTTTTTAGCATTGAGATGTTCGGCCAATATAAATGACATTGTGTGGCTGGTGTGTTTAGTGGGGAGCGGTAGTGTCGTTGTTAGCGCAATGAACCCGGCGACCCGAGTTCGATTTCCCGCTCACGGCCAACACCAGTGACGACTATTTGAACTGGTCGGGGTAGTGATAGTGGTTGGGGTAGTGATGGGGTAGTAATAAGGGTAGTAATATGGGTAGTAATAGGGGTAGTAGGGGTAGTGATCGGGTTTGCGGTAGTGATAGGGGTTAGTGATAGGGGTTGGGATAGTATTATTTAATTGATTTTACTAGATAAGGGTTACTGACCTATACAGCTCTTTTTCAGAAGCGACCTGGCCACAAATGATAGCTCAACGAAGTGGCTTATCATCACGTGGACATTTATAGCAGCCAAATACGCTAAACGCATGTTTCTAAATGTGGAGGGAAAAACCGGAAGACCTGGACAAAAATCCACGTGCCCATCAGGAGAACATGCACACTCAAAATATACAGCAGGCGTCAGGGTCGGGATCGACACACGACCTCCTGCATACCAGGCGAGGTAGTTAACATCTCGCCACCACGTTGCCATCTCACCACCGCGGTGCCATCGTGATAGGGGTAGGTCGGGTCGTAGATGGCGGCAAGGCGTAGCAGGAGGACGGTCTAGGGAGAAGAGATGGTGCTATCACAAAACAGAGCTATCGCAGGACCTGAGTTATCACAGAACTGTTTTTCTGAAGTCTCAAGTGGCCTCTTGTATCCACACTCGAAGTGTGCATTTTCCCACCCGCCCTGCCACGGAGAAATGTCCATTGCATGACAATCTCACGTATCCTTAAATTTCACAGATCTGGAATTTAGCCAATTTAAAGCAAAAGTACATTTAATGTAATAATTGTTTTTATGTTGTGCAGTAATTGCTGATTGGGCTAAGACCATCAACTCACTACACTCGAGAAACCTGGTTCAATCACGGGTGGCTGAAACCCGAATTCAAACCCAACCTTGGCAGCAGGTTGTGGGCTCAGCGCTTCGTTCTCTGAGCCAACCCGGCCACTTCACCTCTTTTATTATTAATGTTTTGTAAAAAAAAATAACTTGCTTATTTGCGTAGTCTTAAACGTGATGTGTTAAAAAAATATCCTCAAAATGAACGCGTTGTTGTGAACGCTGCTCATTTCCTGGGCTCGTCACACACAAGGGGGAACCGCCGGGAATTGGAACGGAGGTTACAATAATCCGCTTCAATCGGATCAGCGAGTGCACGCAAGCTCACAGAAGGTACTCTGGGGAGGTGCAAGTGCTCTTCTTTTTTTTGTTGCCGGTGGCTAGGTGAGAATTACAGTAAACAACGAGCTGCTAGTCAGAGGCACATCCACACACATGCACACACGCGCACACGGACGGGCGCACACTTGTTGAACGGTTCACAAGACGAAGACCACCGCTAAGGGTGAGTACGCGCCATATCAGACGCACACGCGTTTCGAAGGGCTTCGATTTATTGTTTTAGAAGACCGTCATGGCCGAGTTTCATTTTAAAATCACCTAGTAGTAGGTGTTTACCCTTTAAACTGGTACAAAAACTTGACACCTTTATACAAGGCATCACGTTTGTAATAACCACAAAACAAGCAGTCAAAATGCAAACAAAAAGAAACAACTCTGATAATTATATGCACTGTCCTTGACATATCATTATCAGAGTTGTTTCTTTTTGTTTGCATTTTGACTGCTTGTGTTGTGGTTATTGCAAACATGATGCCTTGTATAAAGGTGTCCGTTTTTGTACCAGTTTAAAGGGTTAAAACCTACTACTATATTTTGCCACTGGTAAAGGAGGTCTCATAGTTTAAAATCACCGTTAACTGTAATCATCATAATCAGCCATTGCCTATCCACTTTCCGGATGAAGGTCTCCCCTCCCCACGTCACCATCAATCGTGGTGCGACGCTGCTCAACATCCATCGCGCTCCTCCTTGCGCGTGAGCCGATCTCATCGATTCGTCGACTTCGCTCACTTTTTGGCTGTCAGTGCGTCGTTTGTCTCGGCCGCCTGAGGTCCATTTTTGGCCAGAGCTACCACCATCAGTGACGAGAAACATCCTGAATAAGTCCATGGGTTCTTCATCAACCCGCGCTGACAACGGCGTAAAGTATGCATAATATAGTTTTTCTTCTTGGTTCTTTCGGTAAAGTCACGTAGAATGGAAATAATAAAATAATTAAAATAAAACATAATAAAATCATTCTCACGACGTTTCGGCCACAACGCAAGTGGATAGGCAATGGCTGCTTGCGTTGTGGCCTGAAACTGTCGTGAGAATTATTTTAATGTTTTGTTTTTATTATTTTATTATTTCCATTCTACGTGACTTTACCGAAAGAACCAAGAAGATGAATCCCTGCAGTCACGAAAGCTTTAAATCGAAATTTAATATAGTTTTTTTTCGAGTTAGATTGCGTGAATTTTAAATGTGTCAGTTAAATCCGCTGCCACCCTACACAGCCAATTAGTAAGGTTTGTCGCGTAAACAAAACATGGCAATTCGTTACCATTTCAGCACTCCAGTGTGTTGGAGAGTAAAGCCACTGCAACATTTACAATTCGAGTACTCGCGGTGTGCTGAACTAGTAACGAATTGGCATGTTTTGTTTACTTGACAGACCTTACTAATTGGCTGTGTCGGGAGGTGGTGGCGGGTTTATCGACACATTTATATTTACGCGATCTAACCCAAAACAAACTCTGTGATGGTATCGGTCGTGAAAGCTGACTACTGCGTGTTTAAACAGCGTGAAGTTTGGTTAATCAACCCCCACGACCAACACAGCCAGGGGGAGGGCCTAAATTCAGCAGTGGATTGACAAAAACACTGCTTTTTATTATTGTTAAAGTGTTATATTTCCAATACGTGTGTGTTTTTTCCCATCATTCAGTTATACAAGGTGGTAAATTGTAATTATATTGTACGGGATTTTTTTTTATCACACTTTCCAATGAATGTTCCTTTGGTGCAAATGGCTTTCTGTTCTTGGATTTATGATTGCAATCAAGACCTCGCTTGAATGCGGTGAGAAACTAAAATTAAGGTGGATCGAGAGCAGTTTGATAGCACTGGTGACTCATAGAAACATCTATGGGACCCTTTATGCCAGCCTTAAGATGATGAAAAATCCATAGGCTTATTCATCTTTTCATCATCTTGATGCTGGCAGAAAGGGTCCCATAGATTAAACGTCTCGACCCGAGCCATGAATGCTTTGATATGTGCATTGTTCTTGTGCTGATCGCCTTTTGGCGTTTTTTAGTCTAACACTGGTGAGGCAAGACATAAGAAGTTCAACATACATACTATGTTAAACTTCAAACTTGATTTGAAGCTTTCAGTGACTGCACGAATTACTCTTTGGTTCTTTCGGTAAAGTCGCGTAGAAAGAAAATAAATGAAATATAGAAAAGGACGTTTCGATTGCAGCACAAGCAACCGTCATCAGGTAGAACACAAACCTAGTGAACTTAGAAATACAATGCAATACAACACAGAGAGTCCACTAACACAACAGTCAGCACCTTACCTGATTGATTACGTTCTTCCGAAGATTGCTAAATTTGAGAGAGAGACGAAACACAGACATGGAGACACACAGAGAGACACACTAAGCAGAGAGAGACGACACAGAGAGAGAGACACACAACATAGACACACAGAGACCCAACGCCTCTTAGGCGTATTCTATTATTGAAATTATTTTCTTTGTATGTGACTACCGAAAGAACCAAAGAGTACGTTAAACTTCTTTTGCGCTGTGCGTAGCCAACCGTGCTAATCCAAGGTGCGGCGGGGGGGTGGAAGGACAACAAAATAAACACAAAATGCAGTTCTGAAGAAACGAGTTACCACTGCAATTTCACGGCATTCAATCTGCGCCGCCTTGCAAGAGACACTTAAAGACCTCCACCCACCACCACCTTCCCCGGCTGCTTTAGAGCAACGCTGAGTTTGGCTGGGGCATCTCAGAGTCACGGTCTTTAATGTCTTGTGAAATACTGCGTGCATTACAAATTGCATTGCTATGATTATTATTGTTACTACTGCAGAGCCCGGAGGGGTGATTGTAAGTGTGCTTGCTTAGGGCGCGTCAATCTAGCTCTCTCACGTAAGCTGATTTAATTTACTAGACAAAACTTTTTGCTTCACCACGCAAGGTCCCACTGAGCTGTGTAGCTCGATTTCAGAAGCTACCTGGCCACAAATTATAGCTCGACGAAGGGGCTTACTGCGTGGAAATTTATAGCAGTGGCCAAATAGTCGAAATGCACATTGGTTCTAAATGTGGAGGGAAAAACCGAAGGACCCGGAGAAAAATCCACACGACCACACGGAGAGAGAGAGAGAGAGAGACATGGAAACTCCCAATTCACAGGCGTCAGGGTCGGGATCGCACCCACGACCCTCTGCATACCAGGCAAGGTAGTTAACATCTCGCCACCACGTTGCCATCTCACCACCGCGGTGCCATCGTGATAGGGGTAGGTCGGGTCGTAGATGGCGGCAAGGCGTAGCAGGAGGACGGTCTAGGGAGAAGAGATGGTGCTATCACAAAACAGAGCTATCGCAGGACCTGAGTTATCACAGAACTGTTTTTCTGAAGTCTCAAGTGGCCTCTTGTATCCACATTCGAAGTGTGCATTTTCCCACCCGCCCTGCCACGGACCCTCTGCATACCAGGCAAGGTAGTTAACATCTCGCCACCGTGACGCCCAATTTTATTCATCGCCGCAGCGGACGTCCTCTTGGGCGTACTCCCTCGTTTGGCTGCCGTTCCGTCATTTGTCTCGACCACCGGCGGTCCGTCCCTTCTGGCAACGCTCCCTGCGCACTCGGTCCACTTGCCGCAATTCCAGGCACCCATCTCTCCACGCCTCCTTACGCTCTTCAAAGTTTTTGTAAAACAAAAAATCCCGTTACGATGTGACGATTTTTTTCAAATTCATGTCACATGGGAGTGTCACGAGTAGCATCATGAAAAATGTTTTGGTCAGTCTGTGTTTAATTATATATTAATGTTGAAATGTATTGCAGTACAGTACTACGTTTACCTTCTTAAGAGGACAACTGTCAACTTGAAATAATTTGAGAAAGTACTTGTATTGTGCGTGGAGTGGTGGCATAGTGGTTATCACACTGCCTCCGAAGTTCGACTTTTGGACGTGGCTAACATCATTGGCAAGCGATAACTGAACCGATCCTGGGATCCTGGGCCTCCTTCACCGATCTGCACTCACTAGCGTGGTGAAGTATGGTCAAACAACCCCCCCATCACAGACAGCATGGGAAGACCTTCATCCAACAAATGGCTTGTAAACTATTATTATATCATTAATGTTTGTATAATTTTTCCAAGCATCGTTGTTGCAATGCTCATGCACACGGGGTGAATTTAGTGTGCATCAGATTCGAATTATCCGCAGTCCCGAGGGTAAAATACATGTATAAAATAATAATGAGTACCGATGATGTAATGCACAAAGGTGGTCTATAAATCTATAAATATCTGACTGTATAACATTAGCATTGGAAATCATTCACGGCATCCTTTCTGTCTGTGGGTAAGACACTTCAATCGGAGACATGGTTCAGCCTTGATCAATCCAACTTCTAGATGAAGCATGAAGACCTTCTCGATGTATAATACTCCACCCACAACCTGCGCATGAACTAATTTCATCGTTCAAGTTTTTTTGGGTTAGATTGTGTAAATATAAATGTGTCGTTAAACCCGCCACCACCCGACACAGCCAATTAGTAAGGTTTGTCACGTAAACAGAACGTGCCAATTAGTTACTAGTTCAGCACACGGGTTTGTTGGAGAGTATATCCAGGCTATCATCTGATGAAGAAGCTGGTTGTAATCACCAGCGAAACGTCGTACTCTAATTGTTAATTTAAAATTACTCTCTGATTTAATTGTCTTATCTCCTCAGTGGAAATCCTCCCGGACGCATTCCATTCCTTGACCGTCACTCCCATTATTATTATTATTATTCACCATCGCCCATGACCGTTCCTGTCAAAGCCCCACTCTCTTTTCTTAAAACGATTAGAGGGCCGATGTAAAGCTTTTGTGACTGCAGGGATTCATGTTCTTGGTTCTTTCGGTAAAGTCACGTAGAAGGAAAATAATAAAATAATAAAAATAAAACATTAAATAATTCTCACGACGTTTCGGCTACAACGGCTGCTTGCGTTGTAGCCGAAACGTCGTGAGAATTATTTTATGTTTTGTTTTTATTATTTTATTATTTCCCTTCTACGTGACTTTACCGAAAGAACCAAGAAGATTAGAGGGCCGTCGCTAATGCAGCCTAAGTTCTCAAATCCACGCTTTCCTGTTGCTGTCTCTCAATTTAAGTCCCTGGTTTTGATCTTCCGTGAGGCTCATAGTCCACCCTAAACCGCATCCACTGCACAAACCATGGCTGCAGCAGATGCGAATACCTGATGCACATAATGGGAAATTAAAAACTCTCCAGTCGTGTGCGACTGTGGGTCAACCAGAACAGACCTGTAACAACGTATAACGACACTATACCCGATCCACAAATACGAAGGACACATTACAGCGATTTGCTCCTGACGCGGTTATTTGGCTTGACCACCTGGAGGTTAAATATCGATTTAAAGCTTTCGTCACTGCAAGGATTCATCTTCTTGGTTCTTTCGGTAAAGTCACGTAGAAGGGAAATAATAAAATAATAAAAATATAACATAATAAAATAATTCTCACGACGTTTCGGCCACAACGCAAGCAGCCGTCTTCAGGTGGAGAACAGGTCTGTCGAGAAGGCAGAGTCTGAATGGCACGCCCCAGGCTTGGAGCGACTATTTATGCTGGGATGGAGGGGCAAAGAGCATCACAAGTAGTACTAATCGCATATCTGCATTTCCCATAAATATGCTAAATTCGTATTGATATGCAAATTATTTTGTCAAGACGCTCTTCGCTCCCTCCATCCCAACATAAATAGTCGCTCCAAGCCTGGGGCGTTCCATTCAGACTCTGCCTTCTCGACAGACCTGTTCTCCACCTGAAGACGGCTGCTTGCGTTGTGGCCGAAACGTCATGAGAATTATTTATTATGTTTTATTATTTTATTATTTTCCTTCTACGTGACTTTACCGAAAGAACCAAGAAGATGAACACCTGGAGCTTACATTGTAGTTGTTGCTCTGCGTCTACATCAGCCGTACGAAAGAAGAAGAATGTAATTACGAGCAAACGAACGCATTCATTACGGTAAATAAGATCATTTGTGGCATTTGCTCCACACGAAAGCACGCAACTGAACAGTAAGGTTGCAAGAAGCACATCTCCGCACGTTCCCAACGTGGCTGACAACACCGTGGAAGCAAAGTGAGATACCTGCTCGTGCGCGATTGGCACGTGGGAACATCTGGTTGACTTCAAGATAAGTATGAGTCTGCCTACGGGTTTACCAAGTTCACTCTCCCTGCCTTCACTGAACACCACCCTTTCCACTCTCAAATGTGACGTTGCGTGGATAATAAACCCACGGTGTACATCCAGTGCACTAAGCACCTTCATCTGATCTGTTCCTCTTCACTGTTGCATCGGGACCAATTACAGAAGGTGACCGGGTGACCCAAGGATCCACTGAGAGCCTGAGTTAAAATCCAGGTAGCCAGCGACCTGCTGTGATTAAACCCAAGTGTATTGAATTGATTTCGGTACAGCCCAGTCACCAATGACTACGCACACAAAGAAACACACAATCGCGTTAATTAAGTGTGGTGCTGCACTTGATTTGGCTGCATTCCAGCCACGAGAATTAAAATGTCATTTTAAATTTTATCACAGCCACGAACACTTACTCTTAAAATGGCAAGAGAGCGGGTGTTTGAAATTGGGACCTTGAAAGGATCTCGGGCGGTAGCTTTGTGATATCCGCTTCCGTGGGGGCGTTTTTTTTTTGCGTGGAGGGGTTTCGCTTCTGTGCGAGAGATCCACGTGGGTTGTTTGATCGCACGGCATGATGCCGACGGCAAAAGTGACAACACTTTGACTGGATTCTTGCCCGATGAAGCTGATTGTAATTATCAGCGAACCGTCGTACTCAAATTTTAAAATGCTGTTGATTCTCTCTACAGCACACCGGTGGGCTAAAGAAGTGAATTATTTATGAATAATAACAATGATGACATTTCTGACGCACCAGCTTTTGCAGACAAGTCGTCAACTCGGGGCTGCGGAGCCAAGCTCAGAACTGCTCGAAAGCCTGACAAAACAGATGTTTAATAAAACTCAGGGGGCCTTTGATGTTGCGGATGTGCAAAGGGGTGGAGTTCCACATAATGCTCTTATGTGTGGTTGGGTTGTACCATACCTGTCAACTCATACGGTGGATCCATATTCTTGTACAGGGAAATTGAGTAAAAATTAGTAAATTGTAAAAAAAAAAATGTCAATTGTAAAAAAAAATTGCAAATTTTTTTGTGTTTCTCCATTGTGATGAGACTTTGTAGGATGAACGTTGAGATTTATGAGGGGCACGGGGTGACCAATAAGGTCTGAAATGGCCTGTAATAACGTAGAGCACTGATAAGGGATTGACAGGTATGTTGAACCATGTCTAGATTGGCATAGTCTAATGTTTCTCTCAACGTCCTGGGAGCTTTTCAGGAACATGGAACGAAAAGTTGACCATCGTGCCAACCAACAACACGCGGTTCAACGCGGAACTCATCGGAGAGCTACACAGTGCTCCCGCGAAAACCTACTGCAGTAGCAATTAGAATCAGTTAATGAAGAAGCCGCCACTCATTTGAAACAATTGGGGTTTGACAGCACACGTTGTGTATTGTCGGGGGCCGCACGTCAGAGGCCGCACTAAAGGCCACTCAGGACACCCAGAAAGTTAATTTGAGAGCTATGTATGTATGTATGTACGTTGAACTTCTTTCGCACCGTACGTAGCCAACCTTGCTCTTCAGAGGTGCGTGGAAAGACAATAAACTAAAAACAAAAAATACTCGGTACACCCAGAAAGCTCATCTGAGAGCTACACGGCACAACCACAACAACCTACGCAGTAGCGACAGATAAATTCTGAAGTCGCGGGCCATAGGTTCATCATCATCCTGATTTTACATATTCAGTCATCCTCGACGAGTGTGTCCGCACTGACTTGGTGCGTGTGAGACAATGCCGATGCGACCGCTGATGCAACGTGCTTTGTGCCGCTGCCGCCACCACTTGTGCCTTGCTGTCTCTCCAGGAATGATGGGTCCTCGCCCGGTTGTGCTGAGTGGTCCGTCGGGCGCAGGGAAGAGCACGCTGGTGAAGCGTCTCATGCAGGAGTACGCCGATGTCTTCGGCTTCAGTGTGTCCCGTACGCCAAGCCCGCGCACGCCAACACGCACGCCAACACGCACGCACGTGCACACACGCCGGCACGCACGCCGGCACGCGGGCACACTTCGCTACTCCACTGCCGTGCCTCGTGTACACGTATACACGTGGATTGGGGTAGGGTCCATCATCTTGGTTCTTTCGGTAAAGTCACGGAGAAGGGAAATAATAAAATAATAAAAATAAAACATAATAAAATAATTCTCACGACGTTTCGGCCACAACGCAAGCAGCTGTCCTCGGGTGAAGAACAAGTCTGTCGGGAAGACGCTGTCTTATGTTTTATTTTTATTATTTTATTATTTCCCTTCTACGTGACTTTATCGAAAGAACCAAGATGATGAATCCCTGCAGTCACGAAAGCTTTAAATCGAAATTTGGGGTAGGGTCATTTGGAGAGATAGTACTACTGGCTAGTTGGTTGATACGGGTCACAGGAGGGCGAGTGCTAGTGGCTTTATCGCTAGTTTGTCAGTCCGCGGGAGGGATAGTTCTATTGGCGAGTTCAGGGGACGGCAAACCAAAATAACAAGAAGAGCCATTTACACTATGGGAACCTCATTTGCCAGTAAAATATGATAATTGGTTGTTTACCCTTCTATCTGGCAACAAAACTGACACCTTTTTACAAGGAGTCATGTTTGCATAGACCGCAATACCTGCAGTCATAATACAAACAAAAGACATAACTCTGATAATGAGGTTCCCATAGTGTAGATGCTTGCCCCGAGCTCTCATACTCTGATGGTGCATTGTCTTTGAGTTGTGCGCCTTTTGGCGTCATCTGGTCCAACCCATGTGAGACGAGGCTCTAAGGAAAGCTGTCTCGGGTGTGGACCAATCAACTTCAAGGACAGTGCACATTATCAGAGTTATGTCTTTTGTTTGTATTATGACTGCAGGTATTGCGGTCTATGCAAACATGACTCCTTGTAAAAATGTGTCAGTTTTGTTGCCAGATAGAAGGGTAAATAACCAATTATCAAGAGCCATTTATTTTCGAGTTCGGTAAAAGAAAATCAATATTTCACGAGCCGCTTTGCATCTGAATAATGTCACGAGGAAGCAGTCCTTACAGAGTCGCCACAATCGGCTCCGGAGCAGCAGGTTGCCGACCCCAGGGGCTAGTTGGTCGATTAGGACCAGAAGGGCGACTACTAGTGGCTGATTGGCTGGTTGGTTAAGGTCAGTAGAAGGATCAGTACTAGTGGCTGATTGGTTAAGGTCAGTAGAAGGGTCAGTACTAGTGGCTGATTGGTTAAGGTCAGTAGAAGGGCTACTACTAGTGGCTGATTGGTTAAGGTCAGTAGAGGGGTCAGTACTAGTGGCTGATTGGTTAAGGTCAGTAGAGGGGTCAGTACTAGTGGCTGATTGGCTGATTGGTTAAGGTCAGTAGAAGGGCTACTACTAGTGGCTGATTGGTTAAGGTCAGTAGAAGGGCTACTACTAGTGGCTGATTGGTTAAGGTCAGTAGAGGAGTCAGTACTAGTGGCTGATTGGTTAAGGTCAGTAGAAGGGTCAGTACTAGTGGCTGATTGGTTAAGGTCAGTAGAAGGGTCAGTACTAGTGGCTGATTGGTTAAGATCAGTAGAAGGGTCAGTACTAGTGGCTGATTGGTTAAAGTCAGTATAAGGGTCAGTACTAGTGGCTGATTGGTTAAGGTCAGTAGAAGGGTCAGTACTAGTGGCTGATTGGTTAAGGTCAGTAGAGGGGTCAGTACTAGTGGCTGATTGGTTAAGGTCAGTAGAAGGGTCAGTACTAGTGGCTGATTGGTTAAGGTCAGTAGAAGGGTCAGTACTAGTGGCTGCATGGCTTATTGGTTAGGGTCCTTAACACATCTTTCGGCCGCACTGTGCTGCACAAGGAGTCCATGACATCTGTTCATGATCAGAGTGTTACAGCAACATGATGTATGACAAAGCAACTCCTGAGTCTTCACGGTTATTCTTTGGTTGGCCCCAATAGACATGTAAATGTAAGCTTTATAATACTTTATATATAGAAACCCATACACTTAAGCATACTTACACAAACACATCTTGTCCATCATCCTCTTATGTGCAAATCCATTTATCCGTGGGGGGTGGGAGAGGGATTTTCCTCTGTTGCTGATCCCAAAGTTAAACTTTGCCTGGTCCAGACGTGCTATTTGCCACTGCGTCGGCTCGTGCTCTGTGACTCTCCAATGTGTTTTATATGCATGTTGAACCTCTTTCGCACCGCACGTAGCCGACAGTGCTAATCGGAGGTGCGGGGGAAGGACAGCACACTAAACAAAGCAGTTTTAAATAAATTATGTTTTAAGATTGTAGCGCAGCGTTCTTCATTGCAAGGCCCGCGGGCCACTGGCAGGCCCCGGTGGCCTTTAGCGCGACCTCTGACGTGCGGCCCCCGACAATACACAACGTGTGAAAACACCCCCCCATCGTCGTGCTGCTGGCAAATCCCAATTGTTTCAAATGTGTGGCGGCGGCCATTTGCACCAATGATGTCTTATCGGCGAAAGTGCCCCCCGTCTGAAAATGAGTGAAGAACACTGTGTTGTAGCACATTCTGTTCGACTGGATGCACAACGTATATCGCTCCACTTGTTGAGAGCTCCCCGGTGTCCTCCTACGTGAAGCCCGAAGAAGCTCCCAGCGAGGGGAGCGTAACGTCGCGCATCGCCTTGAAACGACGCGCGGCAACAACCCGAACACATGGGAGAGCTACGCTGCAGGCCTCATCTCTCCTAGTGCACATTTTCATTTGACATACAACTCAGAGGTGGCCAACCTGTTAGCAGGTTACAGGCCCAAAAAGTACCCGTGCCGTTCTGCAAAGAGCCAAGTGTAGACAGTAAAACCTTGGATTGCGAGTATCTTGGTCTGCGAGTGTTTTGCAAGACGAGCTAAAATTTTAAATAAATATTAATTTGATAAACGAGCGAGGTCTTGCAATACGAGTAGTACGTGTATACGCTTTGTCTGCCGAGCGTCACGTGATCACAACTGATATACGAGTGCTTTGGATTACAAACACGTTTCCGGAACGAATTATGCTCGCAATCCAAGGTTTTACTGTATATTAGTGTGTATATATATTGCGGTTATGAAAGTTCAACTAAGTGTTGTATTTTATTTTCACAGATACGACGAGAAATCCAAGACCAGGGGAAGTTAACGGCAAAGGTAGTTCTCGTTTGATGCGTGCCTCACCTTTATCGCAGATGGTGTCCCGTCTCTTCGTGTACAAGTGGCTTATAATCAGTCGGCATATCTGATGTGCAATGCAAATGAATAGACTTTTTTTTTCTTGCTCGATAAAATTTTCTTGGTTCTTTCGGTAAAGTCACGTAGAAGGGAAGTAATAAAATAATAAAACATAATAAAATAATTCTCACGACGTTTCGGCCACAACACCTGAGGACGGCTGCTTGCGTTGTGGCCGAAACGTCGTGAGAATTATTTTATTATGTTTTATTATTTTATTACTTCCCTTCTACGTGACTTTACCGAAAGAACCAAGAAGATGAATCCCTGCAGTCACGAAAGCTTTAAATCGAAATTCGATAAAATTTGTTAAGAAAATCAAGTTTCAGTCCATCAGCTTGAGCCTTCCAGAACATTTTTTTTTCCCAGTAGCATTTGTTCCAGCAGCATCAGTTTTGACTTTCCATCAATCAAGATATTCATTCATTCAATTATTTTTCAGAAACACGTGTGTCTCTTTTTGTTGGGTAGACAGCTCCGCCACTAAGTTTATTCCACCTGTCACGATTTTCCACCTTGATCCATAATTCAACATCTTCGAAACAGAGACGTGCACAGAACTCCATAATTTATCTCTCGGCCTACCAAAGTGCGTATTTTCCACGTTTACCAGTCTTCTTGATTCAAGTACAAATGAAGACTCATTACATGCTGCATGCGCAGCGTGTAATGAGCGTCCTTATAGCTACAGAGTCGCACGATGCGACGAAGAGAGCGTTGATTTAAATGAAAATAGAGAATCCTGTGTGTGCATATGTGTGTGTCTCTAGCCATGTGGAGAGTGGTAGGGTAGCAAATAGCACACTGCGCTACAAACCCGGTGACCCGAGTTCGATTCCCACTCACCAACACCAGTGACGATTATCTTAACCGGTCTTGGGCCTCCCCTAGGTCGACTGAGCGTCCAATGAGTACCTGGTGCGGTGTGTAAACTTCGCCATGAGGGAGACAAAGGCGGCCGGGCGTGGTGTTGGCCACCCACCTCTTCGTGTGCCATGCCAGCCTTCATAGGTGCTCGCTAACAGCACTTGCCCCAACAGTCTGCTAAGGCTATACGGGGGATCTTTGTTTTGTCTCTAGCCTTTCCCCATGGTCTGGGCAGCTCATTTTGAAATCGCTATCAGTTGGGCAGTCCGTTCTGGTGGCATTCTAAACACATGTCTATGCCATTGAAGCTGAGACCGTTGCTATCTTGAGAGTTGGTGGCGAAAATAGGTGTCTTTAATTTTTACATGGCAATATCGAACCCTTCCTTGTCTGTTTATTATCACTATAAAATCATGGCCCACAGTCCACAGCAGCTCACAAACACCTTGTAATTTTCTACATACATAAACTCATTTCTTCAGAACTGCTTTTTGTGTTTCGTTCGTTGCCCTTCGCCCCCGCACCTCCAATTAGCGTGGTCGGCTACATATAAGTTCAACATTAATTTAATGTGACCTCTGTGTAGATTACCACTTTGTCTGTCGGGAGGAGATGGAGAAGGGCATCTTGGCGGATGAGTTTATAGAGCACGCCGAGTTCTCAGGGAATTTGTACGGCACCAGGTGAGTCGCGTGGATAATCCTCTCTCTCTCAAGTGTTACCCCTCCAAGGAAAGATGCTTGGCTCTAGTTCCCTCCCATCCAGACACGCACCTCCCCCCCCCCCACTGACACCACGCCGCGGTGGCGAGACATTAACTCCCTCGCGTGGTATACGGGAGGTCGTGGGGTCGTTCCCGACCCTAACGCCTGCTGTATATTTGGAGTTTGCGTCTCATCTCCCCGTAGTCACATTTAGAATCGACGTGTTTAGAGTATTTGGCGACTTCTGTAAATTTCCACATGCTAAGCCACTTTGTTAGGCTATCACGTGTGGCCAGGGTGCTTCTCGGCCTTACCTGGTAAACTAAAAATAGTTTATAGTTTTTATCGCACTCTGCACTAGAGTTCTTGAGCATTTGCTTCCTCAACAGTATTGTTTAGGTGACACATCACAGGGTAGAGTTTAGCGTCATACCCAGGACAGGGTTAAGTTTTACATGCTTTGCAGTTACTTACGCAGATTTATACAGCATCTGTTCAGAGTGTGTCTTAGGGAAACACCTCCGATTAGCGCGGTTGCCTCCGTACGATGCGAAAGAAGTTCAATGTACACACCCGATGTTTCTTTTTACAGCCCATGAGAAGCATGATTGGAATCGCACTCAGTGACAGGAAGAAGGAACATATGAATTAGATAAGCAAGTTAGAGACGTTATTTTGACTGTTAGTTAAAATAAAAGGAAGTGGGCTTAGGCAAGACATGTCCCTTGGGATAATGGCCGGTGATAGCGACTAACATTGAAGTGGCAGCCAAAGTAGGGAACAGCGGAGAGGACGACCGCCATGGAGATGGAGTGATGAGATCAGTTAATTTGGGAACTAGATAGATTGTTGCATCACAGGATTGTTACTGATGGCACGACAGCTTGGGGAGGCCTTTATCCAGCAGTCGATAGATCATTGCTGCTGACGATGATAGAACAATGACCTCACGGGCGATGTCACTTCAGAATGACTTTTTCCTGGTTTCACCCAGCGTATTGCTGGCAGCGTTAATAGTATTGCTAATTCGTGCGTTTGTGTTGATGTGGCGCGCAGTAAGAAAGCAGTGGAGGTTATCCGAGACCATAACCAAATCTGCATCCTGGACTTGGACATCCAGGGCGTACGCAGCATGAAACG
This sequence comes from Lethenteron reissneri, assembly GCF_015708825.2. Classification (NCBI taxonomy): domain Eukaryota; kingdom Metazoa; phylum Chordata; class Hyperoartia; order Petromyzontiformes; family Petromyzontidae; genus Lethenteron; species Lethenteron reissneri. The sequence continues at coordinate 5,985,023 of NC_083809.1, forward strand.
TACCACCTTGAACCCACTCTACCTCTCCATACACCCACCTTCAATAGAAGCGCTGGTGTGTGCCAACAGAATGATTTTGTTTTATAACACTTTCCTGCTACGGATGAAAGTGTGTTAATGCATTCGCTCCGTGTGTGTTTGTCTAGCAGGGGGGGAAGGGGTGGTCACGGACACTCTCGTAAAGATCATGCAATATAAATTACATTTTAGATAAAGTTGCGTTGATATTATGGACTTACCCAAAATAAAATTGGACAAAAGGTTAGCCAAAGCTTGGAGAAAAAAAAACCAGGGACAGAATTAATTTCAAGATTCTACTGTTAACCTTTAAACCATTAACCTATTCTGATAATGTACGTGTACTTTATCAGTTTTTACTCACGATTCCGTTCGAAAACGGAACTGCAAAAAATAAATAAAATAACTTAATCGGTACCAAGGACTCCCACAAGGCCATGTGAGAGTGCGTGTGGCACAGTTTGGCGTCAGCTATCGTAGAGTGCGGTCGTGTCACTGCAGTTCTCCGCGGTGAGTACGTCTTTAAAAACAACGGCACTCCGCCTCTCTAAATAAAATGAATGCTGAGCTGCTCGCGCTTTCCGAGTTTCAGCGGTGAGCGGGAAACCCCACCCTGCAACTTGCAGTCGTCTCCAAACAGGAAAGGGTTGAGGGCTCGCTGGCGACCTAATATTCGTGATCCATTGAATCCTCAAGCCCCATTTTTGTGTGTGCATATGCAGGTCTTTATATAATTCACACGCGTGTGTGCTTTACATGTCATCGGCTCTAGGAGGAGCGTCTGCGTGGCCGTAAGACAGAGTCGGAGGAGAGCATACAGAAACGCTTGGCAGCTGCAAGGGCTGACATGGAGATCAGTGAGTACTGACTACAGAGTTATCACGTGTGTCCGCAATTTTACTTTATTTATTTGATTGACCCATACCCACGACCACATTTACCTGGGATGCACCCGATTACATCAGGCCTCGAAAGTGAAGAGGAGTTGAACCTTAAGAGGTGACCACGATGTCTGTGTTGTGGGCAGCTTAAGGGCTACGCGTTGGTCAGCAGAGGGCAGTGCAGCAAATTCGATTGTTCTACTATCTACTGTGATTATGTGCTCCCACAGAGAGTGACATTGCATGATGGAAAACATAAAAAAAATCACAATAAATCTTATGACAATGATGATGATTTTTCAAGTTTAGGCTTACCTTTTGTTTTATGATTCTCTATCACAGGCAAGGAACCAGGAATCTTTGATGCGGTGATAATTAACGATGACCTGGATGAGGCATACAACAAGCTCAAGGACGTGCTATCTGAGGTGTGACGCATTCTCCAACGTCGCAACACGGCAACATCTTAAACTCAACTGCCGCCATGAAAGGAGACAAATATGTAATAGGTGACATTCAAGAAATGTCTGGTCTTCAGAGCATATATAGACTTAGCTAGTCACACCATGCACAAATACTGCACTACACATGGGCAGTTAATTGTTCAGGATGCACGTGTGACAATTGGAAATGCGACATTGTCCTATACAACCTGCATTGTCGGCACAGTTAGAACGTTAAAGTACCAAACTATTATGATCTATTTTGCATTTTGTAAGTGCGTAATGATGAAATTGACAAGTAGATTTTCTAATTTGTTTTGTTTTGGCTTTTACAGGAGATTCAGAAGGTGCAGGCTTCCAAGGAGAATTAGAGACATCTAAAATCTTCCAATGTCAAGAAGTGCAGATGCACATTATATCAAAAATTGTAGCTCACATGTGCACAGTACTAATAACAATTGTGTAATGCTATTTGCTGTATTCACTTAAGGGAATCTTATGATATATATAAAGTCACGATATATATCCTGGCAATTATAAATTTACTTGACCGTAATATTGTACTTGAAATGTACACGATGTCCATTAAGATTGTCGTGCAATATTATCTATAATAGAGGTTTTTGGGTGAGATCACGTAAATATAAATGTGTCGTTAAACCTGCCACCACCAGACACAGCCAATTAATAAGGTTTGTCATGTAAACAAAACATGCCAATTCGTTATTACTAGCACAGCACACCGGTGTGTTGGAGAGTAAACCCACAACATTTACAATTCGAGTACAACGTTTCGCCAGTAATTACAACTAGCATCATCAGGCTACAGCCTTTAAATTTAAGTGATCTAACCCAAAAACCTCTATTATGGTTAAATCGTTACAATTGGACAGCAGTTTTAACTAAGCTGAATGTTGGCGTTATGTAAAAGATAAATAATATGCTGAACAAATGAAAATCTCAAGTAATCTTCAACAGCACATAACAGAAGCATTCGAGACGATCAGAGCAGAGACGTTGGCGAATGCCCCAGACTCTCAAATCTCGATGTGATGTGTGTCACCAACACCAAGTGTGTGTGTGTGTGCGGTTTTATTCACTTTGCTCACACCATTGTCGAATGCTGATTAATAATGGACAATACCAGATTATGCTATATTTATGAAGATGCCTTTTCCTAAGGTTTTTGGAACCACATGAGGGAGAAGTTTTATATTTTCTGTTGCAATAGTTACAATTGAATAAAATGAAAGCCATTACAATTACAGCCTGTATTCTATCATTTATCAACAACATCAACAGCCATGATGTAGCCACTGCTGCACGAAGGCCTCCCCACAATGTCGCCATCATGATCAGCGATGGGCAGGGACACTTGGCTGGAAAGGATGATGGCTAGTGGTCATGACTAACAACAGAGTTGCAGCCAAAGGTATGAACACCCGGGGAGGGCATCCACTGTGGAGATAGAAAAATGAAATCGGTTCATGTGCGGGTACTAAATGGAGTGTTACATTGCAACACAATGAGAGATGCTGGATTGATCATGGCTGATTATGACGATGACAACACATCTCAACTTAATATATTGTAGCTCTACTACACAATAACCTCGTGTTGGGAAGAAGGCTAAGCATGTAATAATTAAGACATTGATTATGGTCACATACATTAGTAAAGTATGACCATGTGAATGAAGAATGAAGTAAACTAATAATATAATGAGAACTTTATTTTCAAGCATAACATTGGCAATGAAACAATAAAATTTAAATACATAAAACTCATGCTTAGTCGATTCAAATGTTCAGTTTTGACTGAAGTGGGTTAAAACGTTTAATAAACACCACAAATCAACAAATATCATAATCATAAAAACATTTTTTTATAAAGTAATAGTGCAGCTTTTTTCAATATTAGAATGCTGCTCAATATAACTCATATTTCAACAATTTCTCCACATTTTTCTCATGCCTAAAATGGCATAATAGTTAAAACTATTGGTACATAGCCAACCGTACTAATCGGAGGTGTAGTATTTCATTAAAGATCAGGGTGTTCATATTGTGATACACTGATATTTGCATTCTCATGCATAATTATGAGCAGGCTCTTTTTTTCTCAAGGGGCTCCCAGTCCTGAACAATCCATTTAGAGATATCCCACTAAAATAACATTCTCTATACTGTATTTTCATTCGGAAATGGCCCATTCAGTTGCACACAATGTGTCCATTACATTAACATCACAATTATTGCACATATTGAAAACACCTTACAACTATCTTAACGCTGCCTGAAACATGAAACATAGGCTAAAATGTCAGAAAATAGCCCGACAAAAAACAGCATGTATGCTCTTAAAGGCCATTTTCCCTACACTTATATTCTGTTATTTTCTTTTATAATACAATTTAATTCATTTAGTGATTTTTTTTTCATTCTTTATTTGCATACTAATACCAACAATTATTGTGGTAACATTTGAGGCATTTTAATAACACATTTTTTATGTTGGAAAATCAAAGCTTTTTGTAGAATTGGCCACAGAAATTCTCAAATACAAGCTGACAAGACTGCTCATTAAGGGAGCCTCAATTTTGTTTGGGGATTCCACTACAAAGTAATATATGCACATAATCACGTATATGCACGTACACATTTCCGCATGTTATTGCTACAGGTTTACATTTATGCAATTACATTCTAATGCATATGCATGATTGTGGAGGTACACAGTCAATCTTTCTTAAATACTATTACAGATCTGGGCATTGGTATTGCCAAGCTGTGTAGTATGTTTGATCGCGATAGTTTTCATGGAAGCATCTGAAATGTCCTCACATGGGTGGATGGACATTCCCTGGGCATCTCAAATAAGTAGCCTATCAGTTCCCTTAAACATTACACATACAATATGGAATCTGTGAGAAATGTGTCCTGTTGGGTGTCTTAGCTGGTTAATGGTACAGAAAAATGATCAAAAACAACATGCCAAACATACGTCTCAACATATATCAGTATCGGGTTATTTATTGACATTACAAACTAATGAGGTGGCATGACAAGCCAATTATTGACAGTTCTGTGATGATATATCATCTAATTTAGGAACATAAGTGCATGCCTTAAAGACTGGACATGTTACATATGTCATTAATCAATAGATACAAGTAAGATAATGATTATTATTTTAATTAAATTGACTCATGGGAAATCAATCTTGAGATGGAACTATGGGCATCTTCCCGAAAGCCATTACTATTCAAAGTTTCCATATTTCTAGTGATCTGCTCTTTATCAGGAAGGTACTAAGTTATAGGGGTGGAACGGTGTTGCACTATGAACCCGATGTCCCGAATTCGATTCACAGCCATAACTAACATCCTTGAGAAGATATATCAAAATCAGTTCTGCCCACCACCCATTCACTATCCCAACAATTTCCAGCATGGTTAAGTTGAACAAAAACCATGACTCAGATGGGAGTGGGAAAGTGTTGATCCATTGCTGGATTGAGAAAGGCAAAAAATTAAAACATTTAGCTAAAAATATCTAACATGTTTAATTCCAGTAATGTGAATCACAGCACCTTCGCTTGGTTTTTAGCTTAAGGTCACATTCTTGCAATGATAAGCATCTTGCAGGATTGTATTAACGGCAGACACATTTAACCTTTTCCAAAGCAGAATAAATGTTGCCATGTCTGTTTTTTTTTGTAAAGCTGTATATGTTATCATTTCATCAACATACCCTCAGTTTGACCACATATATAAAATCAATTGCAAGTCAAACTGGCACCTTGTAGAACATTTTAAATGTAACAAAAAAAATGTAGCAATAAAATCGAGCGTACAGTATATGTCACAATGCAGTGCAGTGGTTAGTGTGCAGCACTATGATTTCAGCAGCCTGAGTTTAATGTATGGCCATGGGTAACATCCGTGGTGAATGATATGTAAACCACTTCCAGAGGCCTCCTTCCGCACCGACCAGCATGGTGAAGTAAGGTGCTCCAACCCTCCCCCCCCATAACGATACCATCAACAGTGGATTAACAAAAGGCTTTGAAATATTTAAATTACTAAATCAAGTCTTTTTATCTAGAATATAATGGGACGACATGAATACAAATTAAATGCATTAATGTATGGCAAGAAACAATGTATATTAGCAATGTGGCTGTAAAACGATTCTTGTATATCGCAGTAACAACATTGCCTCTACACCACTGTATAGCAACTATCTATTCCATACATTTTATAATTTATAAGCCATTTCAGAGTACCACCGTGTGGATGTAGGGCAATTATATTAGCTCGTTTACAGGTGCTAGACAGATTGTTACATTGGTGGACCGCGGGAGATGGCGATGGCTTGGGAAGGCTGTAATCCAGCAGTGGATTATGGCCAATGATTATGAATGCTGCATATTCATATGAATGAAAAATAAAATGCAAGCAGTAACCGAATTACGCATGGCTGGGGACATCAATTGTAACCATAACTGCTTGTTATTAATATATTTCCCAAAAATTTAGTCTCATAACGTCACGTTACTTTTCCAAATACAATAATTAGTTTCGTTTGATTAGTGCATACATTCTAACATGAATTGGTTATTTATTTTTCAGTACTTTTTTTCGGAGAATTCTACTTTTAATTATTGTAATTGCTTGAATAACATTTTCATATTTGAAATACACACGCTGGTGTTTTTCCATTCCTGTGTCACTTAACTAACACATCAGTTATTGCAGGAGCAGTGGAAATAACACCATTCCACATATCAGGGCATGTCTTGTGTACCTTGGGCAGTGTCATTTGCAAAGCACTCCAGAATGCTGTGCGTGCTCGCCGTGTGGTCTGGTATAGTTCGCCCAGTGAGGAGGCAATAGCAACGATGTCTGAAAAAAAGTGTCAAAAGACATTTACTCACTTATAATAAAGGTTATTTTGGGTTAGATCGCTTAATATAAATGAGTCGTTAAACCCGACACTACACGACACAGCCAATTAATAAGGGTTGTCACGTCAGCAAAACGTGCCAATTAGTTACTACTTCAGCACACTGTGTTGGATCCACAACATTTACAATTTGAGTATGACATTTACTGTTTAACACGTAGGCTTCCGCGACTAATATCCATAAGAGGTTGTTTTTGGGTTAGATTGCTTAAATAGAAATGTGTCAGTAAATCCGCCATCACCCTAATTGTGGGCACTGCCCATTCCCCTGTTTACAGCCCTAATCCAGTGATGAAAACGTAATATTCCTATGATGGGGGATAGTCTATTCATTGGTCACCCACTTGATATAAGTTGAGGAAAGAATGTCTCTGTACATGAATAGACATGGTAAACAAGTGAAAGGTGCCTCTTTACTTAAACTTTTCAATTCATATATTGGCCATCGGACATGTGCAGCAACTTATCATGATTGTGTGGTCAATAATGTCACCTCTTTGCTCATTGCACGGTGGTGGAGTCTGCCTGTTTCTGCAGGCAATGTTGGACATCTCAACCTTACGGACGGTGTGTAAGCTATGAATGGCTTCCAGATGCCTGTCTAATGCTGTGGAGATATTGGCATGCAGCGGGGTGCTGCGTAAACGCTCCATCTTGCTCAGCAGGGCCACCACCTGGAATATAATATACATATGATTTAATATGCTGATTCTATCTTCATCAAGTTTCACCCCAATATGTTTCTACTGTATACCGAGTTTCTATGGACAATCGATAACTGTCAACGGTAGTCCACTAAAATTTGCCTGAATTCCAGTTAAAGGGTAAATCGTTTTAATTTTAAAATAAAAATTACAGGACAAAATAATTGAACAAACATTTTCAAACAGCTAGTTTTCCAATATTCATTTCTAGTTTCTTAAATGAGTATAAAGAAACCTGTAAATTTACAGCCAAGCACACAGTGACCTCACTCTGACACAACTTCCATGTTTTCATACACAAAATGTAAACATACTTGCACATGCCACTGTTGGTGGATGGGCCTCAACTAGAGACCGTCTCAAGGGATATATACCCAGATAGCCCCCTCTTATTTGGCCTACTCTTTCATGTTTCAATATACATACATCTTACGTTCTATCACGTAAACAAAGTTTCATTTGCAAGAAAAGAGCTATTTGTTTTTTATATTGCCTTTTCTTTAAGCTGCATGCAATTACACAACGTATTACATGCAAAGACAGACCTTTCCTTGCTCTTTCAACTGGTCCACAATAAGTCTGTCGACACGAGATGGATTAAATGGAAGTCGTGGCCCAGAGTATCCAACAGTGCTAGCCATACTCCGATTAGAATAGCACTGTGCCAACTCCAATTCGGCCTAAAAGTACCATAAAAAGATTAGTGACACACCACATGTTTTGTTTATTTAAATTAAATTGATTTGGTCTGCCAGCCCTGCCAAGGAGAACACGTGCCAAACACATACGTTTACATGTACAGTAATGTATACCATTTGTATTGACCAAATATTTAACAGTATATTGTAACTTTTTCTACAATGCCTATTTATATCCAAGTCTGAAAACACTCTATTGCAACCAACCAGAAGTATCGAATCATAAAACCAATCACACAGGAAAATTGTAAACATTGTAACTACTGTACTCTCCAAATTTCAGTACTAAATCCTTAACATCAATTATGGCAGAGTTTGGTATTATTGTAAGCTTGCTATTAGGATATCCTGGGTATTTAAGTAGTCCTATCATACATTTAGTGTCAAATCTTCATTGTAAAATGGATATAGTCTCATCATGGGACCTCCTTTGCCAGTACCAACATATGATAATAGAGTTTTCCCCTTTTTTATGGCAACAAAACAGGTGTTAAGATGTTAAAACACCAAACTGAAACCTTTAACAAGGAATCACGTCTGCATTAAGCACAATGCTTGTGGTCAGAATGCAAAAAAAAATACTCGGATAGTATATGCATTGTCCTTGAAACTGATTGATCCACACCAGAGACAGCTTTCTTTTGAGCCTCGTCTCAAACGGTGTTAGACCAGAGGACGCCAAAATGCCTTTTGGCGTCCTCTGGTCTAACACCGTTTGTCGTTTCCGCACATTGACAGCTACCACTTGGGGGTCTATTAGATAGCCTCCATCAGGATATTGAAATGGATGAGGTGAGATGTGATGGACGACTTAAATTTCCTGAGGCATTTAAGCACCTTATAAAATACAAATCCTTATTACCACCAACTCTAAATCTGTTGGCTAAAATGTGCTTTCGTGTCATGGAAGTAATGCACCGTGATAGAATGTGTTTATGACAGAAAACCTTTTTTCTCTCCTTTTCCAAAGCTCTCCACTGCTCATAGCAGGCCTCTAGCCAGAGGTGCAGCTGCAAGGATGGGGCAACCACATTCTTTGTCTGGTGGGGTGGCACAAACACTGGCACACCATATCCAGAAGGTGCCATTCTTGGGATTACATATTGATTTGATGTAAAGTATTGATTGCAGGGGTGTGAATCGGTATAGGAAAGTGGATTGTGCGGATCGAGTCTGATTCGTTGAGGTTGTGACAAAAACGGAGATCTCATTGGTGCGAGACTGTGATGGTAACCTCTCATGAGCTGTGGTTGAGGGAATGGTATGTGAGATACTTGATTTATTGGATTTTGGTCAGTCATAAGGTCCAGTGGTCCACAGTTTTCGGCAGTGAAATAACCAATGGGATTTCCATGGTTGTACAATTGAGGTGGTACCTCAATATTTTTTGAGTACATAAGAGATGAAATCGGGTTATAAGTACAGTTTGAGTAGTCACCAGGCACAGGAAGTCTCCGTACCCCTTGTTGCTGGGGCAAAAATCTAGACTGACCATATACATTATTGTTTACATGGTTTTGAAGCGTGGAGTCCATATGCTCCACTTGTGTTTTTGTACCTTCTGAACTCTGAAAGGTTGCCTTATTTGTAATCTCCGGGTACAGATAAGAATCATGTTCCTGTTTAACTGAAATAGAGGGGCCACTGGATCTCAATTGGGCCATCGATACTGAAGAAGATGGCTGAACGTTTCTATGTTTGGTCTGCATGGATTCACAGATATCTGAAGTCAACACTTCTTGATCCAATGAGTAATTTTCGTCAAGGTTCATGGAAGCTTGTCCAAACAATGATTGACCCAAATGATGTTGGAGGTTTGCCTGAGAAACATCTGTTGCTTTCCTGATTTCATTTACTTCATTATCTAATTGTTGGCACGAATGTTCTATTGTAGCCTGAGCCTCACTTTTATTGTGACAGTCTGGACAACCGATTTCTAGGGATTTACAATAGCTGGAATCGTCAGCATCTCGGTATTTGCCACCAACTACCTGATTGAATTCCTCATTTTCAGGTTGCTGTCCAAACACATCAAACGCATTTGCAACACATTCACCATTTGAATTAAAGTGACCATAATTATTTGATTTCTTCAGAGATAGAGACTGATCCAGCAGTGTTGCACTATTTGAAATGTACACTCCTTTACCAAGTTCTTCTTTGTTTTCTTGTATATTTGGATTTTGAAATGACAAATCTGTAAAATCATCTCCTTGTGGCCAATTATTTTCCAATGTATTCAAATGCGGGTCATTTATCCATGTACTTCCATTACTAATAGGGGCAGAACAACTATCGTTATCTTTTCTATTGTCACCATTAAATTCCCATGTTAAAGATGTGTTTTTGGCTTCATCGGGATGTTCTACATTGTTGTAGTTTGAGATAGAAAATTTGCTAAAGGGTGTCAGGGGTTCATTTGAGGTGTAATTTTTTTGCAATTCCTGTAACTTTTTATTCTGCCAAAATGGCATCCAGTTGGTTGGTGTCTCAATGCCCTGATTCAGATCTGTATTCAATGCATACTTGTTTTGATTTCTGTGGTACATCTCTTCTTGAATCTTACAAAATCCATTATTGGATTTCGTTGTATCTGTTGTTATATGGCTTGGCATAGACCAGATCGACCTGGAAAGACACAAAGCAAAATGTATGTAATTAAATTATAATTTGAAATTACAATACAACATGAAAAAACTATTTTACTTTACATTGGAATAAAACATTGAATAACAAAAAATATATTCTTTAATATTTCAGGACATAATATGACTGTAAAGATCATACTTTTCACAAGAAACGCAGTTTGCATCATTGCTCTCATCGAAGAGGTTGGAAACGATACACATAACATCAGTAACCCTGCTTATTGTATTACCTCAGTGTGGCCCGGGGTGAAAAAAAACACATAGGAAAATGTTATATAATGGAAAAGATGCAGACTTTCCGAGTACAATAATTATTATTGTACTTCATGTGCATAAATCTACCCACGTTTAATGGGACGTTTAAGATTACATTCATCCATGTCAAAGGTACCTGACATTTTTAAAAACAATTCTGAGGCCAACCTATCTCTCACACAATTGTTATTCATTCATAACATGAAATTAAGATTTCGTTTTCTCGCAGAAAATGTCTTTTTAAAAATGTTACTATGAAATAACACGTATTCTGTTTTGACTAAAACCACGATAAATCTTGGGTTCAGTATTATACAGGGTCATGATTAATGTAAAATCATTCCGAATATGGGATAACATGAAACATGTTAAACATGTTATTCTCATTCTAGATTTAAAGCTTTCGTGACAGCAAGGATTCATACTCTTAGGTTTTTTTCGGTAAAGTCACGTAGGGATAAACAAATAAAGAATAAAATAATGATAGAAATACAATTATAAATCACGACGTTTCGGGCGCAACACAAGCGTCCGTCATCAGGTGGGACAACCACAGCACGAAACAAATGCTGAAGTGGGCAAAAGAGCTGCTGTAACAAGGGGCTATATAGGTGTAGAGAGGGGGGAGGAGCCAAGGAGGATAGATAGAGGAGGGGGGGGAGTGGGCGGGGCTGGGAGTGGGAGGAGGAAGACACTGGAGATGCGCATATCATCCAAAAACCCCCCTAATCTCAGCCAACCCACCCCCCTAAACTCATCCAAACCCCCCCTAAACTCAGCCAAAAGCCTCCTTCATATGCGCATCTCCAGTGTCTTCCTCCTCCCACTCCCAGCCCCGCCCACTTCCCCCCTCCTCTCCTCCCTGGCTCCTCCCCCCGTCTCTTACCTATATAGCCCCTTGTTACAGCAGCTCTTTTTCCCACTTCAGCATTTGTTTCGTGCTGTGGTTGTCCCACCTGATGACGGGCGCTTGTGTTGCGCCCGAAACGTCGTGATTTATTATTTTATTGATTTTAATATTTTATTATTTATTTACTTTTACCTACGTGACTTTACCGAAAAAACCTAAGAGTATGTTATTCTCAGTGGGAAAGAAAATAGAGAATTGTGTTTATAAACAGTACATCTCTACAAAGGTTTTTTTTTTAACCAACGTAAAGTTAATAGGACAACTTGCTTCATAGCAAACCTGAGTTTATCAGCTGCTGATGGTTCTACAACTGATATAGCATTATCCTCACTCTCTGACCAAGAGCTGGTGAATGTGCTTCTTGAACTCTGGTTTTGAGGGCTATATGAAGGAGAGTAGATCGTGGAAGAACCATTCCCTTCATATGACGATGTTTTCATCTGTCAAAAGGAGATCATGCAAATTTGACAAACAAAATATTCAAACAAAGGTACATGATGGTATAAAATAAACACAAATATAAATTTGGTGTAAGCTGTTTTGTTAGTATCTTTATGACCCCCCCCCCCCAATCCCATAGAATTGCAAATACTACCTAAAATCAGGATTGGTCATATGAGAGCATTTTGAAAGTAACTTTGTAAAAACGGATTTTACAGTAATGTTTTCTCTCTCTAATACTTGTTCTTTGAATTATTAATAAGAATACGTGGTAATTTGCATGAAATACATGAAGCTATGTTTCTCTCGTACTGTACTGTATAAAATGACAAACTGAGGGAAATTGTGGAACCATACACGGGACAGATATTCACATGTCCTTATATTTTTCTCCAAACAACTACATTTGTAGAGGAATACAACAGTATACTGAATTATACTTCATAATCAGAATCGTTATTTATCTTGGAGAAATCCGTTGAGCTATGAAGCTCTTTTGCACAGATGTGCAGCATCTTATGATGTCCAGCATCTTATGATGTCCAGCATCTTATGATGCAAGATAGAATTTAGAGGGCTACAATTACACACTGATAACGATAACTGCTGAAACAAAAACATGCATAGAATGGCCTGCCCAATATTATATTTTGAAAATGTGAAATGAATGCGAACATGCAACATTTGTTGCACTTAAGTTTGTTGCCCCTGCACCTCCGATTAGTACGTTTGGCTACGTACGGTGCGAAAGAAGTTTAACATACATACTGCCCATAGACTAACACTACCCATAGACTCAACACTGCCCATAGACTAACACTGCCCATTGACTCAACACTACCCCATAGACTCAACACTGCCCCATAGACTCAACACTGCCCCATAGACTCAACACTGCCCCATAGACTCAACACTGCCCCATAGACTCAACACTACCCATAGACTCAACACTGCCCCATAGACTCAACACTACCCATAGACTAACACTGCCCATAGACTCAACACTACCCATAGACTCAACACTACCCATAGACTCAACACTACCCATATACTCAACACTGCCCATAGACTCAACACTACCCATAGACTCAACACTGCCCATAGACTCAACACTACCCATAGACTCAACACTACCCATAGACTCAACACTACCCATAGACTAACACTACCCATAGACTAACACTGCCCATAGACTCAACACTACCCATAGACTCAACACTACCCCATAGACTCAACACTGCCCATAGACTCAACACTGCCCATAGACTCAACACTGCCCATAGACTCAACACTGCCCATAGACTAACACTACCCATAGACTCAACACTGCCCCATAGACTCAACACTGCCCATAGACTCAACACTACCCATAGACTCAACACTGCCCATAGACCAACACTGCCCATAGACTAACACTGCCCATAGACTCAACACTGCCCCATAGACTCAACACTACCCATAGACTCAACACTACCCATATACTCAACACTGCCCATAGACTCAACACTACCCATAGACTCAACACTGCCCATAGACTCAACACTGCCCATAGACTCAACACTACCCATAGACTCAACACTACCCATAGACTCAACACTACCCATAGACTCAACACTGCACATAGACTCAACACTGCCCATAGACTAACACTACCCATAGACTCAACACTGCCCAGACTCAACACTATCCATAGACTCAACACTACCCATAGACTCAACACTGCCCATAGACTCAACACTACCCATAGACTCAACACTGCCCATAGACTCAACACTACCCATAGACTCAACACTACCCATAGACTCAACACTGCCCATAGACTCAACACTACCCATAGACTCAACACTACCCATAGACTCAACACTGCCCATAGACTCAACACTACCCATAGACTCAACACTGCCCATAGACTCAACACTACCCATAGACTCAACACTACCCATAGACTCAACACTACCCATAGACTCAACACTACCCATAGACTCAACACTGCCCATAGACTCAACACTGCCCATAGACTCAACACTGCCCATAGACTCAACACTGCCCATAGACTCAACACTTCCCATAGACTAACACTACCCATAGACTCAACACTGCCCCATAGACTCAACACTGCCCATAGACTCAACACTACCCATAGACTCAACACTGCCCATAGACCAACACTGCCCATAGACTAACACTGCCCATAGACTCAACACTGCCCCATAGACTCAACACTACCCATAGACTCAACACTGCCCATAGACTCAACACTACCCATAGACTCAACACTGCCCATAGACTCAACACTACCCATAGACTCAACACTGCCCATAGACCAACACTACCCATAGACTCAACACTGCCCATAGACTCAACACTACCCATAGACTCAACACTACCCATAGACTCAACACTACCCATAGACTCAACACTACCCATAGACTCAACACTACCCATAGACTCAACACTACCCATAGACTCAACACTGCACATAGACTCAACACTGCCCATAGACTAACACTACCCATAGACTCAACACTGCCCAGACTCAACACTATCCATAGACTCAACACTACCCATAGACTCAACACTGCCCATAGACTCAACACTACCCATAGACTCAACACTGCCCATAGACTCAACACTACCCATAGACTCAACACTGCCCATAGACTCAACACTACCCATAGACTCAACACTACCCATAGACTCAACACTACCCATAGACTCAACACTGCCCATAGACTCAACACTGCCCATAGACTCAACACTGCCCATAGACTCAACACTACCCATAGACTCAACACTGCCCATAGACTCAACACTACCCATAGACTCAACACTGCCCATAGACTCAACACTACCCATAGACTCAACACTGCACCCTATTAGCACGGCTGGCTACGTACGGTGCGAAAGAAGTGGGTTAAAATTGAGTGACAAAAATTGAGGATACAACAACAACAGAGTGAGTTCATAGAAAGCGTGTAAAAAGATAGTTTAACATTGTTTATTTTTTGATAGAATATAGTCTTGTCATCAGTATGACCTAGTTTGCATTCGACGTCACATTGGGAAGTGAGTTAAAACTGAGTTACAAGATTTGAGGATACGACAACAACAACAAAACAACGACAACACAACAACAACAGAGTGAGTTAAATAAAAGCGTGTACAGTAATAATAAACAATAAACAAAGAGGCAAGTTGTGTAAAGGGACGAGCGACTTTGATGAGCTCCCCTCTGAGGCCGTCATTCAGCAGTGGATAGACCACGGCCGGTGAGGAATTTGTGCGAAAATTTTAACCTCCGTTTGGCTAAATACTTTGTTTTTGTTTACTTAGATGTCTTATGTTAATGGTTGTAGTATTACATCATGGAAACAGAATATTTTAACGAATGTTATTGCATAATGTTGTATTACCGCTTTAAAACAATGTGATGCAATGCCGTTATTTACGTAACTTTATTTATGTACAGATGAATTGGTACCCACACTTACAAGAAGGTCAATTGAATCCAATAACATTACACCACACTTGTCTATACAATTCTGATAGCTTAAAGCGTAAAAACTTCACTTTGTAATGCGAACGACTCGATACGCGCATTCTATACACAACACAACGGGTATCTCTCTCTCTCCGGCCTTAGTAACAACCCGAATTTACCTTAAACTTATCCGCGTCACCTCCCTCGTGCTCGGGACATGAATTCACAAACATCGTGAGCTGTGTGATTCTAAATGTTTGTGTTTTAGTGTTTTTGTTGTTGTCGCTTCTTGTTGTTTTCTGAGGGGGGAAAAGCGCGGCCCCAACCGTCACCTGCAGGGGGCGCGAGACCTGGGCGAGGGGCGGGGTAGGGGGGTGAGGGGCGGGGTAAGGGGGATGAGGGGCGGGGTAAGGGGGATGAGGGGCGGGGTAAGGTGGGTGAGGGGCGGGGTAGGGGGGTGAGGGGCGGGGTAAGGTGGGTGAGGGGCGGGGTAGGGGGGTGAGGGGCGGGGTAAGGTGGGTGAGGGGCGGGGTAGGGGGGTGAGGGGCGGGGTAAGGGGGGGTGAAGTTAAGGGTGGGGGTGAAGATGGGAGGCGGGAGAAGGCAAGTGAGGGGAGGGGCTGGGGGGGGATTGAGGGGCGGGGGGTGAGGATGGGAAGTGGGAGAAGGAAAGTGAGGGGAGGGGCTCGTGGGGATTGAGGGGAGGGGCTGGAGGGGGATTGAGAGGCGGGGGTGAGGTTGGGAAGCAGGAGAAGGAAGTGGAGGGGAGTGGTGATGGGTGAGAAGGGTTTGGTGCTGCGGTGCGAGTGAAGAAGTCGTAGATGGGAGGGGAGTGAGAGGGGAGTGGGAGTGAGATGGGAGGGAAGTGGGATGGGAGATGGGAGAGGATTGGGAGATGGGAGGGGAGTGGGATGGGAGATGAGTGGGAGTGAGATGGGAGTGGGAGTGAGATGGGAGGGAAGTGGGAGTGAGATGGGAGAGGATTGGGAGATGGGAGTGGGATGGGAGATGAGTGGGAGTGAGATGGGAGGGAAGTGGGATGGGAGATGGGAGAGGATTGGGAGATGGGAGGGGAGTGGGATGGGAGATGAGTGGGAGTGAGATGGAAGGGGAGTGAGATGGGAGATCTTGAGAGGGGAGTGGGATGGGAGTGGGAGAGAGATGGAAGGGGAGTAAGATGGGAGATCTTGAGAGGGGTCTGGCCAAAATGTTCGGTGGGCATGGAGGGGATGGGAAGGTGAAAGTCATTTCACGATTAATCTGTATTGTTGCTCGCTTTTTCGGCCTTGTTTGTTCAGTTCGATTATCCGTTCCGTTGGTCTCAATGTAACAAGACCAAGTCCAGCTCTTCTTTGAATCCACGGCTGGATTAAGCCCCATCCCATGCCAAGTCAGTCATGGTGGTTGTTTGACCATACTTCTCCACGTTGGCGAGTGCAGGGGTGAAGGTGGCATACCCGGTTCAGATAACACTTGCCGATGAGTGTTTTCATACCCAGCCAGGATGCGAACCATTGCACCGCCCTGGTCTCCACTCCGGATGTTGCCAACCACCCATCATCGACATCGCAGCGCTCACCAGCGATTGAGTTGGGGACGAGAACGCAGGTCGCTGGGTTCACCGGGCAGTATGCTAGCCACTGCGCCACAAACCTTGAATGTTTATTAATTCGCGAACGCACAATTTAGATAAATCGATGCATCATCACAAGCCTGAAGGATAAGGACGCACCATGTCCTTCACGCGCCTGTTCTCCACGTGACAGGATCTGGCTCCTTTGTTACAGAGTTCCACTGCAGTACCTCGTGACGAATTCGAATTGCAGTTCGGAAGCTGTAAAACCTTGCATAAAAGCAGATGACCAAACAACTCCGCATGCACCCGATCCCTCGAGCCAAGCAAAGTTGAGTCTGGATAGTGGTTGGGATGAACACCAAGCAGATTTGTGAGAGGCTGCTGTAAAGCGATGTAGTTGACAGCACAGGGCAGTTCAGCAAAATCGATTGCACCGTACTTCCAACGTTCTCCATTCACCAACCAGCACTGATGAGTAATGTACCATATATTCAAACAACCCTCTGGAGCCGTACAATGTAGGTTCTCATCCAGCAGCGGATTGACACGTGACACGTGCAAGTAAGCATGCGTCAAGTGACACGAACAGGTCGCTTCTGAAAAAGCGAATAGCTTAATTGGCTTTACCTGGTAAAATAATAAGACGCTTCATCATTTGCTTACCTTTTCTGGACCTTGCACCTCTTTGTCGTGTTTTTGTATGTTTGCTATAATGTTCTGACCTGCCCCTACTGGACATCTGTGAAAAAGAGCTTCATAGCTCATCGGATTCCTCCAGTATAAACATTCTGATTCCAATACTTTTCTTGTTTGATCCTTGTCACATTGACAGCGTCAAACTTCCCACTGTTGGGCAAAGGCCAAATTTCCCACTTGGGCAAAGGCCAGCAGTGGGAAGTTTTCCCTCCCCTCAATATTCTTACAATCCTTAATTTCCTATCTTTTTCCCAGCAATGGCCTCTAAACTCTCGATTGTCACGCTGACATCTGTCTTCCACTGCTTCTTTAGCCAACTTTCGAGTATCCACTACATAGCGAGTCAATTTTGTCAGTCATCTTTCGTCGGCTGTTTCCATGACGCGCTCTGTCCATCGAGTTTATTTATTTTGCTTTGGCAACAGCATCGGTGACTCCTATTGTATTCCTTCATTCTTCAGTCCTTCAACGGACTCCATACACGACGTTTATTCCTCAGGGGTCGTTGGATAACGGGAATGGTCGCCAATCTTCTAGCTCTACCAAACGCCAGGGGACTTGTGATCAGACGGAGGTCCTCCTCACACAACTAAACACGATACAACATGCATATTGATACAGATGTTCAGAAAAAAAGGCTAACTTTTATTGTATCATGTTCAAAGCAATGTGAACAGCACATTTTACAGATTTGTGTTTGACAGCAGTACGCGTCATTGACTTAAGCGAGTTTTTCGCTCAAAGTGATTACGTTTTTTAGATTTTCCACCTTTCAACCAACACAAGAACCATTAGCTTGATGGACACTTCTTAAATAACATTTCAATGAAATCTTCTAAAACAATAATTTTGTAACAAAGTAATGCAAATTAAAACTTAGGTTCTGAAAAAGCCTGATCATTTCAGCGTCTTGCAGAAAAAACACAAAACAAATGAAACTCAAACGTTTGTTTGCTCTAGAAATTCTAACATGTGATTAACATTCTCTTAATTTACGGAATGTGGACCATTTAAAACCAATTTTAAATATACATACCATGCCTTAACTCAAAATGCAACGGGATACATTTAGAAGACAGTAGATGTGATGGTTAAACAGCTGAAAGAGCAACTTCCTTTATTCGGTCTTTGCTTGCTTTGCTTTCGGCTCCGAAGTCGGTTCACTTTCCAAGGGTCTCTTCTTCGACTCTGCGGAATACGAGTGGCCAATGGAAAAAAAAATTCACGAAAGAAAAAACATGCGCCCTGCAAGGATTCTGCAACACTTTCCTTGCAAGCATTTATCCATCGGAAGTATTTAAATTCGCGATCACGGTATGAAACAAGGAACATAAAGAACTGTCACATGTCATGACAGGACATGAAATTGAATGATGTAATTTCATGTCACTGCCTTGGCAGGCAAGGTTAATTATTTTAGCGCTGGGTTTTTATCGCCATGTCTTGGACAAGCCTTAGTGTCAATTTGTCCGATTTTCTAAAGGGTAAGTCCATAACAGCAACCCGACTTACGAGCGTTGAGACCCCATTTTACAGAGACGATGAGAGCCAGTACATTAATAATACTTTTAATCTCATCAATACGTGAGTTGGAAGAATTAAAAATGATACATTGGTCAAACCACTCTTCATACAATACAAAGGCAACTTACTTGTCACGGTTGGCTATGGATAGTGCGAAACATACATTCATACATGGGATAATTAATCATCTCTTACCTGCTGCATCATCACCATCTTCATCGTCACTTTCGAACTTTGTCTTTTTGCCCTGGAACTCTCTGTTGTCCCTCCGTCCCCCACGCCCTCCTCTGCCGCCACCTCCTCTTCCTCCGTGGTTACCACCTCGCCGGCCTGGAGGAAAATAATGATCTCAGGTCAGACTCTCGTTATCCATTTGCCAAAATGAACAATTAAGCATGTATTGATTAATCACCTCTGCTGGCGATCCGATTAATTGTTACGATTAAGAGTTAAGGATGTGATATGGAAAAAAAAGACGCGATTCTTTTGTCTTGATTTTGTAATGGCATTTGAAGTGTCGTTTGGGGGGCATCCTGGAAAACTCGGCTACCAATAAAACATTAAGTGTACGGAAAGTAGGCTTCTAAGAGGTGGAATGTAGATGAAAAAAGTTAAATATTAAAGATCTTCCAGGTGTTCCGGTTTCCTCCAATCTGCATAAAACATGTATTAATTAAATGAAAACATCTGAATATATATAATTGCAGAGCTTGGGAATGTTGGCGCCGACTCGCCACCAATGCAGAACTGTCCTATGAAAATGCCGGACGTGTAATCAAAACGATAAAGCGTAGGCCTTGCGCTCCCCTTACCACCACTGCGGGTGACGCGACGCTTGTTCATGGTCTCCTGCTGCTCCTTGAGAAGGCGGATCCACACCTGACGCGCCGCCTCTCCCTCCAGCACCTCCCACGTCACGTCACGTCCACGCAGCCGCAGTGGGACCGCGGCCGTAGCTACAGGCGCAGCTGTAGCTGCGGGCGCCGCCGCCGCCTCCACCACTTCACCGCTCTTGTCTTTTGCCTCTTCCTTTAACGGGTTTAAAGGGTACCGGAGTTAATTCAAGTACTGCAACACGGACTCCCTGATTGATGGCAGTGACTGTGGTCCCAAGAGACGCCAGTGACATTCATGAGCTTTTCCAGCCATGATCAATCCTCTGCTGGATTATGGCCTGCTTCAAACAGTTTAAGGGGTATGAGTTCATTACAGTACAGTACTGCAATGCTAACTCTGCTTAAGTATGAATGTGTAAAACAATTTAAACACGAATTTAGCATTACATATTGCACATGAAATTTGATAAATGAAATCAAATGTTAGGAAGGTACCAAAAATTACAAAAAATGTCAACACCTTCTCTGTTGTCTTGGGTTCCTCTCCCTTGGACTTTTCTGTGGTTTCCCCCTTTTTCTCCACTGCTAGCTGAGCAGCAGAGGCCCGCTCCAGTGCCCCTTGTGCATCCGTAGTCAAGCGCACAAAACCCTGCGGAACGAGGCGATGCAGGTGAAGAAAGAGTAACATTTAAACAATAGCTGGTTTAAAAAAATAAAATACTATCTTTACCCCAGGCCATGAGACAAAGTGCCCATTCAAATTGCTCACAGAGCAGTGAGGTGTTGTTTGACATTATTGTATGCTTAAGATACACTACTGTACAATATTTGAAAAAGCTGAGTTATCAACCTTTTAAATGCATACATTTGTAGAGGATGATATATGGTCTGCATGAACCACCAACACTGGCTTTCAACATTGAGCAATGCAATGCGTGTGCCACCATGCCTGGCCCAATCGGAGTTGACATAGGGGAGCGGTAGTTTAGTGGTTATCACACTGCAATACGAAACTAGTCCCGCTCACGACCAACATCAGCGACGAATATATGAACTGGTCCTGGGCATTCCCACGGTTGACAGCCTAAAATGAGTACCTGGTGCGATGTGTAAACATCAGCACTGGGGAGACAAAGGCAGCAGGTCATGGCGCTGGTCACCCACCCCCTCGGGTGCCAGCCTTAATTACTTGCTCAGTAATAGCACTTGCCCCAACAACCTGTTTAAGGCGATACTGGGGATCTTTGCATTTCTCAATCTATACAATCTATTGCATAAAAAAAACTAAACACACGCATCAAAACCGACTCAAACATACAATACAATGCATCCATCATGGTGTCTCTGTGTTTATCGCATCTATCATAAGAATTGATTAACTGACAAATTGTTAGAGCCTATCCAATACCTCCTTGGCTCCACGTGCAAAGTCAATCCACTTGATTTGTCCGTGGCCTTTGAAAACTTCCGTTATATCCTCGCGGCTTGTGAAGGAATCCAAATCGCCCGAAAACTTGAGCAGGCAGCCTTCCTGGAAATTAAGGTTTTTCTGAAAATGCAAAGGGATGTTATTATTATGAATCACGGGTGATAATCGATCATTGAACACAGGCATGAAAAGGCAAGGGACCAACAACAACAACAAATAGCAATTTTAAATCTTGACTTAAAGCTTTCGTGACTGCAGGAATTAATATTCTTTGGGTCTTTCGGTAAAGTCACATCATTAGAACAATAAAATAATAGAAATAAAGTGAATAAAAACATTTATTATTTTATTGTTCTATGTGACTTTACCGAAAGACCCAAAGAAGATAAGCGTTACTTACTGTATTCTCCAAATTATAAAACCCACTCTGATCAAGAGACATGCATATTCTTTTGTCAAGGCACTCTTTTTCCCCCTTCCAACCCAGCTTATATATATGCTCCAAGCACGTGTGCTGTTTCATTCAGACGCTGTCGCCTCGACAGACCTGGTTATCACCTGAGGACGGCTGCTTGCGTTGTGGCCGAAACATCGTGAGAATTTTTTTATGTTTTTATTATTTTATTACTTCCCTTCTACGTGGGTTTACCGAAAGAACCAAGAAGATGAATCCCTGCAGTCACGAAAGCTTTAAATCGAAACTTGTATATTATTTGACAAAAATAAAAAATATTTCAAACAAGGGGTGGACCGCTTAGCGCACTGCGCTATGAACCCAGTCACCCGAGTTTGATTCCGGGCCATGGCTAACATTAGTGGCGAGTGATATTTGAATCGTTCCCAGCCATACTTGTGGGGCGAGGAGGCCCTCATCCAGCAGAGGATTGACAAAGCAGTGCTAAATGTAAAAATACAATTGATAGGAATGTGGAACATCAATAACGGAGGAAAATGATATGCAACACAATGTGATTCCTGAAAAAAAACTCATTGACAAGTTAACAATACTTACAAATTCTTCATCATCTTGTTTTGTCTCACTTTCTTTAGACAGCTTATTTTGCAGTTTCATCTCCTTCTTCTCGTCCTGTTTCTTTGCAAAGTACGCTGCCCTAGTAGAGAGCGACAAAGCATTTACACAAGCCAGGAACTTCAACGCAATACAGTCCAGCTATTAGCGCGAGTAGGTTTGGTACTGTGCATTGTCCGTGCCAAGTTGAGGATGCCATGATACAATAGAAATGTTCACAACGTTACAATCATCCTGATGATCCTTTCCTATAATTTGTAATAGTATTTCACAATTTCTCTGCAATGTGTTTTTTGCTTTGCTGTATTTTCCAGCACAAATAAAGATGACTCAAGTTCTTCAACTGCAGTTCACTCAACATAAGCCTGCCATAAATATTTGAATTATTTCAACTTTGACACCTATAACCGCTGTGAATGCACATGCTGTAGTTACATAAAATAATTTCACTACTAAAATGGTAATATAAACCACATGCTGTCAATTATTCTGGAATTTATCTTGCAAACAACTAATTTAAGGGGTAATAGCTACTTCATGTAAACTTACATTATAGTGCTTTTGACTATTTTACCAAGATATAAGAAAGGTAAATAAATGTATAGGAGCCACGATAATGACGGTACAATGTTATTTTATGATACAATTCGATTAATCGTCAACTATACATCGCACAACAAATGTCAAAGCAAGCTTAGCATTCAGCAGAAAGAGCTACCCCCCGTACTTGGTTAACAAAAAGCTCAACACGATCATCAACAACACTGCCTTGACAAAAATATATATTTGGTGATATTTCAGGCAACGGCCGTTCTTCATAGCAAATAACGAGTTGATGTTGCTGTACATTATTTGTAGCAGCATCTGCAAATAACACCTCTCAAGCCCTTATCAGTGCCTACCTTATTACAGACCAATTCAGACCTTATTGGTCACCCCGTGCCCTTATACATTTCAACATTCATCTTACAAAGTCCCATCACAAGGGAGAAATATAAACAAAAAGACCAAAAATGTTGCCCGTATTGAAATGGCAGTACGACATATGGACCTGAAAACTCAATTCCTTTGAAAAAAAATACGGGTAAACCGTATGGGTTGACAAGTATGACGTTTAATTTTTCATAGGCACTATTAACTATCTTGGTAAGTTTCAATGTGCAACTTTACAGCAGTACAGATTAAGACCAGTATTATTGACGAGCGTGTTTTGTGCTTGTGCACCACTGCAGCAACAGCATCATCCACGTAGTTTTCTTACTTGGTTAGAACAATCAAATCGAGGTCCTTGTACTTGTGGTCAGGTAAGTCCACAAACTTCTGCGCGTTTTCCGCGGTGTCAAACACTGCAAAAACGGATCCCTGAATACACAAACACAAGTGCACAGGTTAAAGGTTATAATTTTTCAAACAGATAACTTTTTGCACAACAACTTGGAATTGATCCGAAGACATTTTTCATACCTTGAATTTCTTCTGCATGTTCCTCCTGAGGTGAATATTTTCTACTTTGCTGGTCGCTCTGTTTTCGAACCACTCCTTGATTTCATCCAGACCAACTTCCAAGGGAAACCCTTTCTGCAAAGTGAAACAAAAAATGAACAAGCTTGTCGTCGAGTAAAGTGGGCAGGTGGGCCATAAATGGGTACAACTGCAGAGTTAGTCCATCGGCGGGGTAAAATGTGGGCGATCCCACCTCTACCAAGACGTCTGGGCAGTGTGGAAGAGTAGGCCACATTCCATCAAAATGTGGTTGTCTAGAGCTCCCTCTCATCGCGGCCATTCTAACAGCAGCGGCTCAAGCAAGCACTTGCAGGGCTGTACATTTACCCTTTAACCTTGTACTTCTTCTGTAAACATTTTTTTTATCGATTTATGTATAAACAAACATTAAAAAATTAGTAGGTATGAATTTTGTCGATGACGCACAAAATGGGTTTGCAGAAGTTGTGAATACGTTACCACGTAGATGGAGGAGCCCTTGATTGACTCCTTGAAGGCACTGGCTTCTGGGATGGGCAGCTCTGGCTTACGACGGATCTTCGTGTCGTCTTCGCTAACCACCAGGAGGTCGTTGGGCGACAGTTTCACCGCGCTCGCTATCACCGCAAAGTCCTTCGACAGGGCGGAGAGCCTCAACACATTGACGACAAAGGACGAAGAAAATAAATTAAAATCTATTCCCGCAATCAAATCTCAATCGTCAATCATCAACGTAACCAAACAATGTATAACAATCAATAGATTTATGGATATTTTTGCCGAATGCTTCACTACCCATCACCAGAAGTGTTGCATAAATATAAAAGTAACTTTTTTCCAAAATTAAATATTACGTGGCAAATCGATCCTACCGAAGATTTGATCAATTGTCACCATGCATGTTTAAGAATTCATGTCACAATATTGTTTGTTCCCTTCGTCCCATATCATCTCCATTATGTAGTATATGCGGTCCTGTTCGTTCTATTGCTCTATGAAGGATTCCATCGTTAAACAGGCCACATCACTGAGGAGGCTTTTTGACCACACTTCACAATGCTGGTCAGTTCGCATTGATGAATGTGATGTCCAGGAGCAGCCCGGATATCACTTTCTGCCGACGTTAATTAGCTGTGGCTGTGAATCAAAGCTTTTTGGCTTGATAGCCCATCGTTCGGACCTCAATTGGCATACTATAATCAGCTATGCTCAATAAACTGCTGGATAAGTGTCTCCAAGCCATACCCATCTCTCACGGTTCTGCGATGTAGCTATCCACTCAGCACCTGCATCCAATACGATTTCATCACCCGATCTCAGTAGAACTGGCATGTGAATGAAAAAAACGATGTTAATTCTGCGGAATGTAATCCGTACTATTCATAGACAATTAAGTGTTGAGTTGGAAGTTACCTGTTAAACTTGACCAGAGTCTCAAGTGGTATCCAGCCATCATCCAGCTTCAACTGCTCCTGCATGAATTTGTCTCGCACCAAGTTGTGGTTCCCAAAGTAATACTGCAACAAGAAACGTAATCGAATCCTACATCATTGCAACAAGGGTCATGACGTTCATTCACGACAACAGACGGACTTGCTTATTCGTTAACTATTTATCTGTTAACAATCTCCAATGATTGAATATGAGCACAAGCTAATGTGAGAGGACATCATGAAATAAACGAAAAATGTTCAACCTGGAGTTGCCCCTCAATGGAAATGTGTTGGGATAGATATAAAAGGTAATACTCGAATGCATTTGTATATGTCAATTTCATGACAGCAATTCTATTAGTAAAATTTACTCCCTAACGTTTAAACAATGTCAGCTTCTGTGAAAAATGTTTCTGAAAATAATTCGAGAAACTCATGCGTTGTTGTGGAAGATTATACCCCGTGTCTCCACGAACACGCATTACTCTGCTGACGAGCGAGACTCAGAAGGCCAAAACTGGTCCCGACTTTGACAGCTTAAAAAAACGATCTGCTCAGAATAACAAAACTGGTCCCGAGTTTGACTGCTTAAAATAACAATCTACAGTACTTGCTATTAGTCTGGAAAGCCATTCGGCCGAGGAACTAAAAACAGATGTTATGTATGTGTGGACGTCAAGAATAGACCTGTGCTTATACAGTAATTGCTTTCATGTGATAATCAGGCTCATCACCTCAATCTGTGTGTAGATTTTCTTTTGAAGGTCTGTGGGTTTCTGACTGCTGCCATTCGCTTCCATCTTGGGTGCTGCGGCAGAAGATGAGCAATTTACACCGACGCACACGTTTAGCATGTCATTATCTCTCGCGAGGACGACATCCCTAAAATAAATGCGTTTTGATTTACAAGCCGTCCGAATAGTCGGGCAACACGCGGTACACATTCGAGAGCCGTGTTAGCAGCACAACAGCGAACGCCTATGAAGTGCATGACCATACTTGACGCTGGTCAGAGCGTGTCGGACAAGTAAGCAGGACAGCAGCACAGATTCTTAAATACAGTCGTTACTATAACAGGACTATTATAATTAGTAACACACAAATGTACAGATTAGTAACACACAAATGTACAGATTAGACGCTACAGCATAACGCCATCCACGTGCTCAGGTGGGGAGGAAGCGACGTCAGAACATATTCTTCTAATTTAACAATTACTCTATAATATACACTCATATACTGTATACCGCATAGCGAAACCACAATTTTAAACAAGACAATGATGCGGATGCCACCCACGTGTTGCCGTCGAGGAAGGGCGGATCTGAAGCAGGTCAGTCTATAATAACGCGATAGCGCAATAACGTTACGTACTTTCTTCACTATTTGTATTACAAATCGCTGTCGGACAGCGAACCTTGCGAGTTATAAATCCAAAGGCGATCCGAAGTTTAACTGCGTCCGAGCTCTCGCCCCACGTGCAAGGGCCGCCGCAAGCCACCAGAAACACGTGGCCTTGCACAGAAATTATCAATCTTACAAAAGTCTCCTTTAAAATCGCACTTCTCACCTTTCTGCGGAACGACGCGTAGGCTGTGTGCGAAGGTAGAAATGTTAAATATTCGGAAGTTTGAACGTGAACCGACTTGTTTGTTTTACAAAGGACCAAGTTGAACCGCGCGATTATCAAAAACAACCACTACTACCACCACGATACGAAGTAGCGACGCAGAAGCCACACTGCGCATGCGCCGACACCGTGAACTTTGAACTCTGCAAGCCGGGTGAATCGATTGTAATAGATTCCAAAACTCAGCTCGATTCCTACGCTCTCGATTCACGTGTAAATCGAACGTGTGAATCGATTATTACACACAGTATGAACCAAAAAGCATTTGAAAAAAAATTAACCCGTAAAAACAAAGTTCTTCACTATAAATCCTTTATATGCGTGGCATCGGTTTTATTTTATTATTCATTTTTGTTTTTCTTGAGTAAGAGTTTCATTTTTATCACATTGGTATTTTAAATTAAATATGACATTTTTTTTTCCTAAAAAGTGGAAAATTTTGGAATTGTTTTTCACGAAAATAAATTGTCACGCACAACGAGTATGTGTGCAAAATGTCAGCTTGATTGGATCACGGGAAGTGGGTTAAAAAACGACCGAAAGATTTGCACGGTCGTAAGCGCGCAAGCAAGCAAGCAAGTGAACTTAATATAAAGGATTTAAAAAGTGATGAAAAATTATAAAAACAAATATATTATTCAACATGGTATATTGCAAAAGGTTTAAATATGCGATGAAACTAACACAAAATAGGAAATAGATTAGTTTTTTTAAATAATCGATAATTTTTTCGTGGCCTTTTGACACAGCAGTGAATTGAATACATTAGTGTGAAATGTCCAGTTTGTTTTATTATTGCGGTTATGTTGGTAACGATTAATCGATACATCGATCACAAATGCATAACAGTGCTCACGACAGACGCATATATTCATAACGTGACGAATTCGATAACTTTCTGACCATACTAAAAACCTCTGTATAGTTACAGCCTTTGTAAGCGAATCGTCAAGAAGTCTAAAGTCTTCCGAAATTCGTCTGGCCAGCCAGCATGGAGTAGTAGACCAAATACCACTCGAGTCAACCCATATGGTTTACCCACCCGTATTTTTGCACAGGGAAATTGAGTTTTCAGGTCCATATGGCGTACAACAGTTTCAATATGGGCTACAAAAATCTAATTGTTTGTTTCTCCCTTGTGATGGGACTTTGTAGAATGAACGTTGAGATTTATAAAGGGCACGAGGTGACCAATAAAGTCTGAATTGGTCTGCAATAAGGTAGGCATTGATCAGGGGTTGACAGATATCTAGAAGGGTTGACTAAAGTTCCCTCTATTGGGTAGTGAGACTAACTATTGTTTAACTTTTTTGTAACCAGATAAGGCCCCCACAGAGCTTTAGAGATTTTCCTTTTCAAAAGTGACCTGGCTATCACAAATAATGATAGTTCGACGAAGTGGCTTATCATCCGCGTGGAAATGTATATAGCAGCCAAATACTCTAAACGTCCTGTGGTTGATTCTAAATGTGGAGGAGAAAACCCCCAGCATGACTCTTTGAGAGAAAAATCCACGCGACCACGGGGGAGATGCAACAGAGCAAACTCCCAAATACACAGCAGGCGTCAGGGTCAGGATCGAACCCACGACCTGCTGTATACCAGGCGAGGTAGCTAAAATCCCAGTGTTTTCTAATCCACGTGTTTTACTCTTCTTGTCTGAACGTCATCCCAAGCCTACATCACGTGGCTTCGTTGTACATTTTACGGTTAATATATTTTTAAGATAATGACCATTCTTTTTTTATCATTTGTCATACCAGGTCGACTGAACGTTAGACGCTGCATTTGCAGAACTTAAATCAACGGGTTTCCACAGGCTAAAAGAAAAACCCCTACAACCAGGCGTTGGAACGATTAAAATGTGAGGCGCTTTGGGATGGCTCAAATAAGCGACCCTTGTAAATGACAATCTGCATCAGAACATCATCAACAAGCCAATGTTGCACACCTACTTAAACGGAAATTTAAAAACAAATTTAAATAGTTGTCATTGCAGCCATGCAGCCCAAAAATGATGGACTATATAGTAAACCACTGCTCTCCTTCAACGGAGGAATATCGAAACTTCACAAATTCTGCCCTGAAGACCTCCCGTCGTGGCTTAGCAGAACTTGACATTGCCATTTGTCGTCATATTCAATGGAATAGCATTTAGGCATCATTGTTACTCAAAACAATAAAACACATTGTAGGCAGCAGAGGGCAGTGCTGCAAAGGAGATCATTGAAGTACACACTCAATGTTAATACAGCCACGTGTATGCGCCTCGCCTTTACCAATTGGCACTGAGCAGTGTGTTGAAGTATGGTCAACTAACGCCCCCCCACCCACCACGACATGGGGAGGCCCTCATCCAGCAGTGGATTTATCATGGCTGATGATGTTTAATGTACGTATTCAGATTAGCCCATATCGACCACATTCTATTCGAGTTCGTGTTGCACTTCTCAGGATAATGAAATATTGCATTTTTTATCTATTGTCAGTGGGGAAAGGAAGACTGACGTTTCGGACGACTGGCCTTCGAGATGTTTAAATTAACTTGAATTTACTGGAGAGTGAAAGGGGTTGGGTGTTCAAATTAATGTTGTTCCAATTTTGTAAATGGCTTTCACTTCTAAGTGTTGCATTTATTTATTTATTTAGGTCTCGGTTAGTGAGGGCTTGGATGACTGCATCGATTTCTACCGAATACAAATGCTTTTGATAGCCTACAAAGGCTTGGCACAGTGGGTACAGCTATGGAAATTCCCTATTATTATCCATGATCTGATTGATAGCTATGTAGTCAATGGTAGAGAAACCTTTCGTAAACACTGCTTGCTCAGACTGTTTATCCCCTGACAAAACCACTGTACCTTTCTCTCAATACCTTTGAGAGAGAGAATGTTTCACCCTATACTATTTTCTGGTTGCTGTAGTATTAGCTCGAGCCATAGCTTGTGGCATATAACTGAATGTGGTGTGCTGTGCAACTCGCACACACAGACCCAGCTGAAATTAAGCCTTGGGTAGATGGGTGATAGATTTGCCACGACGATTGATTATTTTAGCTCGAGCACAGTGGGCGCCACGGTGGTAAGATGTTAACTCTCTCGCCTGGTATACGGGAGGGCACGAGTTTGATCCCTACCCTGATGTCTGTATATTTAGAGTTTACATGTTTTAGATTTGAAGCTTTCGTGACTGCAAGGATTCATACTCCTAGGTTTTTTGGGTAAAGTCACGTAGGAAAATAATGAAATTAAAATAATAGAAATAATAGAAAAAATAATATAAATAAAATAATAAATCACGACGTTTCGGAGACTTTGCCGAAAAAACCTAAGAGTAGTTTACCTGTTGCTCCCATGGTCGCGTGGATTTTTCTCCAGGTCCTCCAGGTTTTCCATCCCCGTTCAGAAACACCCGTTTAAGAGTATCTGGCTGCTGTTAATTTCCACACGATAAGCCACTTCGTAGAGCTTATCATGTGTGGCCAAGTCGCTTCGGAAAAAGAGTGGGGGCCTTACCTCGGTTAAATAAAATAAATAGTGAAGGATATAAAAAAGCGTCACGTTATTCTTTGGTTCTTTCGGTTAAGTCACGTCTAAAGATAAAATAATAAATTAAAATAATAGCATATTACGACGTTTCGATTGCAACACAAGCAATCATCATCAGGCATACAAGAAATAGCAACAAAAAATCTAACTAGTTTTCTAGTTAGATTTGCTTGTGTTGCAATCGAAACGTCGTAATATGCTATTATTTTAATTTATTATTTTATCTTTAGACGTGACTTAACCGAAAGAACCAAAGAATAATTCCTGCAGTCACGAAAGCTCCAAAATTAAGAAGCGTCACGTTGTAGAAGACATTCTGCGAGCGAGACAAAGCCTTTTTTACTCTAACCCAGCCACAACAAGGGTCCCTGGAGAGCGGGTGTGTTACCCCCCCAGGGGATCCAGAGGTCCTGGGCAGCCTCAACCCAGAGCTCATTCTCCCTCGAGATAGAGGAACATCTGCTGCGTCTACAGCACATGCACATGGCCCAGCCACCACACACAACTCTGTATACTATACACAACACTCACCACTATACTCAACACAACACACTAAACACAGCACTCCACTGCAGACAACACAGCACTTACCACTATGAACAATACACACCACACTCGCTAATACTATCCTCACCGCGACACACAACCCCAACACCCACCACCATACGTCTCACAACACAATACACCGCTATAGAAAAAAACAGGGCTCCACACACAGCACTGTACATGATAACACACCCGGTGTCAATGTCGTGAACCATAATTCGTGACGAAAAATATTCGTCAGCGCAGTGGTCTTATTTATACACATTTATTTTCGTCAACTATGTGACAATGAGTGGTTGAACATCAAACATTACGATGCCTATACTGTGGTGCTGAGGGGGTGAATTTGCTTATTTAGTGAGGTGGGAGGGTGTCTATAAACTATAAGGATTACTTTGTGTGTACATATTTGACCCAATGACCCCCAGGTAGTGCTGGGATGGGTGACACGCATGTGCAAACAGGGCTTGTGGGGCTATGACCTCGCCTGGTGTACAAGATTTCGTGGGTCCCATCCAGACCCTGACAGCTGTATATTTGGAGTTTGCATGTCTCTCTCTCTCCTCGTGGTCGCGTGGATTTTACTCTAAGTCCTCTGGTTTTTCCCTCCACATTTAGAAACGTGCGTTTACACTATTTGGTTGATATACATTTCCACGTGATATTCCACTTCAATTGAGCTATCATTTATGGCCCGGTCGCTTATTAAAAAGAGCTGTATGGCTAAGTGGGCCTTACCTGGAAAATAGAAATATAAATGACGTGGAAAGGTAGCAGTTTTGCTAAATTCATTGCAATGAACATCAACGCTCCCACATCTATTGCTTTCCACCTTCACGTACCCACACTGAGCAGCTGTGGTGAAGAATTACAATAATAAAATAATATCCCCCATGACTTTCGTGGCCTGGGGAGTCTCCCTTTAATCCAGCTGTGGATTAACAAAAGGGCTGTACGTGTGCATTATTAATGCCATCAACTTTAAAAGCATTTAAACTATAATGGTAAATTCAGCTGGTTATATGTAAAGTACTTGTTCTGTCTATAAATAGGAAATTGCTTGGGGGCATGTGATATATAATAACTCTGAAGTGACTCTTTATGTTCCCAGGATTATCAAGTATTTCATGGACCTCATGTTGATTTCTCTTAATATGTTTCATTTCAGCCATATATGGCTGGAGGGTGTATTTTCTTTGTATTGTCACTTAAATTCCTTGATCCACGAGTAAAGAAGACAGGTTTACCAGATGATATTCCAAAACTATCTGACCATTGTCGAAATAATACTTATTTCTTATGGAAGGGTGACTTTTTTAAACAAGAGGATGGAGCAGCAATGGGCTCTCCTTTGTCTCCTGATATAGCAAATCTGTACGTGGAAAACTTTGAAACAAGAGCACTTGCCTCAAGTACATTAAAACCATATTTTTAGTTTAGATATGTCGATGACACTTTGGTTGTCTGGCCACATGGTAGAGATACACTTAATGCATTTTAAATCATCTCAATGCACAAAACCTGGCCATCCAGTTCACCATGGAAATGGAGGTGAACGACACACTACCCTTCCTGGATATTTTGCTAGGACATCGTCAAAATGGTCAAATAACACGCAACGTCTACACACTGATGCCTATCTGAATGCAGATTCGCATCATCACCCAGCACAGAAATCCTCTCTCATCAAGACGCTCATACATCGGGCAAAAACAGTGTCAGATGGTGGAAGTCTAAGGAGAGAGATTAGCATGTTAAAGAAGCACTACGACTGAATGGCTACAATAATGCTCAAATTAACAGAGCATTGAATGCCAAACCAAGACCGAACAACAATACTGCTGAAAGTGATCAGATGATCTTCTTGGTTCTTTCGGTAAAGTCACGTAGAAGGGAAATAATAAAATAATAAAAATAAAACATAATAAAATTATTCTCACGACGTTTCGGCCACAACGCAAGCAGCCGTCCTCAGGTGAAAACCAGGTCCGTCGAGGCGACAGAGTCTGAAATTTCAGACTTTTTATTTTATTATGTTTTATTAAATAAAATAAGAATTATTTTATTTTATTATGTTTTATTTTTATTATTTTATTACTTCCCTTCTACGTGACTTTACCGAAAGAACCAAGAAGAGTGATCAGATGATCAAAACAATTAAAATACCATTT
Source organism: Lethenteron reissneri (assembly GCF_015708825.2). NCBI lineage: Eukaryota > Metazoa > Chordata > Hyperoartia > Petromyzontiformes > Petromyzontidae > Lethenteron > Lethenteron reissneri. The sequence continues at coordinate 6,018,369 of NC_083809.1, forward strand.
ATCTCGGGAGTTAGTGACAAATTAGCCCGTGTTTTGCAAAAGCAAAACATTAAAGTGCGATTTTGTACGGTACACAAAATTCAAAACTAGTGTCTTGTACGAAAGATGAATTACCAAAGTGATCAACAGAAGGTGTATATCGGATCAATTGCTTATGCGGTAAATGCTATATTGGACAGACGGGACGTAACATCAGCGTAAGACTAAAATAACACCAAAGGAACATTAAATTATCTTAAACACAGCTGTCAGCAGTGACAGAGCATCCTTGCCAACAAGGACATTCAATTGATTTTGATAACGTTGAAGTGTTATGCAAAACTAATTATTACTGGCCACGACTAATTAGAGAATCAATCAAAATTGAGAAGAATACAAATAATATTCTTTGGTTCTTTCGGTAAAGTCACGTAAATAGAAAAAAAAGTGTTTAAAAAAAAAACACTAATGTAGACTGTAGCCTGGTTCTTATTCTGAGTGTACTGGCAGTCTATAATGTAGACTCTAGAAATGGTTATTAAGCTTTTATAATATATTTTTAATTTTATTATTTTTATTCACTTAATTTTTATTTTTATATCTACGTGATTTTACAGAAAGAAACAACGAATATGAATTCCTGCAGTCACGAAAGTTTTAAGTAAAAATTTCATACGAATAATTTAAACCGCTGTGATAGCTACAGACTCAGCACAACCTGGAAGCGTATTAATAAATAATACACAATACATATTGCAATTCCTTAAAGAGGGGTCACATGCTAAGCAGCTGATTACTGATCTATTACATAATTGCAACACCTCCCACTTCCGCCTCTGATCTCGAAACTCGATGGGGTTCAACAATGATGACATCATCCTGCACTATTTAAGACGGGAAGCAGGTGGATGGCTTCACTATTCTGGCAAATCGCCCAAAGATGCTGGATGTAATTACCAGCGAAACGTCGTACAACTGAAATTCGAAATGTTGTGGATTAACTATTCAAACACACCGGTGGGCTGAAGAAGTAACTAATTGGCGTTTTGTTAACGTGACACATTTTTTACTGATTGGCCGTGTCGGGTGGTGAAGGGTTGCGACACATTTATAATAACGCGAACCAACCCCAAAAACCTTTATTGTGGATACATATATATGTTGAATTACAAATGATATATGTTCGTGGCGCAATAATTATAGCCCAACCTATAAGACCTATGAACGTTTTATTTGGTGATGCTGCTACCGCTGCAGTTGGCATTGGTGCACAGGCACAATTCCCAAAAACACACAACACTTTCGACAATAACACTGCCTTGAAATGTTTAATATGTATTCACATCATATTAAAACGTATATAGGAAGGGCCGTTACCCAACACGTCGACTTCTATATATTTTTGTTGTTATTTGAAAGCCATAAAGTGTTTTCGACCAATGCGTTTAATTTTCTGTTGACGATTAATTCGACGATTTCCATTTTTATGCATTTTTAATTACTATCAACGTTTAGGAAGCCATCGTTGTGTAATGGTTAGCGCACTGCACTTGCACATCCACAATAGGTTACATTTGTATTTCCATTACAAATAAAATACAATACACTCTTACACACACACAGTCCTACCTGCAATATATAATAGATAATAACACATATGGGGGACTGCAGTGGTTAGAGCGTATCAAGTACTATGAATTACGATTCATGCAACCCCAGTTGGATTTCTAGCCACGTCTAACATCAGTGGCAAATTATATCAGAACTGATCATGCCCTCCGTCCTCCACGAAACCTGCACTGACCAGCATAGCAAAATATTGTCAAATAACTCACAACGACTGACTTGCGGTGAGGGGGCCTTCATCCATCGGTTAATTGGAAATGGCTGTAATTTATTTTAATTAAACATTGTAATTACATGCAAACGCTTAGATGTCTACAAATACTGTACCCGACCTCTTCTGACATCTGGTGTACCCAATAACATGGTTCGGGTTACGTATACTGCATACAATCATTGAATATTACAATTTACTGTATGTACAGACATTTCAGGAACAAATATATCAAAGTGCCCCTTAAGCTGATATCTTGCAATCCCAGATTTGACCAACCAAAACGGGCTTTGAGAACACTCAACAATGGCAATCATCAGCCCAGCTCCTGTCAGGTTATTTGTGATACAATACCCTCTGCTCTCAGAATATATCGGTGAATCCCATCCCAGTGAACGCACGGTCTCTCCTTGATCTTGTGATTGACCTTCACACGGACCAACAACATTCTCACCGTGGCCTGTGATATATTTGGAGCAGGGCATCAGTTTTATTCACCTTGTATGTATGTATGTTGAACTTCTTTCACACCGTACATAGCCAACCGTGCTAATTGGAGGAAGAATATTGATTTTAAAAGTGCATAGCTCCAGTGATTTTCTAATATCGGATGAAAGAGCATTCCAGACGGCCGCAGAAGCGCATCTGAAAGCGCATTGTGTGATTACCATCTTTCGATTTAAAGCTTTCGTGACTGCAGGGATTCATCTTCTTGGTTCTTTCGGTAAAGTCACGTAGAAGGGAAGTAATAAAATAATAAAAATAAAACATAATAAAATAAAATAAGAATTATTTTATTTTATTATGTTTTATTAAATAAAATAAAAATTATTTTATTTTATTATGTTTTATTTTTGTTATTTTATTACTTCCCTTCTACGTGACTTTACCGAAAGAACCAAGAAGATTACCATCTTTGTTCAATAACTAGCCAAAAGTCGCTGCGAGGATCACTGGAGTTCGCGTGGTGGTTTATGCTCATTGACAAGATCAGCAAGGCAACACATTCCTGCGGAGGGAGCTGGTAGGAACGTTGGGTTGCTCGGTCAATGGCCAGGGTCAACGGCGGCGTGGTGTATTCCGCAAATATGGCCGACTGTGAGGGCGGGCACAAGCCGGCGTGAGTAGGTTAAACGTTGAGTTTTATAAGGGCACCACGGGGTGACCAGCCCCTCCCCACCCAGCCCCACCCAGCACCCACCATCCCCACCCAGCCCCTCCCCACCAGCCCCTCTCCACCCATCCCGACCCCTCCAATTTTTTGATGCACGACGGACGGACACAATAATCCCCTGTGGGCTGGTGGAACCAGATGGTAGTCGTTTGACAACCAGAAGCCTATGCAGCTCGGCGAGATTTTTGACGATTGTGGGTTCTCCCACCCATTCCAAGATGTATGGCCAACGTAGAGTAGATCATAAACCCTCTAGGGGGATCTCTATGGTTCTCTCTAGTAAAGACCTCTTCTGCCAGCAGTGGGATGAGCATGAAATTGCAGGGGCTGCACTTTTACTATTACCTTTTAATGAAGGTGGTTAGGAGTGGTGGTGCAGTGATTAACACAATGTACTATGAACCCGGTGAACCGAGTTCGATTCCCGGACACAGTTAATATCAGCTTTAAGTACTGTGCTAAGTCATATGGTAGTCGTCAATAATACTGCCATAACAATAATATTTTTGCACTTACGAGGCGCCTTTCACAATGTCTCAAGATGCCATGCATGAAAGGACAAACATAATAAAGAAAGAACTGGGAGGAAATATGAGCACCAGAGAGGAACAAAGCCGATTAGAAGAACGTTTTTTTGTAAAAGAAAAAAAAGAAGACGTGTTGTAGTCAGGACTTGCAGATATCAACACTGTCAGAGAGCCGGATCTTCGTAGGTCCTCTGTGAAGAGGCCTGGGACATTGAACAGAAGTCATCTCCATTTCATTCATTGCATCAGGGCACATGCCGACCATGCATACATCACCCCCTTGCCCCCATTGGCCACAAAGAGTGAAATATGTACAAGTTACAGTGATTTCCTGCCTAAGTCAGCACTGAGGCAATGCTCATTGTATGTTTGTAGCCCCGAGACAGTTTGTGGAAATTCCAGTCATTTGGTTGATGATGCTATCCATAGGGCAACTGACTTCCACATAACGGTATCAGTTTTACTAATCACAATCTTTTGATTGCAAGCTGCTCATGCTAACTTTGAGGCACCTTGCCGGATAGTAGCAAGAAGTGGATCCCTTACTTTACAAGGCATGTAAACATGCATTTATCAAGTAAAACAATCTCCCTACGCTCATGATAATAGGGTCAACTTTTCTCATGCCACTATTGGTGGAAGAGCCTGCATTGAATTGTGTGTGTGAGAATGTATTACTATAAATACAAATGATACGCTGTTACAATTAGGCTGATGGAGAAAACGAAATTGAACAAACGAGTAAAAAAAAGAACATAAATTAGATTGTAGAAACGAAGCAAAAAACTAATTGATGAAATAATGTATTTGTGCCTCGTCCAATCGCGACAATTCGTCACATCACAAGGGGAGTGAATCAACACATACTTGGTTTTAAGAAGTATGGCCTACACAAAGAGGCTGAACATTCCAGGAATGCAGATTTTTTCAATTCAAATCGGGCAACACTGTCAAGCAAGAATAACAGTCAATCCACAATTCAAAAGCAACATGCAAAGGGATTAAAGCAAGCAAACAAGCGTTGGTCAGTGCTAATCTTTGTTGGTGACCCTCAGCTGTTGGTGGAAATTCAACATTCCCATGGCAAGAATAATGGTTAACAAATTTAGAATGACCATGAAAAATCCATTTAGACCCATTACCCTCGATCGCACATATATACAACGTTTGCGAAGATCTTTGGGAATGGAATCAATAAAAAAGTAGATGCCAACCAACAATGCTAACAAGCAGTGTTTAGGAAAGGATTTTGTACCATAAACCACATAATACTCATAGACATTTGAATAGAGACATATAAAAAAAGGTCATTTGCAACTGGTGATTTCAAAATTAGAAAAATTCAAGTAAGAGGAGACTGATGCGTATGAGTCGGTAGCACCTAAGTGCTACACAGATAGATTCAAGAATTCATTACTATACTGCCATCTCCCGGCCACCTTGCATCCCAGTACTCTGTTGTACAGACATTTGTCACAATGCGGTCTCACCTGGGTATAAATGAAGAGTATATGTATTATATAATTACGGTTAGCAATCGGCAAGTATGGTGTGGTGAGTGAGCGTGCCATCTGTTCAGCGTGGTAAGGTAGGCCAAACATTCGCTAGAAAGGCTGTCTTGATGCTCCTCTGGTGGAGGCCCTTCTGCCAGCAGTTGTGTGAACAAGCAGTTGCAGGGCTGCACATTTACAAATGTGAAATACTGTAATTAAATTATAAATAATGCATGCGATCTTTTGTCAAAATGTCAATGTTTTTATTTGCGTCAGTGCAGTACTGTATTTCGTAATGTAGGGGACAATTCAGCAAGTATAAAAACGCTACCATTTGCAGAACAATGCTTAAAAAAAAGAATTGCTAAAAATAAAACAACCAATGCAGTAACAGCAGTGTGTTCATTAAATTTTCACATTGCACACTGCATTTCCAATTAGCTCTTTCGCTTGAATAAATGTTTGTTCAAGTAAAAAGGGTTTGTAAAAATCAATTGGATGGATAATATATTACACTGTACTGCCTTTTAACAAATAACCTCACTGAAAAGCTGCGGTCGGTTGTATACAACGTGGTGTGTTTCTCTTGTACTGCAATAAGTAGAAATTTGAAGAAGAAAAATCCCTGAAGGCGTTTTATTCCATGCAACAAACGAATCGTATACTGACACCGAATCGGCCACGTGGGGGTTTCCACCCATACTTCACCACGCTGGTCAGCACGGACTAGTTGAGGAGGGCTCAGGACCAGTTCAGATATCACTCATCACTTGTGATGGCCGGAGCTGGGAATCAAACTCAGATTATTGACCATACATTGGCTATATACATTACAATACTCACCACTGCACCATTGAACATGTAAATTACTGTTTAAAATGTCCTTGTTTTTTTCAAAATTTTTTCCAAGATGTATTTAATGTATATACTTATATTGGCATTGTTTTATTCGTTTAAGTGTCTTATACATTGAAACGGAAAATGCAGTTGCTTGTTCAGGTAACTATGGCTAGTAATAGGTTACGATTCATACGCCTATTTAAAAAGTGATCATCAGTAAACATTTTAATATTTAAAGACCAGCGCCCCAAAACGTTGCACATTATCTACTTTAACTTTCAAGGCCATAATGTTATTGACAAACGTATCCTTTTTTATTCTAGACACTATATCTTAAGTACTGTATAGATACCAAAACAATAATTGTACATTATAATGAGCATTATTATCACTAATATTCAGCCAAGTATTTTATGAGTCTCAAAACCCATTTTCTGGAGGGTCCCTCCTGCCGATTGTGTTGGGATTTTGTGTTCCAATCCCATTCATGCTAGTTTGGCGTATCCACTCCTGCACTGCCATATCCTCGCCACCACACAGCTCAAGTCTACAACACCTTGATAACGCCAATAATTATCCCATTCATATCCACGTTACTCGTCAAAGACTCAATCCCTGCTCAGCTGATCAAGATAAATGTTTGTAATTGTTTGCCACTGCTGCACTGCCATCTCCTAGCCACCACGCAGCTCAAGTCTACAACACCTTGATAACGCCAATAATTATCCCATTCATGTCCACGTTACTCGTCAAAGGCTCAATCCATGCTCAACTGATCAAGATAAATGTTTGCATGTGTTTGCCACTGCTGTACTGCCATATACTAGCCGCCACGCAGCTCAAGTCTACAACACCTTGATAACGCCAATAATTATCCCATTCATGTCCACGTTACTCGTCAAAGGCTCAATCCATGCTCAACTGATCAAGATAAATGTTTGCATGTGTTTGCCACTGCTGTACTGCCATATACTAGCTGCCACGCAGCTCAAGTCTACAACACCTTGATAACGCCAAGAATTCTCCCATTCATGTCCACGTTGCTCGTCAAAGACTCAATACCTGCTCAACTGATCAAGATAAATGTTTGCATGTGTTTGCCACTGCTGCACTGCCATCTAGCCACCACGCAGCTCAAGTCTACAACACCTTGATTAACGCCAATAATTATCCCATTCATGTCCACGTTACTCGTCAAAGACTCAATCCCTGCTCAGCTGATCAAGATAAATGTTTGTAATTGTTTGCCACTGCTGTACTGCCATATCCTAGCCACCACGCAGCTCAAGTTTACAACACCTTGCTAACGCCAGGCATTCTCCCATTCATGTCCACGTTACTCATCCAAGGCTCAATCCCCGTTTAGCGAATCAAGATGAAAAACATTGCATTTGTTTATTACTGAATTGCAATACTTTTGGCACTCATTCAAAATGCAAGAGACAGCTGTTTCCACCCAGTATCACTGAGTAACTTCGGCGGGCAAAGACACCTTGGGGCAATTTGCTGTTAGCGAGCTCCTTGCAAAGATCGGTACGGTGCAAGTGTGTGACCGTGGCGTGACCAGAACCACACCCGGCCGCCTTTGTCTCCCCAGTGTTAGTTTTTTTTTACACCGCACCAAGTACTTATTTGAGGCTGAGGCGACCTTAGGGGATTCTCAGAACGAGTTGAGATGTACGTTGGACTTCTTTCGCACCGGACGTAGACCAACCATGATAATCTTAGGTGTGGTTCACCCACTGTTTGATTGTTTTAGATATTGCTGGGAGATCTAAACTCAGGTGAGTTGATTGGGTTGATAGCGAAATGCTCTAACCCGTATATAACCTTACACGTACAAGAGGGGATAGGGTGGCCAGCACCACGCCCGACCGCCTTTGTCTCCCCAGTGGCGATGTTTACTGCACACCGTGCCAGGTACTCAATTGAGGTTGACCGGTTCAGATAATCGTCGCTGGGTTGTTGGCTGTGAGCGGTAAATCCATTTAGCTGTCAACCCATACGGTTTACCACGTATTCTTGTACAGGGAAAGTGAGTTTTCAGGCCGTTTAAATAGGGCAACAAAAAAAACAATGTCTATTTGTTTGTGTTTATCTCTTGTGATGGGATTTTGTAGGATGAACGTTCAGATTTATTGGGGGCACGTGGGTGACCAATAAGATCTGAATTGGTCTGTAATAAAGTAGGGCATTGATCAGGGATTGAAAGGTTTGTAGTGGTAAGTGTACTAGTGGTAAGTGTACTAGTGATGAGTGTACTAGTGGTGAGTGGAGCAGTGGTGAGTGTACTAGTGGTGATTGTGTTTCTCTCTTGCGATGGGACTTTGTAGAATGAACGTTCAGATTTATTACGGGCACGTGGGTGACCAATAAGGTCTGAATTGGTCTGTAATAAGGTAAGGGCACTGATAAGGGATTGATTGATAGGTATGAGGAATCGAACTCAGGATCGCCGTGTTCGTAACGCAGCGCGCCCATCAACTACAACAACGACAGCTCCCCCACCACAGCCTCCAACCTCCTCCTCCTCCACACAAGACAAAATAATGATTGTGCCCCGGAAAGTTAACGCCATTGGGCGACCTCTGGCAGGCTGAGGCACCCAATGGTTATGTCTCTAGCACAGGAAATCCCCTCCCCACCCCTCTCCTCGTTCTCTCTCGCCAGCCACCACCACCAGGGGCGAATTGGGGAATGTGTGGCAGGCAGGGAGGAAGAAGGCAGGGCGGGCTGGAGTGGAGGGGGTATAGAGGAGGAGGAGTTGGTGGTGGTGGTGGGAGGGCTTGGTGGTGGTGGTGGTGGGAGGAGGAGTTGGTGGTGGGAGGGCTTGGTGGTGGTGGTGGTGGGAGGAGGAGGAGGAGTTGGTGGTGGTGGTGGGAGGGCTTGGTGGTGGTGGTGGTGGGAGGAGGAGGAGTTGGTGGTGGTGGTGGGAGGGCTTGGTGGTGGTGGTGGTGGGAGGAGGAGTTGGTGGTGGTGGTGGGAGGGCTTGGTGGTGGTGGTGGGAGGAGGAGGAGGAGTTGGTGGTGGTGGTGGGAGGGCTTGGTGGTGGTGGTGGGAGGAGGAGGAGTTGGTGGTGGTGGTGGGAGGGCTTGGTGGTGGTGGTGGGAGGAGGAGGAGTTGGTGGTGGTGGTGGGAGGGCTTGGTGGTGGTGGGAGGAGGAGTTGGTGGTGGTGGGAGGAGGGCTTGGTGGTGGTGGGAGGAGTTGGTGGTGGTGGGAGGAGGGCTTGGTGGTGGTGGGGGGAGGAGGAGGAGGGGTTTGGTGGTGGTGGGAGGGCTTGGTGGTGGTGGGGGGAGGCTTGGTGGTGGTGGGAGGAGGAGTTGGTGGTGGTGGGAGGAGGGCTTGGTGGTGGTGGGGGGAGGATGGAGGAGGGGTTGTTGGTGGTTTTGGGAGGGCTTGGTGGTGTCGGGGGAGGGACTCTTGGTGGTGGTGGGGGGAGGAGTTGGTGGTGGTGGGAGGAGGGCTTTGGTGGTGGTGGGGGAGGACGGAGGAGGTAGGGGTTTTGGTGGTAGGGCTTTGGTGGTGGTGGGAGGGCTGGTGGTGGTGGGGGAGCAGGGCTTGGTGGTCGGTGGTGGGAGGAGGAGGCTGGTGAGGAGTTGTGGTGTGGTGGGAGGAGGCGTGAGTGATGTGGGTGAGCTAGGATGCTGAGGAGGGCTTAGGTTGGTGGTGGTTGGTGCGTGGAGGGAGGAAGGAGGGGTTTTGGCGTTGGTTGGTGAGTCGGTTGGTGAGGAGGAGGAGGGAGGGGTTGGTGTGGTGGTGGTGGTTGGGAAGGAGGAGGGAGGGGTTTGGTGGTGGGTGAGTGGTGGGAGGAGGAGGGAGGGGTTTGGTGGTGGGGGGAGGGGTTTGGTGGTGGGGGGAGGGGTTTGGTGGTGGTGGGAGGGTTGGTGGTGGAGGAGGGTGTTGGTGGTGGTGGGAGGAGGGTGTTGGTGGTGGTGGGAGGAGGGTGTTGGTGGTGGTGGCGAGAGCAGACAGTGAGTGTGGTGGGCGAGCTGGGAGGGAGCGAGCGAGCAACACTTGTTGTAAGAGAAGCGGGGAGTAGGAGGATGATGATGATGATGGCTTGCCGATGTCGTTGTTGTTGGTAATTGTGTGGCTTTTTAAAGTCTCGGCGATAGTGAGATTTACAAATCCGGTGCGCCTCGGCGTGTGTTTGCGTGTCGCAGCGTGCGCGCTTTGTAACACAAACCACGCAATCGTGGCAATGCGATCCATTGTAAAGTAGCGGGCAAAGCCACTCGGCACAAGGGGCTGGTTGTCATGAATTAGAGTAGATCAGGACGAAGAAGAAGAAGGAAACTGCTCGGGACAACGAGGACGATGGTGGTGGTGGTTTGTGACCGGGTCTGTGATGCTGCTGCTGGTGGTGGTGGCGGTGATTTTGGTGAACCCTGTTGGGATTCTAGGAGGAGAATGAGACTGGAGGAGGGGGATGGAATGGCTAAGGGATGTTAAATGTGCTCCCCATCCCTTCCCATCCTTATCACCTCCGTTCTTCTGCTTTTGTTTGTGGAAGAAAACAACAAGAGTTACAAGCGACACACGCCACACGCCACACACGTGAGATTAGAGGAGGGCATCAGAAGAAGATTCGAATGTGGAGGTTTCTATGGAGTGAAAGAAGAGGCCGATTTGCAACGAGCGTGTTGTTTGAATTGTACATTGTACCAGCATTCAGCCGGTTTGTTTTAATTATTGGAAGAAAAAGAACCAGCAAATATAAATATTACAATTGTCAAGCCTTGACCACTGCCAAACTGGATTGAACACACCATCCCACACACACACCACCACACACACCACACACACCACCACCACACACAAATCACACATCACGAAGATGAACAGCAACATTCATCATCAGCAGATGCAGCAGCAGCAGCAGCTGACTAACTCGACTGCCATCCGAAGCGAAATCCGGAGATTCGAGAGCGTCCACCCCAACATCTACTCCATCTACGACCTCCTGGAGCACATCGAGGACCCTCTGTTGCAGAACCAGATACGTGAGCATGTCATCAGCATCGAGGGTGAGAGAGAGCAACACCCACAGAGTGTGTCCATGGATCTGTGTTGAAACTTCTTTTGCACCCTACGTTGACGATGGGGTTGTTTTTGCATCGATCCGCAGTTAAAATTTTTACACCCCCACCCACCTTGTTTGAGATGTTTTAATTACCTCTCTCCAATGTCCTTGGTGGAACAAGATCACCATTGGAACCTCAAGATCAAGATCTTCACCACCGTCATCATCATCCTCACCATCATCATCTTGGGGAATGGCAAATGTGGATTTAGAATCGTGTTTTATTTAGCACCAGTTTTGAAACGTCTGACTCGTGGTCACCAATGGGCATTAGAACATGATTGTACCATTCTACCTGTGTATGATAACATTTTAAATTTGATATTCTCTTGTAGGCCGTTACGATTGGGGGGGGGGGGTGATGGAAATGTGGCTTTTTGAGTAGATAATAACAATTTGTTTCGGCAAAAATCATTCCACACTTTGGGCACTGTACCTGTAAAGGCATTGTTCCATCGCCTGCTGGTGAAACACAAGGACATGATGTGCATATCAAGCCATGCTGTGGTTTTGTCAATGAGAAGAATGCGAATTAGTCATCCCCATGGATAGTGCTTTAACAATTGTGAATGTGGTTTCTGAGTACTGTACCACTGTACAACGTTTACAGACAAGGCTATCGATGTATTGTTTTAGTCATTTTGGTTTCGTGCCAACGATACGGGTTTGATTGCTATCATTGCCATCATATTGGGAAGTGTGGTTTCTATGGACTGGAATTATACTCTTTAACTATTTCCTTAATCAACATCTATTGTGAATATCAGGTAATTTTGCTAATTATTTTCCACGAATCCAGAATAATGTTCATTGCAGGCTAACATCTTGGGAATTCTGATTTCAAAGGACTGTTACCTATACTAAAGTGTGCTACTGTACTGTATTTTATCTCCCACTTTGGACATAATATTATGTATTTCCAACCCATTCTGTGCACGTCAATGAATGGTGATGCTCTTATTTTGTCATTTAATTGCAAGATTAGGACAGAATTCATCTCGGGAAATGTGGTTTCAAAGGACTGGAACTTTGGTGTCTTAACTATTTCCTTAAATCTCTGTGCAAATTAAATATGTTTGTTCTTATTTTCTACCAATCCACAATAACGTTTATTGCAGGCTATAACGTCGTGGGAAATCTGGTTTCAAAGGACTCTTATCTGTACTTTACTATTCCTTCCCACTACATTGGGACTGAAGTACATTGTGCATTTCAAGCCATGTCGGTGTATATGCATCTGAATGATAAGGTTGTGATGATTTCTATAATTCCTGTGCAGATAAAATATTCAACTTTGGATATATGATTTCTTAGGCCTGTACCTGTAGTGCACGGATTTTACCATCCCCTACTCGTGTAGATGTAGCATGGAGTGTATTTAAAGTGATTTTGTTTTGGCGTCTATAAATGATAAGGATGTGAATGGCATTTCCTTGCAGGTTTGTGTGTAAGGAAATGTGGTCTCGAAGGACTGTACTGTACACTTCATTGTCGCCCTTGCATCTTTTGACATAACACGTGCATTTTAAGTTAGTTTTTGTTTATGCCAACGAATGAGAAAGCTGTGATTTATATCGTTCTCTTTACAGGTGTCGGCATTCATCATTCAAAATGTAGTTCATTGAGGACTGTACCGTACCATTTCCCTACCCACATCGTTGGACCAGAGCGCATTGATTCGTGCAGGGTTAACCAGTCTGCATTTATGCCTATGATTGAACATATTTTGTAATTTTCTGGCAGGCCATCGTGTTGGCAAGTATTGTTTCTAACGCCTAATTGTACTGTACACTAGTGTTTTCTCCTAGCCACCTTTGGGCATATGGCAAGAACATGGAGCTCATGAATTGTGGTTTCTAATTACTGTTGGGAAATGTTGTTTATAAGGATTCTCTCCCTACCTATTCAGTATTAATTCCTTCCCTGTATCTTTGGGCATAAGGATGTGATGTGCATTTTAGGTAATTCTTCCGTTGTTTCCATGAATGATACGGTTATAATCATGTCTTTTGTTTGCAGGTCATGAATATTGAAATGTGGTTTAAAAAAAATGTTTTTCCACTTCCGCTAAACATCTTCCTCCACCTTTGAATGTCACATGATGTGCCGTTTAAATTATTTTCCATTTCGCTTGTAGGAATTACAAGGTTGTGATTTATTCCTACACTTGTAGGTCATAATCTTGGAAAATGTGGTTTCCAAATTACTATTTTAGTCGTTCCATATGCGCTAAACATCTTTCTTTGCGTTACTTTTACGTGGGCACTTGTCTCAGAGGTCAAGAGTGCTGAGCCTGGCAGCCAGCCGGGATGTGATTTAACTGGGTTCTCAAGTGTAGTGAGTTGATGGTCTGAACAAATTATTGGACGAAAAAAGGTATCGTATTTAATTTGGCTCTGCACTTAATTTGGCTCTGCACTTAACTTGGCGAATTCAAGCTCTTGAGAGTTAAAACTATATTTTTTTGATAATGCGAAAAAACCTTAAATTTCGATTTAAAGCTTTCGTGACTGCAGGGATTCATCTTCTTGGTTCTTTCGGTAAAGTCACGTAGAAGGGAAGTAATAAAATAATAAAAATAAAACATAATAAAATAAAATAATTCTCACTGTGAGACTTTACCGAAAGAACCAAGAAGACGAAAAAACCTTACTCTGTGGGAAAGTGGCTTTCCTCTAACATGTGGACCAGAGGTCCATTGAAGGGCTCTCAGTAGTAGTTCTGTGAAGTCTGCTTCTACGGGTCAGTCTCCAAAAAAATGAGGGTTACACTTTTATGAGACTTCACAATGGATTCTTCATTATATGATGCAATGCCAGTCGGCAAAATCTCGATGAAATAGGGGACACTACAGGAAAATAGATAATATCACACTTTTTTTACAATGACAAGATTATGAGTACGATGTGCAAGTCAAAACTATGGTTGGCGGTTACAGTGTCTAAAATTATGTGTTGAATCCACAGCCGAATGTAATTTTGCATTGCAAACAAAATGAAAATGACATGCAAAGGTGCGTCATCGGGTGAACAGTGCTACGTCTCTGTTGGTTTCATTTAAATCCCAGAGTGCCATAGTTTCAAATTTCACATCCTATCAGGCTGAAATTTAACAAGTGTGACTGCATGGTGTACACGTACAGTGTTTTAAAAAAAATGACAATAGCTCGGCCAATCATCATGTATATGATTACATCGGTAGAGCTGTTGCGAGGTTTGATAGTGTTGGCCATTTACTGTATTCCCTGGATTTTAAGACAGGTCTTTTTTCTCTGTAGTTTCTAGCAAAAGTTTGCACTGCGTCTTATAACCCAGGAGGTGTGTGAGAGTGATAGACCCTGTTTGTATACATCTACAGACACTGGGGAGAGTTTGAGGTGCGTCTTACTTTACGGAGAGTTATAATTTAGGAGATTACCGGTATCAGAAATCGTGATACGGTGATAGTTTTGTTGTCGTGAAACACAAGTTCCGGAAACAGTATTTCATAGTGCCAGTACCCCATGCATTTGTGTCATGTCCACAATTACACAGTTAATGAAGCTAGTCCAAAATGTCACGTCCTTATTTGATTAAAAAACTAATTAAGATAATGTTTAAAGAGCAGTTACGTAGGTTTTCTGAAGCCATTTTTGCCATACAGTAAAGTAGTTAATATTTCCGATCAATGGCTTACTGATGTAAATTTCCGTTTCTGACAAAAACCCCCGAGTACATTTCACCATATCAATGTAACACTTTTTAGAATTTCAACAGCAGGTTCCAGGCTTGAGTACAAATTATATGTTTCAAAAGATGGGGAACATCAGTAGATAGACCTGGGGAAATATGCACAGAACGGAGAGCAAGAGACTGAGAGACAGATGCATGGAGAGACACGGGGGATACAAGCACATGGGAGGGGGGATACAGACCGCCACTCAGAGACAAGGAAACCGAGACAGAGGCGGACATACATGGACAGGAGAGGAGCAGAGAAACGCACATGGCAGGAGTTTGAGTGACATGGGGAGAGACATATATGGGGAGAGACATATCTGCGGAGTAGAGAAATGCACAAGGGGTGTGGTTGAAGGAAGGACGTGGTGACACATAGGACAGAAAGAGACGTAGAAGCACACACTATGCATCGGCATGGAAAGAGAGTTGGAGGAGAGAGACACAGGAGGAGAGAGACAGTGACAGAGATGAACAAACGGGGAGGAGGGAGAGCCACAGTGTTGGGGAAATGTAGACGTGTGGAGAGAGACACATGGGGAAAAGAGAGATGCAGTGATATGGAAATAGAGAAAGGGAGAGAAATGTGGAGTCACGTAGAAATAGGCTCATGAAGAAACACACTATGTATATGTATGTTGCACTTCTTTCGCACCGTACGTAGCCAACCGTGCTAATCGGAGTTACGGAGGAGAGATCCTGTATAGCCAAAGCCACAAGACTCGTGCGCTAAGAGGGCAGAGAGATACAGAGGCATGGAATGGAGACGCACGGTGATCGAGAGACACCGAGAGGCACACGCGCACAGGAGACAGACGGTGACGTGAAATGTGCAGACAGGAGGAGAGACACAGACGGTGACAATGAAAGAGGGGGGCACAGAAGCAGGAGGTGCTGATTCAGGACACTCGTGCTTTTACAGTTGCTTACTGTATACACAGGCAGAGATGCAATGGAGCTTGTTGAAAGTGCACCTTCTTGTGGCTAGTTGCTGGGTCACTGGTCTGGTATGTGTCCCATGTGCTTCGGCGCGATCACTGTGTTTATATCTGACCACCTCAAACTGGTGACACAAATTTCATCACGTTCCTCGGTCAACCACATTGTGACACCAACAACAACGGCGGGTAAATGATGTTAGCTTCACGACATCGCTTGGTGCCCTTTGTGAGTTGTCGAAATTTCGCTTGGCCAGTGAGGTCACGGTGATGGACCCAGGTGTTATGGGTTAACCAACTGAGACGACTCGCAGATGTGACACCAAATGCACCCCACACCCCACACACACAAAATGTGGCACATTCATTGCAGTAGTAATTGTGTAATTTATTTATCCATGAAAGCCACAAGACTCGTATTTCAGGAGGGTGCTGCTTTGGGATGTTTGGTTAATTCCATTAGTGGCTTTGTGTGGGAGGAAACTAGAGTACACTACTGTAACTGGGAGAGAGAGAGAAAACAAACCCATGCATGTGAAGGTATAACCCAGAAAGGAGGGTCTGTACAGATTGGTTCACAAAACAGACCCGGGGTCAGTTACAATTAGTTCTACAGCAGTGTTGTTGGCTGAAATTACCATTACAATTACACAATGATTTGCAATTAAATTGCGAACGACACCATTACAATTATAGTTGGTCACTGATCTGTCGCGAACATGCTTGTTGTACCGTCGTATTCTTTGCTATCTTGAATCGGAAGGGCTTTCAGTGTTTTACAAATCTGCGTGCGATCCACAAACCCTTGCCTTCGATGGCGTGTCGTGTGCATGTGTAATCAATCGCAGGTTTATACAACATGTCTGCTACTAATGTTGCCGCAATGTGGCGATGATGCGATATATGATATGATGTAAGATCCGCAATAATTGTATTGTCCGTTCAGCAAATGCCTGTATACCATTATGTCGTAAATTTACTTTTTCAAAATATTTTATTTACCCGCAAAGGACTTCTGAAAATATAGAAATGACAGTCATGAAAGTTTACAATAATAATTAAAGTTCTAAAAAAGAAAAAGCAATAGGCCATCAAGTGTGTGCCTTATCAGTTTTTTTGGATAGATTGATTTTGATGTCCATAATAAGTGAACAGATCGTAAAGTTGCCGTGATCAGAGAACCTGCGACAGACTTGTGTTAAGCAAACTGCAGTTGAATAACTTTTAAGCAATCTGTACTTGGAAGAACATAAAAGCACAAACCAAGGCGATAAAAATGTGCCATAGGATTGGAAAGTTGTAGGAAATTGACATCGCGATAATCATCGTGTCGTGACATTTAATATCGTTTTGGTTCATACCGTGAAAAATGATGTCGCAGCAAATCTACTGGCTACTGTATGGTTTCTCGAGTAAGGCCACGGAATCCGCCAGTTGTTGATTGTATCTGCTTAACATTTACTGTGCGAAATGCACAGCTTTTGTGGGTGGAATTTAATTCTTTTGGGGTGTTGTGTTTTCATGCAGATTCGTTTGTCAACAGTCAGGAGTGGACTCTGAGCCGGTCAGTGCAAGAGATTAAAGTGGTAAGCACCAACAACAAAAGGATTTCGCAAAAACATCCAGCTCCTACCCCCTCCTTATAATTCCTGCCATTGTTCGCCTTGTACTGTATCTACAACGATCCTTAATCTCTGTTCATAAATGCTTGCAACCGCTACATCCTATGCTGTGGGTTCTCAAACTGGACCCATGTGAAAGTGCAGAGATCACCATGAAAATATAGGTTACATTTTAGTTTTTGGGGATTTTTTTTGCCCATTTACCACTTTCATTCCAATTTGTGCTATCGGCGTTATGTCATGTGACAAAGTGTCTCTGGCACAACAGTGCAACCCTCAATGTTAAAGAACGGCCCATGGGAGAGAGATGACATACGTTGATTCTTGAAGATGATATTGCCAAGCGGCAGTGCAGTTATCCACTTTTTTGCACCGGTTCGAAAAACGCGGCCGCCCCGGTAAATTACTGTAGGTGTTTTAACCGCAATCTACACACCGTCTACAGTGGACATTAAAGGTCTCATGAAGAGATGGTTTCTCCCTCGACTGGTATGCAAGAGGTCATAGGTTCGATCCCGACCCTGACAACTACTGTTGTATATTTTGAGTCCGTGTGTTCTCTCTCTCCCCCTGGTCACGTGGATTTTTCTCCGGGTCATCCAGTTTTTCCCCATTCCACATTAAAAAAATGTGCGTTTAGATTATTTGGCTGCTGCTGTAAATTCCCACGCTGACGAGCTATCATTTGTGGCCAGGTCACCATTGAAAAAGAGCTAATGTATTTAATGGGCTTTACCAGGTATATAAAATGTAGATTTTTTTTGTTATTGATGTGTAGTTGTTACAAATATTACAAACAACTACACATAAACATAGCCCCTTCTATGAAATTATTGTGATCAATAGTTATTTGTGAAGGATAGTTCCATCATGATAGCCTTGTGCTATGAGGATGTCAGAAATATCAAAAGTAAAAATTATCCTTGTACTCAAGATGCATGCGTTAAATGCACTGAATATTGGCTCCGACGACTAATTTTCTATTTGTATATGTCTTTGCTCCCATTGGTTTACATAAACCCTCCAGCCACTTGAGCCGTTCGATTTACCACCAAGGCAAAAAAGATTGCATTTTGAAATGAAATCTGAAGCCAAAATCAGGAAAATTCATCAACTTCCGAGGGAGGTTAATTGTAGTCTTCTCCTTTTGGTGTTCTCTGGTCTAACACTGGTGTGACAAGGCCAATAAGAAGGCTGTCTCAGATGTAGGCGAATCAGTTTTAAAAAACAATGCATATATTATCACAGCATGTTTGTTTGCATGTTCACCACAAGTACATGTGGTTAATGCAGACTTGATGCCTTGCAAAAGGTATGCATTTGGTGTTCGAACATCCTAACACCTGTATTTTGGCCAGAAAGGATAAAACGTATTCTTATATTTCATCATTTCATGCCTAATCACTTCACATTTCTGCCAGCGATATGTCAAGTGAAAGTAGAAGTGGTTTTATACTCAGGCAAGCATTAGGCTGTGCTTATTTTCCACTTACTACACTGAGTCATTGGTGAAAGTTCCACATTCCTAAGTGGAGGCAAGTCTATTCATAGCGGTGGCATGTCTTGACTCCAGGATCATTTCGCCAGAGAGGTCCGTCGTAGGGTTTCTAATTGCAGGTGACATGAGCAGGTGATGCATTAATTAGAGTATTCGGAAAGCAGAAGTCAATGTTTAATGCAGTGGTGAGTGCCGCTGGGCTGTGACCAGACCTGTTCTCCGAGGGCGCTGCTTGGGTTTTCGTGGTTTGAGAAACCTTAGGCGAGCAGACTGCGTAGGTTTTTCGCGGTTTTGTCCTCTGCAGCTGTCCGATGCGTTTTCGTGATGTTCCGCGTGTTGTTCAGCATCCCGTCTGACATTTTGTCGGCATGCTAGGAGCTTCTTCAGTGGCATCAAACTAAACTAAATTGATAAAAAAAAAATATTTGACCAGTTAAGGCCCACTAAGCTGTATAGCTCTTTTTCAGAAGTAACCTGGCCACAAATGATAGCTCAACGAAGTGGCTGATCATGTGGACATTTATCGCAGCCAAATACTCTAAACGCATTTGATTCTAGATTTGAAGCTTTCGTGACTGCAAGGATTTATATTCTTAGGTTTTTTCGGTAAAGTCACGTAGGTAAAACATCAAAATTAATTAAAATAAAATAAAAATCACGACGTTTCGGAGACTTGTGTTGCCTCCGAAACGTCGTGATCTTTATTTTATTTTATTTTTATTAATTTTGATGTTTTACCTACGTGACTTTACCGAAAAAACCTAAGAATACTCTAAACGCATCTTGTTGATTCTAAATATGGAGGGAAAAACCGGAGGAACCGGGGAAAAATCCACACGACCACGGGAAGAACATGCAAACTCCAAATGTACAATAGGCATTAGGATCGAGATCGAACCCATGCACTCCTGCATACCAAGTGAGTGAGTTAACATTTCACCACCGCAGCATCAGGATTCAACTCCCAGAACGTGGAGCGAAACACCTCGGACATCGTGCCGGAAAACGCACAATGCAACCCGACGACACATCAGAGTTTACTCCCTACTAGTCTTGGAGCCACAGCATGCCCCTGATTCATGAGGCACAACAGGTGTTGGCTTGTCAAGAAGTGGCCAGGAGGCTTAGAGGATGAAGTGCTGAGCTGACGTTGCTGAGATCCTGAGTTAGAATCCATTAAACAATTCACAAGTTTTGTATGTTGATCGTGTCTGCATGTTCACTCTCAATGAATACACACACAAAAAAACTTATCACATTTTAATTGGTTACACACTTTATTTGTCTAAATTCCATCTTTTAAAACTGAAAATATCGGTTTGTCATGCAACCATCGTTGATCTGGCTTACAGGATTGCAATTGACTTTTGCCACCTACTCTGTACCAGTGGTCACTTAAAGAGATCTCAGGTTGTTCTGTGGTATTCGCTTCCAGTGAACATTCTCAAGTGAGGGCCGATTGGATACTTTGTCTCGTGATACACGACTGATAGCATAATCAGGATAACAATGGGTGTACGGTTAATAAACTGTTGACTTGTCAAAAAGTGCTTCCTATTTGACACCCTATAGGAGTGAACGATGCTGACTTGCCCTTCATCAGGATTTGAACTCGTGACCTCATTATGAACTGTGCTCTAAACGCCAGAGCTGTAGAGATGGGGGGGTGGGTGTTGGAGGAGCAGATGGACCTGATCCTGACCATGGCGATGCCTGTATATTTGAAGTTTGCATGCCCTCTCCCCGTGGTCGAGTGGATTTTTCTCTGGGTCC
Source organism: Lethenteron reissneri (assembly GCF_015708825.2). Lineage (NCBI taxonomy): Eukaryota > Metazoa > Chordata > Hyperoartia > Petromyzontiformes > Petromyzontidae > Lethenteron > Lethenteron reissneri. The sequence goes on from NC_083809.1 coordinate 6,038,850, forward strand.
TCCGGTTTTGCCTCTCCACATTTAAAAACAACATGCATTTGGAGTATTTGGCTGCTATACATTTCCACATGATGTGATGACGATTGCTTGTGTCGCGATGGAAACGTCGTTATTTTAGTTATTTTCTTTGAAACTATCTAGGTGACTTTACCGAAATATCCAAGAATATAAGAATAAAATGTCTTATGTTTTTAGTGTAGATGGGAACAATTTTTGATCCAGGCCTCAGATCCAGGGGGGGGGGGGCCCTCAGATCTGAGGGACCTCTGAAAAGGGTTCGGGGGGGGGGGGGCGAGTCTCAAATACCGAGGTGACTTCATCTGAAAATTGTCCCCAGGTCCTCCGTAAATCCTTGGGTGGCTCTGCCAACTAACCACTGCGCCACCCAGCGGAGTGTGCGCCAACGTGTAATAACGCGAGGCTCGCCGTGAACCTTCTGCCCGTCTCCTTTGCTTTCAGGGGATTCTAGGCAACCTGTCGAGTGGGAAGTCTGCGCTGGTGCATCGCTATCTCACGGGCACGTACATACAGGAGGAGTCTCCCGAAGGTAAAATAAACATCCAAGCTTGCAGCAGGGGCTGTGGTGTCTGTCTGTGCATATGCTGTCGTTGGATGGATAGTCAAAGGTAACTTGGTAATGGGTGCATCCCTCCTGTTGCTTGTTCACGCCACTGTTGGCAGAAGGACCTCCAGTAGAGGGAGCTCCATTAGGGGACCACTCTCGATGGTGTTTTCTCTTCTTCTTTCATGCTGGATAATTGTACTTGTAAGAGGCGGTTGTTTTGTATGTATGCTGAACTTTTTACGCACCGTACGTAGCCAACCGTGCTAATCGGAGGTACAGGGGAAGGACAACAAACTTAACACCAAAAGCAGTTCTAAAGAAATTAGTTTTCAATGTAGATTTAAAAGTACGTAGCTCCAGTGGCTTCCCTATTATCGGAAGGAAGAGCGTTCCAGACGGTCGCAAAAGCGCATCTGAAATCACGCGATGCGGTAATCGTCTTTGTTCGATGGCTAGCCAAAAGCCGTTGCTTCGAGGATGACCAGAAGTTCGCGTGATGATGGTATTGGTGGTTCATTTGCGGAAAGCACTTTGTGTGTTATGAGTGCGACCTTTTAATCTACACTGCACCACACGCGACCTGCCAATGTACTAACTGCGGAGCATCATATTATCTTGCCACGTGCAGAAGTGGGAGGGGGGTTTAAGAGACTTGCGCCATGTTTTGACTGGCGGGCCGGGAGAACGAACTGGCCACCTTTGGATTAGCCTAGAAATTAGACATCGCAGCAATACACTCCACTCCTCCTGACACGGTTGTCTGGCTTGACCACCTGAATGTAAAATTGTCGTTGTAGCTCTGCATCTACATCATCAGCCATATGAAAGAAGAAGCCTAGAAATAGCTTCAGCTGATGTGTGGTGGATTTAGTTGACGCCTCCGTAGAATACTTCGGATTTCACAGCGGTTCACTGGTTGGTGGTCGGTGGCCCGGTAGCCGTTTCCACAATGGCACGTGCCGCTGCAACACGAACGCTTTTTGAGGGTTGTCCTTGAGAAAGAAACCTTCTCCACAAAGTCTCATTGTCCGACATGCTTTTTGGGTTAGATCGCTTAAAACACAAACTTTATTATGGATTATAATGGTCGCGAAAGCCTACGTGTTAAACTGTCAGTAAAGTGTTTGGCTTTTGTTGAGAGTAAGGTGGATTTAAGTGGACGATTTATGAAGTTAATCAAACGCGTTGTAAAATCTTCCAGTGACGTTAACCTGGGTTATGTTTAAAACAAATGTGCATGTGGGTTATCATTGCAATTTGCAGGACACCACTCAAATATGCAGTTGTTGTGGTGGGTAAATGGTGGTGGCAGTGAGGTTGGAGGTGGTGGTTAGCAGGCATGTAACAATTAGTGTATTGATCAATGAAAATCTGGTCTCATGTTCCCAATAGGTGTTGTTAAATGTGTTTGTGTAAGAAACCATTACTGTGGTGACCATGCAAATTACGAGCATGTCTTTAGGCGATTGGAGTAAATGAGACAATATACTTTACAATGAAGCTATCTTAAAATATATATTCGCACACACACAGTTTGTGAGTTATCAGGTTTTTATTTTGAAGGAGAACCCTCAATTGTATATTTATGCATTTGTTTGTATGCAGCAAGTGTGCTGGCTGAGATCCGTGGGTTCGTGTAATTGTCGTCTGTACATCTCGTGTGTGTGTTGAGTATTGGTCTCTGTTGGTATGTCTTGTTCTGTGATCATCTCGTGTGTGTGAGCATTGGTCACCAGTGTGTCTGTGTTGTGTGTACATCTCGTGTGTGCGTATTGAGTATTGGCCTCCTGGGTTTGTGTTCTGTGTACATGTGGTGTGTGTGTGTTGAGCATTGGCCTCTGTCCTTTCAGGGGGCCGCTTTAAGAAAGAGATCGCCGTTGAAGGTCTCAGCTACCTCCTCCTAATCAGAGATGAAGGGGGACCTCCAGAGGCACAGGTTAGTAATGTACGGGCGCACGAGTGTTCAAAACGTGCACACACGTTTCACGCGGCTGACCAGCAAGAGCGTTGGCGTCACAGGAAACAGAAACGGTTCTGATTATGAGGATGGTGGTAAACGATATAAAAACTCATTCAATCAATATTTATTTTACAGCGCCAATATCGCCCTCATTAAAGTGGGCATCAGTGCACATCAAAACAGAACGGGAATTATACATGGGGCACGAAGCAACAGGGATGAACGATTAAACCGTCACAACCTCAGCGGCTTGAAACCGGCTCAGCAGAGTAATGATAAGAAAGACAAAAATAATTTTGTTAACAAAGACAAAGATCCCTCATTAAAGACGGCGTGGTGGTAGATGAGGGGGTGGGTGTCCAGCACCGACTCTCTGCTGCCTTTGCTTGCCCCCCCCCCGCCCCCTCCCCCTCCCCAATGCTGATGTTTACACATCGCACAAAGTACTTATTTAAGGCTGAGTTAACTTAGGAGAGGGGCTCCTAGACTGGTTCAAATATTCTCCACCGATATTGGTCCTAAGCGGGAATCGAACGCAGGTTGCCGTGTTCGTAGTGCAGTGTGCTAACCACTGTGCCACCGCTCCCCAGCAGAGCTGTAACTATTCGTCTCCCTGTGCCGTCAAACACGCAAGGCGAAAGTCCAGGCGTTTCCACTTTGATCTGTCACGAACAAGTTGTTCCAGGTCTCGTATGTCGTTAAGTGCTTTGGTGTCTGATGTTATTGAACGATGAAGTGTCCCTCTAGGCAAGGGGTCGGCAACCAAAATAACAAGAAGAGCCATTTCTTTCCAATTCGGTACAAAATTCAGTATTTCAAGAGCCGCAATGCATCTGAGTACATACTGTACATATCGTCAAGAAGTAGCCTGTAAAGAGCCGCATGCGGCTCCGGAGCCGTAGGTTGCCGACCACTGCTCTAGGCCAACCTCCCTTGTGTGTGAACCGCTTGGGTTTCTGGTCGAACTCCTCCTTTGAAATTCCTCTCATCTGCCTTGCAGAGTACTTGAGCCAAGTAGATCCCTCACTTTGCACGTGTGCTAGAGTAGCCGCTGGTATTCCCTCTGCTGTGAATAACAATAGAAAGTTGCCAACCTGTCGCCACCCACCACCCCCCTCGCCCCTGTCGCTCACCACAGCAAGGAGCAAAACAAGTTAAAGTCAAAGTTATTTTCTGCTCCATTGAGCTCTAAGGCGGTGCTCATCTCCCAATGTCATGGGCCTATTGTGGAAATGCCACGTTCCTATGGCGGGGACAAGTTTATCCACAGCTCTCCCGCAGTTTACTCTCCACAACGTGGTACTAATTGTATCCACCCCTGGAGTATGATTGACCGAGTCAACACCCAACCAGGATTTTTAACTCGCAACCTTCTGATTGCGAGCCGCTCGCTCTGCCGCTGAGCAACCTGGCCGGTTCATGGTCTCAACAACACAGCGGGATCCATTTATGGGACGTGCCCTTCACCAACCCGTGCTGACCAGTGTGGTAAAGTATAGTGAAGTAACTCTTATAACTGACATGACATTTTGAGGCCCTTGTCCAGCAGTGGATTGACAAAGGGCTGTAGCATTATTCACGTTAACGACGAAGATGGCAAGTGTTTTGTTTGCGACTTGTACATCACTGCTAATATGGTCCGTTCATATTTTTGTGCTCGTTAAAAACTGTTTCCCCGTGGCACACCACAGGAAGGGGCGTAGAGTCCAGAATACAATGTGTGGAAAAAGAGAAAGGACTAGAAGAAGGAAGGGATGGCTGGGATGGAAGTCCCCAAAGTAGACAAAGAAGAGGCCACAGGCTCAAGATGAGCAGCAGGTAGAAAGGAGTAGCGCCGGGCAGTGAGGAGAGGAGGGGAGAGAGGGAATGACCGGGTCTGAGATGTCGGGGATGGGAGGTTGATCATGAGAGGGGAGGGAAGAGAGGGAAGAGGGAACGGAGGAGCAAGGGCACGTGAGCCTGCACGGAGCAGAGTGTTTTCACAGGGGGCGGGGAGATGGGAGGGATTCAGAGTTGGGGGTTGTCACACGCATAAGTCATGTGGTTTACGGGAGGCTTTAGCCGATTCAGATTTCTAGATAGACATTGATTATGAGTTGTACTGCACCTGTTTACAATAACATTAATAGTAGGTTGTACCAGCACTTGAACACTCTGTACACTACATACTTCACTGAATCCCAAACTGTTATTTGTTTTTCCCTCGGTCAATGTTCTCGAGTGAGAGGTCACTCATTCACCTTTGCTGCCACTAGTCTGGAACTCCCTTCCCTCAGCCATCAGTGCTATCGACTCCCTGCCCCTGTTCAAGTCCAGGCTCAAGACTTGCCTTTATTCCTATGCCAATAACTGACCAACTTTTTCTATCAATAAATATGCCAACGGTTTCTGTACAGCGTCTTTGAGATGACGTAGCATTTAGATCAGGGGTCCCCGGGCTACAGACTGGTCCCAGTCCGTGGCCTTTGAGGAACCAGGCCGCACAGCAGGAGGTGAGCGGTGAAGTCCGCGCGTGGCCCGCCCCCATTATTTTATTATTTACCACTTCCGTCCGCGCCTCTTTCCCGCACCGCGCACTTGTCTCAGTCACAGTTTTGGTAAGCCCACAAGCTGCTAACCCCTAGTAGCCAAAATTAGTAAAAAAACAAACGTCGCCTGGAGAGCTTCTTTGAAAAGGGGGAAAGACGCAATAATGAACCCCCCCTCCCCCCGGTCCGTGGGAAAAATTGTCTTTCACGAAACCGGTCCCTGGTGCCAAAAAGGTTGGGGACCGCTGATTTAGATGAAGTAGCATTTCGATTACATATAATTGAGCAGTGTATTGTAAAGTTTTAACCAACAGAGGGCATCACAGTCCAATGCACAGACATTCTCAAACACATTGCATGTATATACGGTGCAGTATTATAGAGCATGGGTATATTTATTAATTTCATAATCAACAAATATTTTTTTGTTGGCCCCAATGTTATCCCAGCTGTGCTTATCGGTGTGGTGGAGATAGAATGGACAAATATTGAGAACTCTCACAGAGCAATACATCACCTCAGGGGTTAGAGAACGGTCCACAGAAGGAGCTGTCACAGAACTACTTCTGATATGTCTAGTAACCTCTTATCCACACTAGGGGGCATCACTCCCACCTGTCCTGCTAAAAAGAAAAATGTGTGTCGCATGACAATAGCGTTTTTATTTTTACTTTTATTCGTTTAAATGCAGTTTTATTGTTGCAGGACAATAAAGTTTTTTTTTTACTTTTATTCGCTGTAATTTTGTTCTATTAAGTGCAAAACTAAATTTAATGATTGGGGTTTTTGTGTGTGGTCAATAGTGAATTGGCTGAGATTGTCCGCTCACTGCACTTGAGAATCTGGTTTGCTCATGGATTTGAAATCAGGTCACTCCTTTTGAGAAAGGATAAATGATTAAACAATATAAATCAGATGTTAAAGAGAAAAATAAATCTAAATTTTTTAAAAATTGAACCGTAGTCCAACTCTTGACAATGAATTGAATTGCCGGTTGGGGGAGGGGTGGGATGAATCATTACCCTCCACGGTGAAGATAGGAAGCCCCCTTAATTATAGCAACATGTTACAATATAGCAATTAAATTAAGAAATTTATTTTCTTGTATGAAGAAAAACGACAATTATTTTACCACCGTTTGTGTGTGTGTGTGTGCTGAGGTGAAGCAGTGGTACCTTGGTTAGTGAAGCTACGCTATGAACCTGAGTTTGATTCCCAGCCACAGTCAACACCAGTGGAGATTGATATCTGAACCGATCCTTGCTGTACTGTATTTCTACGCTCCCGCATCTATGCTGCCTGTCTTCACCTCCGATGAGCACGGTTGGCTACGTGCAGTGCGAAAGAAGTTAAACATTCATAATACATTCACCAACCAGCACTGACCTGCATGGTGAAGTTTGATGAGCAACCAATTTGCAACCAATCTAATAATTAAAGAATAATAACGTTCAGCCATTTGTCAATCAAATTAATCGATATGTAGCAATCATTGCCCCTCTATTGGCAGACCAGTGCCCCAGGTCACTCTAGCCAATGAGACTATCCTGGTCTTCTTTCAATTCTCACCTGGTCAAACAAAAAATGCTAAATTGCAACTAGGGATTTCGCGACCAATATCCAAAATAGAGTTTTTTCCCGGTCAGATCGCGTAAATATAAATGTGTCGTTAAACTCGCCACCACCCGACATAGCCAATTAGTAAAGTTTGTCACGTAAACAAAACGTGCCAATTCGCTACTAGTTCAGCATACCGGTGTGTTCGGAGAGTAAACCCACAATATTTACCATCCAGTACCGTGACGTTTTGCCGGTAATTACAACCAGCCTCATCGGGCGACAGCCAGAGTTGTGGAGAAATCCTCCTGTTTAGGTTTTAAACGGAGGGATAGATGTGACGTCACTTGTGAGCCAATCATAATTAAAATTGATGAAGCACCCTTAAACAGTCGTTATCAGGGCGCTAATCAGGTGCGGGGGGGGGGTAATGTGTTCATAAATTACAATGCATATCCATTGAATGCACTCCTGGATGAACGCCTCCAAATGTTGTATTTGTAATGCGTGCCTGGTTTGACGTTATTACGTCATTGTGCTGGTGTCACTGCGGTTTGATAAAGTGAAGGCAGGAAGGTTGGTGGTACTGGTTCAGATATCGCTCGCCACTAATGTTAGCCATGGCTGGGAATCAAACTCGCGTCACTGGGTTTCCGGTGCAGCGGAAAAAGCCAAATGCTGTCAGCAAGAGGTGTCGTGTTGTAAAAGTGCATTCAAATAGAACTGACTGAAAGCAGCCATGCTTACCATTGGCTTCTCTATAGCCTATAGTGCTGTCAGTCATCATTAGTGCTGGCTGATAACAAATTATGCCAAATTGTTAAATACATAATAAATTTAGAAATTCACCAATTTCATTATTTAACACTGCCTCAAAAGAGAGCTTTGTATTGTTTTTTTAAACGGGTGATTGTGCACGATTGCCCATGCAGTCCCTTAATGGATTGTTTACGAATTACATTGTTTACGAATTACATTATAATTGAATTTTGCATAAATCAACAAGTCGGGGTCTCACTTCTGCCAGCTAATCACCAATGTAAAACATTACTGAGCAAAAATTCCAAGGGTGGCCTTACTTATGGTGTAATGATAATTATTGATAATAATTTTGGGTAGAGCTTGGGCTAAGTGGTGCGTGCACTCGGCTATGGACCTGACAAACCATTTAAAAAAATATATATTTTTTCTTAATTTTATTTTCGGCCACGGCTAGCATCAGTGGCGGCGAATGGAATCTGAACCAGTCACGGGCTAATTCCCAGCTGCCTTTTCACCAAACCACATTGACCAGCATGGTGAAGTATGCTCAATCCCCATAACTGACACAGTATGGAGAAGTCTACATCCAGCAGTGGATTGAAAAGTGGTTGCAAGTTATTCGTTATTGTATCGCCTTCTTAACGGCTCGCTAGTGGCACTGTTTTTTTTCTATTGTCAGTATTGTTTTACCATCTTATTTAATACATGTTTACGTTATTGCTATAAAACAACACTTACGGTTGCTACTACTGACAAAACAATTACTTCGCACTCATTCAATGTTTCCACTCATGACTACCACAGACTAAGATAGCGATAAATAAATAAATATATAGAGCTCGTGCGTAGGTGCCAGGTTGACTATTAACACCGCAGGACAACTTAGAGGCTTTAATCCAGCAGTGGATTAGGGCTCTGAACTGAAACTATTAACAATTTTTAAAAAAATTTTTACCAGGTAAGGCCCACTGACCTTGACAGCTCTTTTTCAGAAGCGCCTGCGGCCACAAATTATAGCTCAACGAAGCGACTTGTAACGTGGAAATGTAAAGCAGCCAAGTGCTTTAAATGCATGTTGATTCTAAATGTGGAGGGAAAAACCAGAGGACCCGGAGAAACATTCACGCCTCCACGGGGAGAACATGCAAACTCCAAATATACAGGTGTCAGGGTCGGGCTCGAACATACGACCTCCTGCATACCAGGCGAAGTAGTTAACATCTCTCCACCATGGCGCCCATGTCTGATGATGCTGATCATTGATGATGATTAATATAAACAGCACTCGATCCAATAGTTAGCATGTCTGATCTTTCTCTTTGTGCGTGTGTCATCATCACGATCTATAGGCAGAGAGCCCTGTAGGTGTCCACTGCACGTTTCGTCATTTGTTCCCACTTTCATATGTTTGGTGCCATTATGCTCAAGTAGTGCACATCTTTCTGCGTGCGTGCGCGTGTGTTCGTGTATGTTTATACGTGTGTGTAGTTTGCAGCGTGGATGGACGCAGTGGTGTTTGTGTTCAGCCTCGAGGATGAGATCAGCTTCCAGACGGTCTACAACTACTACTCGCGTCTCTCCGCGTCGCGCAACATGGCCGATATGCCCATCGTGCTCGTTGGGACGCAGGGTGAGCTTGGACCTGTCGCGCAAAACGGAACGGTTAACCGATCGTAGCGTTTCGCTGCAAATGACGAGAAACTCGTGGGGACATAAAATTTACCAAGTAGTAGGTAAATGCTGGCGGAAGGCCCTCCACTCGAGGGAAGATCTAGAGAGGCCCTCTTAAGTGGATATTTGATCTAAACACATGAGGTGGTGGTGCTCAGATCTGCTTATAGCCCTGGACGGGTGGCGGATATTCTACATTCCTATGCCTAGAGCTAGTCATTCTATGACTGTGGTAAAAACGTAACGCGTATGCACACATACCATTTCATAGGCATGCAAAGGTACGTTGATACAAATATTTTCTCATGCATACTGTAAATGCAATAGTTTGTGAAATAAATGACCGGTTCTAAGTTGCACTTTAAAAATAAAGGTCAACTAGCAGCCCCGCACGTCCACTGGACTTGACCTTCCGTCCGTGCCTCCAGCCAGCAATACTTTTTAATATAGTATGAAGTTGGGGGTGTATTTTAATCCAGTTGATGTGTCTGTGTGTGTGTGGACAGATTCTTATAACTTTGTAATGCAATCTAAATCGTCATTTACGGAATTCCACATCGAATGCGTCTAGTCGTCTCGTCACAATGTGGACATTAAAATACATTTCATATAATCTTTTATATACATAAACTAATTTCGTTAAAAAAGCTTTTCATGTTTAGTTTGTTGTCCTTCCCCCGGTGGTGCGAAAGAAGCTCAACATGCATACATGGAGACTACGGTGCTTACATTGTTATGCATGCTACATGCGTCGCGATGATACGGATGTTCAAGTTGTCTGTATTATCTCACCGTCGCGTCGTCCCCGTCGTCTTGGCAACGACGACGACCTCCACCTCGTCGTCATTTTCGGCGGAGCAGATGCCATCAGCGCCGCGAATCCGCGCGTCATCGACGACGCGCGCGCACGCAAGCTCTCCGGCGACCTCAAGCGCTGCACCTACTACGAGACGTGCGCCACCTACGGACTCAACGTGGAGCGCGTCTTCCAGGACGGTACTTGCCGCGACGTGCCACCACTCGTCCGCGGAGCGGTTGGGCGGTTGGGCGGGGGGTGGGGGTGCTCCTTAAACTCAAGTCCTACTTCTAGATTTGAAGCTTTCGTGACTGCAAGGATTCATACTCTTAGTTCTTTCGGTAAAGTCACGTAGGTAAAAAATGAAATTAAAATTAATAAAAAATAAGCTTGTGTTGCCTCCGAAACGTCGTGATTTTATTGTTTTTATTTTATTAATTGTAATAAAATTTTTTACCTATGTGACTTTACCGAAAGAACTAAGAGTATCAAGTCCTACTCTGGGGAAGGCGGAGAAGCGGTGAGGGGAGGGGGGTGTTTTTGTGCGATTGTCAACCACCGGGGGTGTGCGTCGCGTTTTGCCGCACGATTTGCACGAGGTCAGGAAAAGGTCGCAACGTAGTGGGTCACGAGGACTGCAGAGTCTGGTCATCGCTGGATCAGAAGGTTTTTCGTTTCTTTCAGCGAAATTCTGATTCGGTATGGCTCATCCATTTTTTTTATTTTGAACAAATAATGATGAATTAATTCAATGTCCTCAAATGCTCTGCAATCACTGTGTTACTTCGACGCTAGAGGAGTATTTGAAATGAATCATTGCAATACTGCCAAGTTATCAGCTGAATCTGGTAACGATGCCAACTTTTGTGCGACCAAAAAGTGACAACTTGGTGTTGTGAGATTCTCTATTGTGTTTCCTGTTGGCACAGTTGTGCCACTTGTCTGTCATGGTACGTGCGTCGTTGTTTTTTATTTTGTCGACCTTACAGGTAGTAAACATCACATCCATCACGGCCTTGTCGGACACGATCATGTCCCCAGAAAGCAGCAAATCTACATTTTTGTGTTATCTCCTCTCTGATAAAGTGCAATAACAGGAAGTCTCCATGGAGGGAAAGTTATAGAAGCGATGAAGCTTAACTATTGCCTTGGCACTAAGTCATTCTACGATCAAGTTTCAAGTTTTATATAATTTATCAAGGTAAGAACCAAAGAGACCAGGATAGTTTCTGTTACAAGAGGGAACCTGGATGACCAAAATGACAGAAGCGAAACTATTCAAATAAAGGACAACGATGAAGCAAGTAGGAATTAGATCAAAGACAATTGTGTCACGTGAGAAATCGTCACATGCCTACGAATGACTAAAGGAAGAAGTTGTCCGGCATGACAAAATTCCGCCTTTTTGTCTGTGATATCGTGGACGAAAGCAGTCGCTGGTGGTATGAGGAAGACGGGAGCCTTTTGTATTGCTTCCAGGCTCGTGCCTATGATGGATCACGGGGGGGCGCTATTAAAGAGAAAGAGGTCTTTCTCCAACCTGCTTTCTAGAAAGGGGCCCTTTTATATTTCTTTCACCGGGTGGAAGGTTGGGGTCGTCAAATGCGAGCACCCAGATCCGGTCATAATTTTAAAAAGGATCTTTATTTAACTTTAGTTTTGCCTGATGCGCGTGTGCAAAAGCGTGTGGATTATTTCTTCTCGCTGTGGAGTAAAAAAAAATGTGGTCCTCCTCCGAGTGCGCTGAAAACATGGCAACACATACATACACTGTGTTGACGATTGTTTTTTTAAAGGCATTCAGATTACAAGTTATGGTAGCGCAGCCTGCTAAATAATTTGCCGCCTTGCAGAGCGGAATCAGTTGCGTAGCCACGACTTGAATTTTCACGGAATATATCCTGAAGCGCTGGCTGACCTGAAGGTGGCACGTGACTAGTGTTCACAGTGATAACAAGATGTATAATGGATGTGGTGTGAAATTAAGTCTGTTACACGGATTTGGGGTGGGGGGGGCAGTTTTCAGTTCATTCCTTGCACCATCCTCCACGCCAATTACACTAGGCTACTGGATAAAATATTTTTTGATATTTTTAAAACCTCCCCCCATTTAAAACATTGCTGCCACTGTGGTGTAACGGTGAGCGCACTGGACTTGCAATCTAGTGGTCGCCGGTTTGATCCAATCTCCCGTCGCGGCAGTTGAAACAAGAGTGCAAGTCTCTTAAATCCCCTGCTGCCTCTGTCCGAAATTATTTTTTTTGAAAACGAATTTCTTTAGAACTGCTTTTTGTGTTTAGTTTGTTGCCCTTTCTGCGCACCTCCCGATTAGCATGGTTGGCTACGTACGGTGAGAAGTTCAACATACATAGAGCAGTGTAAATGGGTACACCGCAGTAAGTTCATCGTGTGTGGTGGGTCGAAGTGTGGGTACCATTTTCACTTGCAAAACATCCGACCGGTGTGGAAGAGCATGCTAAAAACACCCTCTAGAGGAGCTGTTCTCGACCCCTTTCTATTGGAGCCCTTTGAGCAGCATTGGCATTGAGCGATTAATTGCAGGGCTGTACCTTTACCTCTTTGCCCTCGCCTCCGTTTAACGGAAAAGGTAATTATGAGTTTTGATGGTGACTACACATCGATGTGGGCTTCGTGCATCTGTGTGGTTTTGGTGCTGAGCCTCGAAAAAGCGACAACGATATTCTACAGGATGACCCTCCACGGGGAGCCTGGTAATTAAGCCGAGCCTCGTTAGAGCGCTTAAATCCTGTGCCTGTCACGTTCTGGCTTGTCATCGTTAGCTGGGGTGAGCTGCCAAGCGACCCTTGTGAACTGCGGATAACGCGGAGCGCCGCGGCGGTAAAAATGCCGGCCGAGAGTTTTTTTTCTTCCCCCAATTAAAGCGCTATCCTCCCGACGTCAAGTTCGGTTTCGCAAAACATAAGTGGAAAGCTAATACCTTTCTGCACTTTAGTTGTACTTTGCTATTTTTAGAATCTGTATTTTGCGGAGGGGAAAAAGAAGAGTTGTTATTATGCAACCCCAGCAATTATATCCATCGGTGAATACTGGTTTTCCTCGCTTTATGCGGGTTCTGTTTGTGCGATTTTTGCATGGGGGGCTAACCTCCCTCTGATTAGCACGATTGGCTACATACGGTGCGAAAGAAGTTCAACAAATATACATTTCTATCTAAAAGTCATGATATTATGCGGTTTGAATTCACACATGCGGCCTTACCTTGTAAAGTATAGTATATGCAGTCGGTCATTGGGGATGTTGAACCATACTTCGCCGTGCTAGTAAGTGCAGGTTGTTGAACGGTGGGATCATAAACAGTTCAGACATCACGAATCACCTCTCTGACATTAAAATCTGGATTTAAATACACCTGGAGTACATATATGTGTGTGTGTGGTTGTATCATAAAATTACAATTGCCCTCTCCGCACCAATGTAATAATAGGATGTGTTGCTAATATCAGAACTGTGCTTGTATAAGGCACACTTATATGCATGTTCTACTGCATCTGAAATGTTTATTTACGCACGCATAACAATTTTATTTTGCAGGTGAGTTCGTGAAGCGGTGCCACCTGTTATGGGTTAAAGAGGTTTTAATTAACGTCACTCGATGGGGCTGCTGCAGTTCGTGGCATCTGGGAACCTCGCACTTGATAATTAATGCGTTTTTCATTTAAAATAAAAGTCGTACATTTTACACAAGCGGAATGAATACTTGCGTTGGAGGATTGTGTTCGTATGATTCGGCAGATGGAAGGAAGCAATGGCAAGGTGTTGTGGTGGCGGTGCAGCAAAATCCATTGATGTACTCTGCTTCTTTGCTCCCTTGTCTATGCTCCTTCATTGACCCGCCGGTGGCCAGCGTGGCAATGTTGTGCTCAAATATGCCCACACGACACGCACAGCATAGGGATGAGGCCCTCATCCAGCACTGGTTATACAAAAGGGCTGTACGAACGCAATTATAACATTTTTTTTTATCTCATCCACCTTCAACAGTTTTCTAACCGTGCAATCGATGCCCAGGCTTCATGTTAGCTACGCTTCAGATCTTGTAACACGTCGGTAAGCCCTCTGCCAACGTTTCGCCATCGTGTGTGTTACCCGCCGTGATTACGGACCTTTAGTCGGTTTGACAAGTTTGACAGCTTGTCAGGTTTGACAAGTTCTCGTGTGTATGTGTGAGTGTCTGTGTGTGTATGTGTGTGTGTATGTATGTATGTTGTGGGGAGCGGTAGTGTAGCGGTTAGCGTGCTGCGCTATGAACCTAGCGACCCGGGTTCGATTCCCGCTCACGGCTAACACCAGTGACGATTATCTGAACCGGTCCTGGGCCTCCCCTAGGTCGACTCAGCCTCAAATGAGTACCTGGTGTGGTGTGTAAACATCGCCACTGGGGAGACAAAGGTGGTCGGGCGTGGTGCTGGCCACCCACCCCCTCGTGTACCGTTCCGGCCTTCATAGGTGCTCGCTAACAGCACTTGCCCCTACAGTCTGTTAAGGCTATACGGGGGATCTTTATCTTTGTATGTATGTATGTGTGTGTATGTACGTGTCTGTGTATGTACGTGTGTGTGTAGCCACAGTGTGGGGAGCGGTTAGCGCGCTGCGCTATGAACCCGGCGACCCGAGTTCGATTCCCGCTCATGGCCAACATCAGTGATGATTATCTGAACTGGTCCTGGGCCTCCCCTAGGTCGACTCAGCCTCAAATTAGTACCTGGTGTAAACATGGGGAGACGAAGGCGGCCGAGCATGGTGCTGGCCAACCACCCCCTTGTGTGCCGTACCAGCCTTCATCGTTGCTCCCTAACAGCACTTGCCCCTAATAGTCTGTGAAGGCTATACGGGGGGATCTTTGCTTTGTCTGCCACTACAGTGGCGTGATGGTGGTATCTTCCTCACTTGGTATGCAGGAGGTCAGGGGTTCGATCCTGACCCTGACGCCTGGATATTTGGATCTTGCATCTTGCACATTGTCCCCGTGGTCGCGTGGATTATTTTCTCTGGTTCCTTCCACATTTAAATTCATTCATTAAGAGTATTTGGCTGCTATAAATTTCCGAATGATAAGCCACTTCGTTAAGCTGTCATTTGTGGCCAGGTTGCTTCTGCAAAAATAAGCTAATAGCCTTTACCTGGTAAAATAAAATAGTTTAGTTTTATTTTTGTGTTTGTTTTAGTAATTTGCTTACCTTTCCTGTACCTTCCATTCCCATCGAGTTTTTGTATCGTTTGTTGTAACGTCCTGACCCCGTGCCCGCACTGAACATCGCAAAAAAGAGCATCACAGCTCATCGGATTCCTCCAGCATATTAAACATTTTGATTCTGCGTCTGTGTGTGTGTGTGTGCGTGCATCGCCACAGTCGCTCAGAAAGTGGTGGCGATGCGCAAGAAGTCCCAGCTCTCCGTCGGCCCGTGCCGCTCGCTGCCCAGCTCCCCCAGCCACATCCTGGTGCATTCCGCCTCCACCCCCTCCGCTGCCGTTGGCCAGGTGAGGAAGCGCGGCCCCACGCACTGGCGATCCCAAGGAGGTCACGTGTCGCCGGAGACTGCTACAGCGTTGTTTTCACTTTCGCTGCTGTACAGCTCTGGAATTTATGTTCGGTTATCCTGACTGTAAACGTACGCAAACGGAGGGCAAACTGATGACGTGCACGTACATCATCGGAACGGGAAAGGGTTAATGGTGTGTGTGTAAATTCTAGGTGGTGGAGGAGGAGAGGAGGCAGCGCTGCAAGCGAGACTTTGTGCGAAGGCTCCTCATCCGTAGACGTAGACGTACATCATCCAAACGGGAAAGGGTTAATGTTGTGTGCGTGTGTGTAAACTCTAGGTGGTTGGTGGTGGTGGAGGTGGAGGAGGAGGCAGCATTGCGAGCGAGACTCTGTGCGAAGGCTCCTCATCCGTAGACGTGGACGTACATCATCCAAACGGGAAAGGGTTAATGTTGTGTGCGTGTGTGTAAACTCTAGGTGGTTGGTGGTGGTGGAGGTGGAGGAGGAGGAGGAGGCAGCATTGCGAGCGAGACTCTGAGCGAAGGCTCCTCTTCTGTCCCGTCGACGCCCGGCGGAGGGCCTCGTGACGCCTCCAAGTGCCGAGAGGGCCCAGCCCCGCCATTGTCGGCCACTCCGACCCCCGTGCACAAACCCTCGCGCTGGCGGTCAAACATCTTCGCCGTAAGTCACGTGGATGGGCAGCAGCGCGTTTGAGGCTTGTCGTAGTAGACGTTTATGGCTTGAGCCACTGGTTTCCCTGGTTATTTTTTTACCTCTTTCTTAACTATGGCCTTTAATTGAGTTGTGTGAATGTATGTTGAACTTCTTTTGCACCGTACATAGCCAGTCGTGCTAGTCGGAGGTTCGGGAGAAGGAGAAACCTTGGTTTTGGTGTGCTATGTTGTTTGCGAGGGGGCACATTAAAATTTATATTTTTATTTTTTTCGAATTGCTATTGACTTGTACAGCATTGTGAGATGCAGTTTTGCATGCACGACGTTATATCCAAATTAATTGTTTTCATCATTATTAATTCTGCAGATGTTTTAATGGTAGATACATGATGTTTGTAACACAGTATCCAGGTTCAAGCACACTTAGCTCCTGAAATGAGGGGATAATTCATTGGTCGTAGGAGGAAACCCACTCTTGGAATGGTAGAATCCATTGTTGTGTAAGGGATCTGCGAGCCACCCTCACGAGCACGCACCATGCAAGACACGACATCTCCGCTCTCACTATAACACGCACCAATCACACGTGCGGGAATGCGCTGGATGGGAGTCAGGGGTTCTAGATTTTAAGTTTTCGTGACTGCAAGGATTCATACTCTTCAGTTTTTTCGGTAAAGTCACGTAGGTAAAAAAATTAAATAAATTAAATCACGAAGTTTCGGGCGCAACACAAAGCGTCCTTCAGGTGGAGACACACTTTAGCGGTTGTGCTTCCGCTAAGTTGTCCCCACCTGAAGAAGGACGCTTGTGTTGCGCCCGAAACGTCGTGATTTAATTAATTTAAATTTTACCTACGTGACTTTACCGAAAAAAACAGAGTATAGGGGGTCAGGGGTTAAAGGGCAGTGACGTCACCCGGACCAGGCGTGCCCAACGTGAATGTGTATTGGAAGCGAGGGCGGAGATGGAGGGGTTTAAAGGGGCTGTGGGACATGTGTTCGGGGTCGGTTTTGGAACAAGTGTTGCTGTGCGTTGGAGAAATAAAGAAGTCTTTTAACCATTCTCCGACTCCTCTTCAGTTGTATGCCATTTCCTGTCCACGTCATAGCACAAGTCTGCAAAACCCAGCATTCTCCCTTTCAAATTCTTACCAAGTTCTTAACCCTGCTGAGCTTTGGAGATCTGGTGAAATCTGTCCAATTCAACGACAGGTGGATGGACAGTTTCTCACAGTGGCGGAGCATCGTATTGATGATAGAAACGTACGTGCGATATCATTCACCCTGATTTAAAGCTTTCGTGACTGCAGGGATTCATATTCTTGGTTCTTTCGGTAAAGTCACGTAGAAGGGAAAATAATACAATAATAAAAATAAAACAATAAAATTCTCACGACGTTTCAATGGCACGGCTGCTTGTGTTGTGGCCGAAACGTCGTGAGAATTTTATTTAATTATGTTTTATTTTTATTATTGTATTATTTCCCTTCTACGTGACTTTACCGAAAGAATCAAGAATAGAATTCACCCCATTTGTATGCGCCCGTAGTAAATTATGATGTCGAGTGAAACCCCGAAGTCAAGATGTTGAGCTTTTTTGTCTCTTTTTCTCTCTTCTTTGCGTTTGAAGTCGCGGAAAGGCAGCGACTCGGACAAGAAAAGCCTGGACGGGAAATCGGACAGCATCGGCAGTGGTCGAGAGATCCCCATTAAACAGGTAAAGGGGGGAGCAGTTAAGGGCACAATGAGGCACGGTTCATTCGATTAATCAAAAAGATCATAAGAGGTTTTATTCGTCATGTAATATCACCTCCCCCCCCCTCCCTACTTAAGCTAGGTATTAAAACATTGTACGAACAAGCTTGAAGATAAAATGCACTTGCGGAGAAAGCAATGAGGAAGTAGCGAGTCCCGAATTCCGTTCTAAACACACGGAGATGCGTAGTGCACCGGACCACAGCCGAAAACTCATTCCAGGCCCGAGGAGCAGATGTTTTAATGATAGATGCACAAATAACAATTGTAATCGGCTGCTTTTTGCATGCTTGATGATGATGAGAACTCTGGAATGAGGAACACATGGACTAAGGGAACATGCACAAGCTCGACGTTTCATATTGACTTGTGTAAATGAAGTAACTAGCCATCAAACAAAGATGGTCACTGCATCACGCGTTTTCAGATGCGCTTCTTTCCGATATTAGGAAGCCACTGGAGCTATGCACGTTTAAATCTTAGATTGAAAACTCATCCCTTGAGAATCGCTTCTCGTGTTCAGTCGTCTTTCACGCACGCCTCCGATCAGCACAGTTGGCTATGTATGGTGCGAAAGAAGTTCAACATCCATGAAAGGGATGATGTCAGGTGGTCAACAAACAGTCGAGTGTCAGCAAAATGAGGAAAGACGCCCAAGAGAGGATGTGAGCCACGGAGATGGAACGATCAAATCTGCTCGTGTGCGACAGCCGGATGGATTGCTGAATCGCAATACTGAGGGATGACAGCAGCTTGGGGAGATCACGATGATGATGATGATGGTTAATGAAGAAAAACTTATTTTTAAATGAAGAAGAGAGGTCTAGAATGCTGCAGACCAGTGGCGACATTATCCATGAAGAAACTTCACAGGAGAAATTTGGCAGCAGAGGCCAGCCGATCTAGAAACTTGCCAAGGGGGCACAGTCCTGAAATGTCAGGCTTTATACGTCGAACCCTTATAAAAATTATAATAAGACAATGTATATTTTTGTTATCGTAAATATAATAAAATACCCAAAAATATTTTTGGGGTCTTAAAAGGCGGGCGATCGCGGCTCTCCCCCCTCCACCCCCCACATAGCATCTGCTTCGTCGTGTTGCAGAAAGGAAGAGGAAACCGGTTTCAACTTTCAATGTCCCGTCAGCAGTGTCAGTGGCGAATTGCCCGATGATGCTGGATGCAATTACCAGCGAAACGTCGTACTCAAATTGTAAATGTTATGGTTTCATGCTTCAACACACCGGTGGGCTAAAGCAGTGAACTAATTGTCTTTTGTCAACGTGACACTTTTTTTTTTACTGATTGGCCGTGTCGGGTGGTGGAGGGTTACGACACATCTATAAATAACGCGATCTAAACCCAAAAACGTTGATTATGAGTGTCAGTGGTCGTTCTCAGTGTCGGGGGCCCGCGCTTTTGTCGTGCGGCGTGAATTGGATGTGGAATTGCGAAGACAAAACCTCTACCACGCCTCTCCAAATCTCCACAGCCTCCTGCAATTTCCATCCTGCCTTACTTTGAAAGCTTTGCGTCGGGCACACGGAGCACTTGACTGATCTCCTGTTATTAATGCATTACAGTATCAGTATAATTACTACTACTATTTTTTGCTCTCGCTTTATATGTCTGACTGGCGCTCTCTCCGACGAGTGATGATCATTATTAATCACCTCGGCACTGCCTTGGGATGCTTTCCTTAGACTAATTGCCCACATTTTGTCAAGATAATGGCGGTCACCGATGGTACAAACTGAGAGGCGAAGAGATCGCGGGATTGGTCGGGGGGGCGTGTTGCAAGGACGCACGGATGGGTTGAGTGGCACTAGGGCGGGACATTTGATCGAGTCTGTCCGGCACGGAGGGTTCATTGACTTCGACGGGTCACAATTTCCTTGTCGTTTTTCCTGCTTAAAAGTTTTCACGTGATATCTTGCCATGGAGTAACGGTGAAGCGCACCGGGCTTGCAATCCGGATGCCACCGGTTCAATTTGATCCCCTTGCACGGCAGTTGAAACAATCTCCACCCAGCGGTATCAATGGGTGTACACGCACAGTCGATCGGCAGGTTGCACGTGGTGAAATCAAGTGTGGGTACCCTCGCACCTCTACCAATATGTCTGGGCGGTGTGGGTGAGTAGACCAAAATACCCTTTATTGGGACATATTTAGAGCTCCATCTAGTGGAGGTACTTCCGCCAGCAGTGGATTGAGACGGTCATTTGCACGTTCGCACCTGTACCTTGTTTACACTGTGCTTGGCTCAGTCAAGAGGTTGTAACTGGTAATCTTGCTACTGTGAGTCAAATGGCTTACTCACAGTGCCACTTGTTTAGATAGAATCACGCTGTCTTTTTTCAAGAAGTTCTCTGTACGGTAACATTTTCTTGTCAAGTGCAATACAGTCGGGAGGTATTAAACGCATGAACGCGATTGCATCCTCAACATATGGTCCAAACAAATGTTTGTACCACAGCAGTTGTATCTGTTCCACCTGATGACGGTCGCTTGTGTTGCGATCGAAACGTCGTGATTTATTTTATTTTATGCCTATATGACTTTACCGAAAGAACCAAAGAGTATAAATGTGGTAAATTCACATCAACAAGGCGGCTTGGGAAAAGGTTACGAGTTTAAGAAATTATTTGCAAGTATTTTTGTTTCCCTCATCTGGTCCATACACACAGGGGGCAGAACACGACAATGAAACAAACGGGAGGGATTATTTTTGAAAGTTTACTTTCGAACCGGACAAAGCTATTTCTAATTGCCGAATCTACGTATCCTTACATGCCAGTTGTTTTCACTGGGAGTAGCTGATCGGTGTGAGGAATGGAGGAGCTCCATAGATATTAGACAGTCCGTCCGTCATAGACAGTGGAGGAGTTTAAATGTCCTTGACCTGCACCTATACATGTCTGCACACTTGTGTTTTTGTTGTTTTCGTTCAATCCCTAAACCTCTCTACCTTCCTGCCCTTGTAAAATATTTTTTCCACCACTGCCCCACCACCCCCCCCCCCCCGTTATCCCTTGTTCCCACAGGGTGTTCTGCTGAAGAGGAGCGGAAAGTCGCTCAATAAGGAGTGGAAAAAGAAATACGTGACTCTGTGTGACAACGGAACGCTCACCTACCACCCAAGCCTGCACGTGAGTTGTCGTCCGTTTCGAGATCTGTCGGTCATTGCGCGTGGCTACTTGCGTCCGGGCGGATCGTGGTCGAAGGGGCGGCTGCTATCGACAAACAGGTTGTCTCCGATTAGCGGTTAGCACGGTTGGATACATACAGTGCGAAAAATTTCAACATACATGCTGCCCATAGACTAACACTGCCCATAGAATCAGCACTGCCCATAGAATCAGCACTGCCCATAGACTAACACTACCCATAGACTAACACTACCCATAGACTGAACACTGCCCATAGACTAACACTGCCCATAGACTCAGCACTGCCCATAGACTAACACTGCCCATAGACTGAACACTGCCCATAGACTAACACTACCCATAGACTAACACTACCCATAGACTGAACACTGCCCATAGACTCAGCACTGCCCATAGACTAACACTACCCATAGACTAACACTACCCATAGACTGAACACTGCCCATAGACTAACACTACCCATAGACTAACACTACCCCATAGAAACGTCGTGATTTTTATTTTATTTTACTTTTATTAATTTTTATGTTTTACCTACGTGACTTTACCGAAAAAACCTAAGAATATGAATACTACCCCATAGACTCAACACTGCCCATAGACTCACACTACCCATAGACTAACACTGCCCATAGACTCAACACTACCCCATAGACTCACACTACCCATAGACTAACACTGCCCATAGATTCAACACTGCCCATAGACTCTACACTACCCCATAGACTCAACACTGCCCATAATCTCAACACTGCCCATAGACTCACACTGCCCATAGACTCAACACTGCCCATAGACTCAACACTGCCCATAGACTCAACACTGCACCTCCGATTACCACGGCTGGCTACGTATGTTGCAAAAAAGTTCAACATACATACGTACGTCATAGGCGGCTGCGAGGCTGTGCGGCAGGCGGCGGAGGGGAGTGCGACAGATCCTTAGTGGCGCTGCGCTTCTATGCCGCCACGTCTATATGCTCCCCTGCCTTCACCAACCCACACTGCCCAGGGCGGTGAAATACAGCCAGATAATCCCCATGTCTTCTACAGCATGGGGGGGGGGGCCTTATTTGGCATCAACGTGGTGAGGTAGGGTCATGTTATATCCCTCACCACCTGGATGACATGTGGAGGCCCTCATCCAGCAGCAGTGGATTGACAAGAAGGGCTGTACATGTGCTCGGAGATATTGGCTCTGTCCGTTATTCTCAAATTATGATTTCTTTACCCAGGAGACCCACGCTGAGTCTGAAGGCCCCTTTTCAAGAGGGTCCTGCATTGGGACGTTTGGCCAGCATTCTAAGCGGCTGGTTCGTGTACTTGTTCTCTCGCGAATCGATTACTGCATTGCCTCGCTGGTTCGTGTTTCAAATAAGGTCCTTGGTCGACGAAAAATTGTTGAGAATGTGGCAGTTGGGGTGCTTACCCGAACCCCATTGCGTGACCACATTTCTCCTGTTCTCTTATCATTTACACTGGCTTCCGGTCGTGAAACGAGTAGAGTTTAAGAGCCTTCTACTAGTTTTTAAAGCCTTGCATGGGCTGGCACCACCATATATTCACGAGTTAATTCATCCGGATACCCCCCTCAAGGTCGTTAAGACCTGCAGACTCCGCCCTTTTGTGCGTACCTCGATCCGGGCTGCATTCTTGGGAAGAAAGGGGCGTTTGCTGTGTCTGCGCCACGGTTGTGGAATTCCCTACCGTTGGAAATTATTTATTCCGACAATGTGGATACTTTTAAGTCTCGTCTTAAAAACACATCTTCTCGAGTCAGTTCATACTATTCAGCTGCTCCGTCTCTCTTGGCCTTTCCTTGTCCTTATTCTAACAAAGCGCCTTGAGACATTAGTGGAAGGCGCCATACAAATAAATGTAAATTATTATTATTATTATTAATGTCTGTGTTTTTAGCTATGGGAGGAAACCAGAGAATCCAGAGGAAACCCATGCAGATCAGAGGGAGAGCATACAAATACCCCACGCAGAAAGGCACCCGAGATGGGAATCGAACCCAGGACCTTCTGGCTGCGAGACACAAGTGCCACCACTGTGCCACCCTGCTGCCCCTACTGAATCCAACTGTCCTGTCTGTCTCCCTCTGATATGGTCTCCAAAGTATATCCCCTCCCTGGTGACCTGGAATGTATAAATACCCACGTGTTTCCTCCATTCTTTCTCTACGCCTCCACGAGAAGGTCACACTCTAAAGGATTCGTGGAACTTTTTTTCAGCAACATTTTAATTATCGAGCGTGAAATTGAACTGGTTGCAATTGCGTGTGTGTGTGTGTGTGTCTGTGCTCGTGTATGCGTGTGTGTGTGTCTCTGTACTCGTGTGTGTGTGTGTGTGTTTGATAGCGGCACTTGCCCCAACAGTCTGGTAAGGCTATGCGGGGGATTTTTGTCTTTGTGTGTCTGTGTACTTGCGTGTGTGTGTTTCTGTGATGTATGTGTGCTTGTGTGTCTCTGTGTGGCGAGTGAGACGGTGGTTAGTGCACTGCGCTGTCAATTGTTGTAGTGTAGTTCTGTGTTCGCCACCGAAACCAACACGCACCGACCAGCGTAGGGTTGAGACTAAAGAACGCTGGAATGGGCGACCACCATACATCACGTGTTATAGGTACAGGGATACATTGCCAGCAGAGAGGGCAGTGTAGCAAAAAGCCATTGAACTGATATACGCTCCGACGTCTTTGCTCTATGCCTTGACTAAATCCATCCTAGTCAGCATGGTGAAGTATGGGCAAACAATCCCTATCATCCACACAGCATGGCGCGTTGATCCACCAGTGGATTGACAGGGCAGGCTCGATGTGAATCAATGAAAAAACACAGTTGTGGTGTTTTCGCTATAACGATGTTCCGTGCACTGCTGGATGCACGAATCCTTGTGCATTCGAGTGATCCCCACGCCACATCAAATGCGTTTGAAAGCGTGCCAAATCATTATTCCATCCAGAAAAATATTCTGCTGCTGCTGCTACGTTTGGCCATAACTAGAGCTGTCGTGTGAAACTTGTAATGCAATGCCTTGTACTTGTTTGGCTGTGTTAGAAGTTGGCATAAACCAGCCCAGTTGACCTGATGATAACCACTCGCTAACTCGCTCGCTCGCTCGCTAACTAACCCACTGCAGCAATTCCTCTCGTCCCAAATATATCGCCTCTTCATCCCAGAATCTGAATATTTATTTTACACTGGAGGAATCTGATGAGCTGTAAAGCTCTTTTTCACAGATCTCTAGTCGGGGCACAGAGCTACAACAAGAAACAATACAAACACAAGGAAGGAGTGCAAAGTGTAGGAAAGGTAAACAAATATTTTCAAATAAAATAAACAATGTGATTTAAAGCTTTCGTGACTGCAGGGATTCATATTCTTGGCTCTTTCGGTAAAGTCACGAAGAAGGGAAATATAAAATGATAAAAATAATAAAAATTAAATGCTTATTCTACCAGGTAAAGCCCACTGAGCTTATCAGCTTATTTTCCAGAAGCGGCCTTGCAACAAATGATAGCTCAGCAAAGTGGCTTATCATGTGGGCATTTGCAGCAGCCAATAACTGGAGGATCTGTAGAAAATTCCATGCGACTCCGGGGAGAACATGCAGACACCATATATACAGGCGTCAGGGTCGGGATCGAATCCACAACCTCCTGTATACCAGGCGAGGTAGTTAACATCTTTCCACCATGGCACCACCGTTGGCGCCAGTGGCGGATAGATGGGAGGTGGGTGTGGGGTTTAAGTAACTTGACCATTGTTTTAATTACTGCACAGGGAGATTTAAATTGTAACATCTGGATTACAAGTCCAGTGTGATAATCATTACATCATGGCACCATCTGCCTGTTTACATATATTGCTGTATACCGTAGCAATACAATTTGGAACTGTATAGCACTGTACGTATGCCACCGCATCTCAGGACCATGTCCAGATAGAGTGGGCCTATTTATTTCGTCCCGCTCTGGTGGACCGCTATTATTTGTTGGCATTTCATTCCCAGTTCATTTGGCTGCAAAAGCCTTTGGTGAAGTCGGAAGTCCTCTCCATCCATAGATGCGTCGCCTATGCCATTTGATAGCCTAGCAGTGGAAAATATGACTACTTCAGCATAAATACTAGGTTAAGCAGCACTTGCCATTCGAGATGGCGCCATTTCCTCGGAAGCTCGCTGTTCACGAATAACAGTAATTAATATTTTAATATTATTACGTACATAATCTCGTGTAGATTCTCTTCAAAACGGTGCCGAATTTGTGGCGGGTGCAGTTTTCTTCCCGCAGGTTGGTACAGCAAGTCACAGGCGTGCAGGAAGGGCGGTCAGAACAGGCGTTAACAATTTCCCAATGCTCTGTGGTCCTATATTGGGATGTTTGGCCAAAGCGCTTAAGAACAGACTTTGGTGAACATTCCATTGAAAAAAACCATTGTCAAACATATATGTGGGTTGCCTCTGACTACAATCACAAGTGGTTAAAGTTGACCTCTGGCTACATTTATGACTCATGGCGAGGTTGAAAGTGAAAAGCGTCTCTGCTCTAATCGTGCATCAGACGGTCCTCATTGTTTTGTTGTTTAAGTTTTGGTTAAAGAGATAAAGAGGCAAAGGGAGGAAAGCGTTAATGTGACTTGTGTCTTTATTTGTGTTCATTGACCGAGCTGTCTTGTGATTGCCTCTTTTCTGCCGCCCTTAATCAAGGGATTCTGCTCCTGATTACAGCAGTGGCTTGAGCTACATTCAATTAGCCTTTGCAAACATGCTAATTACGGCGTAACGAGTGCTAATTACACCCGGGACAAAGCTAAAGTAGAGCACCCATCCAAACAGATGTGCATTGTTAACCAAATTGTTATTAATAAATTTATATACTTGCCCTGCCTTTTTTTCCCTGCTAGAATAGTAATTCCGTAGACGGCGTGGGCGAGTGAGTACGTGAGTGTGTGTTACGTGCAGTGGCAGAGCGGCGAGCAACCTGCACTATGAGCACAAATCGCCAAAATTGGTGGCGAGTGATATCTGAATCGGTCCTGGGTATCGATCCTGTGTGTCCCCCCCATCAACCTCCCCATCCTCCTCCCCATCCCCCCCCTTCACCAAACCTGCACTGACAGGCATGGTGAAGTATGAATATAAGGGCGGTGACGTGGCCATATAGCTGTCGCGCGTTCTCCGCTTGTTGGCGGAGGTTCATGGTTCGAAGCCACCGGCCGCCCTGGTTATTTTTGTTGTATTTAGTCGGTTGTCTTTCCCCCGCACCTCCGATTAGCACGGTTGACTCATAATGCAGTCTGTCACCAAGGACGATGACCTCTCTTACATCGGGAGTCAGTAATCCTTCGTCATCTTACGTGGTTGTAGAGTTTGATTCCTGTGAGTTCGGTTGTGACTAGCAAGACCAGCGTTTGAACGTACTGCATGAAAGAAGTTCAACATGCATACGTACGTATTACTCTAGGTGTGCATTAACTGTTAAACTACACGCCGTCTGCTTCGCTCACGGTGGACGTGAATAGAGCCCATGACGTAATTTGCAAGAGTAAGCTACCGTGTGTAGGTGTCATCGTCCAAATTTGCAACAACAACAAAAATGTAAACAATTACGTCATCCCTTTACTGTGACAACTTGACAGGACCCCCCTGGGACAGAGTCATGAGATTCTGGAAGGTTTTCCTGGGCAAATAAGAATATGTGTTCATATATATAATGGTCATAAATGTCCAAAGTTAAAAGTTCTTCGACTGCAGTTCGCTCATCTTGAGCCTGGCATAAGTGTTTCTAATCATTACAATTTATAATGCGTATAACGTGCTGTCAGTTTCACAAGACCAATTAAATGAGTCAATGAACTATGAAAATGATGGTGTCGTATAATTTCCATGCTGTCAACCACTGAAAAAAAAACATTAAGTAAGTTGTAATTTTGTGGATTTTTTTTGCTATTTGTTTGCGACTTTCATTGTCGAGTTTGAGTTTATTTTATTTTAATATTTTGTCAGGAAAGAACGCTTTTCTTAGATACATGAAACGAGCAGCAATAATCACCATATATAACAATATTTTGCAATATGCACGATATTATTGCAGGTTCTTATATCGAGTTGGGATGATGCTGCCACAGTGGTGTAATGGTTAGCAGGCTGGACTTGCAATCTAGAGGCCACCGGTTGGATTTGATTTCCAGGTGCGGTGGTGGAAGCAACGTTTGGCACGTTCATTAATCCCCACTTCTCTGTACAACAAGCAGTATTAAATGATTCTAGATTTGAAGCTTTCGTGACTGCAAGGATTCATACTCTTAGTTCTTTCGGGAAAGTCACGTAGGTAAAAAATGAAATTAAAATTAATAAAAAATAAAATAATAAAATCACGACGTTTCGGAGGCAACACAAGTCTCCGTCATCAGGTGGGACCGTCACAGCCAGATTTGCTGCATCAAGTGTGATTTTATTATTTTGTTTTTATTAATTTTAATTTCATTTTTTACCTACGTGACTTTACCGAAAGAACTAAGAGTATATACAGTATTAAATGGGTGATTGGCAGGTCTTGTGCGGTGGGGTAAAGTGAGGGTATTCCTCCATCGTAAAAAGACGCCTGGCCAGCGTGGAAGAGTAGGCCAAAAATACCTTCTAGAGAGCACCTTTTCTTGAGCTGCCTCTAGTGGGGGAGGCCCTTCTGCCAACAGTAGTGTGAGCACAGCAATTGCAGCGCTGCGCATCTACCTTTAAATGATAAGCCACTTCGTTCACGTGATGAGCCACTTCGTTGAGCTATCATTTGTGGCCGGGTCGCTTCTGAAAAAGAAGCAAATAGGTGAGTGGGCTTTACCCGGTAAGGTAAAAAAATAGTGTAGTTGTATTTCTATATTTTTGTAAGTTATTTCTTTACTTTTCCAATACTTTGCACTCCTATGGAGTTTTTGTATTGTTTGTTGTAGCCTTCTGACCTGCCTGTAATGGAAATCTGTGAAAAAAGAGCTTTATAGCTCATCAGATTCCTCCTACAGTCTAAATAAAGATCCTGATTCTGAAATTGTTATGTCGAATAATATATTTGTGGTATCACCCTGCCGCTGCAGTAGCAGCAGCGAACTTATTATTATAACCGTGTTTGTGTTGGCGGACAGGATTACATGCAGAACGTCCACGGAAAAGTGGTGGACCTGCTGGGCACGACGGTAAAGGTGCCGGGAAAACGCCCGCCGAGGGCCACCGTCCCCGGCATGTCGGCCTCCGCGTCCGTGACGTCGGGCAGCGCGCTGATCGGCGCCGCGGTCGGCTCACCGCTGGTTCCCGGAGCGAGTCCGAAGACCAACGGGCTGAGCAAGGAGCTGAGCGGACTCAACCTCACAGGTGAGTCTGCGTGGCAGTCCTAGTTGTAGTCTTGCTGTAGCCTTGTTCTGCGCCCAGCTGTTGCGATGTCTTCATAAATCCTATGTTTAAACCCGAAGGGAAGGCAGTGGTGGTACAGTGGATTGTGGACACTTTGCTACAAATCCAAAGACCTCAGTGGGCATGGCTAGAAGTATACAGATGTATAGAGGACATGGACAGCAGTGGAAGAAGTGACATGGCTAGTGTATTTGGCTGGTGGTGAGAGCAGTTAACAAGGCTAGCAATGGGAGTGACATGGCTAGCGGTGAGAGTGTAGGTGACATGCCTAGCAGTGGGAGTGACGTGGCTCGAGTGACATGACTGTTCGCCTTTTGCCGTTCTCTGGCCTGACACTGGTGAGACTAGGCCCTAAAGAAGGCTGTCTCTGGTGTAGACCTATCAGTTTCAAAGACAATGCATGTATTATCAGAGCATGTTTTTGTTTGCTTGTTCACTACAAGTACGTGTAGTTGATGCAGACTTGATTCCTTGCAAAAGGATTCTATTTGGTGTTTGAACATCTTAACACCTGTTTTATTGCCAGAAAGAGTAAATCATTTTATTTTTTTCATGGCTAGGGTATTTGACTGGCGGTGAGAGCAGTTGAAAAGGGCTAGCGATGACGTGGCTAACGGTGAGAGCGACGAGGCCGGCGGATGCAGCCGATGGAGGGGGAGCGTGGGTGGCGTGACTTCGCGACGTCAGTGTGACCGCAACCCCTGGGGTCGCTGGCCCCTGCGCGCGCAACCACGGCGCTCCAGAGGTCTCGAGACGGTGCGGCTCTGCCGCCGTCGTTGTTGTCGTCTCTCCAGGCCGCGCGCCGCCACCCCACACGCCGCCGCACGCCCACACTCCAGAGCCGCGGCACCAGCGGTCCTGCTCCGTCTCCGGCGGAGACTCCTGGAACGACGCCGTCATTTTCATCAACTCCAGCCTCGGATCGGGTACGCGATTTTGTTTTTGAGTGGATGCGTGTGTGTGTGTTTTTGTTCATCTTCGTTTGTTTAGATGTTAGCTTTTGCCACCAATGCTGTTTGTGATAAGGGTTGTTGTTTTTTGGGTTAGGTCACGTCAACGTAAATGTGTCGTTAAACCCGCCAACACCCGACACAGCCAATTAGTAAGGTTTGTCACGTAAACAGAACGTGCAAAATGTTGTGGGTTTACTCTCCAACACACCAGTGTGCTGAAGTAGCAACTAATCAGCAACCATGATCAAAAGAAATATCATGAGTGGCATGCTCCTGTAATTGTAAATAATTATCGTTGTGTTAGAATTAAACATCTAATGATTAACTAATTCCCCCCACCCTAGTTAACAATCTGATAAATTGCCACAATTCAGGGTTGTGATTTGATTTTAATAATCTGTCTCTCTCTCTCATTTTATGTAATTTGGATTTTTTTTCCATGGAGGTACGTTGAACTTTTTTGCACCGTACATAGCCAACCGTGCTAATCGGAGGTGTAGTGTTGAGTCTATGGGTAGTCTTAGTCTATGGGAAGTATGTATTTTTAACTTCTTTCGCACCGTACGTAGCCAACCTTGCTAATCGTAGGTGCGGGAAATCATTTTTAATTGCATGTGTTGTGAAAATGTCACTTCATTAGCCTACACGTAACATTACCATATATTTTGCATGCAGTTTGCATGAATTCGTACACGATTCATGACACGTTTATCGCAAGTGTAAGGCTCGGTTTTAATTTACAGATGAATGTATCGCTGCGTGCCGAGTGAACGCTGTAATGCGATTAAATATATACGCTGTAATGTTGTCAATTCTCCACGCCATCTTAATCGTTCACAGATTTTATTTCGCAAGCCAGCCTAGCAAAGCAACTATGGTTGCCACAATTATTTGCAAAATAGAGTAAAAACCCGATAAAACCTATTACACAAGATAAAATAATACTAAGTATGTATGTATGTCGAACTTATTTCGTACCGTACGTAGCCATCCATATGTAACCAACCGTGCTAATCAGAGGTGCGGGGAAGCACAACAAACTAAACACAAAAATCAGTTCTAAAGAAGTAACGAACAAGATAACCATGCAAGTTAACAGATGCGCAGACAGAACGTGTTGTCCACGTATTTGTTTTCTCCTTGCATTAAACCAACTGTACACTCGTTATTTACGACTCTCCCCTGAATATTTGAGCATAGACATTGAAATGTAATGTCGAAAGGTTTGGTTTTGCTGCGAGTTACTTGCGGTTTCAGACATCAGTAGCTTGTTTTAGGGTTCGGCAAAAAAAAAAAATGGAGCCAAATTAAAATGGCTGCCGTCTCTACCATCGGCGTTGCCAAGGGACGTGTTATAGTTCCTATTTTTATTACGTTTGAGATTTGTAGTAAATTACACATATTACAGTAATCAGTGGTTTACAGGTACCAACCTAAACATGACAAAAGTATTAAGCTTTATTCATCATTTATTGCTTTCGATGTCACGGAATCATTTAAACTTTGCACTAATGTGAGCCTCATTAAAACAATTTAACACCAAGAACAATGCCGTGCGCATGGTTTAATGTTATATCGGGGGAATTTTTTTTTATTCTGTTACAGTTTCCCTCCTACTAGAAGGGAATATCTGTATGTCTTCAGAATCGTTTCATTTATTCGCCCTTTTAAAGTTCATCTTTTGCTGCAGGGCCTAACTAAAAGATAAAAAAAAACTATTTTTTTTACTCTGCTCGTTGGATCGTTTTCTGAACATTTTAACCTTGCCGTATTATTTTTCACGCAGCCCAGAACCGTCGCGAGTGAGCGTTCACAATTACAGCAATTTTTAAAGTGCGCGCAAATTAGCGACTTGGAATTCAGGCGCCTCCGCTGAAGAGTCAAAATTCGCAAATGTAAAACGAGTCGCCAGAGCCCGGCCCTCTTGATCATCCATGATTGTTACTCGGCGCTACAACGTGAGACGAGAGTTCCCATTACTCGAAGATGAAAGCAGCTCATCCACTGGCCCTCGAGCCTCCTCCCTGTATTATTCATTTGCAAGATAGCGCTCGTACAAATTCTTCAGCTGCGGCCGCCGATTTTTTACCGAGTAAGGAGAGTGCGATCTTGAGGATTTTTCTACTCTTACGGGTTCTTTTTCACAGGCCAAGATGCCTTGTGTGTTGTTTCCTCTGATAAGCCCCCCCCCCCCAGACACTGCGACTGCATATCGTCCACAGATATCAACTTACACCAGACCACGGTGTTAAATACAGCTTGAGACATGTGTAAAGAAATTTTTATTTTTATGATAATGTTGACATTGTTCATTTGGTAAGGTTTCAACAGCTTTCCACTCGCAGCCTGTAGGTTGTATTTCAACACCTCCCATCATTTGCCCGTGGTGGTTAAAATGGGTGCAGTAAGTCCTCGCTTAATGCGTGCTGTTTACACGATAACCCGCTTGCGCTGTAACGCGGTTCTACCGTTAGGGAACGCTTTTCGCACAACGCGGAACGGCACCGTTATAACGCGGTTTCTGAGCGGTCGATGACGAACTACTTTCTTGAGCTGCGCGGCTGAGCGGTGCAGTAATACACTACGGGGAATGATACAGTGAAGCGGCGGCCGTACCCTCAGTTATTTGTCCCGCCGTCTCACTGCGTTAAATGAGGACTTATTGGACAATATTTGGGTGCAAGTAGATGATTAATGCAATGATTAAAGTAGATTCTTAAGCCTGTGGTTCACGCATCGAAATGTGTGCATAAGAAGGGATTGTATCTTTTTCTTTACTTTGTAGTTGAATCTCACACAGCCTGGAGCAACTAGAGGCACTTTATTTGCCACAGTAGATAAAAATCATCAATTAATGATTGGAATCACCACCCCAAATCACCACAATTCATTATACAGGATGCTTAAAAATAAATGTTAACACTTATATGGGACTAGTTTTTAATGGAAAAAAAACAGATGATATACTGTAACATTTCGATTTAAAGCTTTCGTGACTGCAGGGATTCATCTTCTTGTTTCTTTCGGTAAAGTCACGTAGAAGGGAAGTAATAAAATAATAAAAATAAAACATAATAAAACAATTCTCACGACGTTTCAGGTACAACGCAAGCAGCCGTCTTCAGGTGAAGAATGAGACACTACCAAACTAGGAGCTTATATATAAGCTGCATTGGGGGTTGAAGAGCGCCTTAACAAAAAGAATGTGCATGTGAAGAGGGATTTAGCATATTCATGGAAAATGCGTAGGCGTTGGGCGGGGGGGTGTCAAAGTCATATTATGCCCATGCATTATGCAGGATCAGCAGCAACCAAGGGGGGTTAGGGATTAGCAGTAACAAAGGAAAGGAATGTTAATGATATGTAGCTGCAATTACTCAACAACCACGTAGAAAACTAAAGTATAAACTACATAAAAAAAAAAAAAAAAAAAAAAAAACTAAAGTATAAACTGCATCGCACCATCAGTATACTTACTATACTCTATAATAAGCTGAGTTACTAACAGCAAGTAATACATTACAATTTTACCTCGTAAAAATTCTATAATATGCTTCCATCTAAACCTTATTCTCTTACATCACACGAGCATATACCGTACTATATACTGCCATAGATAAACCCAACATTAAATTATATACTGTATTGCTGTAAACCAACCTATATCTTATACATTTAATATCACACTATGTATTATTCTACACACCCTAATGTGTATCGAAATGGTTTATTACGTCCTTCCAATGATTGCTGAGCCAGAATCCATCTTCTCGGTTAAAATTTTCTCTGTGTTTGTATATGTGGATCGCCTCATGAACGAATCTCTCATGATAGCCAGATGGCTTGCAGAGAACCTCTGTCTTGGAGAAGTCAATATCATGTGAGCCCACTGAGTTGTAACAGTGATCTGCCACGGCTGAGGTGTTAGTCCTACCGTGTTTCAGGTCAGCTTTATGTTCACGGATGCGGTCCGAGACATGTCGTTTGGTTTCACCAATGTAACTGCTACCACAGAGGCAACTTAGTTTGTAGACGCCAGGGTACTGTATGTCTGGAACCACATCTTTTACAGACGGTACCAGATCACGGATTTTATGTACTGTGTTGAATCGGACCTGGATCTTGTGTTTAATCAGGATTTTGGAGATCTTTTTTGTGACCCCAGCAATGTAGGGTAAGGTGATGGTCTTGAAAGGCTCCTCAACAGGATCCTTCTTGATGGTTGGAGTGATGGCTTTGCGGATTGTATAGTCGGAGTAACCATTTGCCTTAAGAGCTTGGCGTACGTGTTTGAGTTCACTGGAAATGTGTTCATGGTCGGAGATGCATTGGGCTCTATGATATAGAGTCTTGATGAGGGAATTCTTCTGGGATGGATGGTGGTGGGAATCCGGTTTTAGATAAGCATCCGTGTGGGTGGCTTTCCTGTAGACAGAGTGGCTCATTGAACCATCAGGTCTCCTTTTGATTAGGACATCCAAAAAGGGTAGCTTGCCATCATTTTCGACTTCCATGGTGAATCTGATGGCTGGGTGTATGGAATTGATGTGGTCGAGAAATTGGTCTAAGCAGGCCGGCCATGTGGCCAGATGACAAAAGTGTCGTCTACGTACCTCTTCCATAAGGTCGGGCGTAGAGTGGCAGTCTGGATGGCGTCTGTCTCAAATTTCTCCATGAAGATGTTGGCTACAACCGGAGATAGGGGGGAGCCCATTGGGGTGCCCTCAATTTGCTTGTAGAAGGTTCCATTCCAGGTGAAGTATGTATTGGTTAAGCAGTGTCTCACCAGGGGGGGTACCCCAGCATTCAGTCCTTGATGAACCAAGTCTTCAATGATTGCGATGGTGTCAGGCACAGGTACCTTGGTGAACAAGGAAACCACATCAAAACTGACAAGCAGGTCGTCTGGGGACAGGGCAATCCCCTTGATTGTCGATACCAGGTCAGTAGAGTTTAGTACTGCAGAGGTGGTTTTTCCAGTGAAAGGCCGTAGGATTTCGGACAAAAAACGAGCCAGTTTGTAAGTGGGGGAGTTGATAGTAGAGACAATGGGACGAAGAGGTGTATCTTCTTTATGTATCTTTGGCAAGCCGTACAATCTTGGTGGTCTGGCTGCAGAAGGTTTCAACGAGAACTGTTTGGTCTGATCAATTAATGCGGTTGAAGCAGAAATGATGTTGTTGGTTTTGGAGACGAGGCTGTTGGTGGGGTCTCTTTTTATTTTTGTATAGCTGCCATCGTTTAGTAGTTCTTGAATTTTGTTGTTGTATTCTATTTTGTCCATGATGACAGTGGCATTGCCTTTGTCGGCTGAGAGGATGACAATGTCATCCCTCTTTTTTAATTGAGCTAATTCAAAACGCTCCTCTTTGCTGATGTTGCTAGCTGGCATCTTAGCGTTTTTGAGGGTTACAGAGATTTCGGATCTTGCTACGTCTGCAGCGATGTGACTCAAGCCCTTGAGAGCTACATCTACTCGAGCAATTATATCATTAACTGGTATGTGTCTAGGTGTGACTGCAAAGTTTAGTCCTTTAGCTAAAACGGATTTCAAACCTTCAGAAATAGGACTGTTACTGCGATTAATTACGACTTTGTTAATATCTAGCTTTTCAATGTGTGGGTCCGGTTTCTTGTTTGAGAGGCGATTGAATTTGGAAATCAAGTTGTCCTTACATTTAGTCGACATAGCGGCAGCTGAAGAGGCAGTCATTTTTTCCACATGTTCCCAATCCGATGTGGACATTGTTACACTCAAAGATAAGTGTGATTTGTAGAGTGTCTTGTCTAACTGATCTAGTTCGGTGCGCGTAAGTCTGATTTTCTCTGAGATAAGAGCTAAGCTAGTTCTAGACAGAATTCGTTTCGCATTAGAAGAAGTTACAGCAGCAGATGTTAGTGTAAATGCGTTTGGTATTACCTTAGAGTCGCGGCATCTCTTCAGAAAGGTGAGAGACTCGATTAGCTGAGCCTTCTTATCCCGGAGCTTGTTGAAGGATCTCAAAGTTATGTGGAAACCCTCCCCGTAGAGGCGGTTAAATTTCGATTTAAAGCTTTCGTGACTGCAGGGATTCATCTTCTTGTTTCTTTCGGTAAAGTCACGTAGAAGGGAAGTAATAAAATAATAAAAATAAAACATAATAAAACAATTCTCACGACGTTTCGGCTACAACGCAAGCAGCCGTCTTCAGGTGAAGAATGAGACACTACCAAACTAGGAGCTTATATATAAGCTGCATTGGGGGTTGAAGAGCGCCTTAACAAAAAGAATGTGCATGTGAAGAGGGATTTAGCATATTCATGGAAAATGCGTAGGCGTTGGGCGGGGGGGTGTCAAAGTCATATTATGCCCATGCATTATGCAGGATCAGCAGCAACCAAGGGGGGTTAGGGATTAGCAGTAACAAAGGAAAGGAATGTTAATGATATGTAGCTGCAGTTACTCAACAACCACGTAGAAAACTAAAGTATAAACTACATAAAAAAAAAAAAAATAAAACTAGTATAAACTGCATCGCACCATCAGTATACTTACTATACTCTATAATAAGCTGAGTTACTAACAGCAAGTAATACATTACAATTTTACCTCGTAAAAATTCTATAATATGCTTCCATCTAAACCTTATTCTCTTACATCACACGAGCATATACCGTACTATATACTGCCATAGATAAACCCAACATTAAATTATATACTGTATTGCTGTAAACCAACCTATATCTTATACATTTAATATCACACTATGTATTATTCTACACACCCTAATGTGTATCGAAATGGTTTATTACGTCCTTCCAATGATTGCTGAGCCAGAATCCATCTTCTCGGTTAAAATTGTCTCTGTGTTTGTATATGTGGATCGCCTCATGAACGAATCTCTCATGATAGCCAGATGGCTTGCAGAGAACCTCTGTCTTGGAGAAGTCAATATCATGTGAGCCCACTGAGTTGTAACAGTGATCTGCCACGGCTGAGGTGTTAGTCCTACCGTGTTTCAGGTCAGCTTTATGTTCACGGATGCGGTCCGAGACATGTCGTTTGGTTTCCCCAATGTAACTGCTACCACAGAGGCAACTTAGTTTGTAGACGCCAGGGTACTGTATGTCTGGAACCACATCTTTTACAGACGGTACCAGATCACGGATTTTATGTACTGTGTTGAATCGGACCTGGATCTTGTGTTTAATCAGGATTTTGGAGATCTTTTTTGTGACCCCAGCAATGTAGGGTAAGGTGATGGTCTTGAAAGGCTCCTCAACAGGATCCTTCTTGATGGTTGGAGTGATGGCTTTGCGGATTGTATAGTCGGAGTAACCATTTGCCTTAAGAGCTTGGCGTACGTGTTTGAGTTCACTGGAAATGTGTTCATGGTCGGAGATGCATTGGGCTCTATGATATAGAGTCTTGATGAGGGAATTCTTCTGGGATGGATGGTGGTGGGAATCCGGTTTTAGATAAGCATCCGTGTGGGTGGCTTTCCTGTAGACAGAGTGGCTCATTGAACCATCAGGTCTCCTTTTGATTAGGACATCCAAAAAGGGTAGCTTGCCATCATTTTCGACTTCCATGGTGAATCTGATGGCTGGGTGTATGGAATTGATGTGGTCGAGAAATTGGTCTAGAGCAGGCCGGCCATGTGGCCAGATGACAAAAGTGTCGTCTACGTACCTCTTCCATAAGGTCGGGCGTAGAGTGGCAGTCTGGATGGCGTCCTGTCTCAAATTTCTCCATGAAGATGTTGGCTACAACCGGAGATAGGGGGGAGCCCATTGGGGTGCCCTCAATTTGCTTGTAGAAGGTTCCATTCCAGGTGAAGTATGTATTGGTTAAGCAGTGTCTCACCAGGGGGGGTACCCCAGCATTCAGTCCTTGATGAACCAAGTCTTCAATGATTGCGATGGTGTCAGGCACAGGTACCTTGGTGAACAAGGAAACCACATCAAAACTGACAAGCAGGTCGTCTGGGGACAGGGCAATCCCCTTGATTGTCGATACCAGGTCAGTAGAGTTTAGTACTGCAGAGGTGGTTTTTCCAGTGAAAGGCCGTAGGATTTCGGACAAAAAACGAGCCAGTTTGTAAGTGGGGGAGTTGATAGTAGAGACAATGGGACGAAGAGGTGTATCTTCTTTATGTATCTTTGGCAAGCCGTACAATCTTGGTGGTCTGGCTGCAGAAGGTTTCAACGAGAACTGTTTGGTCTGATCAATTAATGCGGTTGAAGCAGAAATGATGTTGTTGGTTTTGGAGACGAGGCTGTTGGTGGGGTCTCTTTTTATTTTTGTATAGCTGCCATCGTTTAGTAGTTCTTGAATTTTGTTGTTGTATTCTATTTTGTCCATGATGACAGTGGCATTGCCTTTGTCGGCTGAGAGGATGACAATGTCATCCCTCTTTTTTAATTGAGCTAATTCAAAACGCTCCTCTTTGCTGATGTTGCTAGCTGGCATCTTAGCGTTTTTGAGGGTTACAGAGATTTCGGATCTTGCTACGTCTGCAGCGATGTGACTCAAGCCCTTGAGAGCTACATCTACTCGAGCAATTATATCATTAACTGGTATGTGTCTAGGTGTGACTGCAAAGTTTAGTCCTTTAGCTAAAACGGATTTCAAACCTTCAGAAATAGGACTGTTACTGCGATTAATTACGACTTTGTTAATATCTAGCTTTTCAATGTGTGGGTCCGGTTTCTTGTTTGAGAGGCGATTGAATTTGGAAATCAAGTTGTCCTTACATTTAGTCGACATAGCGGCAGCTGAAGAGGCAGTCATTTTTTCCACATGTTCCCAATCCGATGTGGACATTGTTACACTCAAAGATAAGTGTGATTTGTAGAGTGTCTTGTCTAACTGATCTAGTTCGGTGCGCGTAAGTCTGATTTTCTCTGAGATAAGAGCTAAGCTAGTTCTAGACAGAATTCGTTTCGCATTAGAAGAAGTTACAGCAGCAGATGTTAGTGTAAACGTCGTGAGAATTGTTTTATTATGTTTTATTATTTTATTACTTCCCTTCTACGTGACTTTACCGAAAGAAACAAGAAGATGAATCCCTGCAGTCACGAAAGCTTTAAATCGAAATTTAACCGC
The DNA here is from genome assembly GCF_015708825.2 of Lethenteron reissneri. Classification (NCBI taxonomy): domain Eukaryota; kingdom Metazoa; phylum Chordata; class Hyperoartia; order Petromyzontiformes; family Petromyzontidae; genus Lethenteron; species Lethenteron reissneri. The sequence goes on from NC_083809.1 coordinate 6,077,257, forward strand.
CTCTACGGGGAGGGTTTCCACATAACTTTGAGATCCTTCAACAAGCTCCGGGATAAGAAGGCTCAGCTAATCGAGTCTCTCACCTTTCTGAAGAGATGCCGCGACTCTAAGGTAATACCAAACGCATTTACACTAACATCTGCTGCTGTAACTTCTTCTAATGCGAAACGAATTCTGTCTAGAACTAGCTTAGCTCTTATCTCAGAGAAAATCAGACTTACGCGCACCGAACTAGATCAGTTAGACAAGACACTCTACAAATCACACTTATCTTTGAGTGTAACAATGTCCACATCGGATTGGGAACATGTGGAAAAAATGACTGCCTCTTCAGCTGCCGCTATGTCGACTAAATGTAAGGACAACTTGATTTCCAAATTCAATCGCCTCTCAAACAAGAAACCGGACCCACACATTGAAAAGCTAGATATTAACAAAGTCGTAATTAATCGCAGTAACAGTCCTATTTCTGAAGGTTTGAAATCCGTTTTAGCTAAAGGACTAAACTTTGCAGTCACACCTAGACACATACCAGTTAATGATATAATTGCTCGAGTAGATGTAGCTCTCAAGGGCTTGAGTCACATCGCTGCAGACGTAGCAAGATCCGAAATCTCTGTAACCCTCAAAAACGCTAAGATGCCAGCTAGCAACATCAGCAAAGAGGAGCGTTTTGAATTAGCTCAATTAAAAAAGAGGGATGACATTGTCATCCTCTCAGCCGACAAAGGCAATGCCACTGTCATCATGGACAAAATAGAATACAACAACAAAATTCAAGAACTACTAAACGATGGCAGCTATACAAAAATAAAAAGAGACCCCACCAACAGCCTCGTCTCCAAAACCAACAACATCATTTCTGCTTCAACCGCATTAATTGATCAGACCAAACAGTTCTCGTTGAAACCTTCTGCAGCCAGACCACCAAGATTGTACGGCTTGCCAAAGATACATAAAGAAGATACACCTCTTCGTCCCATTGTCTCTACTATCAACTCCCCCACTTACAAACTGGCTCGTTTTTTGTCCGAAATCCTACGGCCTTTCACTGGAAAAACCACCTCTGCAGTACTAAACTCTACTGACCTGGTATCGACAATCAAGGGGATTGCCCTGTCCCCAGACGACCTGCTTGTCAGTTTTGATGTGGTTTCCTTGTTCACCAAGGTACCTGTGCCTGACACCATCGCAATCATTGAAGACTTGGTTCATCAAGGACTGAATGCTGGGGTACCCCCCCTGGTGAGACACTGCTTAACCAATACATACTTCACCTGGAATGGAACCTTCTACAAGCAAATTGAGGGCACCCCAATGGGCTCCCCCCTATCTCCGGTTGTAGCCAACATCTTCATGGAGAAATTTGAGACAGGACGCCATCCAGACTGCCACTCTACGCCCGACCTTATGGAAGAGGTACGTAGACGACACTTTTGTCATCTGGCCACATGGCCGGCCTGCTCTAGACCAATTTCTCGACCACATCAATTCCATACACCCAGCCATCAGATTCACCATGGAAGTCGAAAATGATGGCAAGCTACCCTTTTTGGATGTCCTAATCAAAAGGAGACCTGATGGTTCAATGAGCCACTCTGTCTACAGGAAAGCCACCCACACGGATGCTTATCTAAAACCGGATTCCCACCACCATCCATCCCAGAAGAATTCCCTCATCAAGACTCTATATCATAGAGCCCAATGCATCTCCGACCATGAACACATTTCCAGTGAACTCAAACACGTACGCCAAGCTCTTAAGGCAAATGGTTACTCCGACTATACAATCCGCAAAGCCATCACTCCAACCATCAAGAAGGATCCTGTTGAGGAGCCTTTCAAGACCATCACCTTACCCTACATTGCTGGGGTCACAAAAAAGATCTCCAAAATCCTGATTAAACACAAGATCCAGGTCCGATTCAACACAGTACATAAAATCCGTGATCTGGTACCGTCTGTAAAAGATGTGGTTCCAGACATACAGTACCCTGGCGTCTACAAACTAAGTTGCCTCTGTGGTAGCAGTTACATTGGTGAAACCAAACGACATGTCTCGGACCGCATCCGTGAACATAAAGCTGACCTGAAACACGGTAGGACTAACACCTCAGCCGTGGCAGATCACTGTTACAACTCAGTGGGCTCACATGATATTGACTTCTCCAAGACAGAGGTTCTCTGCAAGCCATCTGGCTATCATGAGAGATTCGTTCATGAGGCGATCCACATATACAAACACAGAGAAAATTTTAACCGAGAAGATGGATTCTGGCTCAGCAATCATTGGAAGGACGTAATAAACCATTTCGATACACATTAGGGTGTGTAGAATAATACATAGTGTGATATTAAATGTATAAGATATAGGTTGGTTTACAGCAATACAGTATATAATTTAATGTTGGGTTTATCTATGGCAGTATATAGTACGGTATATGCTCGTGTGATGTAAGAGAATAAGGTTTAGATGGAAGCATATTATAGAATTTTTACGAGGTAAAATTGTAATGTATTACTTGCTGTTAGTAACTCAGCTTATTATAGAGTATAGTAAGTATACTGATGGTGCGATGCAGTTTATACTTTAGTTTTTTTTTTTTTTTTTATGTAGTTTATACTTTAGTTTTCTACGTGGTTGTTGAGTAATTGCAGCTACATATCATTAACATTCCTTTCCTTTGTTACTGCTAATCCCTAACCCCCCTTGGTTGCTGCTGATCCTGCATAATGCATGGGCATAATATGACTTTGACACCCCCCCGCCCAACGCCTACGCATTTTCCATGAATATGCTAAATCCCTCTTCACATGCACATTCTTTTTGTTAAGGCGCTCTTCAACCCCCAATGCAGCTTATATATAAGCTCCTAGTTTGGTAGTGTCTCATTCTTCACCTGAAGACGGCTGCTTGCGTTGTAGCCGAAACGTCGTGAGAATTGTTTTATTATGTTTTATTTTTATTATTTTATTACTTCCCTTCTACGTGACTTTACCGAAAGAAACAAGAAGATGAATCCCTGCAGTCACGAAAGCTTTAAATCGAAATTTAACCGCCTCTACGGGGAGGGTTTCCACATAACTTTGAGATCCTTCAACAAGCTCCGGGATAAGAAGGCTCAGCTAATCGAGTCTCTCACCTTTCTGAAGAGATGCCGCGACTCTAAGGTAATACCAAACGCATTTACACTAACATCTGCTGCTGTAACTTCTTCTAATGCGAAACGAATTCTGTCTAGAACTAGCTTAGCTCTTATCTCAGAGAAAATCAGACTTACGCGCACCGAACTAGATCAGTTAGACAAGACACTCTACAAATCACACTTATCTTTGAGTGTAACAATGTCCACATCGGATTGGGAACATGTGGAAAAAATGACTGCCTCTTCAGCTGCCGCTATGTCGACTAAATGTAAGGACAACTTGATTTCCAAATTCAATCGCCTCTCAAACAAGAAACCGGACCCACACATTGAAAAGCTAGATATTAACAAAGTCGTAATTAATCGCAGTAACAGTCCTATTTCTGAAGGTTTGAAATCCGTTTTAGCTAAAGGACTAAACTTTGCAGTCACACCTAGACACATACCAGTTAATGATATAATTGCTCGAGTAGATGTAGCTCTCAAGGGCTTGAGTCACATCGCTGCAGACGTAGCAAGATCCGAAATCTCTGTAACCCTCAAAAACGCTAAGATGCCAGCTAGCAACATCAGCAAAGAGGAGCGTTTTGAATTAGCTCAATTAAAAAAGAGGGATGACATTGTCATCCTCTCAGCCGACAAAGGCAATGCCACTGTCATCATGGACAAAATAGAATACAACAACAAAATTCAAGAACTACTAAACGATGGCAGCTATACAAAAATAAAAAGAGACCCCACCAACAGCCTCGTCTCCAAAACCAACAACATCATTTCTGCTTCAACCGCATTAATTGATCAGACCAAACAGTTCTCGTTGAAACCTTCTGCAGCCAGACCACCAAGATTGTACGGCTTGCCAAAGATACATAAAGAAGATACACCTCTTCGTCCCATTGTCTCTACTATCAACTCCCCCACTTACAAACTGGCTCGTTTTTTGTCCGAAATCCTACGGCCTTTCACTGGAAAAACCACCTCTGCAGTACTAAACTCTACTGACCTGGTATCGACAATCAAGGGGATTGCCCTGTCCCCAGACGACCTGCTTGTCAGTTTTGATGTGGTTTCCTTGTTCACCAAGGTACCTGTGCCTGACACCATCGCAATCATTGAAGACTTGGTTCATCAAGGACTGAATGCTGGGGTACCCCCCCTGGTGAGACACTGCTTAACCAATACATACTTCACCTGGAATGGAACCTTCTACAAGCAAATTGAGGGCACCCCAATGGGCTCCCCCCTATCTCCGGTTGTAGCCAACATCTTCATGGAGAAATTTGAGACAGACGCCATCCAGACTGCCACTCTACGCCCGACCTTATGGAAGAGGTACGTAGACGACACTTTTGTCATCTGGCCACATGGCCGGCCTGCTCTAGACCAATTTCTCGACCACATCAATTCCATACACCCAGCCATCAGATTCACCATGGAAGTCGAAAATGATGGCAAGCTACCCTTTTTGGATGTCCTAATCAAAAGGAGACCTGATGGTTCAATGAGCCACTCTGTCTACAGGAAAGCCACCCACACGGATGCTTATCTAAAACCGGATTCCCACCACCATCCATCCCAGAAGAATTCCCTCATCAAGACTCTATATCATAGAGCCCAATGCATCTCCGACCATGAACACATTTCCAGTGAACTCAAACACGTACGCCAAGCTCTTAAGGCAAATGGTTACTCCGACTATACAATCCGCAAAGCCATCACTCCAACCATCAAGAAGGATCCTGTTGAGGAGCCTTTCAAGACCATCACCTTACCCTACATTGCTGGGGTCACAAAAAAGATCTCCAAAATCCTGATTAAACACAAGATCCAGGTCCGATTCAACACAGTACATAAAATCCGTGATCTGGTACCGTCTGTAAAAGATGTGGTTCCAGACATACAGTACCCTGGCGTCTACAAACTAAGTTGCCTCTGTGGTAGCAGTTACATTGGTGAAACCAAACGACATGTCTCGGACCGCATCCGTGAACATAAAGCTGACCTGAAACACGGTAGGACTAACACCTCAGCCGTGGCAGATCACTGTTACAACTCAGTGGGCTCACATGATATTGACTTCTCCAAGACAGAGGTTCTCTGCAAGCCATCTGGCTATCATGAGAGATTCGTTCATGAGGCGATCCACATATACAAACACAGAGAAAATTTTAACCGAGAAGATGGATTCTGGCTCAGCAATCATTGGAAGGACGTAATAAACCATTTCGATACACATTAGGGTGTGTAGAATAATACATAGTGTGATATTAAATGTATAAGATATAGGTTGGTTTACAGCAATACAGTATATAATTTAATGTTGGGTTTATCTATGGCAGTATATAGTACGGTATATGCTCGTGTGATGTAAGAGAATAAGGTTTAGATGGAAGCATATTATAGAATTTTTACGAGGTAAAATTGTAATGTATTACTTGCTGTTAGTAACTCAGCTTATTATAGAGTATAGTAAGTATACTGATGGTGCGATGCAGTTTATACTTTAGTTTTTTTTTTTTTTTTTTTTTTTTTTTTTTTTTAATGTAGTTTATACTTTAGTTTTCTACGTGGTTGTTGAGTAATTGCAGCTACATATCATTAACATTCCTTTCCTTTGTTACTGCTAATCCCTAACCCCCCTTGGTTGCTGCTGATCCTGCATAATGCATGGGCATAATATGACTTTGACACCCCCCCGCCCAACGCCTACGCATTTTCCATGAATATGCCAAATCCCTCTTCACATGCACATTCTTTTTGTTAAGGCGCTCTTCAACCCCCAATGCAGCTTATATATAAGCTCCTAGTTTGGTAGTGTCTCATTCTTCACCTGAAGACGGCTGCTTGCGTTGTAGCCGAAACGTCGTGAGAATTGTTTTATTATGTTTTATTTTTATTATTTTATTACTTCCCTTCTACGTGACTTTACCGAAAGAAACAAGAAGATACTGTAACATGATAACAAATATACGTTATATTCTTGGTTCTTTCGGTAAAGTCACATAGAAGGGAAATAATAAAATATAAATATAAAACAATATTTATCGGGAAATAATAAAATAATAATAAAATATTTAAACAATAAATATTTTTTATATTTTTTATTGATAATATTGTTTTATATTTTTTATTTTATTTTATTATTTCCAATAAATATTGTTTTATATTTTTTATTTTATTTTATTATTTCCCTTCTACGTGACTTTACCGAAAGAACCAAGAATATGAATCCCTGCAGTCACGAAAGCTTTAAATTTAAATATATGTTAATAGCTTCAAAAGGTCAGTCTCCATTTGTTCGCCACCGTTGTCAACACGTGCCTGGAATCTTCTCCAGGTGGTCTCCAGAGCTCGGGAGGCAGCACATTTCTTGTGTGGTGTTATTGCAAATTCTTAGAAGTGTTAACGTTTTTTTGAAGCACCCTGTCTAATGACAGGACAAAGCATTACATGCCTTGTTGAACCTCGACGCTGGTTGTCTTGTCCATAGACTCGCACCTACCATAGGAATGGAGAATTCCCATCACTGGTTCAGGTTTTGCAAGCAGAAGACGAGCAACGCCACTTCACAGGCGTTCGTTTTTTAGCGGGATCCACTCCGACCGTTTGTTTTACCTTCGGTTTCCTTTCTCTCTCAGTGAATGGCGTTGGGGAGTCGCTGTGCGCGAGCCCGAGCTTCCCGAGTGTTTTGGGGGGCACCAGGGGTGCCGAGCCCCCCTCTTCTCCGCACGCCGGGCGCAAGAAGCATCGCCGAAAGAAGAGCACCAGCAACATTCGTGCCGACAGCATTTTCACTTCGGCAGACGGTGGGTTCATCCATCCATCAGCATTGCTCTGTCATCGTTCCTCATCACTCTGGCTTACCCAGTAAGGACTGCCAGAAATGACTCCTCTTAGGGTAAAGGTAAAGGTGCAGGGCTGCTCTCACCCTAGTAGTGGCGGAATGAGAGGGAGCTCTAGAGGGCCCCTCTGAGAGGGTATTTTGGCCTACTCTTTCTCGCTGGTCATAAATCTTGGAAGAGGTGAGAGTTTACCCACACATTATTTCCCAACCACAGAGTAGTCGATAGACGTAACTGCGGTGAAGCCAATTCTACAACGATGGGGGGGGGATTCAAGAAACTTGGTCCGTTGTTTCGAACCAGCGACCTCTGGATTTCATTTCCAGTGTACAGCATCCCGACTGCTTATTCAAATCACAACTTATATATATCCATCCATGTGAATCACGTAATTTGAACGGTTTTGTCAATGCCGAATTTAGTTTCTCTGTGGCAGTCATTGCCCTGCGCCGTGTTCGTCAATCAATCAACCTTTATTTACGTGCCAATATCGCTCTCAATAAAGTAGGCATCGGTGCACATGACAAACGCATCGGGAACGGTAGGGGGGGGGGGGGGGCGTACAGCACCCGGAATGAAAGATGAAACCCGTCACGACCTCGGCGACTAGCACCGACTAAGCAACACAACGTAAATTGCAACAGCGAGAAGTAAAGAGCAACCGATGTAACGAGTTGCTGATAGGGCGGCGGCCCTGATGGTTACTGTGGAACCCATCACACGCGGCTTATTCTGACTTAAAGTTCCTTCGGCGTTTCGTAAATGCAGTTTTTTTCTTTGAAAAACTATTAAGGGGGTGGGGGGGGGGGGTGGTGGCCCCTCGCTGGCCAGTGTGCTTTTGAAGTATGGCTACATAACCCCCACGACCAGCTTGGTGTGGGGAGAGAGGGAGGTCCTTGTCCAGCAGCAAAATGACAAATGGGCTGTACAGGTTTCTCCGGCTTTACACGGCGGTAGTGGTATTAGTAGATGCGTTCCAAAAAAAACAAATGGGCGCAGCAAAGCGAAACCGCACGAGGAGGACAGCTGCTTGCCGAGTAGCGCACACAGCACACACACACAATGTTGTCCCTCGTCCGAGCGCATTTAGCCGCATATGCGTGAATTAAAGCCGAATAAATATATATATATATATAAAGCTAATTTTGGGTAGAAATAGGTTTACCGCATGAACGCTAAATCGCACAAACCGAACACGCGCCGAGTGAGGGAAACCTGTACTTGGAAAGCAAGTCCTCGTTTAACGCGGTCGTAGACGCGTCCCTGAAAAGTGCCTCGTGAAGCGAAAACGATTTCCCCATAAACACTGTAACGACAAAGTTCGGCCGAGATACGACATACGCACGCGCGGTGAGATGGCGGGACATATAACGAAGGGTCCACCGCTGCTTTACTGTATCATTCCACGTACTGTATTACTGTACCGCTCAGCCGCCCAGCTCGGGAAAGTAGTACGTCATCGACCGCTCGGCAAACGCTTGCGTTCCACGTTGTGTGAAAAGGGTTTCCTTGATCGACGAATCGCGTTGTAGCGAAAATGCGTTGCAGTGTGAACACCGCGCGTTAAGCGAGGACTTGTACTGTGTGGCACGCGTTGTCAAACCATCTTTGAGTCTTATCTAATTTCTTTGCTTACCTTACTGTACCTCTTTCTCCCTCTTGTCCGTGTTCGTAATATACGTTTGCGTGGAGGAGAACTTCATCTATTCGCACTGATGCCAGGCGGCTTAATGCCCTTGTGATAGTTGTTAGGCTCATCGTGTGACGTTGCTTGCATGCACTTGCACTCGGTGCTGACGCCGTCCATCAGCGGTGGAACTGGAAATAGCTCCAAAACTCCGGTAGTGTGTGCCTCGTCGTCTTTCCCAGTCCTCTCCATTCTAATACGAATAACAACAAAAACTGAACGCAGCACTTAAAAGGATACATATATAATCGGTGACGTTTCAGGACCCCTAACCCGAACCCCTAGCCCTAATCCTAACCCTAAATCCTAACCCATAACCCTAACCCTAAAACCAAATTCTAACCCTTAACCCTAACCCTTAACCCCTAACTACAAAACTTAATCCAACCCTAAACCCGAACTCCTAACCCTAACCCGAATCTCTAACGCCTAACCCTAACCCTAAACTCCAAACCCCTAACCCCTAACTCTAACCCTAACCCCTAACCCTAAACCCTAACCCCGAAACCCCTACCCCTAACTCTAACCCCTAACCCTGAAAACCCTAACCCCTAACCCTAAAACTAACCCCAACCCTAACCTGAACCCCTAACGCCCCTTCACAGCACCAAGGAGGGCCATTGCCCAAAACGTTGCCTATTATTGTTTCCTGTGCTTGTGCACCACTGCCAAAGCAGCATCGCCAAGTGATTTGTTTCATATCTATGACGTCATTACAGCCTGCACGTGCCTGATGATTGCTGAGGACATGTAGCGTTGTGATATGTCCTAGGCCAGGGTGTCGGCAACTGGCGGCTTCGAAGCCGCATGCGGCTCTGTAAAGGACAGCTTTGTGAGACGTCATTTATTCAGGACCACCATCTCGTATTCGCATTGCATTGCGGCTCTTGAAATACTGAGCTTTTTTTTAATCGAATTTGAAAAAAGTGGCTCTTCTTGCGAAATTGGTTGCTAACCCCTCCCTGACCATGGGAGCCCAGTTTACCATGGGAGTCCAGTTTACCATGGGAGTCCAGTTTACCATGGGAGTCTAGTTTACCATGGGAGTCCAGTTTACCATGGGCAGGGGTCGGCAAACCTATAGCTCCGGAGCCACATGCACCTCTTTAAGGACCGCTTCGTGGGACGTTATTTATTCAAGACCACCATCGTCTCGTATTCACATTGCATTGCGGCTCTTGAAATAAAGAGTTTTTTTTATACCGAAATCGAAAAAAATGCCTCGTTATTTTGGTTGGCGACCCTTGTCCTAGGCAATCACCATTCAGAGTGCTGATCCAAGTTAAGAGCGATGCATACGTCCTGTGTGACACGTGTACACACGACACCTCGATGCTAATTTAAGTCTGCGCTCTTTAAACATCATGTGTGACACAAAAGACAAAGATCCCCCGCATAGTCTTATAACAGACTGATGGGGCAAGAGCTGTGATGTGTGTCGCAAACGTGCGACACGCGCACTCACGTACACACACAAGATCTCTATCTCAATTCGAATCGGCACACTGCACCACACGGGGGAACATATATTTACCAACTATCAGGTGCGTGCAACATGTAACGACCTAATTTGTATTTGAACGGGAAAAAAAAAATCTGAACTTACAAGAGCATGCCATGGTTGGTTGAGAGAGGACTGGCATTTTGGAAACCGTGTCTTAAACAGAAGGGTAACCACGACTACATTTTGTAATATTTACCGTGCATAACATTACGTAATAAGCAAATGCTAGTGGACAAAACAGGACTTGTTCTTTCGTAAGTTCAATGTTTTAATGTATTTAAAGTTCCAACGTTGTTTTGTTACGTAACAAAACTGAAGTAAAGATAACAGTCATCTCTATGGGGACCTCATTTGCCAGTAAAAATATGATAATTGGTTCTTTACCCTTACCCTTATGAGGTCCCCATAGTGTAGATGCTTGCCCCGAGCTCTCATACTCTGATGGTGCATTGTCCTTGAGTTGTGCGCCTTTTGGCGTCATCTGGTCCAACCCATATGAGACTAGGCTCGAAGGAAAGCTGTCTCGGGTGTGGACCAATCAACTTCAAGGACAGTGCACATTATCAGAGTTATGTTCTTTTGTTTGTATTATGACTGCAGGTATTGCGGTCTATGCAAACATGACTCCTTGCAAAAAGGTGTCAGTTTTGTTGCCAGATAGAAGGGTAAAGAACCAATTATCAACAGTCATCTCTGTCACGAATTGACGTGCGAATAGATGAGACTTCCCCCCCCCCCCCCCGTATATGTTGAAGCTCAACGTAAAGGAACGCCTGCGACACTTTAACGCTTGTTTCTTATTCTCGTCTTCCCTCTTTTTTCTGCTCTCACGGACACAGCCAAACGTAGGGCATGGAAACTGAGCCGCGTGGGTAGTTTGAGAAATTTATACAGCAGCAGCAGCGTGAACTCGGAAGGTAAAGTCCAAGCTGTTGTGTGCTCAGCCCCCGGGGGGCGGGGGGGGGTGTAGAGAGACCGATGAATCTCTGGGGGACATCAGGGGAAGTTGCTAGCGATGTACCCCCCCCCCGGCCCCTACCCCCCCCCCGCCCCACAAGTCCCTCCCCCTCCCTGCGCCCCCCCCCCCCGTCCCCCACCCCGAGCCTCCGGCACTTCAGTCCCAGATTTCTTTGTTAAATGTAATCCTAGCCCAAATGTTCGTCCAATCGTAACAGACCTTTCGTGGGGTTTTAGATTCATTTTTTAAAAGGAACGCTGCTTATTTAGTTTTGGTGCAGGGTTTACGTTAAAAGCTTCCTGTTGGGGTTTAGATTTAGGGTTAAAGATAGGGTTTCGGGATAGGCGTTAGAGGTTATGGTTTAGGATTGGGTTTAGGGTTCCATTCTAGAGTTAAGGGTTATGGTCAGGTTACAGTTCAGGGTTAGGATTAGGTTTTCGGGTTTGTAGTTAAAGTTTGTGTTAATGAGTTGGATCGAGTTTAGGGATGGGGTTTAGGATTATGGAGTTTTGCATTAAGGCTTGTGTTTAGGGATTAAGGTTCAGATGCTAGGGTAAGGGTTTAGGGTTAGTTATAAGTGTTGGGTTAATGGTCACAGTTATGGGTTACGATTAGGCTTCAGAGTTAGGTGTTAGGATGAGTGTTTTATGGATAAGGATTTAGGGTTCGAGTTTAGGCATAGGGTTTCGGGATAGGTGCTATGGTTAGGTATAGGGTATATGGTTGGGAATTTATGATTACGGGTTACAGTTAGGGTTTAGAGTCAGGATTAGTGACTGTAGTCGCTAATATAACTCTGCCACGTATCTGCAGGGACTGTAGTCCCGGCCTTCTGTGGTATCTATGGCGACCCCTCTGTGCTGATATGAGAGCTGTCGTGTTTATTTTGCTGAAGGCTCTGCATTGTCAATTAGGTGTGTCACGATTCATCCATGAAAATCAGTTCTAGCGATCAAGGCTACGTGTGTTAAATCGTGCGTGTAAGATTTGGTTATTTATATATAGGTCAGCGGTGGGGAACCTACAGCTCGCTGGCCATCTTAACCCTTTCACGTGCTGTGATGACTGCAAGTGGCAGGGTGGGTGTCCCCTCCGCCAGTTCACCGCTGAATCTTGGAACACATGAGCGGTCAGCGTTAATTTTACTCAGTCGTAGCGCCGTTTTTCAAGACATTGTACTCACCGCAGAGCACTGTAGTGACACGACCGCACTCTACGATAGCTGGCACCAAACGGTGCCACACGCCCTCCCGCATGGCCTTGTGGGAGCCGTGGTTCCAATAAAGTTATTTTATTTTAGTTTTTCTTACGGTTCCGTTCCTCGATAAAGTACATATACATAAGTACGCGAGGTGGAAGGTGGGCGTAACGTCATCGCGCAGATGTCCACGCACTTGCCCGCGCACCAGCCAGCAAAACTTTTTTTGTATAATAGAGTACGATTAACTCTCTTTAAATATAAATACGTAACATTGCAAGCCGACCAACGTCCGGCATGTACCCTCTCCGTTTGTGTTGGCTGCGACCGTCGTCAGACCAAGAGGATTCCTACGAGTTCACGATCGTCTCTCTGCGCGGCGAGACCTGGCACTTCGCCGCGGCCAGCGCTGAGGAGCGCGAGTCGTGGGTGGCGGCGGTCGAGGGGCAGATCCTCGCCTCCCTTCAAGGTTGTGAGAGCTCCAAGTACAAGGTGTGTACGTGTGGGCATGTGTGTGCACGCAAGTGTACGTGTTGTGTACGTGTGTTGGGGAGCGGTAGCGCAACGGGTTAGCGCGCTGCGCTAATAACACTGCGACCCGAGTTCGATTCGCCCCCAACACCAGTGACAAATTATCTCAACTGGTCCTGGGCCTCCCCTAGGTCGACTCGGCCTCAAGTGAGTACCTGGTGCGGTATGTAAACATCGCCACTAAGGAGACAAAGGCGATCGGGCGTGGCGTTGGCCACCTGCCCCCTCGTGTAACGTGCCAGCCTTCATAGGTGTTCGCTAACGGCGCTTGCCCCAACAGTTTTTTGAAGGCTATGCGGGGGATCTTTGTACTTGTGTGTGTGTGCTTCCAGTATATTACCCCAGAGATATGAAAGGGGATACTGAGGGGGTCGCCTCATATATGAAGAAAATTCCCGGAATATGCCCGATCTCCGTAGATGTTGGAGGCTAAGGAAGGGTTGAGCGTGGATTGTGTGCGAACAAGGGCGGCCTCCATGCATGCCAGGTTGTAATAGGCATCTGTGGGGCTATGTGGTGGGCAGAAATTCGACAATTTTAATAGTACAGACCAAGTGATGTTGACTTGTCTCAATGTAGTTTTTGAAAGTGCTGTACGCAGATTATACCACGATTTTTTAATGTGATTTTTTGTGTGTATCATTGATTGTTTTAGTCCACATCACCATGTATAAGGAGCGATGAGATTAGGCCTTGTCCAGGAGTCGGATGGATTGTCGTGTCAGAGGATTGCGAGGGATGGTGATTGCGTCGGGTGGTCACGATCCAGCAGTGGATAGAAAATGTTTGATGATTTTGATGATGGTCCCATGTTATTGGCCGAGGTTAGTGAAACATTCTGAAATGTATCATTGTTTCCATGGGGTCTATTGATGCGAGTGCACAATTTTTATCTTAAAAGAGTAGTCGGGGAAAACACCTCAAGCCATGCTACGTGGCTGGGCCTTGTTTACACTTGAATAAAAACCGTCGAATGATTCTTGTGAAACTTTACAGATGCGGCTCGGGAGCCAGAGTGACGCTACAGCCATCCAGTCCATCCGGAATACGAAGGGGAATGCATTCTGTGCCGACTGCGGCGCACCAAGTACGTGCAGTCCTCTCGCTCTGGTCCTGTTCTCTTGACTCGTGAACAAATCTCGAGCTTAGGGGGGCGGTCATGAGGTCGCACTAATTGCACAACAATGTGCTCGCCACAAATGAACCACACACAACGCCTCGCTGATCTCATCAAGGAGCGTAAACCATCACGTGAACTTCTGGTCATCCTTACAGCAGCGGCTTTTGGCTGACCGTCGAACGAAGACGGCCACCGCATCGCGCGCTTTCAGATGCGCTTCTGCGGCTGTCTGGAACGCTCTTCCTTCCGATATTAGGAAGCCACTGGAGCTATGCACTTTTAAATCTAGATTTAATACTTATTTGTTTAGAACTGATTTTTATAGTTATGTTGTCCTTCCCGCCCCCAGCACCTCCGATTAGCACGGTTGGATACGTACGGTGCGAAAGAAAGTTTAACATACATTTATATACAGAAAGGCCTTGATGTCGGCTTTTGATAGGTATTCCCACTGTCGCTTTCCACACTCACACCGTCGCAATTTCCGTCACCGTGGAACTGACCGCCGGCCCGCGCTTGTTTGCGGAACGTTCCGACAGACCCCGACTGGGCGAGCTTGAACCTGGGCGCGCTGATCTGCATCGAGTGCTCGGGGATCCATCGCAACCTGGGCACGCACCTGTCGCGCGTGCGCTCCCTCGACCTGGACGACTGGCCGCTGGAGCTGGTGACGCTGATGAGCGCCATGGGGAACGCGCTCGCCAACCGTGTGTGGGAGGGACTCCTGCCGCCGGGGGCGTGCAAACCCACGGCCGACTCGCCACGGTGAGCATCAGCCTTGGTCCGCTGGTTCGTCGGTCGTCCTCGGGTCGGTCAACTGCCACGGCACGCGGGTGGGTCTGTCGCACCTACCCGGGTTGGTGTGCGGCCGTGGCGAGATGTTAACACCTCGCCTGGTATGCAGGAGGTCGTGGTGTTTGATCCTGACCCTGACGCCTGCTGCTGTATGTTTGGAGTTTGCATGTCTCTCCCCGTAGGTCGTGTGGATTTTTCTCCAGGTCCTCCAGTTTTTTCCTCCACATTTAGAATCAATGTACGCTTAGAGAATTTTGTGGTCAGGTCTCTTCTACAAAAGAGCTAGATAGCTCCATGGGCCTTACCTGGTAAAATAAAAAATAGTTAATTAGATAGTTCTCTGGCCTCCTGCCCAGTGAGCCTTAGACACTTCACGTGGCTTCAAAGTTAAACGTATTAACCGCGAAAATCAGAGGTGCGGGTAGCGAGTGATACGTGAATCCGGTCCTAGTCCGAATAAAATATTACAGCTGAACCAACAGGGCAGATCTTTGAGGTTGCGTGTTTACTGTGCAGCAGCAGCGTCAACAGGAATTGTCAGAGAATAGAAAGCGTTGGCCTGGTGGAATCAACGGCGTTGGATGTGATGACGTCAATGATCTTGAAAATTGCATAATTACCGAATTGCATGTGTACTTGAGACCGAAAGCATTTTGACCGCATATAAAAAATCATCGTGTCCTTAAGCTGCACTCGTTCTTATCCAATGTCTATGGACAAACTTATCCTTGCCATCGGAATGTGGACGTTTTATACTCCCGAATCAGGATCTTTAACATTCGAGATGTGCATGAAGTGCCCCAACACACTTATTTTAGCATCAATGGCCCTAAAAAAAAATCCCTTGTCAAGTGTACACTTTCATTAGTGTAGCCCGTCGGAAAGATCATTACAATAACTGCCAATCACAGTCGTCTAAGATCACAATCAACCGTACATGATATACTCATGCAAGTGACACATGCACATCACCTATACATAGTTCATGTACAGCCCTTTGTCAGTCCACTGCTGGATTGGGGTGTGGGGGGGGGAGCCTCCCCCACACACCGTGCTGGTTATAGGGATTGCTTGACCATACTTCACCTTGCTGGTCAGTGTGGCTCCTTGAAGGAGCAGAGCCAGGACGTTGGGCCATATTACAGTACAAGCATTGGCTTTTGTTTAACTGCCCCCTTCTGCAGCCTACAAGACCTGCTATGCATGTTGGTCACTGTGCAGGTCGGCCCCGCTTGCCTTCCAAGGTCTGACGAGATCGGGAGCATTTGAGCTCATTTTGTGTTCGGCGCTTACTTGTACGTCGTGTGCATAATTATACAGCGGGAGTGGTGGCTCAGTGGTAGGTTCCCACTGCGCTATGAACCAGGCAGCCTTTTTGATCCCCAGGTGGTGGTAAACGTGTGATTTGCAGTGATATTTATGACACGATTACGTCCTTGTTTTTGCGCGCACGCGCATATGTAAGGGTTCACGCATGTATTTGTTGTGTACATATTTTCGTCTCTTCTTGTGTCGTAAAGAATTTTCTATCTTTTATAGTGGCAGATTCTTGCAGGAATGGCGCAAGGTGCTTAAGAGCACAAATAACTTTTACTTGACTATTACAGCTGGGCCAAGTATGATCAACTTCACGGTGTCGGGGGCAGTAGTGCAGTGAGGTTGGCGTGGGCCCTGATGCAAGGTTATCTAGATTATTTGGCTGCTATAAATTTTCACGTAATAAGCCACTCCATTGAGCTATACAGTAAAACCTTGGATTGCGAGCATAATTCGTTCCGGAAACGTGTTTGTAATCCAAAGCACTCGTATATCAGTTGTGATCACGTGACGCTCAGACGACAAAGCGTATACACGTACTACTCGTATTGCAAGACCTCGCTCGTTTATCAAATTAATATTTATTTAAAAAAATTGCTCGTCTTGCAAAACACTCGCAGACCAAGGTTTTACTGTAATTTGTGGCCAGGCCGCTTCTGAAAAATATTCTTGTGATCTGCTTACCTTTTGACTGAAAGCTTTCGTGACTACAGGAATTCATATTCTTCGTTCTTTCGGTAAAGTCACATAAATAGAAAATAAACTCTATTTACGTGACTTTACCAAAAGAACCAGGAATATTAGCTTACCTTTCTTACTTTCCACTCCTATTGTGTTTTTGTATTGTTATAACTTTCTGACCCTTGCCCACCCCTACTGGACATCTGTGAATTTTTTTTTTTATAGCTCATAGGATTCCTCCAGTATAAATACATATTCTGATTCTGAAATGGTGGTGGGTGGAGGCCGGGGGTGGAGTCGCTCTTTACCATTTCCCTCTCTCTCTCTCTGTTCGTAGCGCGGTGCACCTGGGGGCCTCTCTGACCCGCTGGGGCCCTGTCCCTGGTGCAATCGCACCGCCTGCGCACTCCACAGCTACACCGATTACGCGTGTGCCAAGGCTAAAGAGCGAGAGAGAGGGAGAGAATGGGGGGGTGCTAGGGAAAATTTGTTCGGAGGAATCACCGAGACGGGGGTGGGAGATGCAGTTCCGGAGGGCAAATTTCGTGTAGCCGGCGTCGGGAGATGAGATTTAATTTTACAAGCGAGTGATTTAATGATGCACTGCCTAATTAATTAGCTGATTAACTTAATGTTAAGTATGTCCAGCAGCAAATCATGATGACTGCCCCCCCCCTCCCCACAGAACAGCCCCTACCCCCACACACACACCCTTCATCAACCGTGCCAGTGCTTGCCCATGCGCCATTCCATTACTTTACTCACTTTTCCATATCCTCCCAAAGCTCCCATGGCACTGAATTAGACCACACGGACACACACAAAAAAGACCAAACACTTTGGCTGCCGCTTTGTGTGTGTGTGTCGGCTAATGGCAGTGACATTTCTAAACGCTTTGCACTCTGCGGTGAGGTCGAGGGTCCGTGGTAAACATGCGCTCAGTAGCACGACGCGAAACCTCGAACACGCTCGGTGCCGAATGACTGTTTTGAGTAAAAGGAGTGTGATTTTGTTTCCACGTGCTGTTTTTATTGCAATAAGCACAGGACCGACTTGGTCTCGTGTGTGTGTGTGTGTGTCCCCTCCGTGAAGGGAAATGGTCGTTAAGTCATCTTGCTGCTGTGCACTTTGAAATCTAGATTGAAAACTCATATCTTTAGAACTGCTTTTTGTGTTTAAAAATGTTTTTGTCCTTCTCCCGCACCTCCGATTAGCACGCTTTGCTACGCTTCAAAAGAAGTTTAACATGCATATATTAACACTGAAAAAAATAAAAGTTTGTTAAACACGTTCCTTCGGAGTGGGCAGGTAGGAACTTGGTTGGACAGCGCATTCGTGCACGACAGAAAGCTCGCGGTCACGTGACGCACTTCAACAAATCCGGGAGCGTACACGTTTGGGAGGGGCTATGCACGACAGACAAATAATCCCTGGTGGGCAGTGTTGAACTGTTGTTCCTACCTGTATAATTGTTTTGATGAACATTGGTGTGCTGCTTATCTCTTGTTTACAGCCCTGAGCCGATAGTGGAAATTCGACATTCGTTAGGCGGAGGGTGAGAGTCTATCCACAGGACAGCCACTGGTCACTTCCTCACCAAGTGGAGTCACTTATTTTTATTCACCCCGGAAGGGCGATGGCCTCAATAAACCCCTGTAAACGCCGCAGCTCAAAGCAACTCTCTGTGGACCCTTAAGTGCTCCCCCCATCATGTGATAAACACTCTGTAATTGACTATAAACGTGTCAATGTATATAAAGGACTGCAGAGCTTGGGCAGTTGTTAGCGCCAGCTCACTGCCTTGGCTGCTGCTTTCCCACTTGCCCGTGATTCCTCAGTGATTGTGCAATGCAATTTGCACGAATGATGCTGTATTAAAGTCAATGAGACGTTATTTTTTAACAGTCTCAAAAAATGCCGGAGAATCTTGTGGTCGTAGATGAACAGTGTTTCACGCTTTTCGTCAGAGCTTTGACCCAATAATTTGTAGCCCTTCCGCTACTGCCTCTTGTTTTGCCAGCCTTAATTTTTACTCTGTCTCGGTCATTTAAAAAAAGGTTTGGACAATGCGAAGGTGATATCAGCAGGAAAGGGAAGCAAATCAAACTCTCATTATTGGGATTGTCCAAACATCCCAAGCCAGGTAAAAAAAAGGTGCCAGTAAAAGTGCAGCCCTGAAATATCTTGCTCCCACCTCTGCTGGCAGAAGGGGGCCTCCGCTATTGCGAGCCTTGGGGAGTGTTTGGTTTCATCCACGTTGGCCAGACGTGTTGGACGAGGTGGTTGTACCCACACTTTTTAGCCGAGCGCACGCTATGGTGCCGATCGACTGACTGTGGTGCTGGGTGGACTGAGGTGGGCAGGGGGATTTGAGAATTTTGCAACGTTGCTTCAGCTGCCACGCCGGGAGATGAGAGTCGAGCCGACCCTCGGAATAAAAACCGAGCCATGGAACTGGGTGACACTTCCCCCGGAGCATGTGATCGCCATTGCAGTATTATTATAATTGGCGTCGTTAATCGCAATTAATTACCCCACATGGTTCTGTCGCGCAGACACGTGTATGCGGTTAGTACGACCGTGCCGGGTTTAACTTTAAGCTGCTGAACGTTAGTTTTGACTTTAATCGGTGCGAAACAGTTGTCGGAAGATGAGCATTACCTGCATTTCAGTTGGGCCTTGCATTTAATTGGGGTGCTGAAGGGAGGAGAAGCAAATGAAGTGGGGTTTTTTTTTTCTCTTCGGGTTAAAAGCAACCATTCGTCGTTTCTTCCTGCGTAATTGTGATTTCGATCAATTGTGTCACTTTAGCAACGCTTATTAGGCAGAGAAATTACAATCGCAATTAAAAGCTACTTCTGCCTTTTTCACCCATCGTCTCTCGTTCTGGAATGGCGCGGTGCGATGTTTTGCGGGAACGTTATCACTGGAGCCAGGAAGACGACTTTTTAGTGCTTAAAAAAATATTAATCGCATTTATACGTCAAGGCTGAAAACATCATAATAGTAAATGAAAATATAAAAACACCGTTTCACGAGGCAGCGCCATTTAAGTGGGAAAGCCGCTCTTTGATATTCAATGTTTGAAAATACCTGGCCCTTGCCATAGGAATGTGGAGTTTATACTCCCGGTTCCGCATCGTCAACAAGAGATGAGCAAGCGCTGCCCGACACTTCTTTTGAGCGTCAATGCCCTGAACGCGTTTCACCTCTCGCCATTTTCACAGAAATCTGGAGATCTCGCGGTCGTCCACAATTAGAAAATTGCGGGGAACGAAAAGTATCGTTTTCTTACGATTATACATTCACGTTGCCTTACGAAAAACAAAATAACGTTCTAGAAAATACTTCACAACAGCGCACGGGTCTCTTACGTTTTTAGCTACGATTGCACAATGTTGTATAGAACAGCGTATCGAATTTGTAGGACTGAAGGGAATTCGGAGTTTAAATACTCGGCATGAGCGGTGGTTAGACTGCAGTCTTTCTGTAGGCGGAGTGACCCAGCCGTGGTGGCGTATTGGTGAGCACAACACTACGAACCTAGTGAGACGGTACAAAACCAGACAAAACAAACTGACTTGTTCAATCCAGTCACAATCCCAAGACATTCCAGACAAACAAAATAACGTTACCGAAAATACTTCAAAACAGCGTACGGGTCTCTTGCGTTATTAGCTACGATTGCACAATGTTGTTAAGAACGGCGTTTTGAATTTATAGGACTGAAGGAAATTCGGAGTTTAAATACTCAGCATGAGCGGTGGTTAGACTGCAGTCTTTCTGCAGACGTGGTGGCGCAGTGGTGAGCACACAACGCTAAAAACCTCGTGAGACGTACAAAACTCGACAAAGCAAACTTGCTTGTTCAATTGACTCACAATTCCAAATGGTGACAATGGATCCAATTGTTCGCGAATAAACGAGCCACGTGCCAATGAAAAAATCTCCGCTCCTGCTCTGTCAATCTATAGCGTTAATACCTGGAGGTGGTGCGCTAGCGCAGTGGTCAATGGTACCGCTGGCGAGTGACATCCGAACCGGGTTTGGCTGGCCCTTCACCATCCCACACTGGCGATCTTGGTGAAGTATGGTCGAATAACCCTCGCGGACTGAAATAACATGGTGAGGCCCTTTTTTAAATTAGATATTTGATGAGGATTGGTTTTTAACAGGGCGTGGTGGGGCACGTTTGCAATGCTTTGCTCCTAGAGGCGAGGATTTAGTGAATCACATCGAGATTTGTAAAACTCTCAACTCTGCTGGGCTTGAAAGGTGGCTAGGTGGTTGATACAACAAGTAGGTTCATTGGCCTGTGTGTTCAGCCTTTGAGTAGTAACCCCTTGCAAGTGTTGGAGGTGGGTCTTCTTCTGGGTACTCCAGTTTGCTCACACGTGGAACCCAAATGTTTATTGTATGGATGTATCTTGAACTTCTTTTGTACCGTACTTATCCAACCGTGCTAATCAGAGGTGCAGTGTTGAGTCTATGGGTAGTGTTAGTTATGGCCAGTGTGTGTGCTGAACGTCTTTTGTACCGTACTTATCCAACCGTGCTAATCGGAGGTGCAGTGTTGAGTCTGGGTAGTGTTAGTTATGGCCAGTATGTGTGCCGAACTTCTTTTGTACCGTACTTATCCAACCGTGCTAATCGGAGGTGCAGTGTTGAGTCTATGGGTAGTGTTAGTTATGGCCAGTATGTGTGCTGAACGTCTTTTGTACCGTACTTATCCAACCGTGCTAATCGGAGGTGCAGTGTTGAGTCTATGGGTAGTGTTAGTTATGGCCAGTATGTGTGCTGAACTTCTTTTGTACCGTACTTATCCAACCGTGTTAATCGGAGGTGCAGTGTTGAGTCTATGGGTAGTGTTAGTTATGGCCAGTATGTGTGCTGAACGTCTTTTGTACCGTACTTATCCAACCGTGCTAATCGGAGGTGCAGTGTTGAGTCTATGGGTAGTGTTAGTTATGGCCAGTATGTGTGCTGAACGTCTTTTGTACCGTACTTATCCAACCGTGCTAATCGGAGGTGCAGTGTTGAGTCTATGGGTAGTGTTAGTTATGGCCAGTATGTATGCTGAACGTCTTTTGTACCGTACTTATCCAACCGTGCTAATCAAAGGTGTGGAATTGGCTAAATACGCACCTAAATTGCATTCCTTGTAATTTTGCCATTTTTCCTCAAGCCATGTGATTATTCCAGCATATTTTATTTCCTATGAATGCAATTAATTACGTCGAATTTGCATACGCGTCAACCCATACGGTTTACCCGTATTCTTGTGCAGGGAAATTCAGTTTTCAGGTCCATTTGGCGTACAGCTGTTTCAATATGGGCAACAAAAAAATTGTCTGTGTTTCTCCCTTGTGATGGGACATTTTTAGGATGAACGTTGAGATGTATAAGGGCACGGGGTGACCAATAAGGTCTGAATTGGTCTTTAATAAGGTAGGACACTGATACGGGGCTGACATGAATGAATTTGTACATTAATTTAATCTGCTCTTAATTGATGTTGGGTCCAATATACTGTACACGGTGATACGTCCCTTTACCCCTCAGTTTAATGTTTTATCCCGATTGTAATCCAATTTTGCTATCGGTGTCATTTGGTGAAATTAATAAATATCTATTTAGAACTCTTGCCGCTAGCATTGCATAACCCCACCTCAGAGCATGTCCCCTGAAGATGACGTCACAGAACTACATTCGAAGTCACCTCGGGGGAGACCCACACCTTTGATATCCAAAGGGTGTTTGTCACGTGTCAATAAAACAATTTTGTGTTCATACTCAACTGGGGATTACGCTCGATTAACCCTTTCCCGTTCCGAGACGTCTGCAAGTTGCGGGGTGGGGGGTCCCGTTCACCGTTTTTTGGTTTGGCCATGTTTGTTTGTTTGTTGTTGTACGGAGTTAGAATGATGGCTTTAATCTAAGTTGTCTTGTGGTGGCTGTTGTTGTTGTTTGACTTGCATCCCACTGGGATTTTTGCACAGCGTTGGTGTATGGTGCTTTTTTTCTGGAAGACTTTGCAGTTTTTTCCTGGATGTTTCTGTTTGCGCATAGTCACTTTAAGATGTTTTCTTGTTCATGTTTTTGTTTTTTGTTTGTTGTGGTTGCACCCGATTCAAGAGCCAAATGGCTCACAGGGCTATACCAAATAAATGAAACTGAACTGCTCAATCTCGGAGCACGCAAGCGGTTCAGCATTGGATTTTATTTCGAGAGGCATCACGCTGTTGTATTTAAAGACACTGTACTCACCGCAGAGAACTGTAGAGACACCACCCCAACTCTACGATAGCTGACGCCAAACTGTGCCACACGCTCTCTCCCGCGTGGCCTTGTGAGAGCCTAGGTACCGATACACTTATTTTATTTACACGTACGTCATCGGAATGGAATCGAAAGATAAACTAACGACGTACACTCGCATCCTCGGAATGGGAAAGGGTTAATATGATGCGTTTAATTGTGCAGTTGTTGGTGACCAGGCTGAGATCACTAACTCGCTATACTTGAGAACCAGATTTAAACCTGAATTCGATACCCAGGTTATCAATTTCCAGTTCTGTGCTCTGACCCCGGAGCCATCTGGCCACCTCCCTTGATCTGTATGTCAGGATTGTATAAATGTACTAGCTGTACTACCCGGCTTCGCCCGGGACTTGTATCCACCACGCCCGGCCGCCTTTGTCTCCCCAGTGGCGATGTTAATACGCCACACCAGTTACTCGTTTTGAGGCTGAGTCCCTCCCTCACCACTCTCCCTCCCTCACCACTCTCCCTCCCTCACCACTCTCCCTCCCTCACCACTCTCCCTCCCTCACCACTCTCCCTCCCTCACCACTCTCCCTCCCCCACCACTCTCCCTCCCTCACCACTCTCCCTCCCTCACCACTCTCCCTCCCTCACCACTCTCCCTCCCTCACTACTCTCCCTCCCTCACCACTCTCCCTCCCTCACCCCTCTCCCTCCCTCACCACTCTCACTCCCTCACCACTCTCCCTCCCTCAGCAATCTCCCTCACCACTCTCCCTCCCTCACCACTCTCCCTCCCTTACCACTCTCCCTCCCTCACCACTCTCCCTCCCTCACCACTCTCCCTCCCTCACCACTCTGTAGAGGACGTGAAACTTTGATGAATTTACCTCAGAGTCGTGTGGTGGGTGTCGAGGCCTAGCACCGTGCAGAGCCTCCGGCCTCGCCTGATTTTCCCACCCGGCTGAGGCTGGGTACGGGTGCCGTTCCCCCCCCCCCCCCCCCCCCCCGCGCTACAATAATACTGTCTAATCGCTATAATTTTATAATCTACCGACCCTATAATAGTAATTGCACACATAGTGGTGGGGGGGGGAGTGAAGAGGACGTGAAACTTTGATGAATTTACCTCAGAGTCGCGTGTTAATGCGTGCGCCTATTTTTAACGGGAATTAAAAATGGCGTCCACCCCGCGGCGAAGGCGTCGCTACCCGTTGCCAGGGGCAACCGCCGTCCAATGAAAGCGGCGAAGGCGTCGCTACCCATTGCCAGGGGCAACCGCCGTCCAATGAAAGCGGCGAAGGCGTCGCTACCCGTTGCCAGGGGCAACCGCCGTCCAATGAAACTGCGTATGGTCCGGCAACACACAGACACACACACAGACAGACAGACAGATTCGCGATTTTATATATATAGATTGACGAGTCCATGTTTGGGAGTTACATCTTACTTTGCAAAACGTCTTATAATAGGGAGAATACGATAACTAATCTACGTTTCATCAGGCACCTTAAAATGCCGATTTAAAATTTAAAATGAGCGAACGATTTTGTGTACGGACGGTGAACGCTTAAGAGGCCCCGATGATGTTACGAGCGCGGCGTTAATTTGGCATTAATTATTGTCCGTGAAAACAGCATGCAGTGTTTGTCCCAGGACCTCGTGTAATTAGCAGCTAATCAGCGACAGAATCGCACCTATTAATTTCTACCCCGGGCTAATTTAATTAATCATGGCAGCCCCATCCTCACTTAGCGAGGCACTCATGGGTCATTTGTTTTGCCGGGCTATTATTATTCAAGCATCCATAATACAGGGTTTTTTTTAAGGTATATCGCGTAAATATATAAATGTGTGATTAAAGCTTTGCTTTGCTCTCAAACACACCGGTGTTGCTGTACTAGTAACGAATTGGCATGTTCTGTTTACGTGACAACCCTTACTAGTTGGCTGTGTCGGGTGGTGGCGGGTTTAACGACACATATTTACGCGATCTAACCCAAAAAAAAGCTGTATTATAGATGATATTGGTCGCGAAAGCCTAATACGTGTTAAACTGATTATTCAAGCGTACACGCACTTACATCCTATGCACGCTCACACACACACACACAGCCAAAGAAACAGCACTTAACGCTGCGTAATTTGTTCGTATACGACCATTTAGCAATGAGTTGTGGCTGACCCTGTAACGTCTCGGAAACTCAGCGGATTTTGAGCCTGGTTATTTATTTTGGTTGGAGGCCCATCTTTCGACTAACCAGGTATTGTAGGCTTGAGCTGTGTGGTGGCGGCGGCCAGGAAATGGCAGTACAGCAATGGATTCTTAATTTCACCTGTGTGCAGTACAGTATTGTTAGTTTGTTGTCCTTCCCCCACACCTCGGATTAGCGCCGTGTGATTACGTACGTTGCGAAAGAAGTTCAATTTACACACGCGCGCATATTAGCCACTTAAGTGCGCGGGTTTTCTCCAGGTATTACAGCTTCCTCGCACAAGCAACTTAGCCACATGGGTTGGGTACTAGAGGGGAATATTTTTTTACCTGGCAAAAAACAGTGTTTTATAAATGTGGTTCTGTCACTCATTTCTGTCACTGCAAAGGCTGTTTTCCAGTAACAGAAGTGACTGGGTGTGAGTGTTAATGTGCAGTTTGCCCGCCAAGAATTTTGGAGAGTCCTGTTAGTCCCTCAGTGTAATGAAAATGTACCTGGATAGTTGGTTTATCCGATAATCTAGGGAATCATTTACTCCACCTAAATAACCGGTATGATTGCCTGACTAAACAGGTAACACGAACGTAGTTAATAGAAAAAAAAGTGTCTAGTCTCTGTCCCCACTAGTGTCGCTGGACGGGAGGTGATGGACGTGCCCTGGCATCATCGTCACCATCGGCTGCGTCACACCGAGCGTGGCTGGTTGGGGGTTCCCGCTTACGATGTGTAAATGTAGGGGCGGCCACTGGTTTTAAAATTGCCCGAGTAATCAACCGCCGAAAAAAGTTGACTTTCAGTTGATCAGTTGTGAACACAATCGACAATCGTTACGACTCTACCTTTCCCCTCTCCCCCGCCATAAGTCAATGCAATGCTTTCATCACCAATCATTCTCCCCTTCCTCCTCTTCTTCCTCCTCCTCTCTCCACCGCCAGCGAGGAGAAGGAGCAGTGGATCCGCGCAAAGTACGAGCACCGCCTGTTCGTGGCGCCGGCCCCCGGTAGCGGCGGCCGTGGCGTCGGCGTCGGCGCGGGAGGAGAGGGCGGCGCGTCGCTGGGCCAGCAGCTGCTGCAGGCCTGCGCCGAAGATGACCTCGCGACGCTCGTGCTGACGCTGGCGCACGCCGCGCAGGCCGACGTCAACGAGACGTACGGGGACGGCGACGGCCGCTGCGCCCTGCACCTCGCCTGCGCCATGGCCAACCCCGTGCTCACTCAGCTGCTTCTCTGGGTACGTCTCTTCTCTATAGGCAAGGGATGCGCCGCGGTGATGTTAACTCCCTCGCCTGGTGTGCAGGAGGTCGTGGGTTTGATCCCCCGACCCCTTGACGCCTGCTGCTGTATATTTTGAGTTTGCGTGTCTCTCTCCCCGTGGTCACGTGGGGTTTTCTCCGGGTCCTCCAGTTTTTTTCCTCCATTTTGAATCAATGTCCGTTTAGAGTATTTGGTGACTAAACATTTACACGTAATAAGCCACTTTGTTGAGACTATCATTTGTGGCCAGGTCACTTCTAAAAAAGAGCTATATAGCTCAGTGTGCCTTACCTGATAAGACAAATACACATTTTGTTTAGAATGTCTAAATGTTGTCTTTTTTTTTTATCAAAAATAACATTTATTTGAGGATAACAACAATATTCCCTCCATTGCTTTTCCTCTCTTTCATATAATGAAAGAGAATCGTTGTGGGAAATGAATTTTTGCACATCTAATGTCGAGCAGTGCGTGTGCCGATACTGCATGGATTGTTGCATCATGGGATTGCAGTTGGAGGAGGCTTTCATCCAGCAGTGGATTGATAATGGCTGATGATTTAACTATGTAACACAGCCAGGCAATGGAGGAGTGGTCTTTAAGAGTCCGGCGACCATGGGGTAGAAATATTTAATTATACTGTCACGGCCGATCTTGTAGGTCGCATGTCTACTGTGCAGCACCTGCTGGGCTTAGCAGATGATAGAACACAGGCTGCAAAGGCTCTGTGTGTGCGGTGTGCGATTTAGCAGTGGCCGCGCAGCAGGTTGGCACGCCGCAGTGATTTAACGCGCTGCGCTACGAAACCAGCGACCCGAGGTCGATTCCCGCTCACGGCCAACACCAGTGAAAATTACCTGTCCTGGGCCTTTCCTCGGTCGGTTCATTCTTAAATGAGTACCTTGGTGCGGTGTGTAAAACATCGCCACTCGGGAGACAAAGGCAGCCCGGGCGTGATGTTGGCCATCCACCCCTTCGTCTGCTGTGCCAGCCTTCGTAAGTGCTGATCGCTCACAGCGCTTGCCCCTATAGTCTATTAAGGCTATACAGGGGATATTTGTCTTTGTACGTGTGTGTACGTGTGTTTCCGGAATGTTTACTCCGGAGATATGAAGGGGAGGGATACTTCAGGGGTAGCCTCACATACGAACAAATTACCCACAATTTGCCCGATCTCATTAGATGTCGGAGGCTAACGGTTGAGCGTGGATTGCGTGCGAACAGGGGCGGGGACCATGCATGCCAGGTTTGTCATAGGCATCTGTGGGGCTGTTTGGTGGGCAGCAATTCGACAGTCTTAATGGTGGAGACCACGTGATGTTAACTTGTCTCAATGTGGTATTGAAAATGCTGTACGTAGATTAGACCATGAATTGGAACAGTCTGAGAATCAGTTTTCCCCTTTTTTTTCTGGCAACAAAACAGGTGTTAAGATGTTAAAACACCAAACTTAAACCTTTTACAAGGAATCATGTTTGCATTAACCACAATACTTGTGGTCAGAATGCAAAAAAAAAGTACTCTGACAATATATGCATTGTCTTGGAAACTGATTGGTCCACACCAGAGACAGCTTTCTTTTGAGCTTCGTCTCAAAACGGTGTTAGACCAGAGGACGCCAAAAGGCGTACACAGCACAAAGACAACGCACTATCGGAGTAATGAGAGCTCGGGGTGAGTAGCGACACCATGATTTAGAACATATTCTTGGTTCTTTCGGTAAAGTCACGTAGAAGGGAAATAATAAAATAATAATGAAAATGAAAAAAGTGGCGGTTTAAAAAATCAATTCTTGCTCTGGTTTTCACACCTGATGGTGATTGCTTGTGTTGCAATCAAAACGTCGTGAGAATTGTATTGTTTTATGTTTATTAATGTATTATTTTCCTTCTACGTGACTTTAGCGAAAGAACCAAGAATATGAATCCCTGCAGTCACGAAAGCTTTAAATGGAAATGATTTACAACCGTCTGTTCAGGCTGTAATGCGGTGGGGATGTCCGTCTCTGATTTCACAGTACGGAGCGGACGTGCACGCCCGCGACGCGCACGGTCACTCCGTGCTCGCGTACGCGCGCCGGGGCGGCAGCCAGGAGTGCCTGGACATCCTCACGCAGCACGGCTGCGTCGACGAGCCGCACGTCTCCCCTCCGAGCCGCGAGGGCTCCCTCAACCCCACCCCCAACCTGGCTCGCCGCAACAACAACTACAGCAACAACGCCGCCGGCGGTGGTGGCGGCAGCTTGACGGCACAAAACGCCGAGTCGGTCGTGGGCGGTGCGCAGCAGCAGCAGCAGCAGAGGTTCGAGTCTCCGGTGTCGAGCTGGAGTCCCTCGGAGCAGTGTGCAGGAGCCGGCTATGCACCGCACGCCTCCGCGATGCACTCTTCTTCCCAAGCGCACAGCAAGGGAAGGGCCTTTGACTTTGTGGCTCTGAGCGGACATGCGAGCGGCAACAGCAGCAATGGGCGAGGCTTTGACCCGGGAAGTAATGGCAGTGGACGAACAAAACTGTGATACTCGGTGTGATGATGTTTTTTTTTTTACACTATGTATATTGTAATTGTATAATTTTTTTGACCGTGCTTTATTTGCTATTACAAATGTAATTGGTGGGGTGGGGAGGGGGGAGGTTTCTGTCTGTGTAAATCAAACTGCTTTGCAAGGTTTTATTGTGGTCTGTTACACAAACGAAGCGGGGCCTGAATGACATCTAAAACAAACGTGTGTTGCTGCGTAGGTTGTTTCCACGGTTGCACCGTCACAGCTCTCTGCGACGCATTTTCACAGCATGTACCGCGCGAGTTGTTCTGCACGGCGTCCGAACGTTTTCGCTGCACGTGGAGGGAAACTTTACCAGGTGAAGTCCCACTGAGCTGCAATGATCTCTTTCAGAAGCGACCTGGCCACAAATGATAGCTCAATGAAGCATCTTAACATCATGTGGAAATTGATAGCAGCCAAATACTCGAAAATGCACGTTGATTCTAAATGTGGAGGGAAAAACTGGAGGACCCAGAGAAGAATCCACATGACCACGGGGAGAACACGCAAACTGGATCTAACACTCCACGACCTCCTGTAAACTAGGCGAAGCATTTAACATCTCGCCACCGTGCTGTGGAGACCACCTTCAGTTCCTGATGTTGTCCGTCGTGTATGGCAGCATGTGTGCTAGCAGCGTCCTTCAGAACTCGTTCCTTAAACGTTTCTGCCTGAAAAGGCTCACAGGACGTGGAGTGAAACATCGGACGTCATGCCAACCAAAACGGCGGTACAATCCCGAAACACTTTGGAGCACTAAACCAACATGTAGTTTGGAAATTATAAAACAAACGACTTGCGGGGGTGGGGGAAAACGCTAATGTTTTGTGAGGTTGGAAGGGAAGATTGTGCATCTAGAGTAATCTCAAGTGACATGTTTTCTCACACCTGGAAGCCAAATGGCAGTGAAAAATGTTACGTTGGAATATTATTAAACTGATTTTAAAAATATTTTTTTTCCCCCAACCTCATCGTGTGAAACGACTTCTAAGTGGTGGGGAGTACAAAATATGACTTTGAGCAAGCCTTTAAATATTGTCAGTATTTTACCATCATTTGAAATTGCACTGTTTAAAAAAACAAGTTTTTTTATTATACTTTTTTAGTATTTCCTATGAGCCCGTTGTTATCATTATCGCTGTTTTTTGTTTGTATTATATTGTGCACGGTTGTAGCGTTATAACCAGGCTCGTCGTTTTTTTTACATTCGGACCCAAAACTACGCTTGTGTACCATTTGTTACTGCCAGATATGTCTCAATTCATAATGAATTGTATCTTGCCATGTGTAAAAAGAATGATGCAATCTCCTCTTACTGTAGCTTACTTGGTCTTTAAAATTATCGCATGGAGCAAGTTACTTGCATTCGATCCAGGACGGCAAAGATGGAGCACACAACACCTGAGGATGTTGTTGTTCTTGGCTGGGCAGCCAAGCACATTCGGGACCAGTGAAACCCCCCCAACATTGTTGTGTGTGTGAATTACCTTGGCTTTTCGCAGCTATCAAATACTACGTAGAACTTATCCACAGTGCTTTGTCAATTCACTGCTGGACGAACGCCTCTCCGCCGTGCCGTGTCGGTCGTTGCAGTTTGACCGGACGTCACGCTGGTCAATGTGGGGTCCGTGAAGACAGAGGCAAAACGACCAGTTCAGATATCGCTTACCAATGATGTTGGCTGTGGCTGAGAATCCAATTCAGGTCGGCAGGCTCGTCGCGCAAATACTCCAACCGCTGTATCACTGCTTGACCAAAAAATAATACATGCTGCGGTGTAAAAGCAGACTGCAAGTCGGTGGGAGAAATATCCTCAAATGTCCACTGCTGGTTTGTGATTGTGATAGAATGGAATGGCAGCCATATGAGGGAATAGCAGGCAAAGGAGGGATCGTACCTGAGAAGGATGACCGTCGCAAACGATTGCCCTCATGTTAAACTCCACCAAGTCGCCATCAGTCGCCTGTACCAAGTACTTTGTTGTTTTACGCAAGCATGGTGTGACTGGTATCTACGTTGTATATCAGCCATGGTCTAGCCACTGCTGGATGAGAGCCTGCCTGTGCCGTTGCCATCAACCGCTCTCTCTTGCGTTGCCTTGATCCATCTTGTGACCTCCCTGCACACGAGCTGATCTCAACTATCCGTAGCTGCTGTTGTCGTCACCTCGGATGCATTCTTGATGAAGTTCTATCATACTCTGAAGTTCATTTCCATTGGTTGCTATGTTGTAAGAAAATCGGAGATGGTTGTTATGTTCTCCATTGGATGTTCATGCCTTAATCTATCCATTCCAAATATTGGACCGGGTAGAGCATTTTCACAGTCGGGGTCGGCAGGTCGTGCGTAGCGGCGCAAAGTGTGCGTACCATTACAGCTTCCAAAAAATATCTGGCCAGTGTGGAGCAGTAGCCTTCTGCAGGGCTCAACCTTTCCCTGATATGAAGCATTCGCCATTTGTACATAAACTTACTGCGACAGGGAGAATGTCATGTCAGAAAAGACAAACAATTGATTTTGGTTTTCCACTTCATAATCGTCCGGCTCAATTTGCTATTCACGTTTTTTTTTTATGTAGAGGTGGCCGGGCGGATCTGGAGGTCAACGTTGAGCTGGCATCACTTAGATCCTGGGTCTGGATTCATGCAGCCACCTGTAATTAACACAGGGTTCTCAAGTCTAGGCAGTTCATGGGCTTTGCCGGGCAACAAAGGCTATACACACACAATACCCCAGTCGTGCAATTGAACATCTATACATTTGCCAGTAATTTATTGTAAGAATTAATTCTCACCCACTTGTCGCTGCAGAAATTGAGTTTCAAACATTTCTCTAACGTCACGACGTACAGAACATTGGAGGTCGTGTGGTCACAGGCATTTGCTGTATATCTTGATTTGAAGCTTTCGTGACTGCAGGAATCCATACTCTTTGGTTTTTTCCGTAAAGTCACGTAGGTATAAAATAAAATAAATCACGACGTTTCGGGCGCAACACAACCGTTACTCTCATTTCAAACATTTTAAAACAGTCTGCCTCAGCAGCAGACCATGCTTTCCCACCTGATGACGGACGCCCGAAACGTCGTGATTTATTTTATTTCATACCTACGTGACTTTACCGAAAAACAATCAAAGAGTATATATGCTGTATATGTAAACAGGTTTTTAGTTTAAAGCAAATATAGTTTGTGTGTTTGGATTCCTTGCTGGGCCAATACTAAATTACATTGCTGTTACCGGTTTTGGCGGTGGGATTGGGTTTTCTCACAGCGCTTATCTTTGGCCTATTTCTGGCCAAAGCTAGCTGACGTTGTTGGTGGCGGTGGCGTGATATCTGAACCATGCTGGGCGAACTGCGCCATGACCAGCATGGTGATGTATGGTCAAGCAAATCTCATTAATGTAGGGAGGCCTTCATCCAGCTGTGTTGTTGACAAAGGGCTGTGTGTGATTAATTATTATTGGTGCTAGACAAACATGTTGACCGTGATACACATCCACAATTCCAGACTGATGCTGTGTAATGTGTCCTGCAAATGTATACTCAAGGGCGGAAATGTTGACTTCGTTATTTTTTTATTCCCTCGATAGAGGTTCTGGTAGTTGCTTAGGCGTTTCGTAACCAAAATACAAGACTTAAAATCTTAAATGATATGCAATGTGTAACGTGTAATGTAGTGTCTAAATGTGACTATCTTAAGGCTCCATATCATGTCAAGAACGATGTTCTAGAAAACCGTGATAACAATTGTATGTTATAGGAGAGCATTACAAACCTACCATTGTAACATTACAACTCTTACAGATGCAAAACATTTCACCACTGTCCGATGTCACCCTGCCCACTGTGCTCCCCATCTGGGGAGTGGTGGCGCAGTGGTTTGCACAAAATCAGAATATTTTATTTTTACTGGAGGAATCCGATGAGCTACACAGCTCTTTTTCACAGCTGTACAGTAGGGGCACGGGGTCAGGACGGGACAACAAACATTGCACTCTGAACCTGAATCCATTCCCGGCCATGGCTAACATCAGTGGTGAATTGATTTTGATTTCGATTTCTCAAGTCAGTCTCGGACCCCCACCCCCCCCCATCCACACCACCCCCTTTGCCCAGGCCGCACGGACCATCGTGGTGAAGTATGGTCAAACTACGCCCATGAGCGACACAGCGTGTGGAGGCCTTCATCTATGCAGGGGGGTTAACAAATGCCGATAAATGATCGTGAATTATTATAACACTACAAAGTCATACCTGTCAACCCCCTCATCAGTGCCCTACCTTATTACAGACCAATTCAGATCGTATTGGTCACCCCCGTGCCCCTAATACATCTCAACGTTCATCCTACAAAGTCACATCGCAAGGGAGAAACACAAACACATTGACACAAAATGTTGCCCGTATCGAAACGGCTGTATGCCGTATGGACCTGAAAACTCAATTTCCCTGGACAAGAATACGGGCTAAAACCGTACGGGTTGACAGGTATGCAACATCGTCATGTGCGGGTCGATATCCATTCATATTGTCCATGCTGATCCATTTATAGGTACCCCACTAAAATAGACAAATTCTTGTAAAAAAAAACTACGTTTTAATTCAAAGTCTCCACACATCTCCCACCTCACTCTACATGCTCGTTAAATATTTTAACACCTCCCCCCGCCGCCCCATCCCGTAACATCCTCTATATAGCCCGTGTGATTTGCTTACATTACAATCTTGCGTAAGCTGAAGGCATGGGGGGGGGGGGGAGAGTGATTAATGGTGTAGATATCCACTGGGTATCTATAAATGCATCACCCTCTACTGAACGCTGGTTTATTTAAATGGCCTGTCCGTTCTAGAGATTCGGAAACGTAAATGCATTAACAAATAAAATAAAAACCCTCATCTCCCGCTTTAACGGATGAAATAACGACGGTAGAGACAGTTTTATTTGGAGAAGTTGTAAAAATGAGACATTGTAAAATGAAGAACAGTCACAGGGGTGGGTGGGTGGCTGGAGGGGGGAGGGGGTGTTATTCCGTGTTCAGTTAACACCAACTCAACGTCTTAAGCCGCTTGTTTCAATAAAAGTGCTTAATGCAATTCATCGGTCAAGTACTTCACAAGCAACGATTCGTGACGTCTCGCCGTGCCCCGGGGTCGCTGTCGTGGTGCGCACGCATGGACTTGCCACCTCGAAGGGCGTCCCGTTAGATTCGATCTTCTCGGTGTCCACCGACCATGCCCGCTGCTGTGCGCCCAGCACGGCTACGTTGGCTAACACGACAGCCACTCGATCAGCAAGTCGCGTTTGTGCGGTGGGGTAAAGTGTGGGTATGGGGAGCGGTGGAGCGCACTGCGCTACGAACCCGACGACGCGAGTTCTATTCCATGCGCGCGGCCACGCACAACCAGCGACGATTAATATGAACCGGTGCTGGGCCTCCCCTAGGTCGACTCGGCCTCAAATGAGTACCTGGTGCGGTGTAGAAACATCGCCACTTAGGGAGACAAAAGGTGGTCAGGGCGTGGTGATGGCCACCCCATCCCCTCGTGTGCCGTGCCGGCCTTCATAGGGGCTGCTCGCAAAACAGCGCTTGCCCCCAAAAGTCTGGTAAGCCTTAGCCAGAGTGGAAGAGTAGGCCAAATTACCCTCTTTAAAAAGAGGCGCTCTCGAGTTGTCTATTGAGAGGTCCATCCGCAAGCAAAGTGGCACCAGCAAAAAGCACTTTCAGGGCTCTGGCACTGCGCCTTTCACCTCTCTGCCGCTCGGTCAAAAAACGTTTCGCTGCGAGAAGTTGTCGGCAGATCCTCACCATGTCGCAGGAAACTCGCCGTGTGAAATACTCAACGAAGATTCACGTGATGTAAGTACAGATATCAAATTCAGTGTACAGTACAAGTT
This sequence comes from Lethenteron reissneri, assembly GCF_015708825.2. Classification (NCBI taxonomy): domain Eukaryota; kingdom Metazoa; phylum Chordata; class Hyperoartia; order Petromyzontiformes; family Petromyzontidae; genus Lethenteron; species Lethenteron reissneri. The sequence goes on from NC_083809.1 coordinate 6,112,210, forward strand.
ATATGTTTTATATACATATATACATTTCAGAAACAAGTCGTCGATTTGCTGATGAATTGTGAGCATAACTTTTAAACCCTACCCAACTGCATACATGCCGCGCCGTATATTTACAATCAACATGTACGTTTGATTATTTAAATATTAAACATTATTTAAATACACTTCTGCGGACTCTTGGTTTGACTACTACTGCTGCTGCTTGTGACGAAATCACGTCTCTGCATTCGCCGCAGTATCGGCAAGTTGCTGGGAGTCCTGAATGTGCTGCTCAAGTTGCTCATGATCGGAATGTCCATGTGTTTGGTACTGCGTTAGCTGATGTAATAACAGCCATAGAGGGTTCACGTGGGGATTGGCTTGCCGGTCCCGCTTTGTAGTCAATAAGGGATGAGCTCGGGAGCATGGCCTCGGCGTGATCACGGCATGTTAGCAGGGGTGATTGGCCTGGCCAATCGGGGCCTCAGCTAATGAGAAGCCGGATCAGAGGCGTGGTCCCGGGATTGACAGGGAACCATCGGGAACGGTCAACGCTGTCTATGGAGGATTGGCTGGGGGGTACCACGTGACGAAGGGATTAAAAGAGAGAGGAGTCACGCGCGTACGGGGGCTCTGGGTGCCACGTGCGCGGTGGGGACTTGGCGGGAAGTCTGCCCTCTCTCCGTTGTCTGTCAGCAACGGGGAGTGTGTGAAGTGTAACTGTGGAAGTTGAAAATAAAAAGGACTGATTCCGGAAGCCGTCTCAAGAAGGTTTATTACACTGATGATGCTGCTTATGATCTTCATGCTCCGTTTGCTGCTGCTCCTGCTGCGGTTCCTCTTGTTCCGTGTGCAGATCCAATTGCTGCTGATGATGCTGCTGATGTTTTCCACGCTCATTTTGATGCTGCTGCTGATTATGATGATGGTGACGCTGCCGATGAAGCTGCTGATGATTATGTTGCTGCTGCTGCTGATGTTCTTCATGCTCCGTTTGCTGATTCGGCTGCTGCTGCTGATGATGGTGACGCTGCCGATGAAGCTGTCGATAATCATGCTGCTGCTGATGTTCTTCATGCTCCGTTTGCTGATTCGGCTGCTGCTGCTGTCGATGCTGCTGCTGATGCTGCTGCTGCTGCTGCTTCTGTCCGCTCTCAGCCTGCAGCTGCTGGTGCTTGTTCTGCTGATGCTGCCCTCGGAGAGCGAAGCGGTGCACGTGCACGGGAATGGGAACCACGATGCGTGGGTTTCTCGACGGCTCGCCGCTCCTTGCGGCGCCGTTGCCGGCCTTGACGCGCTTCCACTTGGCCCTCCTGTTCTGAAACCAGATCTTCACCTGCACCTCGCTCAGACGCAGCGTGTGCGCGATCTGCGAGCGCTCCGTCAGAGACAAGTACTTCTTCGAGTGAAATTCCTTCTCGAGCTCCAGCAGCTGCTCGCTGGTGAAGGCTGTGCGGCGCCGTCGACACTTGTTGGTGGTGCTGTTGGTGGTGGTGTTGGTGGTGGTGGTGCTGGTCACGGATAGCCCAGCAGCTACCGCCGCCGCTTCTGCTGCTGCCTCCTGCGCGGCCACCAAACTTTGGCCCGTGTCTTGTGGTCTTGCGAGGGCTCCATCCTCCAAAGTCGTCGTCGTCTTCCGCTGCTGATGCTCTTTCTCGCTATTCGCAAACGGCGAAGGGCGGGACGCAGAGACGAGTCCACCGCAGATGGACGTTGGCACGCAGCCGTGAGTCGAGGAGACGTTTCGGCTCAACATTCGAGTTGTGAATGATGATGGTGGTGGTGGCGGCGGTGGTGATTTTAGAACGCACGGTGGAATTGTAGCAGAAGTCGTGTCCGCCCACGAGTCACCATCGGCATCATGGTCGTCGAAGGCGCCCTTCTCGCGTTCGCCATCGAGACGCGTGCCACACAGCACTGCGAGGCAAGATCCGACGACAGCATCGCGGTTACAAGGAGACAAACACAGACACGTGCGTGGCGCCACGCGAAGTGCGACGAGGTGGATGAGAGGGGAGGGTGGCGTCCCCAACCACCCCCCTGCCCCCGTGAGGTCGACGGGGTGGATGTCAAAGCCACGCACGCATGTGCCGAGTTGATAGCCAACCGGTGTGTTTTTTTTGGGGGGATTCTGTATCACATTGTGTTCGGTTGTGCGATGTACGACTTTTCGCTGCACCCGTTCTGGGAGCTTCTCATCGACTGAAACCAGATGTTCAGCCACCGGAAGATGCTCCCCCCCCAGCAACGTGGGGGGGGGGGGGGCGAAACGTCGGGACATTATGCCGAACGACACGCGGTACGGCCCCAAATCACAGCGGAGAGCCATGCACGTGTTGAATTCACACTCGGAATCTTTATTCGAGTGGAGGAATCCGATGAGCTATGAAGTTCTTTTCCACACACGATCTCACAGAATGTTTCCTGCGTAGGCTGAAGTAGGTTGTAACGTGACCGGTTACCACAGCCACGGCGACAAGGGTTAGTATACTGGATGTGGTGTTCCGGATTCGTAATTCGTTTCTCAGTCACGGATCCGAAGAGACCCGGCTGGAATTTAAGACCCGAAGTGCCACAAAATTTAAGTTGCCCATAAATTATTTTGTTTTCATTCACGTGCAGCGAATTCGCATTTAAAAGCAACAAAATGCATTTTTGGATGTGAACACTCATTTCAAAAGTTTGTGGAAAACATACTCGTTGGTTCTTTCGGTAAAGTCACGTAGGTAGAAAAAATCATAGATCACAACGTTTCGATCGCAATAACAAGCGACCGTCTTCAGGTTTGACTTTACGGAAAGAACCCAAGAGTATGGATTCCTGCAGTCACGAAAGCTTCAAATCAAGATTTGTGGAAAACATTTTCAGAACAACACGTATAGCATAGTGTATAGTTACATCATGTCGTCTAGCGATTCCGTTTGCCCGAAGTCTGATTAGACATTGTATTCTCAATTCGAGATAATGACTTTAAACCCCCCGCCAAACCTCCTACGCATTTCACAAGTAGTACTAATCGCATATCTGCATTTCCCATAAATATGCTAAATTCCTATTGATATGCACATTTTTTTGTCAAGGCGCCCTTCCCCCCTCCATCCCAACTTAAATAGTCGCTCCAGGCCTGGAGTGTGTCATTCAGACTCTGTCTACTCGACAGACCTGCTCTCCACCTGAGGACGGCTGCTTGCGTTGTGGCCGAAACGTCGTGAGAATTATTTTATTATGTTTTATTTTTATTTTATTATTTCCATTCTACGTGACTTTACCGAAAGAACCAAGAAGATCGAGATAAAATGATCGTGCACTTGGGATCACTCCGCACGGCACGTGGTCACCCTGTGACCAAGCGAGACGCGTGGAATGTGCCCAATCTCGCTAACACATCGGGAGCAAGCTCAGCAGGCGTTGAGCCTGGACAATGGCTTTGGGTGGGTGGCCACCGTTTGCAATCAGGTTGTCAAGAGAGGCTGCGTGGTGAGCAGTAGGGAGCAGTCCAGCAACGTCAATTGTTGTACAGTATCGATTTAAAGCTTTCGTGACTACAGGGATTCATCTTCTTGGTTCTTTCGGTAAAGTCACGTAGAATGTAAATAATAAAATAATTCTCACGACGTTTCGGCCCCAACGCAAGCAGCCGTCCTCAGGTGGAGAACAGGTCTGTTCTCTGTCTTCTCGACAGACCTGTCTGTCTTCTCGACAGACCTGTTCTCCACCTGAGGACGGCTGCTTGCGTTGTGGCCGAAACGTCGTGAGAATTATTTAATTATGTTTTTATTTATTTTATTATTTACATTCTACGTGACTTTACCGAAAGAACCAAGAAGATGTTGTACAGTACTTCTGTGTGTCCCGGGTCTACGCTTCCCGCTTTCACCACCCCGCACTGACCAGCGTGGTGGAGTATTGTCCAATAACCCTCCTCTCCCCCCAATATGAAGCGCACAGCGTGGGGCGGCCTTCATCCAGCTGTTGATCGATTCAAAGCGCTGCACGTGCAGACTTGGCTGGCTTTATATCCTTTCGAGCCCAGTACAAAACGTGCCGCCCCCTTCCCTGTGCCGACGCGATGTCACTTGCAGGGTTCTCCGAGCTGGCTCCGCGACATCCGCTTACGCGGGCCGCTCTCTGCCCTTTGAGAGTTCCAAATTCAATTCGTTCATTCTTCGTCTCTGAAACGATGCCAATAGCTCAATCGGGGGAATTTTTTTTGCGTGGAGAAAACGATTTAAAAAAAGGGAAATTAACACACGTATCTAACCCCCCACCCCACCCCCCGTACAATATTTACGCACCTGAGCGTCGCGACGTGTGCCGTGATGACGGCGGTGGTTGTTCTTGTTGTTGAAGAGGTGACGAGCTCTCTTGCCACTCTCTCGTCTTGTTCGCCCTCTCCTCTCGCCCTTCCCTCCTCTCGCTCGCCGCGTCTTCCTCGCCCGCATCTCCGCCTCCTCCTCCTCCCTCCCTGCCGCGAGATGCCGCGGACCGCGCGCCCAAGCCCCGCGCCTCCTGCACGTGGGCGCACCTCGGCGACCCGACCCCAAAGGGCAGAGCCAGACTCTGGTACGACCTGGTCACGCAGGTCACGGACAGGCAGCAGTGCGGTGCGGGCTGACCCAGCGGCAGCTTCAGGGGCATGGTGGGCAGCGGGAAGGGCAGCGGGCACAGGGCTGGATGCAGCGCGCTGCCCGGGTACGGTTCGGGGACTCCCGAAATAGGAGGGCACGAAGCCAGGGAAGACGATTCGGCCAAAAGGTGACAGCGGCGATGATGATGGTGATGACTGGCGACGACGGTATTCGTACGCACGTGGACGCCAACAGAGACTCGATGCTGAACCTCGCAGTTGCAGTTGCGCGCCCTTGAGCCATCACGTCTTACCCCCCCCACCCACACACACACAGCCGGCGGATTCCTCGAAGTATTGGTCGGCTGTCACAGCACCAACTCGTGGAGCGAAGAACTCGCCGCGTGGACCGTCCCCCGTCCGTACGGCTGCGCGCCCCCCCCCCCCCCCCGATGTTAATGAACACGCAGCAAGCGAGAGAATTGAAATGCAGCGACGTGGTCCGAGGACTACTCCAAAGTGGCGTGAGATTGCAAGACGCGCACCGTTTGTGCTTCGCTGCCTCAGACTCCTCCTTCTCCCCCCCCCTCCTCCCACAACCCCCCAGTACCATCAGCACCCCCCCCCCCCCCAAGCTTTGCTCATCGAAATGATCATCATCATCATAATGCAGATACCGCGTGGGGATGGATGCACACACGAGCACACACGCGGGGGGGGGAGGTTCATATCGCCCTCTTCCCCGGCTCTGGTTTTGGTTGGCGACCCAGGCGATTTTGTTGTTGTTTTATTTTTGAATCCGCAACCGGCACACCACGTCCAGTATACTACACCTCGCCTCATATTCTCGGGTCTTCCGGTAAAGTCACGTCGCAAATAACACGCAAATATTATGTACGCGACTTTACCGAAAGACCCCAAAGAATATGAATTCCTGCAAGACGGCTGCTTGCGTTGTAGCCGAAACGTCGTGAGAATTATTTTATTTTTATTATGTTTTATTTTTATTATTGTATTACTTCCCTTCTACGTGACTTTACCGAAAGAACCAAGAAGATGAATCCCTGTAGTCACGAAAGCTTTAAATCGAAAAGTCACGAAAGCTTCAAGTCAAGATTGACACCTCGCCTCCATCGCCCTCGACTAACTACCCGAGACGAAATATTCCAGCGACAGCTTTTAAGCCTTTGCCCACACGCGCACATTGTCTACGCACAACATCGTGACATGTTGTCGTAGCGTACACGATTCCTCGTGGAGGTCACGCGCAGCCAGCACCACGGAAAGCACGACCGTCGCCCTGCACTGCGGCAGCTTTTGCGGCAGCAGTTCGCACTCTGTGACATCCGTGGCACATCAGCGCGAAACGGGGTCAGCGGCGTGAAAAAGGGGGGCAAAGACGGGGCGAGGTGAGCGGCGAAGGGAGATGCCGGGACGGAAGGCTCCCAAGGAAGGCAGACGATGACGGGGCACACGGCTCAGGATGAGCAGCAGCAGCAGCAGGGAGGACTGACGGAGCGACGGGGCAGGAGGGAGGGAGGGGAGGGAGAGAAAAGACCGAGCCGAGATGGGGGTGATGAAGACGATGATGAGAAAGGGAGGGGAGAGAGAGAGGAAGGAGCAACCAGAAGTGATGTGCACGGAGCGGAGTGTGTTTTCACAGGGGGTGGGGTTCAGACAACAAAGATCCCCCGTATAGCCTGAACAGACTGTTGGGGAAAGTGCTGTTAGCGAGCACCTGTGAAGGCCGGAACGGCACACGAGGGGGTGGGTGGCCAGCACCACGCCCGACCGCTTTTGTCTCCCCAGTGGCTATGTTTACACACCGCACCAGGTACTGATTTGAGGCTGAGTCGACCTTAAACGAGGCCCAGAACCGGTTCAGATAATCGTCACCGTTGTTGGCCGTGCAACGGGAATCGAACACGGGTCGCCGGGTTCGGAGCGCAGCGTAGCGCTAACTGCTGCGCCACCGCTCAGAGTGGGGGGTGGCCACACACATCAGGAGGCCTGGAGGTGATTCAGAGGGATGGGAACGCGTCCACAGGAGTTTGAGGAAGTCGCGAGCTTAAGGAGTCTTTTTGAAATACAGGGTGCTTCAAAAAAATGTTAACACGTATATGGTACTATCGTTTTTAATGGGAAAAGAACGGATAATACACTCTAACATGATAACAGGTATATGTTAATAGCTTCAAAAAGTCAAAGTCTCCACTCGTTCGCAATTAGTCAACACGTGCCTGGAATCTTGTCCAGGTGGTCTCCAGAGCCCGGAAGCAGCACATGTATTGTGGTTTTGTTGCAAATTCTCAGAAGTGTTAACATTGTTTTGAAGCACCCTGCACTGACGCGCGTCACCATGATATGTCTGTGGACCACGAGCTCGCTCCGGTTGCACTCGAGAGGGAAACTCAACACGATGCAGGCTCCGCGTGCAGAGCCTTGGCTAATCCACTGCTGGATGAGGGCCTGCCCACTCCATTGCGGGGGCATTTAAACCACAGGCTGGGTCAGTTCAGGGGAAGGCAGGGAGCATCAAAGTAGAGCAACAACAGATGAGTTTGCCGTGCCGACTTCTCTCGTTCACCACGTGGCAGCAGGCTGCGTGACTCCCTGTTTGTGTCTGGCGGTCACAACATTCACGCACTATCCTGCCTCGATCCTGCTCAGCTGCCCAGGTTTCATGAGATCGGTTGCAATTTTACCAATTTCACTAGCTGGCCCAAACAAAATGCGAGTTCATGTGTCGATCATTATAGCTTACCGTTCAAATGAGTAGTTGTACACGTGCCGTAATGTATCATTGCCAATGTGATATTTTGGTAAAGCCCCTATGATGATGCTGTACCACAACGTGGCAACGTCGCTCCCCCCTCCCGCACTCAACACCGCACCTCCGATTGGCACGGTTGGCTACGTACGGTGCGCATGAAGTTCAACACTCATACACTCACCCACTCACTCACCCACCCAATCACCCACTCATTCACCCACCCACTCACCCACTAATTCAGCCACTCACTCAGCCACTCACCGTTAGCTACGTACGGTGCGAAGTTTAACATCCATATACTCGCACACTCACTCAGCCACTCACTCACTCAGCCACTCACTCACCCACTCACCCACTCACTCAGCCACTCAGCCACTCACCGTTAGCTACGTACGGTGCGAACGAAGTTCAACATCCATACACTCACCCACTCACTCAACCACTCACTCAGCCACTCACCCACCCACTCACGGTTGACTACGTACGGTGCGAACGAAGTTCGACATACAAACAATGGACGAGTGGAATACCTGGTCTCTGGGCCCGCGGATCATAAGGGACACGGTTCAGCGGCATGAAACAATTCCCCCTTCGATTTAAAGCTTTCGTGACTGCAGGGATTCATCTTCTTGGTTCTTTCGGTAAAGTCACGTAGAATGGAAAGAATAAAATAATAAAAAGTAAAACATTATAAAATTATTCTCACGACGTTTCGGCCACAACGCAAGCAGCCGTCCTCAGGTGAAGACCAGGTCTGTCGAGGCGACAGCGTCCGAGGACGGCTGCTTGCGCGTTGTGGCCGAAACGTCGTGAGAATTATTTAATTATGTTTATTATTATTATTTTATTACTTCCCTTCCACGTGACTTTACCGAAAGAACCAAGAAGATGAATTCCCCCTTCGTTTCATCTCTAAATCCAGGTAAAACGGAGACCGATTTTTCAACTCGAAGATGTTTTTTCGTTTCGCGACGGGCCATCGTGTACGCGACGGGCTGATTGCTGCATCATTCTTAGCGCGTTTGCGCCGCGCAGTGGACTGTCAAGGGAATGCACATGCTCGTAAAACAATGACACCGTGCCTCATCCGAGGTCCATTGCCCCAAAAAACGTCGCCTCGTGGTTTCTTTTACTTGAGTTTGTGCCTACGTCTTCTTGGTTCTTTCGGTAAAGTCACGTAGAAGGGAAATAATATAATCATAAAAATTTAACATAATAAAATAATTCTCACGACGTTTCGGCCACAACGCAAGCAGCCGTCCTCAGGTGAAGAACAGGTCTGTCGGAAAGGCAGCGTCTGAATGACGTCTGAATGACGCTGTCTTTCCGACAGACCTGTTCTTCACCTGAGGACGGCTGCTTGCGTTGTGGCCGAAACGTGAGAATTATTTCATTAAGTTGTATTTTTATTATTTTATTATTTCCCTTCTACGTGACTTTACCGAAAGAACCAAGAAGATGAATCCCTGCAGTCACGAAAGCTTTAAATCGAAATTTGTGCCTACGCACTCATTGCCAAACGCGGTCTCACTAAATAATGAGCTTAATCATTTAAGCACCTTGCAGCAACCCTACCGCTGGATGAATGCCCCCCCCCCCCCATGCCGCGTTTGGCCACGAGGTTGTTTGACCATACTTCACCATGCTCGTCGGTACGGGATGGCAGGACCCCCCCACCCCGAAATAAAGTTATGAGACTCGGCGAAGCTTTCCTGGATAAGGCTATCGTAATTATCAGCAAATTAAATTCTGCCACGTATCAGGGTTCATCCTAGGCGTGTAAAAGTTTGACTGTAAGAGTAGGAATTGTATGTACTATATGTTGAACTTCTTTCGCACCGTACGTAACCAACTCTGCTAATCGGAGGTGCAGTGTTGAGTCTATGGGCAGTGTTGAGTCTATGGGTAGTGTTAGTCTACGAGTAATTGTTAGTCTATGGGTAGTTAGTCTATGGGTAGTTGTTATTCTATGGGCAGTGTTGAGTCCATGGGTAGTTGTTAGTCTATGGGTAGTGTTGAGTATATGGGCAGTGTTGAGTCTATGGGCAGTGTTGAGTCCATGGGTAGTTGTTAGTATATAGGCAGTGTTGAGTCTATGGGTAGTGTTGAGTCTATGGGCAGTGTTGAGTTCATGGGTAGTTGTTAGTCTATGGGCAGTGTTGAGTATATGGGCAGTTGTTAGTCTATGGGTAGTTGTTAGTCTATGGGTAGTTGTTAGTCTATGGGCAGTGTTGAGTCCATGGGTAGTTGTTAGTCTATGGGTAGTGTTGAGTCTATGGGCAGTGTTGAGTCCATGGGTAGTTGTTAGTCTATGGGCAGTGTTGAGTATATGGGCAGTGTTGAGTCTATGGGCAGTGTTGAGTCCATGGGTAGTTGTTAGTATATGGGCAGTGTTGAGTCTATGGGTAGTGTTGAGTCTATGGGCAGTGTTGAGTCCATGGGTAGTTGTTAGTCTATGGGCAGTGTTGAGTATATGGGCAGTTGTTAGTCTATGGGTAGTTGTTAGTCTATGGGTAGTTGTTAGTCTATGGGCAGTGTTGAGTCTATGGGTAGTTGTTAGTCTATGGGCAGTGTTGAGTATATGGGTAGTTGTTAGTCTATGGGCAGTGTTGAGTCTATGGGCAGTGTTGAGTCTATGGGTAGTTGTTAGTCTATGGGTAGTGTTGAGTCTATGTGCAGTGTTGAGTCTATGGGCAGTGTTGAGTCTATGGGCAGTGTTGAGTCTATGGGCAGTGTTGAGTCTATGGGCAGTGTTGAGTCTATGGGTAGTTGTTAGTCTATGGGCAGTGTTGAGTCCATGGGTAGTTGTTAGTCTATGGGCAGTGTTGAGTCCATGGGTAGTTGTTAGTCTATGGGCAGTGTTGAGTCCATGGGTAGTTGTTAGTCTATGGGCAGTGTTGAGTCCATGGGTAGTTGTTAGTCTATGGGCAGTGTTGAGTCCATGGGTAGTTGTTAGTCTATGGGCAGTGTTGAGTCCATGGGTAGTTGTTAGTCTATGGGCAGTGTTGAGTCCATGGGTAGTTGTTAGTCTATGGGCAGTGTTGAGTCCATGGGTAGTTGTTAGTCTATGGGCAGTGTTGAGTCCATGGGTAGTTGTTAGTCTATGGGCAGTGTTGAGTCCATGGGTAGTTGTTAGTCTATGGGCAGTGTTGAGTCCATGGGTAGTTGTTAGTCTATGGGCAGTGTTGAGTCCATGGGTAGTTGTTAGTCTATGGGCAGTGTTGAGTCCATGGGTAGTTGTTAGTCTATGGGCAGTGTTGAGTCCATGGGTAGTTGTTAGTCTATGGGCAGTGTTGAGTCCATGGGTAGTTGTTAGTCTATGGGCAGTGTTGAGTCCATGGGTAGTTGTTAGTCTATGGGCAGTGTTGAGTCCATGGGTAGTTGTTAGTCTATGGGCAGTGTTGAGTCTATGGGTAGTTGTTAGTCTATGGTCAGTGTTGAGTCCATGGGTAGTTGTTGGTCTATGGGCAATATGTGTGTTGAATTTCTTTTGCACCACCGTACCGAGCCAACAAAAAGCAGTTATAAAGAAATGAGTTTTCAATCTGGATGATTTAAAAGTGCCATTGGCTTTCTAATATCGGGAGGAAGAGCGTTCCAGATGGCCGCAGAAGCGCATCCTTGCTCGATGGCTAGCCTAAAGCCGCTGCTGCGAGGATGCCCGGAGTTCGCGTGATGCTTCTTGACGAGATGAGCATGGCAGTGGTTCATCTGTGGCAAGCTCTGTGCGTGTGGCGAGTGCGACCATGAGCCCTGTAAACTTATAAGAACATATGGGGTCAAACATTCAAGTCTAAGAATGAACAATTTAAACAAAATTGGAACTTCCACGTTCTTCCACACCCATCCATGGACAAGGACGGCAAAATAAAGACCTTAAAACAAAGCTGAGCACCACAGCAATTTTCTCTTAAATAATATATTCTTTTAAATATTTTTATTCAAGTTTTCATGAGCGTGAGAATGCAACTCCCGACGCCTCGGCAGGGAGGAGTGGCTGAAGGAAGAGAGGCATTATTGCTGCGGCATTACATAAACCCGCTTAAACCCAAATAATAACAGCCACTTGCGATTGGCCAGCGCGCGCACACGCACACACACACAGGCGCATATTTGCATGCAAGCAAATCAGGCCCCAGAAATGTGTTGTTCCTGCGCGTGCTCGCGCGTACGTGCGTGTTTAAGCCTCTAAATCTGAACTGGGGGAACCCTAATGATCTTCATTTCACGAGATCCACGACACTTTCGAAACGGCCTGCAAATGACATTCACCTGTCACCGCGGGCGTTATTAGCCGCACTAATCGGGTCCTGGAGGGGCTAGGATAGGATACTTTCAAGAAGGCAATGCAGTTCATAATTTTAGCGCGCTCGGTCCAATTCTCCCACCGCAATGGGCTTCTCTTTATCTTTGGTCGACACTTTTTTTTTTTGCCCAATCAGATTGCTTCTATTGGTTGGTTGTGTCAACGTATCGAACCACCAAAGGTAATTAGAAAGTCCTATCCAGGCGCTCGGTAAGGGAAAAACCTTCCCCACACCCTGCTTTAAATAAAAAAAACAACAAAGGAACTAAACGCACGTTACAGCAGTTCGATTTTTGGCATTTTGGCAACTTTTGGCAAATGTCACTTTCAATGCGGTGGGCGGTGGTGGGGTGGGATTTGTGAGGGGGCAAAGACATCCCTGGGTGATGCACAGAGGTTTTATTCAAGGCACGACTTCTATTGCACGGAATGTCTCGGTGCGGACGCCGCTCCGTCTCCAGCCGAGCCACCCTTCTCGTCGGGATCGACCCACTCTTCCACGTCGGCACCGCCTGGCCGCGCGTCGCGAAGCAGAACTGGCTCGCTCGATCCCGAGCCCGCGGCGTCGTTGTCATCCCTGGACGGGCCGTCGTGCGAGAGGCCCCCGGCTCGGACGTCGGGAGGCGGCTTCAATCGCGGGACAGGTTCCGACGACGCCGGGATCCTCTTGGAGGACTCCACTTCCGGTTCCGCGAGAGCACCGCGGCCGTTGCTCTCCTGCGTGGCGCACCAAGTCAACTTTCTCTTCGGTGCCTTCTTTTTGTTGGCAGATGACGCGGTGCCGCCAACTTCAGCTGGGTGGACTTCCGATCCCATGCCTGGCCTCGCCGAAAGCGAGTGGTGCTGCTGAAGAGCATTGTAAGGTCCGCCATCGGCCGCCGCTTGAACCCCACGGATGTTTTGGATCTTTGTGACCTGCGTCTTTGGGTCTCGGTGAAGACGATACTGCGGTGGGCACTGCTGATGCATCTGGTCACTTGCCACGTATGGTGCGGGCAGCATCTGTAGGCAACTAAAGGAAGCCTGGCTATTATTTGACGCTTCCGTGGCCCAACTAATGACTTCGTTTTTACCACCACCATCGCCGGCGTCACTCCTGGCGAGGTGACAGCGTTGCATTTCATCGCCTCTCTCCGATCGCGTCTCGTTTCGAACTTCCCTCACTTCTCCGTTTCTTCTGCTCTTGTCCGAGCGCGTCGTGACGTCCGCCGCGTCGGCCACGCCGCTCTGTGCTCCGCGGCCGCCCTGCCGTTCGTCGTGAATCATCGGAGGCGCCGTGCGGTAGCTGGGAGCCGTCGTGTCGCTCGTCGCATTTGGCAGCGAGCGCGACTGATCACGGGACGGCCCACACCGCAGCGCGTTGTGCATCATCGACTGGACCGTGCGATACGGTTTCAGGGCTCCGAAGGAACACGGACGCAAGTCGGGGGCCGGCAGAGAGGACGCGTCGGCAAAATCGCGGGAGCCCGTCGCAGCGAGAAACAAAGGACCCGCGCTGGCATCAGCCACGTATTGAGTCGACACGGGTCCGCCGAGGTCGCACGCCGGCACAATGCTGGTGCGACGGGCAAAGTTGGGGTTGGCGTCTCGCGCGTGCGCAGAGGCGGAGACGAAGGAAGGCGCGAGCGCGCCGGGGTGAAGTTTGACGTCGGGGTTCGGCACGTTGTGAACAAAGGCCCGATTCGGCTCGGGGTGGGATCCGCGGAACGACACCGGATAATTGTCGGTGGGGGCGGTCGGAGTGGGCGGGTGGAGGGCGAGGGTGCAGGGCAACGGTTGCTGACCGAGGGTCACGTTCGGCGCGACGCCCAGCCGCGGCGCCACGTAACGGGCGAGCGCGAACGGCGGCGGTACCCCGGGCCCGCTTACACCAACGAGATTCACGAGACCCCCGCCGCTCATGAAAAAGCTCACACCGCCCTGACCGCCGGCCGTCGGGAAGTATGGCGCCGGTTGCGTCAACAGCGGCGTCGCGCGGCAAGCGGCGGCGGCAGCGGCGTCGTCGATGACGAAGATGTCGTGGGTCGTCGAGTCCTGGCCCCCGCGGACGCAAAGCGGCGCGCGCTGGGTCTGATGGCAGCCTCCGGCGGTCGTACCGATCGCCGAAGAGGCCGCGGCGCCGGCGGCGCCGGCGGTGCAGGGCTGCTGCTTCGAGCACGAAGCGGCGGGGTGGTTGTCGCAGCCCGCGGGAGAATTGCTCGGCGCGTCGCCGCACTTCTTGACTTGATTCTGAGGGATCTGCGAGAAGGTCGTCAGCCCGGCGTAAGTAACGCGACGTTGTTGGGGAGATAGCGAAGCTTAATTGTCGCCGACGCACAGCAGCAAACCAACACGTCGAAGCTACGCCGTCACATTCCTTGCTGTTGCTTACGTTTACGAGTACGTACGGGGAGCGGGAGCGCAGTGGTTGGCACGCTGCGCCATGAACCCGGCGACCCGTGTTCGATTCCCGCTCGCAATTCATAACACCACCAGTGACGATTATCTGAACCGGTCGACTCAGCCTCAAATAAATACCTGATGCAGTGTGTAAAACATCGGCACGAGAGAAGACAAAGGTGGCTGTGCGTGGTACTGGCCACCCACCCCCACACGCGCTGTACCGGCCTTCATAGGTGATCTTTTACAGCACTTGCCCCAAAAGTTTATTGAGGCTATACGGTGGATGTTTAGTCCTTTTTGCTCTGTATGTATATTTAGCCAGTGGTCAAAATGTAAATGTAGCGTTAGCGGCAATAAAACCCTGCAATAGCCTATGCTCATGGACGTTGCCCCTCCATGGAACACCGCGGAATAAGAATTGGAATCATTGTGGAATGTGCCGGACAGGACGAGTTTGGTGCTATGAGAATAATTTTTACCGGCACATACCAGCACACGCATTTAGCACCGTACGTAGGCAATCATGCTAATCGGCGGTGCGGGCGGAAGGACAACAAACTAAACACAAAAAGCAGTTCTGAAGAAATGGAGTTTTCAATCTAGATTTAAAAGTGCATAGCTCCATTGGCTTTGTTAAGATCGGAAGGAAGAGCGTTCCAGACGGTGCGAGGCACGCGATGAAAGGAATAAAAAAAGGGTCGTATTGTCGGCTTACCTTCCAGTTGCGAATACGCTTCATCCTGTTTGGCGATTTCTCCATGATGTCTAGGAATTGTTGAGTAAGCTCTGTAGGCGGGAGACACAACTCCACTTGTGACATAGAATTGTTCCCTGAAAAAAAAAGCCTACAAAGATTTTTTTGGGCTTAAATCTAGAAGTTCTAAGCATCTAATAATGATAATAATCGACCGTGGGTAGTCTGTCATCCGGCAGTGAATTGATAAGCGCTGCAAACAACTATTATTAATACTTTTTTGCGGTGCGTACAGCGGTGGTGTGGTGGGTTGATGCCACCGCGCTATGAAACTAGCCACCCGAGTTCGATTCCCAGCCACGGCCAACACCAGCGGGGGGAGAAGGGAGGGGGGCATTCCACATGAATCGACAGTCTAGATTTTATTTTGACTGCTTGTGTTGTGGTTATTGCAAACATGATGCCTTGTATAAAGGTGTCAGTTTTGTACCAGTTTAAAGGGTAAAAACCTACTACTATATTTTGCCACTGGTAAAGGAGGTCTCAGTGTAAATGCTTACCCCGAGCTCTCAATACTCTGATATTGCGCTGTCTTTGAGTTGTACGCCTTTTGGCGTCATCTGGTCCAACACCAATGGAGACTAGGCTCTAAGGAAAGCTGTCTCGGGTGTGGACCAATCAACTTCAAGGACAGTGCATATCATTACCATTATCAGAGTTGTTTCTTTTTGTTTGCATTTTGACTGCTTGTGTTGTGGTTATTGCAAACATGCTGCCTTGTATAAAGGTGTCAGTTTTGTAACCAGTTTAAAGGGTAAAAACCTACTACTAGTCTAGATTTTCTTGAACAAAAATAACCCGTGAGCGCTATCCACATGCAGGCCTCAGTGCTACGCACACCTTGCCCCCACCACGTAAGGGGGGGGGGGTGTGGCAGCTGTCAATTGGCTACACCGCAAGCCAGAGGTCGCAAACGGGTTTTGATTCCTTACCCGTACCCGGCCGCACCAGGGTCGCAAACGGCTACCCGTACCCGTACCCGGTTGGGTACGGGTAGCCGGGTATCGGGTAGGTTACGGGTATCGGGTACCCAGTTGCGACCTCTGCCGCAAGCAGGGCACCGAAACGGGTGAGACAAGACGCCACGCTTCGGATTTGGAGAGGCGTTCAAATGATTAAAACCCCTTGGGCGGGATTTTTACCAACGACTCATCGGCGCTCACCGTCCAGCAGCTGCAGCGTGACGGAGGTGTCCACGTAGGCCCACCAGGGCTGCCCGTCGCTCGACATGGGGATCTCCCAGCTGGACCACTTGCAGGCCAGGTGGATGCAGACGCACGCCACCACCGACGGGGCGTACCGCAGGCACAGCGTCGTCAGGTGCAGGCTTTCGTTTCCCGCCGCCCCCAGTTTGCGCGCGGATTCAGAGCGGCGGGAAGAGAACGGGGGAAAAGTGGAAACGTTATGAGATTTCAAAATGTAACCCCACCGCCAACCCCCCCCCCCCCTTCTTCACTTTTATCCTGCAAATATTCTGCCGCTGAAAATTACCCCGACGGTGGTAGGACAGTGAGCCCAAGTGCTTCAAGTCGAATTTTTTCGATTTAAAGCTTTCGTGACTGCAGGGATTCATCTTATTGGTTTTTTCGGTAAAGTCACGTGACTTTACCGAAAGAACCAAGAAGACGCTTCAAGTCGGTCCGCTATTCGAGGGCGCGTCCTGGCTCCAGACTGTGACACGATCGTGACCCCCATTTCCCCCTCTCGGATGTCTGCGTTGTGTTGCTTGTGCGTACGTGTCAACACGTGACGTGCTGCCCGCGTCAATCGACCAATCCCTGGACACCCTCGAGTCTCACGTGAACTATAGATACACGTTCATATTTTACAAAACAAACCAGAAGCATAAACAATATATTTCCACGTGCATATATACATGGACACAGAGGTGCACCCTGGGTGGAAAGAGGGGGAGGAGGAGGGCGGGTAAATGGAGCACTCCTTTCCCGCCTCTCGCGAAAAAAATGTCATTGTAATATTTCACATACCATTTTTGAGATTTTTTTTTTTCCTCGTCAACAACGAAATAGGTTCCGTCCTTCGTCTAAGCCACAAGTCGAATTGTTGCGTTGTGTCAGCCGCTTTAAACAACTTACCCCTCCTCCAAAATGTCACGTTGCGAAATGAACAACGCAGAGTTTTTAAGTCGTAACGCGGCGTTGCCACCACCACCACCACCACCGGCGCACAGCAGTCGCTCCTCACTCTCGAGGGAGGGGAGGACGACTCAAGAGGCGCGGGGAGGAACCACAGATGGGCGGGAGAGGCAGCAGCCACACGGTGAACCAGCACCAACAATTGCCAGAGTTCTGCAGTCCTCTATATGTGGACATCTGCGAAAAAGAGCTTTGAAGCTTATGCGATTCCTCCGGTATAAATAAATATTCTCATTCCGATATGGAGGTAATATCGGTTAATTCGTGAGTATTTACACGTGGGAGGAAGCCGGGGCACCCGGAGAAAAACCCATGCGTGCGAGGGGGCAACGCTCTATCCCGCACAAAATGGAACCAACGGGAGTCCACATTTGCCGTATCGTCATCTCCTGGTGAGCCAGAGTATGACACCTCGCCGCCCACGCCAAGGGGGTTTTTCACAGTATCTGTGTCCAATCCACCAACCCTTGTCTCCACAGAGCTGGATTACAGGCCGTGCAAAGTCAACACCGCCTGGTGATAATTTAACGGGAGGAAAACAATATTTGCCGCCTCCACATTTTTTTTATTGCATGCACAGCCCTTTTATTCAAGGCCTCATCTCCAATTCTCATCATCTGGACCCTTTCTCCCTGCCCCCCCCCCCCCCCCCCATTAAATTTGTGGAAAATCCTATTATCCGCAGGTCACCCTCGCATTAAAGGACCATGTATGTGCGTTCATCTAAACGAGTTGTTTCCATCTCCTGGTGAAAATATGCTTGGATTGGATTCTAACTAGCATCTCTATTTTTCCACGAATAAGTCATCCCAGATGTGGAGGCAAATTCAACCAACTGCCCATACCGATGCGTGGAGTCGCCCAAAAGTCACCATTCACTGGCAGTGGCCAATCCACTGCTAGATGAAGGCCTCTCCATAGCCGCCACCATTTCCTGCAACCCTGCGATGAAGTATTCCACCACCCGGCAACCCGCGCGCGAGTCGATTTCATCGTTCCGTCTTCTCGGACGCTGCGTTCCACTCCTAGGTTGCCACTGCCTTCATTATTATTTAGTTTCTCCCCGAAGTGGCCTGCAGGAGGAATGCATGCACTCCTAATATTATCTGATCCCCCTGCTCGTCGAAGAGGAATTACCCAGAAGTGTCACAAAATGCAGACCTATTATCCGTCAATAAATGCGTCGACATTGACATTGTGGATATACAGCGCACCGTGGAGGAGAGCAGGTTCACACACCGTTACATTGACCACAATGGGCCCCACAGATAATTAGTGCGTGTGCCTTCCCCGCACAACTCCCCGGTGTTCATTACAATCACGAGTAGCAAAAGTGTGCATTTGTTCCACGACAAAATGCTTCATCGTTTACCCCTTTTCCACCGGCACATCCCAGCTGCTTAACAAACCGATGAGACGCCGTGACCTCGCGCGAAATGTGAATCTGGCTCGGGGGGTGGCCAAGCAGGTGCCAGGGGCGGGGGGATAATGAAGCCTTCGCTACGCGCGACGTCAAGTCGGCGCGCTGTGAGGACGCTGCGAGGGAGCTGCGAATACGCCGCGTCACAGCGGCGGCACAGCGGCGTCACCGTCTACACACGATTTGTGCGTGATGTCAGCGGAACGGCTCGGCTTCTGCAGTGGAAAAGAGGCATCGGACACAAAGAGCCCAAGCCCGCAGTGGAGCAACGTGCAGAGTAAAAAAATATATAATTTACCAGGTAAGGCCCAGTGAGCTATACAACTATTTTTACAGAAGCGACCTGGCCACAAATGACAGCTCAATGAAGTGGCCAATCGTGTGGAAATGTATCGCAGCCAAATACTCTCAACGCGTGATGCTGATGATAAATGCGGAGGGTACAACCGGAGGACCCGGAGAAAAATCCACGCGACCACTGAGAGAACATTCAAACTCCAAATATACAGGCGGTAGGATCAGGATCGAGTCCACGATCTCCCGTATACCAGGGGAGGTAGTTAACATCTCGCCACCATGGCACCCCGTTGAGAAACGCCTCAAAGGGGGACGAAAAAAATGATTTAAAGAGTTTCTTTACGTTGATCTGAATGAATATTAGATTGCAACACTGTTTCTACTGCAGACGCTTTGCACAGATTGCCGAACAAATATCTCGTGAGCTCAGAGGCAAGCGGCAGTGATGTCAGCGAAAGTTCACAGATTTCAGACGGAACCCGGCCAGCCAGAGGTAGAGCCGAAACTCAGCGTGCCAACACGGAAGGGTTGCCGCGATGTTTGCCGACACTCCCGATGTATTGTACCATGTGTGCGAGATCCACCCCGCAATCCGTATCATCAATTTAGTCAAATATCGTCGTTACGTGATTACTGTTTCGATTTAAAGCTTTCGTGACTGCAGGGATTCATCTTTTTGGTTCTTTCGGTAAAGTCACGTAGAAGGGAAATAATAAAATAATAAAAATACAACATTATAAAATAAAATAATAAAATATTTTATTGTTTTATTTTTATTACTTTATTATTTCCCTTCTACGTGACTTAATAAATAATAAAATAAAAATTATTTTATTATGTTTAATTTTTTAAAATTTTTATTTTCCCTTCTACGTGACTTTACCGAAAGAACCAAGAAGATGAAGGTCATTACTGTTGGTCATTTAAGTTTCCAAAATTTTTTTATTTCCTGACAAAATATATATTCTTGGGTCTTTCGGTATAACGCAACAATTAACGTGGGTTTAAATAAATACTGCAGCTATTACCAATTAAATGCTTTGCATTTTTTTTTTGTAACTGACAGCGTCGTGGTTATATGACAACGTAAGTCTTGTAGGCGGTGTAGCGGACAGCATGCCTTCGCAGCATTACAGTGTATAAAAGTTGGAATGATTGGAAGGTTTATGATGGATTTATGCTGCATGAACTGCAGTTAAAGAGGTTATAAATCACCTTTGCTTGTACCCAGAAGTACAGAAAAAGACAAAAAACGCATTCGGGTAGAACTGGGAAACGCAATTTTACAAAGCTATGAGAGTGCCGTCACGACCTTCGTCACACATCGTGAATAATTTAAAATTGCGTCGTTTCGTGCACAGTTACATCGCGGGAACCCTGCAACCTGCAGAGACTGTCGCTGGTTTTTTAACCACCTGTTGGTAGCCATGAAATAGGAAGTGTGCGCCAAATCCTTGCTGGCTGCAAGGCAAGAAAGTCAAACAAAACAGGAATGAAGTATTCGCGAGCTCGAAACAGTGGGACGTACACGAGGAGACGCAAGTACGGGACTTGTGCCCTCGCAAAAGGAACCAAAAGATTTCTGCGCTCTTTCAGCCAAAAACGCAGCAGCAGCAGCCTTCATCTGTAAACCATACGCCTACGTTTCTTCTCGTTCTTGCCAACAGGCTTTCTGCTCGGCATGTAATGGATTCACCATCTCGCCCCTTTCCCCCAGAGATTCGATGAACCATCACAGTTCTGCAATGCGATTTGATGCAAAAAAAACAGGGAGCGTCTTTGCCTCGTATTGTTTGCACTGTTTGGTGCACGATGGCATCAACTGCTCGTCACGGTCCTGCAAAGCATCTCACTCCTGCGCCACGTGCCGAATCCATCCCTCCATCTCCCCGGTGGGTGGCCGTCTCAGCCAGTTCTCTCCTTCGGCTGCGATGCCATCGGCGGTCTGCCCTGCCGAAAACGTGCCGCTTCCTTCCATCCGGCAACGCCAAACCACTGCTGGATAAAGGCCTCCGCGCTCCACGTTGGTCACGGCGGGGTCCTCGGACCATACTTGACCACACTAGGTAGTGCAATTTGGCGACGGAGACTGGTAAGGGCTCCGGTTTGGACGTCGCTAGCCACTGATGTCAGCAATGCCTGGGAATTAAGATTGGCTTCGCCGGTTTGATAGTGCGTTGCGCTAACCACGGCACGCCACCCACTCCACCCAAACGGAAATTATTTGATATCTTTTTTTTATTGGGTAATTGTTATGACGTGCGCGACCCCTGCGCAGCAATACAACACTGGGCTTCGTTGCACAATTTAAGTGTGTCACTTGCCTTGCACAGCCACTTCATTGGGATTGTTTACAAATGAAACGGTGGAAAATTACAGGCTCGGTCTTCAGTCCCGTAATCGCTCGCGCGGAAACCTATCATTAGCTGGGACACCGCCCCCCCCCCCAGTTGATGTGGGGGACACACTTCCCACCGCTGTCACATGCCTCCCGTCATCTCAAGTAAGGCACCTGCCGTGGCCGGCATTATTCTATGGAATATCTCAGATTTTTAGAGCTTTAAAAAATACGCTGGGATAACTAGCGGCGTAATTTTTTTTTTACTAATTAAAACAGGATAACATGCCATTGAATAGTGTGTGTGTGTGTGTTAGTAAGATTCAATGACGGTATTTATGGGTTTTGAAAACTGTCTGCACAATACAGGGGCTGGATATAAGCACACCCCCCGGGCCAGCTGTGTGGCTTATATCAGAAGTACCGTGCTTGTGTCAGGAGTTAGGCTTTACCTTCTCCCCCCCACTAGGGTAATGTAAAAACACGTTGCTTATATTAGACACGTGCTTTTATATACGGTGTGCTTATATACAGGTTCCGCTGTATAAGCAAACGCTACCTGAAGGAAATCGGAACGAATGAGATGGCACGGATTGAACAACACAATACAAACGAGACAAAAACAATTGCATCGAACCGTGACGACGAATTGTGACGGATTCATCCATTCGTGGGGGGTGACGGGAGGGACCTGACGAATTCCGTGCCTAAAAATATTTACTAAGCTATTTTTATTTTACCAAGTAAGGCGCACTCAGCTATACAGCTCTTTTTCAGAAGCGACCTGGCCACAAATGATAGCTAAAAAAGTGGCTTACCATTGGAAATGTATAGCAGCCAAATACTGTAAACGCAAGTTGATTCTCATTGTGGAGGGAAGAGGCGGAGAAAAATGTACGTGACCACGGGGAGAGACATGCAAACACCAAATATACAACTGGCGTCAGTCCGGGTCGAACCCACAACTTCCTGCATACCAGGCGAGGGAGTTAACATCTCGCCACCACGGCGCCCCTTGCTATTTCCATGCCTACAAAAATAACAAGGACCGTAGTTCAATGTCGGTTCTGGAGTAAGTACCTGAACCTTCACTGTGCAATGTACGCTACACATTATCTGGTGATGCTGCTGCTGCTGCGATGGAAGTGGTGCGCACAACCACAGTTAACAAAAAAACTCAAACTCAACACACTCGTCAATAACACTGTTACGTGCTCTTAAAAGTACTGGAATATATAACGGCCGACGTTTCAGGCGACGGCCCTTCTTCATGGCACAATCATTATCCGGCACGAGGATGGAATGCTCACCTCGAACCAGCTGGCTGCACTTTACAACGTGAGTGTGTGGGTGAACCACGGTCACATCGAATCCTAGAGGGGGGAGAGAGGGGAGGAGGAATAATACGATGAAAATATAATAAAAGATCAGAAATGAATTTTAAACACCCAGTAATAGTTGTAAAAAAAATAATAGTAGATGTGTAAAATTTTATTTAAAAAGCCACGTCTTAAATTGTTTTAGATAATCAACTGGTAAGCTGTTGTGGGGGCCTGCGATGCGTTTTCTAATTGCACCGCTGTCCAAAGACGATCCCAGCACACGGGGTGAAACGGGCGTCATGCCAAACGCATCAGAGACCTAATCGGTAAGTTACCGAAATCATGTTGAAAAATATTATTTATTTTACAACAGTTTTTAGTTAGTTTTCTCCTCCCGATTGATCGTGAATTGTGCTGTCGGCATTACGTCACGAGACAAAAAGCATCTCTCACGGAAAAGTGCAACCGTCTTGTTGGGAACGGCCCACGGAAACGGATACCACAGAGCTACCTCTGAGTTCCTTTCAAGTGAACTCTGTGCAGCACAAGAGGGAGAGAGGGAAGGGGGGGGGGGAGTAGCATTTTCTTACACGCCATGCCACTGAGAATAGTGTTCAATATGTGAGTGAAAGTAATATTTTTTTATTCTTAGAGCTAGAATTTATCCAAATTAAGTGCAGAACCAAATGTACTGTGATTGGGTGTTTTTTGTTCATGCAGTCATTGGTGACCGGGCTGAGACCATCGACTCACGACACCAGAGAACCCGGTAAAATCACCTGGACTTGTATACTTTAAAATATCGTCTGATAAAATGTATTACAATCAGCAAAAAATTATTGCTGTGGTTTTCCCACCTGATGATGATTGCTTGTGTTGCGATCGAAACGTCGTGATTTAATTTATTTTATTTATACCTACGTGACTTTACCGAAAGAACCAAAGAGTATAAAATGTATTACATTGGAGTCTGTTCGCGGAGGCTACGTACCTGATGACGCATACATACCCAGTGTTTGCAGAAGCATTGTCTCTAACATTATGAGGTCCTGCGCTTTCTGCAAGTATGCCTGCCGAAAAACACCCACGCCAAAATATACAAACCACGCCAACAACACCATTGCTGAGAGCACTTGTTTGCAAGGTACCAACCATCAAGAATTATTTTAACGTGTGATTTTATCTGGCGTATCATTCACTCGACTTGCATCAAAAAATCGCTCCAGTAAGAATGTGTACACCTGCACACGTTTCACACAAAGGCGCAGGCAGTTACAGAGAAGCGGGAAGAAAGGCAGCCAGAAGCGGCTCTAACATTTTCGTAAGCTCTGCGGTCCTACACCGAGATCTTTGGACAACTCCATTAACCCTTTCCCATTTCCGTTCCGTCATCGCAATGAAACCGGAAGAAAAAATAAAATAACTTTATTTAGTGCCGAGGCTCCCACAAGGCCGTGCAGAGTTTGGCACCAGCTAACGTAGACTGCGGTCGTGTCGCTATGGTTCTCTGCGGCGCTACGCCTCTCTAAATAAAAATAAACGCTGAACCAATTGTGCATTCCGAGATTCAGCGATAAACGGGACCCCCACCTTGCAACTTGCGGACATCTCGGTTACGGGAAAGGGTTAATTAGTGTTTATTCGTACGGCCAACATTGAAAGAGCAAGAACTGATACGAGCAAAGCATCGGCGAGATGTCTGATGAGGGAACTAAGAGAGGGTTAATGGAAGAGGCTACGGGGAAGAGGAAGCAAACGGATCCGTTGGTGGGGCAATGCGAGCCGTTGGAAGGGACTCTCACGTGACAGACGTCGAAGATCGGCAACGACGAAACGCGTCCGTCAGCGGAGGACATCAACCCTCAAAAACGACGATGACGGGTTGGATAACGAGTGGCATTTATATGGCGCTTAGATGACTTGGAAACGCACAACACCTTACGTCCCATTTCATCTGGGGC
Organism: Lethenteron reissneri; assembly: GCF_015708825.2. Lineage (NCBI taxonomy): Eukaryota > Metazoa > Chordata > Hyperoartia > Petromyzontiformes > Petromyzontidae > Lethenteron > Lethenteron reissneri. The sequence continues at coordinate 6,136,465 of NC_083809.1, forward strand.
ATTCTAGCCAGTGGGACCCCCCACTGGCAGCTGTCCCCGTGTGGCACAAGGTGTAAGCAGCACCAGCAATTCGTCTACATTAAATGGCTATTATTTCCCAATTAAGCAATTTTGTAGTAAATTTATCGTACATGACAAACTTTTGGAAGTGACGCCGGGGCACGCGTGACCTACTCTCTTCCCGAAGAATGCCACATGGGATCTGCATCGTGCACACCGAGGCAGTTACGGTTAGAGCGCGCGCAGAATTAACCAGAGCCGCTGCTGGGCTTGAACCACCATGGACCCCTTGCAATGCGTGCCAAAAATCACGGCTACCATCAGGCCGTGTCACCGCCCCACAAATGCCTCCAGCGGGACGGATCGCAAAAAATCGACACGGTGACTCGGCCGACTGGAAGGGCATTTAGGGCTCATTGCAGAGGTTCTCGGTTCAAACCCCGGCCGCCTCAGTTAATACTGCGCGCGTATTAACCGTCAAAACACGTGTCGCCTGCATTGGACGTCACGGCGGTCGTTAAAGATCCCGTGAACCGATTTTAAAAAGAGTAGGCCCGTGTGTGTGCCAGCGTCACTGTTCCAAACTCGTCAAATTTGAAAGATTAAACTGCAAACTACGCAACGTCGCCCCCCTCCACTACTGGCAGGATAATGCTCACTCGCAGGCCGGTGCTGCGTCACCTCATGCCACAGAGGGGCAGCTGTCTTCACGGGGGGTCTCCAAGGCTGAAAAGTGAAAAAAAAATATTTCTGCTGGTCATTAGAATAATTAAGATTCGACGCTAATGTGCTTTGAGATGCCGTGGCATTTACAAGCAGTGCCCGATAAGATGCAAATCCTCATTTCTAATGAAAACAAATCTCGGTGCCAGTCGGCTCCAGGCAAGTCTACTTTAGCGTGGCAGCACCTCCCCGGTGGGACGCTCTACGTTGCCGCCCGTCGGCAAGATTCTTTTTTGTTTTTTACACGGAGCCCGATTATGCACGCAGAACGTGCCCGTGGGAACACACGTGATCGCGTGTGCAAAAATACACCGCAACCGATATATTATGCCAATGTTGCTCCAGCCAGGTCCGGAAACCCAAGGTATGTCAGTGAAATGGCAGCTGCCTGCAATCTCCGCCGAAAACGTATCCCGATTTTGTTGACCGTCTGACAGAACGCACGTGATCAATGCTATGTTTGTAAATAATGCTGTGACCAAATAAACCGGAATGCACCTGATCTCCATCAGGCCTCAGAAGGCAAGCAGGCTTGCTGGGGCCTGAATAGTAACTTAGATGGGTGACCACCGTGCATTGCCAGGTTGTTATATTGTGGCTGCTGGGGGCTGTGCTACATTGCGGGCAGCAGAGTGCAGTGCATTAGATGAGTCTGCTCTACAAAGCAGGCCTTTTGATTTCTACAGGCCTTTGGTGGTCAAAGTAGCAAATGAAATCAACCTCGGAAGTTGAGGGCTAGACAGTGCTTGGATGGAAGTCCACCACGCACGCATAGGGTGCAATAGGTATACAAGGAGGGCAACAGAGGGCAGTGTGGGAAAATCCGCCGTTGTACTGCACTTTCTATGCTCCCATGTCCATCGACACAACCCGTCTTCACCGACCGGTCCTGACCATGATGATGAAGGTATTCTTAATCATTGCAACGACCCGAGGGATAGAATGACGCATCTGGGAGACACATCTATGGAGGAGATGGAGCAATGAAATCAGCTCGTGCGTAGGCAGGTGATACATCGTATTGAGCGTTGATAAAAGTCGGATTGCCCAGGGCACGTCATTTAGAAGGGTCGATGGCCGGCGGTCGACAACAATGATGGAGTGGCAGTCAAAGGAGAGAGCACGCCGAGAGGACGTCGACCACGGAGATAGAGCCATGAAAATAGCTAGTGTGAGTACACTAGATTAATCACCGCATTGAAAGACCCTGAGAGATGGAGGCGGTTTGGGGAGGTCTTCATCTAGCGGTGGATTGCACCATTTTTTTTTACCAGTTCAGGCTCCACTGAGTCGTATAAAGTAGCTCTTTTTCCGAAGTGACTTGACCAAAAATGATAGCTTAACGAAATGGCTCATCCCGTGGAAATTTACAGCAGCTAAATACTCTAAACGCACGTCGATTCTAAATGTGGAGGGAAAAACCAGGGGTGTGCCCAGAGAAAAAGCCACATGACCACGGGGAGAGAGAACACGCAAACTGCAAATACACAACAGGCGTCATGGTGGGGATTAAACCCACAACCTACTGTATACCCGGTGAGCCAGTTAACATCTCGCCACCATGGCACCCACAAATGCATGTTTCTAAGGAAAAAACGGAGGACCCGGATAAAAATCCACGTGGACACGGGGAAAGAGAGAGAGAGACACGCAAACTCCAAATATACAACCTACAACCTCCTGCATTACGGGGCGAGGTAATTAACATCTCGCCATCGCTACTGTGTGGGGTGAAGGGCCGTACCACGTGTTTCGGGTTGAGCGGAGCCTCGCGGGGAGCCAGGCAGGCCTGCGCCACACGGATCACATGCTCCAACTTTCGAGGCTGGTCTTCCACTTTGGCGGCGAGGAAGATCGCCGACTGCGCCAGCAGCTGAAATGGGAAGGCAGGCGTAACGCTTCGTTGAGCTTTATAGACGGCGCCGTCGTTCGCACGAGTTGCACGTCGCAAGCGCCGAGGAAGCAACAGGCGATCTGGAAGGCTGCGGCCGGTGTGCTACCAACAATTGCCCCCGCTCTGTAGTCCTCTTTATATTAAGGTGTTTTTTCTGGCCAATTAATGAGTGTTTATACATGTCGGAGGAAAATCGCAGCACCCAGCGAAAACCCATGCATACGAGGGGGCAAAACTCTCACACACAGAGGAGATGATTATTATTAGTTGTACCGCATACTCTCATGGCAAGCAAGGGTACGGCACCTTCATACCCATTAAAACAAAAAACTAAAACTACACGTATATTTTATTTTACTGATATTAGCTGTGCCCAGGAATGGAATTCAGGTTCAGAATGCAATGTGCAAACCATTGCCTCACCAATTTGTGCTTCCACAAGCGTGGTTGATGTAAGAGTCGTTATGTTATCAGTGTTATGTAATTCTCTGTTATAATGTGTCTCTAGAAGACAGTCTCCTAAACCTTTGAGATGCAGTCATATTTAGACAATACATAAAGCAGTTTCTTTAATCATTAAGTAACTTGATACTGGCAAAAGGGGTTCCCCATAGCCACATTCAGACACCTTATGAATTTAAATAGCATATCGAATTTAGGTCGCCAGGTTCACAGTGCAGGAGAATGAACCACTGCATATCCGCTTTTCTCCATATTTTTTTTGTCACTGTTATATCACACTGCTATTAAAAAAATGATGTATGCTTCGAGTTTCCTGGCTGGCTGCTGGCTGGGCTACTCTCCACCACCCCCAACTGTAACTCTGTTGCTAGTGGCTGCTGCGGGGCTGTTGCCACCGAAGCTAGCCGGGTAACTGGCTAAACGAGATTATCCGCGTAACAAATAACCATTCAACCGAGTTGAAACGTCGGAAGTAGTAGTTCGAAAGACGTAAAATTATTATAGTAATAATAAAGACACCAAAACGGTGGGTTTAACGGTTAATTTAAAATCCCTCCAACGTTGCAATACATGCTCCGAATTCTTTCAACGGATTTTTGTATGGGAAATCCTCCAGAAACATACACGTTTTACTTACGTGTTTGTGAACGTCTTTGAACGAATGGAACATGAAAAATCTGTGCATGTACACAATGGCCGTGTTGATCACCAGCTGGGGCCTGTTCAGTTCGTCAAGGGTGAAACAAGTCAACAACACCACCACGAGTCCTGACAACACCGAGTGTGCAATGTACACGAAAACACAATCATAAATGGCATTGACACAAACATACCAAAAAATTGTCAATAAAAAAACGTGGCCTTAAAATAATATTGTTTTTTATATGATTGGTAACGTTTTTGGTAATGAAAGCTTATTGTTTACAAGGGGCTGGAGTCTGCACTTAACACCAATAACGTCACCCATTAAAAACGTAGGATTATTATGCTTTTATTGCCACTGTTATAGGGGGGCACAACTGCCAACATAACACAAGCAGTAGCATCATCGCCAGATAATTTGATTTAAAACATTAATTTGGTCAAACGCCTTAATGCAGGGCCCACCTAACCTAAAAAGTGTTGAGACTCATTGAGGCTTTCCTTAATATAGCCGTTATTATATAAAGTACGATAATAACATTATTGTAACTGGACAAACATCCGAATGCAGGAATCTCATGAAAAAAGTTTCTTTGAGGCTCACCAACGCTTTCCTGAAATTAATTTACACGCGGTATAAACAATGCCATGGGCAACCGAGGGCAATGCAATTCAATCCGTTGTACTGTGCTTCTATACCCCCCCCCACCTTCACTTAAGACGGAGAAGTAGGCTAAATAAACCCCAAGGATAAGGCTGCTTATAAACGGCGAGGACTGAAATTGGCCCAACGTGATGTAGCTGTAGGGGGATGCTCTCCTGACATCGAGGCGTCAAACCGATGGGTTTTTTTCTCCTCCCATTACATTAAAGCCCATTATTGTAAATTTTAGACAAAATTTATCTCTCATTAAAATACACACTCAACATTACACAATTAATTGGCCGCGCATCCCAATTAGAAGACCCCTTCTGAAATCGAGACTCAAGACCCAGGCTGAGCCGTTCCCAGAGAGGGCCTTTAAATATTCCACCCATCGACTGGACGGATGCCTCCAAGTGGCTTCCAATGTAAAAATCATAACGCCGCCACCCCCCCCCCCTTTCATTAACGCAGTATTCCTGCCTTACTTACACCCCCACAAAATGACAAAAACACACAGGGCAATATATATTCTGCTTTGTCATGCAGGGGGGGGGGGCGATCCATTTACAGATACACAGCGCCCAGGGACATCCAACGCCCCCCCTCCCCGCCCGCCTTTGTAACTTTCTTCTCGTGGGCGCAGAGAATCCCAGCCCGAGCCGGGGGGGGGCTCACGGGAACGACTGAGCCCCCCCCCCATCTCCCGGGGCGCATTCGTGGACGCGGTCGAGATTGGGTGGAGGCAGCAGATGTGCGAGCCGGGCCCTTTGGGAGGGAAATTTGTTTTTTTAAATCCACCGCTCTTTACGTTGTCGTGCTCTGTGTGTGTGGGGGGGGTGGGGGGCAGGGGTGGGGGGCAGGGTGGGACAGAGCGGGGTGGGGGGCAGGGCGGGGTGGGGGCAGGGCGGGGTGGGGGGCAGGGGTGGGGGGTAGGGTGGGACAGAGCGGGGTGGGGGGCAGGGCGGGGTGGGGGGGCAGGGTGGGGTGGGGGGGGCAGGGCGGGGTGGGGGGGCACAGGGCGGGGTGGGCACAGGGCGGGGCAGGGGGTGGGGCAGGGCGAGGTGGGGTGGGGGGCAGGGTGGGGGGGGGCAGGGTGGGGTGGGGGGCAGGGTGGGGGGGGGGCAGGGCGGGGGGGCACAGGGCGGGGTGGGGTGGCCGGGGGGGGCACAGGGCGGGGTGGGGGGGCATGGGGGGGGGTACCTTTAAATGGATCGGGCCCAGATTTAAATGCAGCGGATTGCCACCCCCCGTCTCTCTCTCCATGCATACAGTTCCGCGTACTGTATCGGCGATCCCTTGCCACGTGAGAGTTGCCAACCACGGCGAGAATATGAGCGCAGTGTCTCCCGAGCGCACGCGAACCGGAGAAGAAGACGAAGACGACGAAACACGAATGCGAGACAGGGAGTGCCGTGTGGACATCACACGGAAACCCACCCAATAGTAATAATGTCCTCGGGGAGGCTTACACAATCATTCCGGGTACAGCCTCGACTGTTACACGAACCGGTATCAAAAAAGATGATCCTCGTCAAAGGAACAGGAGGCCACACATTCCACGTGCGAACGAACGATGCGAGCGAGCACGTGGGATGATCACAGCACACAACCCATGACGATGTAGAGGAGGAGGAAGAAGATGATGATGATGGTGATAACAACACAATTGGATACACGTTGAGGCGCTGGCCCATGTCTTGGACGAGCGTGGCGGCTTGCTGTCGGTACAGCAGCTCGCGTTCTGCGTCAATGCCGGCGAGGCGAGACGGAGTCGCGTCCATCTGCTCGCGCGTGAAGATCCACGGCCTCGCCATGGGCTCCCCGCGCGGGACCGAGCGCGGGATGACTCCGAGCGCGGCTGTCCGCGCCGTGATTGGCTGTAGGGCCACCCTCGGCACCCGGCACCACCCCCCACCACCAGCACCACCCCCACCCTCGGCACCAACCCCCACCCTCGGCACCAACCCCCACCCTCGGCACCAACCCCCCACCACCACCCCCACCCTCGGCACCAACCACCACCACCACCCCCCACCCTCGGCACCAACCCCCACCACCAGCACCACCCCCACCCTCAGGACCAGCACCACCCCCCACCACCAGCACCCACCCCCAGAACCACCCTCGGCACCACCCTCACCACCCCCAGCACCACCACCAGCACCCACCCCCAGCACCCCCACCCTCAACACCAGCACCACCCCCCACCCTCAGAACCACCCTCGGCACCACCCTCACCACCCCCAGCACCACCACCAGCACCCACCCCCAGCACCACCACCAGCACCCACCCCCAGCACCACCCCCACCACCAGCAATACCCCCACCACCAGCCTCACCACCAGCACCACCCCCACCACCACCAGCAGCACCACCCCCAGCACCAGCCTCACCACCAGCACCACCCCCACCACCAGCACCACCACCAGCACCACCAGCCTCACCACCACCCCCACCAGCCTCACCACCACCCCCACCAGCCTCACCACCACCCCCACCACCACCAGCCTCACCACCACCCTCACCACCAGCACCACCCCCACCAGCACCACCCTCCCCACAACCAGCACCACCCTCCCCACAACCAGCACCACCCTCTCCACCACCAGCCCCCCCCCCCCCCACACACCGTCAGCGGCGATGTGACACTTCCAGCGCCGCCGCCGCCTTGGGTTGAGATGGGGGGGGGGGTCAATCAGTGCGTGAGCGAGTGGTGGATTTCCCCCTGGATCGAATCACAGTGAGTGAGTGTGGATGCTCTGGATCGGATGACAGTGAGTGTGGATTTCCTGGATATAATCACAGTGAGCGAGTGGTGGATTTTTCATCTGGATCGGATCACAGTCAGCGAGTGATGATTTTCGGGATAGGATCACAGTGAGTGAATGAATGAGTGATGATTTTCCGGATCGGATCATAGTCAGCGAGTGATGATTTTCGGGATAGGATCACAGTGAGTGAATGAGTGATGATTTTCCGGATCGGATCATAGTGAGTGAATGAGTGATGATTTTCCGGATCGGATCATAGTCAGCGAGTGATGATTTTCAGGATAGGATCACAGTGAGTGAATGAGTGATGATTTTCCGGATCGGATCATAGTCAGCGAGTGATTATTTTCGGGATAGGATCACAGTGAGTGAATGAGTGATGATTTTCCGGATCGGATCATAGTCAGCGAGTGATGATTTTCCGCATGGGATCACAGTGAGTGTGGATTTTCAGGATTGGATCACTTTGAGTGAGGATTTACAGATCGAATCACAATCAGTGAATGAGTGATGATTTTATCGGATCGGATCACAGCCAGTGAGTGAGGATTTTCTGGATCGGATCACGATGGGTGAGTGATGATTTCCCTGATCGAATCACGATCAGTGAGTGAGTGTGGAATTTCCGGATCCGAATCACAATCAGTCAGTGAGGATTTCCTGCACCGGATCACAATCAGTGAGTGAGTGATGATTTGCCGGATCGGATCACAGACAATGAGTAAGGATTTTCTGGATCGGATCACAATCAGTGAGTGAGGGATGATTTCCTGGATCGGATCATAATCAGTGAGTGAGTGATGATTTTCTGGGTCGGATCATAATCAGTGAGCGAGTGATGATTTCCTGGATAGGATAACAATCAGGGAGTGAGTGATGATTTCCTGGATAGGATCATAATCAGTGAGTGAGTGATGATTTCCTGGATTGGATCATAATCAGTGAGCGAGTGATGATTTCCTGGATAGGCTCATAATCAGTGAGTGAGTGATGATTTCCTGGATAGGATCATAATCAGTGAGTGAGTGATGATTTCCTGGATTGGATCATAATCAGTGAGCGAGTGATGATTTCCTGGATAGGCTCATAATCAGTGAGTGAGTGATGATATTCTGGATAGGATAACAATCAGTGAGTGAGTGATGATTTCCTGGATAGGATCATAATCAGTGAGTGAGTGATGATTTTCTGGGTCGGATCATAATCAGTGAGCGAGTGATGATTTCCTGGATAGGATAACAATCAGTGAGTGAGTGATGATTTCCTGGATAGGATCATAATCAGTGAGTGAGTGATGATTTCCTGGATTGGATCATAATCAGTGAGCGAGTGATGATTTCCTGGATAGGCTCATAATCAGTGAGTGAGTGATGATTTCCTGGATAGGATCATAATCAGTGAGTGAGTGATGATTTCCTGGATTGGATCATAATCAGTGAGCGAGTGATGATTTCCTGGATAGGCTCATAATCAGTGAGTGAGTGATGATATTCTGGATAGGATAACAATCAGTGAGTGAGTGATGATTTCCTGGATAGGATCATAATCAGTGAGTGAGTGATGATTTTCTGGATAGGATCATAATCAGTGAGTGAGTGATGATTTTCTGGATAGGATCATAATCAGTGAGTGAGTGATGATTTCCTGGATAGGATCATAATCAGTGAGTGAGTGATGATTTCCTGGATTGGATCATAATCAGTGAGCGAGTGATGATTTCCTGGATAGGCTCATAATCAGTGAGTGAGTGATGATATTCTGGATAGGATAACACTCAGTGAGTGAGTGATGATTTCCTGGATAGGATCATAATCAGTGAGTGAGTGATGATTTCCTGGATAGGATCATAATCAGTGAGTGAGTGATGATTTCCTGGATCGGATCATAATCAGTGAGTGAGTGATGATTTTCTGGATAGGATCATGATCAGTGAGTGAGTGATGATTTTCTGGATAGGATCATAATCAGTGAGTGAGTGATGATTTTCTGGATAGGATAACAATCAGTGAGGGAGTGAGGGTTTCCCGGATCAGATCACAATGTCAACTCACCACTCTCGCTCGTGCGATTCACGGAATCCTCGGCGTTTGTGATACTAATTAAAAGAGCAAATTATGTAAGCGCGTTTGTAGGCAATCGACGAATCAACTACTCGTGTGGCTCCATCTATTTTGGCCTCTCTGTGCGGTGTGAATAAGAGGCATTTTTCCACACTTTTATCACTGAAGGATGCGCTGAGTTTTTTTTTAGAACAGTACAATACTACTGTTGCATGTAATTTATACCTCGAGACGAATAAGATACGCCATGGACTGAGAATAACGTTTACACTCTAAAGTGAAAGTATGCGTACACACGCAAGGATTGATTTCTCACGAATTCGTTTTCCATCCTACCACCCACCGCCCAATCCACCCCTCCCCCCGAATCGCAGGGTGGGTGGGGACGGGATTTTCCGGAGTTCAGCCTCGGACGGATCAAACTGAAATGAAACGCTGCGAACGCGCAATACGCATGGGCTGGTAACAGCATATACGAGAGCTGAAATACACACAATAGGCCTACCACAGACTGGGAATAGGTACATGCACAGAATGGCATATACAAATAACATGTACAAAGGGTAAAAGAGACGGCGAATAGCAAGAACGCATTATTGCAGAGACTGCCAATATCATACACAACAGAAATATGCACATAGTGTACCATAGGCTGAGGATGGCGTATACAATAACATTTCCACAGTGTAGTATAGACTTCCACTGCGCAGTTTATTGTATAGTATAACGTGTGTGTGTGCTAATCTCCAGTCTGTGACAGCTAGAGGAGATACCGCGTTCAAGGGGACGACTGCGACGAAGATGGAGCGTTGATTTCAGCCCGTGTGTGCCGGGGTGAGATGGATTGAGAGATGGCGATGCTGTGGGGATGCCTTCATTCAGCAGTGGATCAACAATGGCTGATTAAAATGATGATTATATCCCAAGACAAAAAGTTATATTATACAAAGATTAAGGAGCAAATACGTCATCAAGAACGTACTTTCAAGTGCGACTGACCTTTGACATCATAGAAATGTGAAAAATAATTGGAATGTTTAATTGTTCACTGGCGTATCAGATGTTGATTGACTTTTGTAATACTGTGACATAGTTTTCATTTCGTGGGTTAATAAAATAGACAAATACAAACATCAACGAAGGTAGCGATGGCTCGATGGTTTTCAGACGACACGATTAACCCTGTGACCTCCAGTTCGTTTTCCGGCCACGGCTAACATCAGTGGCGAATGATATATGGGACCTGGCCTGGAGCTCCCATTTCCCCCAACCAACCCATTGTGATCAGCGTGGTGAAGTATGGTCATACCCCCCCCCCCCCCCCCCCCCCCCCCCCCCCCCCCCCCCCCCCCCCCACCACCTCTCCTCCGTGGCTGATACGCGTAGGGGATGCCTTCATCCAACAGTGGATTTAAAAAGGGCTGTGGATTATTATGTATTAAGCTCTTTGCCATTATTATACGCGCAAGCAATACAGTACTCATTGCCATTAAGTACTGTACAATTTAAATTCGTACATACTGTACATTTATATGGAGCTGTAAATTACGACAAAATCGTGAATAACAATCGGACAGTAATACTATGCGGCCCCTTATTAATAAGATGAATTCACATGTTGTTGGCTAATTTTCACCCAAAAGTACTTGATTTCACATTCTAAAAAAAGCCACCGATGATGGATGGCGATTCGTGAATTATTAATTTGGTCCAGCAATCTGGCGTGGAATTGTTGACGTAACAGAATATGGCTGAAGAGAGGACATTGCGATTGCTGAGCCAGTGCTATTGGTTAAATAATCGCAGCATTCCGTTCTTTGTCTACACGCGTAAATGAAGGTGTGCTTTCGCCCACTGTTCTTCACTAATTTTCAGAGTGGGCGGGGGGGTGGAGGGCACTTTCGCCGAAAAGACATCATGAGTGCGAGGAGCCGCCACGCACGTTTTCAACCATTGGGGGGGGGTTGACAGCAGCACGATGATGTTGGGGGTGCTTTCACACGTGTCGTGTATTGCCGCATGTCAGGGGCCGAACTAGAGGCCACCAAGGGCCGCACTAGAGGCCACCAGGGGCCGCACTAGAGGCCACCAAGGGCCGCACTAGAGGCCACCAAGGGCCGCACTAGAGGCCACCAGGGGCCGCACTAGAGGCCACCAGGGGCCGCACTAGAGGCCACCAAGGGCCGAACTAGAGGCCACCAAGGGCCGCACTAGAGGCCACCAGGGGCCGCACTAGAGGCCACCAAGGGCCGCACTAGAGGCCACCAGGGGCCGCACTAGAGGCCACCAAGGGCCGCACTAAAGGCCACCAGGGGCCGCACTAGAGGCCACCAAGGGCCGCACTAGAGGCCACCAAGGGCCGCACTAGAGGCCACCAGGGGCCGAACTAGAGGCCACCAAGGGCCGCACTAGAGGCCACCAGGGGCCGAACTAGAGGCCACCAAGGGCCGCACTAGAGGCCACCAGGGGCCGAACTAGAGGCCACCAAGGGCCGCACTAGAGGCCACCAGGGGCTGAACTAGAGGCCACCAGGGGCCGAACTAGAGGCCACCAAGGGCCGCACTAGAGGCCACCAGGGGCCGCACTAGAGGCCACCAGGGGCCACACTACAGGCCACCAAGGGCCGCACTAGAGGCCACCAGGGGCCACACTACAGGCCACCAAGGGCCGCACTAGAGGCCACCAGGGGCCACACTACAGGCCACCAAGGGCCGCACTACAGGCCACCAGGGGCCGCACTAAAGGCCACCAGGGGCCGCCAGAGGCCTGCGGGCCTTGCAATGAAGAACGCCGCCGCGTTAGCCCATCAGCCAGACCAGTCATATCCGACGGTCTCGACCCTCTGGGTCTCATCAGCAGTCAGGCTTGTTCAACATGCTGCAGGATTGCCAGGTCTTATTGGCAAGAGCTCAAGAAAGCCCCTTTAGAATACAGATCTCACTGACCAAACTTTACCCCACCACACACTGCTGGGTGGACAGATGTGTGTGCGGGTGCGGGAGGGGGGCAGTGGAATTTGATCAACGTGGCCCCATTGTTTAAATGCCGCAACGGGAGATCGAACAGACGGTCTGTCCATGACGAGTCCAGTGTGCTGACTATTGCACCCCTGTGGCACCATCCACTCGTTCGTTCATGGTGCACACTCGAAATTGGACAATTCGTCAATTAGTATTTACGGCTTGTGTAGCAACATTCTTCTATGTTGGCCAATGCGGTTGACTGCTGGTGATTGTGATCAATCAATTAAGTACGCCCACCTCGAGATGTTGCCACACTGAAACGCATATAAATCCACATTATAACGAAAGTTGATTTCTATCCCGGTTATGGGAAACTGGTGCAATGTAATTTTGAACAAAAAAATGTTGAATTTTAATTATGGATAGGTGGTTATCGCGCTGTGATACGAACCCGGCGACCCAAATTATATTCCAGCCACGACGACCATCAGTGAGTGTCGAAGTGATGCCACAACCGGTTCTCCCAGTCCGCCCCCTTCGCCAACCCACACGGACCAGCGTGTGAAAGTATGATCACAAACCACTCATGATCGACATTGCGTGGGGAAGGCGTTCATCCATCGGCGGACTGAGAATAACTGCAATTATTTGTTATTTTTCTCCCATCCACTGTTTTGAAACTCAATTATTTTTTCATGTTGCTACAACGTGGTGCATTATGCAGCCCATTATGGCAAAACCCCAAAGCTATTTTTTCATTTATTTAGAGAGAAAAACATATCGACCAACTCATGAATTCTGCAAATGTCTCAATACAGTACTATATATGCAATGCGCTTAATAATAATGTGAACATTTCGTGGTTTTGCAGATTTCCTTTGGCTAGCTGTACATCTGAATAACTACGGTCGCGTCTGAGACAATCGGGTTTGTACTGCGTCTCTTAACACTCTCGCTCGATAAGAACAAAGGCGCAAGGTCACACAGCGAGTAACAGAAATGGGGATTTGCGTAGGAGGTGGAGGGGTCTGAACACGTGGGTACATTCATACAGTCTATGCAGGGTTTAACTTCAGCCAGTGCTATCCGGGGCCGTGTTCCGGAAAATTAACTCCCCCTCTCCCTCCCCCACCGATATCCGGGATTGCCCCCCCCCCTCACCACTGAATAATATTCCATTAGAATTTAAGCTATTAATCCTTATACGTATTAATACAATATACACCCTACGTGGCATTCAGTAGTATGCCATCATTGCTGTATAATTATCAGTCACGATCGATCCACTGCTGGATGAAAGCCTCTCCAGCCCATCCCGATTCTTCACAGTCCTGCGCCGTCAGCATATTGTTTTCTTCATACAGTGCATATATTGAGCAGACTAAAATATATATCTACGATAATCATGGGATTCATTTCGGCCGAATCTGTCCGGGTCAGAAACCCGTAAGTAGTCAAAACAAATCAGCTCCCGGTACATCACATCCAGTATACACACCTTGGCTGTGGCTGCTAGTCACGCGCCTACTCTTGTATACCAGCGACCCGGAAAGTGAGAAATTAAATCCTGATTATATTGATTAAAATGCCTCCAAGGCCCGAATTGGACAAAAGTGGGGCCACGTTGTAAATATGTACGCGATTGGCCTAATCTATGAATTCAAAAAAATTGCCACCCCAATTGGTAATCAACTGCTATGAGTATCAATTATGTGTTACATACCCCGAGCTCGCATCCACGACTTCGGGTATTTAACAACCGATTGATTATATTCAGGGGTTAATTTCTCACTTGATGTTTTTTCTCTTCCGGAACGCTGCTATAAGGTTGGCTTTGCGCCTATATTATTGTACCCTATATATTCCTACAACAGTGCGCACACATTTTCTATAAATAACTATAAATCCGGCGCATGGAATGACCATTGTTGTCATTGTAGTGCTAAAATAGCTCGGCGTTCAGGATTGTTTCGACTTAAGATTCAAACGCTGATTAAATCACAACGCAGTGACGCCCCTTGATTTGCGCTGTGTGCGCGTGGCGGCGGGGGGGTAGCCGCAGTAGCGGATGGATATTTAAATAATTCTTAATTAATTCATTCATAGACTTTATTGCACCATACTATCGCAGATGCTTTATGTTAGGATTTCACATACCTTCAAATATCTTGCATCGTCACGATTCAGTGATTCCCATTCGATTCAAAATCGTTTCGTTTTTTAAAATCTCGTTTGTTATGTGTTGTCTTTTCTGCGTTAGTACATGCCGCCAATTCACTCTGCGTAAATGCAACGTTGTTTGATCGTCACATTTGCATCTAATTTGCATTCGCAATAAATCGTCGATTCTTCGATCTAATTTGCATTCTTCTAATGTGCGCGTTGCTATTGTGAGCGGTGCAGACGATTATAGTTCTACAAAGTCACGTGCCTTTTATATTCTTTGCTGTTTGTCTTTATGCACGTGTGTGTGTGTATATATATGTCCTGTACATAGGCAACGTTTTTATCATTGCACGTGTACGTGCGCATGTCTGTGAGTGTGGGGAGCAGTCGTGTAGTGGTTCGCGCGCTGCGATACGATCCTTGCGACCCGAGTTCGATTGTTGACTATCTGAACCGGTCCTATCGGGATATCCTCCCCGCCACCCACACGCCTCGGCATCTAAACGAGTGCCCGGTACGGTGTGTGAACGTCGCCAATGTGGGAGACAAAGACGTCCGGGAGTGGTTCTAACCACACTACTTCCTCGTGTTCAAAGACAACAACCACAACAACAACCTATCCATAGCCCTAGACTATTGGGAGGGGGTAGGGGCAAAGCTCTCTTCGCGAGCACCTATTGAAGCCGGGACATGGTCACTCGTGTACGCGATAAGGGGCCGTCCATAAATGACGTCACGCACCTAGGGGGGGGAGGGGGTCAGACATTTGTGACGATGTGTGACGGGGGGGGGGGTTTGAGAAATGTGACGTCACATCAAAATGCGCAACTTTAAATAAATATAGACAACACGTTCTACTTAATTAAATATACTTTTTAATACATGTTTTCTCCTACAACATCAGAGTGCAGCGGCATATTAAATACGCACTACAATGACAATAGTTTAAAGCGATTTGAAGCATGTTTTATTTTTAGTTGGGTGGCAGAGCTTTGTGACGTCATATTTGAGGGGGTTCTGACTTTTTGTGACGCCGTGTGACGAGGGGGGGGGGGGGTCAAAAATCGTTCAAAATCGCGTGACGTCATTTATGGACTACCCCAAAGTCGATCTCGGTTAGGATAAGGACCGTGACGAACGTCAGCAAGGGCCGGGAATCGAACTCGGGTCGGTATGCGGGGCACAACGCACTTTGAGGGCTTTCGGTGGACACGCGTGCTGGATATTCTGTCAACGAAAATTGTAACGTCACCATATTTAACAACAACAGCAGCAACATAAACTCGTACATTATTTCTTTTGGCGAAGTAGTCCTGCCCACCAAGCCCACTTACTTTCACAGCAGTCAAATAAACCGAATCGCGTTAAAACTGCTGACGTTCTCTCATCCGAGCGTTCACCTCTCCTATCTCACCTTGTCATCGCACGCGTGCGGCATCGATCCCGACCGGTCTTCATCCAGCAGTGGATTGACCACGGCTTGCTGCTGCTGCTGCTGCCGGTGACGTTCTTAATTTCCACGATATTTCATGACCGATCCGGTTCAATCATCTTGTACGCAAACCGCAAGAATCGTGTTGCATCACAAGGCGCGCACACACATACACACACGCGCACACACGCACACACACGCGCACACACGCACACGCACGCACACACACGCGTATAAACACGCACACACACACACACACGCGCACACACACACCCGCACGCACACGCACCCACACGCGTATACACACGCACGCACACATACACACACGCGCACACACACGCGCACGTATACACACACGCACACACACGCGCGCACACACACACACGCGCGCACACACACGCGCGCACCCACGCACACACGCACCCATACACACGCGCACACACACAGCCACACACACACACGCACCCACGCACACGCGCACACACACACGCGCGCGCATCTATATAAAGGAGGCACGCGTGTAAAAAAAAAAACCCGAGCACACTCCCACCCGCCCTTGTGCAGATAACCAGAACGATAGGGCGAGCAATTAGGCTCGCGTGGCAGATCCGATAGCAATTAAGCGGGCATCGGAGATCTTTGCCATACACTAGCGTCACTGGCGACGCGGTGCAGGTGTTGTGCGTGAGTGACTTGATCCGTTGACACGATCTCCAGACCGACAGCATCGTCGTCGTCTTCTTTTGCCGGAAAGAGGAGTCATGTCGTCAACTGATGAGCCGACGATAACCCAGCGCCCGGGCAGGGAGAAAGACTGCCACACCACCTCCATCCCCGTGGAGTCGTGGGGAAAGGAAGGAGGACCCAGCCCTGCAGACTGGTTGAAGACCGCAGTGGCCGGTGGTGGTGGTGGTGGTGCTGGTAGTTCAAAGAAAGGCGGAGATGTTGACCTCCACGTGTCCACCACGACCATCACCACCACGGCGTCTGGCGGCGGCGATGGTTCGTGGGACGAGGTGGATGGGGAAGCGAGGAGAAGCGACGAGACGTCCAGAGAACTCTGCGACACAGAAGTGTCCGTGATGACGATGGAAAACGCCCAGACGTGGGACCAGAAAGGTGATGTGTGTGTTTTTGAATCTTAGCTGTACGTGTTGTGTGTGTTGTGTGTGTTTTGGTTGGAGTGGTGGCGTAGTGGTTAGCGCACTGCGCTACAATCCCCCAGGCTGGCGGTCTCTGTGTTCCATTCGCGGCTACCGCGGCTAAGATGACCAACTCACCAGCGTGGTGAAGTATGGTCAAAACGATCTCCACGACCGTGTCGAGGCGTGGAGGTGCCTTGATTCAAGCAGTGGATATCTGCATCTGTTCTGGGCCCCCCCCCTGGCCTGACTCGGCCTTAAATGAGTCGGTCTGCTTGTCGCGTAATGTAAACAGAAGCGCCGGAGCGACAAAGGCGGTGTCCTGGGCGTGGTACCTGCCGCACCGTCCTACCGACGTGACGGACTTAATAGGCGCTCGCGAACACAACTCGAAACGACAGTCGAAGGATCTTCGTCAATGTGTGTGTGTGTGTGCTTTATAAAAAAACAAAATTATCGGTGCAAATACAATGCAATATTTTGGGGTTGAAATAAATTGTACGTGTTGTTCTTACGGTCTTAACAATAGATTTGCTTGGGGTGTACATTTACATAAATAGAATCTGGGCCAAGAGAGCTGATATTTAGACATGTTTCCGTGTACAACGGTTGACATTTCATGAATATTACATTCCTACGCTTGCATAACATCAAACATTGCCAATATTTATTATTCAAATCACATTAGTGTTTTTTAAATGTGTATAGTTCGCCTATGAATGCAATTTGTTATCGTTTGATGTCCATCATATTAGCACGTAAACAAATGTATAAACGCACAGGCATAACATACAAATAATAATAATCTAATTCATCAATCCACTGCTGGATGAAGGCTTCCCCACGCCGTGTTGGTGATGGGTTTTATTTGTTTTAAACCATTCTTTACCATGATAGTCAGTGGTGGCGGAAGGATTTCGCTCGCGCGCCTGATGTCACCCACGGACGGGAATCGAACTCAGGTGGCCGTGGTGCAATCGTGCAATGCGCTGACCACTGTACCCACGGAACCAGCCTCTGACAATGGAAGGTGTTAATTGGGAATTTATTGACTGCGATTATGCGAACAGACTGCTATAGACTGCATCATGTCTGTCATACGATTTAGCCCGTGTTCTTGTACAGGGAAATTGAGTTTTCAGGTCCGTACGGCGTACACATCCGTTTCAATACGGGCAAAAAATATATTTTGTCTATTTGTTTGTGTTTCTCCCTTGTGATGGGACTTTGTCGGATGAACGTTGAGATTTATAACGGGAACGGGGTGATCAAGAAGGTCTGTAATAAGGTAAAGGAACTGATAAGGGGTTGACAGGTATGATACTGTTCTATGACGAACCAGGATTTGTATAATGCATGCCTCTAGTTTGTTGAATGATCCCTTTCTATCGGATTTAGCGTCACACTCCTCTGGAGGCCAATTACTTGGTTCACTGACGATGGGAAATCGTGTACGTGCGAGTGTTTTTATCATGAGACGCGGAGCCGTGTAGTAGAACTCTTAGACAAGCTGTCATGCGAGTGAAACCAATCAAACCTCCCCGCATGTAATTTGCGTGGGCCCAAATACAAAAAAAAAATCTGTATTTCTCACAGTTCTGGTTGTAACCGTAGACCTCAGGGGCTTATAAACCATACGTGTACCCGGCACACCGCATCAAGTATACGCTTAGTTACGGCTGTGACTGCGGGTCGCGTGCCGCTCCAATCGGTGCTCACAATACATTAAACGAAGCCCCCCGCACGAACTCGAATATCGCTGCCAAATTGCTAGCTCTGTAGTCCGATAAGAACATTTAGGATGTTAATGATTCGATAGTGCTGCGTTGGTGGCGGTGGCGCACAAAACAAGCACTGTTTAACGGTCGACAAAAAAACGGACCACACTCGTGTGCTACGAAGGAGGTCTGTTGCCCGAAACGTCGCCGATTTTCTACACGTGTAATTTTGTTAATTTTAAGGCTGTGTGCTTGTTCACGTGTGCGTGAACAGTTGAACGCAAAAATGACGCAGAGCATCCCGTCGCATAGCAACGTTGCCTTGAAGTGCACACATCCAATCTGTAAGGACGGTTACTTTGAATTATTAGAAGACAACATTGCATGATTATCGGGCGCCATCGTGTAATGTGCAGTCTCCATCTCTTATCCACGCTTTATCTGGCCTCTCGATGGGCCATCGCTGGAAACGCTGTATATTACAGGACATGTTTTTGTTCCTTTTAAGGAAGCAGTGATATTGACGAACGAGTGCGTTCCGCCGGGATTGCAGTGTGGGATAACAAATAATTCCTGGTAGCGTGCGGATAATATAGTGTGCGGCATATTTAGGATTATGTGGATTTATTGATAACAACCCAGAAACTGAGAGATGCAGACCAAGGCACCTTCAGAATTCGTTGCCGCCGCTATAAAAGTGTCATTCGAATGTTCAGGGTTTATGGAAATTTCCAAAGCTCGGACGGCCAAAATTGAGGCACTCATAAATATTTGAGGGGTTGATTGTCAATGCCTGATGCCCAGAGGGGCAGACCGAGGCATCTTTAGGATTGGTATGGTCAATATTAAAATGTCCATTGCTAAGGCAGCCAGAATAAGGTTTATTTTTTGTTCTAAATTGTCGTTGTTATTCAGGAAAGCCTCACTGAATCCCATGACACTTTTTTCAGGAGCGTCCTGCCAGGTTTTCGCAGTCAAGGGGAGATGATTGCTATTTGTAAGCGTGCAGTATATATTTAAAAAAAAAACAAAGTAATCTGGTGCGGTTCGGAATGAAAGGATTCCTTGTTAATATCTCAGGCCTGTAAACGGTCGAATACGTTTCCAGCTTCAGTGCTCATTTGAGCGCGAGACGCGGACTTGTTAACTCTGGAGTCACGTGCGCAGATCCAGTTTAAATCGAGGTACTCCACTGCCTTGGTCAGGCAACTTCCATTATGTTGCATGCATTGTCGTCCGCGACATTCAAGACGGACAACACACAACTATCTCTCTTGATTCTAGATTTGAAGCTTTCGTGACTGCAAGGATTAATATTCTTTGTTTTTTTCGGTAAAGTCACGTAGGTAAAAAATTTAAATTAATAAAAGTAAAATAAAATAAAATAAAAATCACGACGTTTCGGAAGCAACACAAGCTTCCGTCTTCAGGTGGAACAGTCACAGCACGATATTTAACTTTTATTCATTAAATTTTTTTACCTACGTGACTTTACCGAAAAAAACCTAAGAATATATCTCTCTTGACTGCATAGCAATACGCATGCAATCCAGGTCGCTCTGAAGGGCCGCTTGAAATGGTGGTAGTGGTGGTGATGCTGCAGCTGCTGCTGCTGCAGGGATGCAGGGAAGGGAGGCGTGCCGGTGCAGACCGGTTGGGAGGTTGGTGGTGGTGGGGTTGTGTGGGCGTCGTGGACCACAGGGGAATTCGCCTTATAGATGGTGGACGTGTATACAGTGTGTGTGTGTTCATGGCTGTGTGTGGGGTGGGTGGATGTGCGTGTAATAAAGGGAGTGTGGGGGAGCGGTGGCGTAGTGGTGGTTAGTGCGCTGCGCTACGAACCCGGCGATCCGAGTTCCATTCCCGCTCACTGCCACCATCACCAGGGACGGATATTTGAACCAATCCTGGGTCTCCCCTATGTCGACTCAGCCTCAAATGAGTACTTCGAGCGGTGTGTAAACATCGCCACTATGGAGACAAAGGCGGCCGGGTGTGGTGATGCCCACCCCTTCGTGTGCCGTGCTCGCCTTCACAGGTGCTCGCTAACAGCACTTGCTCCAACAGTCCGTTTATGTCAAATAGGTCCATGTGGATATGTACGTGTGCACACGACTGCTTGAACGCGTGATGCTGCGTTGGCAGTGGTGCACAAGCACAAATAACAACAGCAGCAACAACATGTTCCATCTGCTGTGAAGAAGAACCATTGCACGCAACGTCGCCTATTATGTTTACGTTCCAATTTAAGGCCACGGGGTTTTTGACAAATGTGTATTTTTGCATATCTGCATAAAACAATGAGGCTGTTTGTCATCGCAAATTTGCATGCATTTTTTTACGTGTTTGCGTGCGCACGCAGTGGCATTCGCGCGTGTGTCGCACATCACGTTATTCGTGGACACTAACCCACAACGAATCCCAGTCTTTATTTTATTTGATCGCGTTCGAAGCGCAACGCTTTGCCACAATCGCCTTGTAACGCGTACAGCGGTGGTGCGTAATTCGCTTGCAAGCGTACAGCAAGGGAGGTGGGCAGCGTTGTCTAATTCCCATCGGGAGACAACGCGACTACTCCAGAGAGATGGCCCCATATGTGATGGCGATGGTTGGAGTGGGGGGGGGGGAAGCAGCTGGGTTGGCCTTGTAGCTGTCGCTGCCGCCGCTGCTGCTACTAAGAGGGTGGCTGTCTGTAGAAAAAAAAAACAACTTGCGCATTTAACGTCGCACGGCTCGTTGAGCCGCCAGATTGATTCGAGCGATCTCCCCAAGAAATCCGCCCGTGACGCGCAAAACAAATCCTGCATTCCGAAAAAGAAATATCTCCCCCCACCCCCCCAATGCAACATGCAGATGCGCGCTAAACGGCAATGCCTCGTATGGCGTGGTGATGGAGCAATCGCACTGGAGATGCAGAGGTGGATGGCAATTTAGACATTAGAAAGCCATCTCAGTGACGCGGACAGCTCCTCGAGTGTACATTACACAATGCCTGCGAAATGTCAACGCTCCCTCCCACTGAAATATAGATGCATTTATATGACGTACATTCATTTTATATATACCCATGGTGCCATGACCATGACCAAATGACGCACAGTGTGCCAAAACTCATCAGATCTCGGAAGCTAATTGAACCGGAGCCCGGATAGTGCTTGGATGGGCAACCACAATGCATACCAGGTGTTACAGGCTACAGAGCTGTATGGGCAGTGCAGTAAAATAGATAGTTGCGCTGTACTTCTATGCCCCCGCGTGGTCAAATAACCTCCCACAATCTGCACGGCGTGGGCTAAGCCCTCATCTAGCAATGGGTTGACAAACGGGCCGCAGCATACGTTCACGGCAGGCACATGTGACCTGCCGACCTTCGACCCTTTTGTGGGGGAAAATATCTCCAGCGTAAAGTGCCAAGGGTCGATGAGACGATAACCTATCAGACAGATAGTTGGGGGGGGGGGGGTGGGGGTTAGACTACCACTCCGTCTCCCATAAGTGGCAGAGTTTATCGAGTGTGCAGGCAGAGCAGCCGGTGGTGTTGCTGCAAAACGCTCGGGGCCTCAAGTAGATCAGTGGACCTCGGATTCGTGAAAAAAAAAAACCGTAGGGATTTGCCAAATACCAGCTCGATTTCAGTTCCTTACGAGAAAAATGTTAAAATAACCCATCATTATAATCGCATTCCATTCTTGAGTACGATGGCAATATGTTCAGGGGCTAAATGCCAATGTCGAGGTCTGTTCGCTACGAGAGGGCCTTGGGGAGAGAGTTTGTGTAATTTTGCAATCCCCCCCCCTCCCCCTCTGTTGAAGGAGCCAAAGACGAGAGTGGTCTACTATCCAGTGTGGTTCGTCGTTTTGTTTACGCATAAATCTAGCCGGTGTGTATTGTACGTTGTGAACCGCGCGATCGGGAGGCGAGCCTCCGTTAAGTTGTAGCACAGCTGATGGCTGCGCTTAAGCGAGGGTGATATTTATTTACGGTTAAGTGCAATAACAAAGTAAATGATGGAATGAATAAGCTGCGGTCAGAACGATTGATTGACACGTGGAAGGTGTTCGGATCAAATGCTGACAGGTGGTCAAATACTCCAGCCAATCATCCCTCCCACATTCTACCCCGCCCCTCCCACGGATCAAATGCTGACAGGTGGTCAAATACTTCAGCCAATCATCCCTCCCACATTCTACCCCGCCCCTCCCACGCCCGGTTTGGATAAAATATGTACCACTTTATGGGTTGGCTGGCTTCTGCCATCGCCTCATTGTTCATTTGATTAACACGGTTGTGATTTTGATATGTGAACCATCATCATCATTCTTAACAGCCATGGTATACCCACTGCTGGATGAAGGCCTCTCCAAGCCGTTGTCAACTATCACGGCCTCTCGATGCAGCGATTAATCTAGTGTCCTCACACTCGAGCTATTTTCATCTCCATTGTTTACGTCCTCTCTGGGGCGTGCTCCCTCCTTTGACAGCTATTCCATCATTGTTCTCGACCCACTGGCAATCGTCCCTTCTAAATGATGTAGCCTGGCCAAGCCCACTTCATAATTGTTGCACAGCGCTGTGAGAAAGTATCATTATTATTTCATAAACGGGCAATGCGGCATCTTCACCCTGCATTTTCTCTCGATTCACGTCTTCCTCTTCCTGTGTCTCAGTGCAACTCCAATTGTGCATCTGTCCACGCTTCTGTAGCGCGCACTTTTGCAACTCTCGCTTCATTGTCTTCGTCAATTGTCCGTGTTTCTCGTCCGTGAATGTCATAGCCAGGTAAGGTGCACGTCTGACGTTGCAAGACAAGGTGTGAAATGGCACCGACTGGGTGGCTATTTATAGCGGTGTGGGGTGCAGTGAAAGATTTCTCCTCCGAGATTCAGCTTATAGTGTGCGAGTGCTCAGTTTTTGTCATTGACCCAGACAACAGATTTGTCATTCATTTATGTGCTGTGAAGTAGGGGCATTACGCAAACATCACCAATTATATATTGTTTTCCTTTGAAAGCCACAGCGTTATTTACGAATGTGTATAAGTTATTTTCATCTCATCATGACGAGACAGAAAACCTGGATTCAAACCCGGGATTTTCGCTTCCAGCTCCCTGTTCAGATTCCCCGAACGCTTATTTAATAACATAATAATGAAAATTGTAAAAGAATCATCATTTCAACGTGCGCTGCCTGAATAACTGGGCAGGTAGCGATGCATCTGTTCAATTCAATCGCATTCTAACACAACGTATGTCTCACATTGTGCGGGTACGGAACAATTATTCTTGATTCCTGATTTTTTTTCTTGTGGTGAATGGTCACAAATGAGTTGGTACGGATGAGAAAGGGCAATGAGATGGTATGGATGAGAAAGGGCCTGACTAATGTCTATTCCTTGCAGGCCTTCATAGCCAGGTTCACGATCACGGCGGTCTCGTTATTGCAGTCTGTGCCAGAGGTCGCAAACGGGTTTTGATTCCTTACCCGTACCCGTACCCGGCCGCACCAGGGTCGCAAATGGGTACCCGTACCCGTACGCGGCCATGTTGCAGGCGCGGGTGGGTTGATTCTAGGAACTTGAATTGTGAGAAGAGACAAGACGTTGGGAAATGAGTGACAAACAGTTACTCACCAGTGACTCACGGTCTACCCGTACCCGGCCGCACCAGGGTCACAAACGGGTACCCGTACCCGGCCGGGTACGGGTAGCCGGGTATCGGGTAGGGTACGGGTACCGGGTACCCGGTTGCGACCTATGGTCTGTGCTGAGCGCACGTTTCCTTCCCCCAACTTAGGACTTCTGGAGAGCAGCAAGCGGCTGAAACCGCACGAGGCGCAGAGTCTGCGCAAGAAGGCCCTCTGGGTGTCGTGGACCTCCATCGCCGTCACCATCATCCTCTCCATCTTCGCATTCAGTGAGTTTCGCCCGACCGAGCACCGACCGATTCAGCGCGGTTAGCCACGCACGCGGCGCGAAATAAGTTCTACGTATGTGCGTCGTGCAAAGTTTCCCTCTCAAGTGGAACCAGTGCAGCAAAATCATCTGTTGTGCTCTACTTCTATGCTCCTTGCCTTCAGCGAGCCCCCCCCCCCGTCCCCCACTGACCAGCCTGCGGTTAAAATATCCCCACGACCGGCAATGGCGTGGGCAGGCTCTCATCCAGCAGTGGATTAGCCAAGGCTCTGCACGTGGAGCCTGCATCGTGTTGAGTTTCCCTCTCGAGTGCATCCGGAGCTCATGGTCCACAGACGTCTCTCATGGTGACGCGCGTCAGTGCAGGGTGCTTCAAAAAATGTTAACAATTCCGAGAATTTGCAACAATACCACAATGCACGTGGCTCTAGAGACCACTTGGAGAAGATTGCAGGCACGTGTTGACTGATTGCGAACAAGTGTAGACTATTTGACTTTTTGAAGCTATTAACATACACCTGTTATCATGTCAGAGTGTATTATCCGTTCTTTTTCCATTAAAAACGATAGTCCCGTATAAGTGTTAAAAACATTTTAAGCACCCTCTATTTCAAAACGACTCCTTTAACTCGCGACTTCCTCAAACTCCTGTAGACCCGTTTCCATTCCTCGAAATCAGCTCCAGGCCTCCTGATGCGTGTGGCAACCCCCCACTCTGAATCCCGCCCCTCTCCCCACCCCCTGTGAAAACACACTCCGCTCCGTGCACATCACTTGCTGGTTGCTCCTTCATTCTCTCTCCCTTTCAGCAGACAGTACATACAAGCGGGCATGCCCATCGTGTACATTGTGCATGCGCATGTACGGCCAGTTTATCATCCACTGCTGGATCAGAATCTGAATATTTATACTGGAGGAATCCGATGAGCGATAAAGATATTTTACAGATGTCCGGTAAGGGCGGGTAAGAACGTTACAACAACAAACAATGCAACAAAAAAACTATAGTAGTGCAAAGTAGAAGAAAATAAAACAAATCACCCAAACCCATAAAAATACAACACTGAACCATCCACCATCCGACCAGGCAAACCCCCATTGGCGTATTCACTTATTGTTCAAGAAGCGACCTGCCCTACAAATGGCCAGCTCAACAAAGTGGCTTATCACGTGGAAATGTCGAGACTAACCCACGCCGCGCATGTCGCGGTCGTGGTCTGCCTGGAGATCGGAGCAGCTTCGTGAAGACAAGCCACGCAGATGTGCTGGGGGCATTGGAGTACGGTGCGGTGATGGATGTTTCTCTTGTTGCGGTTGCCCTCTGCTGCCCAGCACATTCGCCGAGGGCGACAACGCAGCTGTTGTGTTTGCGGTTATCAGTTTGATGTTTGGTAAAAGGCGCTGATTAATCACGTATGATTCCATACGTGGGGGGTTACGTGACGATATATAATAACCTCTCACCCTACCCTCTTGTCTCTCTTTCATCTGCATCACAAACACATGCTCATATACACACACCCATATACATACACAAATACACGTGCACTTACACGCTCATATACACACACACATAAATAAACACTTAATTAACATGCGCGTATACACGTGTATGTGCACTGACACACACTCCCACACGCACACGCTCTCACATGCAATTACACGCCTACCAACTCGTTCACACATTTATGCAAACGTTCACACGCACACAATCACACACACACATGAACACACTGACACCCAATGTAGCGGTGTCCATGCTGCGCTATAGCCCATCATCATTCGGTTTTGCTGTAAGTATAATTTATTTTTCACAATTAACACCATTATCGAACTGCAAAACATTACAGTAACGGTGCTTTGCTGACCCACAATGCAGTGTTAGGTTACATCACAATACACTATAAACCACCATGTAATACTAGAGCTCACATCTATCGTGCAACAATTGATAAATTTTGCAATTAAAACGAATTCCCAGGCTAACGAATAGGACACTGCCGCCACGGTGCATGTAACAGGCAGCGCACTGGCCAGTTTGTATCTCCCGGAGCGGCAGGTAAAACAATGGGGGCACGTTTCTTGAACCCGACCCAGCCTCTGTCCACCCAGCAGCACAAATGGGTTACAGCAGTTCGTGTGCGGTGGGGTAAAGTGTGGGTATTCCTACCTTTCCCAAGATATCTGGCTAGCGTGGAAGAGTAGACCAAAATACATTTTAGAGGGGCTCCTTAGAGCCTCCCTCTAGTGGGGGCCCTTCCGCCAGCAGTGGCGTGAGCACAGCAATTGCAGGGCTGCGCCTTAGAAAATTGGACTGTGTTAGTTGCACATCTGTTCTCTCATAGAATCCACCGGGTAATCTTAATCCGGTTGCCTCGAGGGTGTGAACGTGGGATGGAGCTCTTAGTCGGCGACCCACCCTGCCCTTCATCCACGGCCCCTTGGGAGCCAGCGTTTAGTTCAGAATCGGTGTTTTGAATCTCTCGAGCAGACGAACCTCTTCTGGAGAGAGCCGTATCGTGGAACGGCGTCGTTGACCCACGTCGTTTACTCTTCCTCCTCAAAGGCCCCCCCCCTCCCCAAATATTCCACGCAACGCATTGGGCGCCGGTGCAACGGCGCAACAAGCGTGATTGACGAACCAAAAAATAACTCGACAAACGTTAATCGGTAACACCGTTTCAAGAGGAAACTTACAATTCGTGACATTTCTGGCGATGGCCTTTCTTCGTAGCCAGAGCCACAATGTTACTTATGGATGTGAGCAGGGTTTTTTTATGTTGCATTGCATGGGGCTGGCTGATAAACCCACAGTGTTATTATTTTAAAGACAACCCGCGGTTGGCTTCATTAAAACAAATGGACAATTATTCGTTGTATGTATTTATTTTGGACTTCTTTGGCACCGTACATAGCCCACCATGCTTATCAGAGGTGCAGTGTTGAGTCGATGGGCAGTGTTGGTCTATGGGCAGTGTTGAGTCTATGGGCAGTGTTGAGTCGATGGGCAGTGTTGAGTCTATGGGCAGTGTTGAGTCTATGGGCAGTGTTGAGTCTATGGGCAGTGTTGAGTCTATGGGTAGTGTTGAGTCGATGGGTAGTGTTGTTAGTCTATGGGCAGTGTTAGTCTATGGGCAGTATGTATGTTGACCTTCTTTTGCACCGTACGTAGCCAACTGTGCTCATCGGAGGTGTGGGGGAAGGACAACATTCTTGATAGAATATCAAAATTAGAATATTTATTCATAATGGAGGAATCTTATAAGCTATGAAGTAATCTTTATCACAGATGTCCAGTAGTCTCGATTACATGGTGGCTTCTGACCAAATCATCGGGAACGCGCCCGATCTCATCAGACCTTGAAAGCTAAGCAAAGTTGAGCCTGCACAGTGCGTGGATGAGTGACCACCGCTCACAAAGAGCTTGCTACAGGCGGCTGCAGGGACCACCTGACGAGCAGCAGAGGGCGGTGCAGCAACATCCCTTGTTGTCCTGTACAATGCTATAAACGTCCATGCTCAACGCCTTCACCAAGCGACAGCCAGAGTTGTGGAGAAATCTCGAATTACTGGCGAAACTTCGTACTCAGATTGTAAATGTTGTGGGTTTCCTCTCCAACACACCGGTGTGCTGTACTCGTAACGAATTGGCCACGTTCTGTTTACGTAACAAATCTTACTAATTGGCTGTGTCGGGTGGTGGCGGGTTTAACGACACATTTATATTTACGCGATCTGACCCAAACACCTGTTATGGATAATATTGGTCGCGAAAGCCAACGTGTTAAAACTGCCTTCACCCACCCGCACAGACCAACTCTGGCTGTCGCCTGATGAAGCTGGTTGTAATTACTGGCGAAACGTCGTACTCAGTTTGTAAATGTTGTGGCTTGGCTCTCCAACACACCGGTGTGCTGTGCTAGTGACGAATTGGCACGTTCTGTTTACGTGACAACCCTTACTAGTTAGCTGTGTCGGGTGGTGGCGGGTTTTAACGACACATTTATATATTTACGTGATCTAACCCAAAAACCTCTTCTTCTTGGTTCTTTCGGTAAAGTCACGTAGAAGGGAAGTAATAAAATAATAAAAATAAAACATAATAAAATAAAATTATGTTTTATTTGTATTATTTTTTCATTACTTCCCTTCTACGTGACTTTACCGAAAGAACCAAGAAGATGAATCCCTGTAGTCACGAAAGCTTTAAATCGAAACCAAAAACCTCTATTACGCAGCGTGATAAAGTATGGTCAATTAAATGCCACAACTCGCATGACTCAGGGAGACCCCTTAAGCACAGTTGCTAAGCACAAAACATCAAGCTGGTACAGCGACAAACCACACCGTCCGAGTTGCAATGGATAGAGTTGACACGTCTTTCCACTTGAGCCAGGATCGAGCGGCAGAATTGGCAAATGTCTGTGCACGTACTGCACATGCACACCGTGTCATCTCGGCGTGGATGGTGGCAAAGTGAACTTAGTAATTTGCTCACTTTGTCCACTTGATCCATTTACTCCCAACCACAGCCTGTTCTTCCCCCGCACTTCCGATTAGCGCGGTTTGCCACGTACGGTGCGAAAGAAGTTCAACAGAACAGTGCGTACATAATGTGTGTGTCAACGGCGATTTTTTTGAGGGTTTATCGTGCGGTGTTCGTTTCCAGGACACCGCTCGATCGAAGTGTCTGGACGCCAGGAGTTCTCTCGCCGTTCCTTTGTGGAAGTTAGATAGTCCCTATTGAGGCCCGCACTGCGCACGAACACAAACACGCGTGAGAGAGTGGGTGAGAGAGTGGGTGAATGAGAGAGTGGGTGAGAGAGTGAGTGGGTGAGAGAGTGAGTGGGTGGGTGAGAGAGTGAGTGGGTGAGAGAGTGAGTGGGTGGGTGAGAGAGTGGGTGAATGAGAGAGTGGGTGAGTGAGAGAGTGAGTGGGTGAGAGAGTAGGTGGGTGAGAGAGTGGGTGAATGGCTGAGAGGGTGAGTGGGTGAGAGAGTGAGAGAGTGGGTGAATGAGAGAGTTAGTGGGTGAGAGAGTAAATGGGTGGGTGAGAGAGTGGGTGAGAGAGTGAGTGGGTGAGAGAGTGAGAGAGTGGGTGAATGAGAGAGTGAGTGTGTGAGAGAGTGAGTGGGTGGGTGAGAGAGTGAGTGGGTGGGTGAGAGAGTAAATGGGTGGGTGAGAGAGTGAGTGGGTGGGTGAGAGAGTGAGTGGTGCGAGGGTGAGTGGGTGAATGAGAGAGTGAGTGGGTGAGAGACTGAGTGGGTGAGAGAGTAAATGAGTGGGTGAGAGAGTGAGTGGGTGAGAGAGTGAGTGGGTGAGAGAGTGAGAGAGTGAGAGGGTGAGTGGGTGAGAGAGTGAGTGGGTGGGTGAGAGGGTGAGTGGTGCGAGGGTGAGTGTGTGAGAGAGTGAGAGAGTGAGTGTGTGAGAGAGTGAGAGAGTGAGTGGGTGAGAGAGTGAGTGGGTGAGTGGGTGAGAGAGTGAGTGGGTGGGTGAGAGAGAGAGAGTGGATGAATGAGAGGGTGAGTGGGTGAGAGGGTGAGTGGGTGAGAGAGTGAGAGAGTGGATGAATGAGAGGGTGAGAGAGTCAGTGTGTGAGAGAGTGAGAGAGTGAGTGGGTGAGAGAGTGAGTGGGTGAGTGGGTGAGAGAGTGAGTGGGTGGGTGAGAGAGAGAGAGTGGATGAATGAGAGGGTGAGAGAGTGAGAGAGTGAGTGGGTGAGAGAGTGAGAGAGTGAGTGAATGCAAGGGTGAGTGGGTGAGAGAGTGAGTGGGTGAGTGGGTGAGAGGGTGAGTGGGTGAGTGGGTGAGAGAGTGAGTGGGTGAGAGAGTGAGTGGGTGAGTGGGTGAGAGAGTGAGTGGGTGTGTGAGAGAGAGAGTGGATAAATGAGAGGGTGAGAGAGTGAGAGAGTGAGTGGGTGAGAGAGTGAGGGAGTGAGTGAATGCGAGGGTGAGTGGGTGAGAGAGTGAGTGGGTGAGTGTGTGCGAGGGTGAGTGGGTGAGTGGGTGAGCGAGTGAGGGTGAATGATGTTGTCTGATGCAGGTGGACGCCACTCTGGACGTGCTGTCGTCCGTGATCGTGGCCTGGCGCTACAACAACGCAGCGGCCGTGCACTCGGCCTACCGTGAATACGTGTGAGTGCACGCCGTGTGCGCGCGACGCCGACCGCGCTTTTTTTTTACTTTAAACTTTTGTCCTTAAAAAAAAATATCTTCACCCCCCCCCCCCTCCAATTTTGCCATCGGTGTTGCGTCACGAGACCAAGTATCCATTCGGATCGCTTGCAGACCAGTGCATCCCCTTCATGCTCGAGAATGGCTCACAGAAAGCAGCGATCAGAGAACTACCCCTGAAATGCCTTCAGAGTGACTATTCTTAACTTTCACTAAAAATACCCCATACATTTAAAGAGAGCTTAGACATTTCTAAAATCCCAAATGATTACCACGGTGAAAACATTGTCAAGAACTTTTTTTTTACTTGGATCATAAGTCAATGGTCATACGCATCTCATCGTCAATGCCATAGGTCCCTGGTTCCTTTTGGTCAGGATGAGCTATTGCTCATCATGGTAATGAAATAAATGTACTCAAGTGATGTGACTGACAGGCCGACTCACAGGGACAAAGTCAGTTTCTTGAACTCTCGACAATTGTTAGAGAGAAACCAAACAGAGCCATGCAATGAACACATGGGACGGGACACACAGACGGACGGGAGCAGACAGATGAACGGCCAGCTTGCGATGTTACGCGTAAGAGAAATCCGAGGACGCGTGAAACGGCGACGTTTACACCGGTTGTTCTCTCCGTTTCCCCGACGTGTGCTCGTTTCAGTGCCTGCTGCGTGCTCGGCGGCGTCTTCATGCTCTCCTCCATGTGCATCATCGGGAAGTCTTCGCACGACATCGCTCACAAACTCGTGCCCAAAGTGGTAGGTTTTCGCCCACGGCGAGCCGTTTGAACCGTCGGGACACAATCAACTGGGGCCTGTACGCAGCGATCGCCGCCCTCTTCCGGCAGATTAATGCCCCGGGTCGCTCTTACAAATGAGACGAGCCTTCTCTCTTAAGTTGTCGCCTGGTTAAAGAAAATGAACTTGAACAAGCGAGGTGGGTGGGAGTGTGACCACTCATGATAACAATTTGCGAATCAACCAGCCTATGTATTGATGGATGTTGAACTTCATATGCACCATACGTAGCCGACCGTGCTAATCGGAGGTGCACAGTGGAGAAGAGCCACAATTCCACGAAACTGCCGAACTTCCACCGAACGTACACAAATCACGCGCCGCACGTTGTTGGAGGTCTGCACCGTAGGATGACAATGTGGGTGTGGGTCAAGATCGCAGGGGAACAATTAATCGCAGTTATTGAGCAAGGAAAATGTGACAGCTGTGTGCGGTCGATCGCTCAATTAACAAGAACTGCACTGCAAGTTCTGTGGTCACTTTGAAATACATAAATAATGACCATCCTTTTTCAATCCACTGCTGGATGACGACCTCCCCTCACATATCAGTCACGGGGGGGGGGGAACGGGGGGGGGGGAACGGGGGGGGGGAACGGGGGGGGGGAACGGGGGGGGGGTGTTGATTAACGGTACGTCGCGACGTTGGTCAGTGCGGGTTAGTGATCGCAGAGGTCAGATATCCATCGCCACTGATGTTAGCCGTGGGGCGCCCGCAATCAAAGTCCGCAGACACTTTTTTGCTTTTGAAAAATTGGTGACGCTGGGTTTGACGGTGACGATTTGTATCATCATGAGGATGTACCTCATCTGTGTTGTCCACCCAGGATGCATTTCTGCTGAGCGTGTCGGTGCTGAGCGGAGTTCTCTGCCTCGGCCTGGCCGGGGTAAAGTTCATCCTGGCGAGGGCCCTCACCAGCCGGGCACTCATGACCGATGGTGAGACCTCGAGCGCTCTGTCAGGTGGCAAGGTGGCGACAGCAAAGTTCAAAGTTAATTTATTAGGTATAGCCCTGTGAGCCATTCGGCTCTTGAATCGGGTGCAACCGCAACAAACGAAAAACTAAAACATGAACAAGAAAACATCTTAAAGTGACTATGTGCAAACAGAAAATCCAAGAAAAGACAGCAAAATATTGCAGAAAAATCACTGTACACCAACCCTGTGTGCAAATATCCCAGTGGGATGCAAGTCAAATAACAACAACCACGAGACAACTTAGATTAAGGCCATCAGTCTAACTCTGTACTACAACAAACAAACATGGCCAAACCATTTCGAAAATCACCCAAATAAAGCCATAAAAGCAATGATACAGTGGTCATAGGAACTGTGACCGAATTTTCACAATAAACGACGTAAACAACATGTACTACCAAACTCTGCAGCCACAGCTGGCTGCATGAGTCACTCCAGCGGGTAACGGGCTCTTTGCTCGCACCGAGAAGGGCCTGGGCTCGATACCCGACTGGGACGCAAATTTTGTGTGGAGTTTCTATGTTTCTCTCCCCCACCCACCCACCCATGCTCCCATAGGTGAACACACACAACTGGAATTGGTGAACCGTCCAAGTGCTGAAAGATTACCAGCAAATTACTCAATTGGAATTACACATGGCAGTAATGTCGCAGCTTTCTCGGGTGAACAAGTTTCATGATAATTAAGTATCCTCCGCACCATCACCTGCAGGCCTCAGGCTGCAGTGACCAGCACATGGATCGCACTCCAGGAGTGAATTGTGAATGATTGCGCCAACGGCTCAAGGAGGCCTTCATTGAACGGCGGATTGACCATGGCTGACGGTGATGATGATGATGTTCAATTCACTCTCCCAGATGATGTACACTCGTTAGCGGAGCGTGGCAAACCAACAGGGGGGGCGGTGACGTGGCCAGGCAGTCGCTTGTTTTGCTGCCCTTTGTGAGAGTTGGCGGTTTGTGGACCTGCGGCTGACCTGGTTTAATACTGCGGCTGCAAAAACTAAAAAAACCTGGTCATCCGCCTCGCAGTGGACGTCAAAGATCCCCTTGACGTCATTCACAAAGAGTCGCCCGGTCTCATGGCCCAAATTTAAAGATTGATAAAAGTGCTTAGTGGCTAAAACCACAGAGCATAACGTCGCCTCCTCCCTACTGACTGACTAAACGTGTCCGTAAAGCATAGCGCGCTCAGGAATGCCTCGCGCTCGGAAGAACGGCGCAAACGGAAGACGTCGTAATTGTTTGATTTGCGTTGTGTAAAATGAAGTTCATTGCATGATTACCGTCGCGACATCTGACTCGCCGCGTCCTTCCTGTTGTGCGCCACGCGCCAGCCTTCAACTCGTTGGTGGGAGGCATCATGGGCTTCAGCATTCTCTTCAGCGACGAGGTGTTCAAGCACAACCCATCCGTGTGGTACATGGACGGTCTCATCGGCATCCTCATGGGCATCATTATCATGCTCTACGGCGTCAAGTGAGATTTTTTTTTGCAAGATGCATGACTTAACTTCTCGCCGACTAATTTTCCGGGTCGTTGCTGGTGGAGTCCAGGAGGTGGGATGTGCGTCGTAGTCGCAGCCATAGCGATATACATACTGGACGTGGTGTGCCGCGTGCGGATAGATATATTTTACGGCTCGCAGGGTGAAATTAAGCTTTTTTTTATACCAGGCACACATTGGGGGGTGTGTCTTACTTGCATGAGCGTCTTATAGTCCAGTAAATACGATACATTAATATTAAATGCACATTTGTTCTTGTGTTTTCTTGTTTTCCACAGGCTCCTAGTGGACATGATACCCCGAATGAAACAAACACAGAACTACGAAAGCATGGACTAACATTCTGCTGTGCCAGTGCCCTCCTCTGCATTACACCTTGCTGTGCTCTCTTACTCTATCTCATACCTCTTTTCCACTGCACACCTGAGCCGTGCCAGGACCGGGTCGAGCCAGCATGGCACGGGTCAGTAGGCACCAGCTTGCTTTTCCACTGCAGAAGCCGAGCCGTGCCGTCGACATCGCATGCAAACGAACGGGTGGAGACGCACGTGGATGACGCGGTGATGCCGTGTCCTCGCAGCGCTGAATGCCCCTGGCCCTGGCTGACCGCAAGCCAGAGTCAAACGCATTGTGAGGCCGGCGTAAGCGAGGTGTTTGCTTTTTAGCTCGGCACGGCAAAGTAGCCAGTGGAGAATGACCCGTTCTGTGAGTGCCCCCCCCCCGCCCCCGCACTGGCTCTGCTTGGATGTGCCAGTGGAACAGGGGTATATATATATGTGTTCAACAAAATTTGCTTATTATAGTCTGTGGTGATAGAAGGTCCACGTAGTTGAATTGTAAGGACATAGCTTACCACGTTTTCGGCAAAAGCACAATGCTTTATGAACTCGTAGGGTTGCTGCGTTGCTGGAATTGA
Source organism: Lethenteron reissneri (assembly GCF_015708825.2). Lineage (NCBI taxonomy): Eukaryota > Metazoa > Chordata > Hyperoartia > Petromyzontiformes > Petromyzontidae > Lethenteron > Lethenteron reissneri. The sequence goes on from NC_083809.1 coordinate 6,171,366, forward strand.
GCGTTCAATATGAGCTCCACAATAATCGTATCGTTAGTTTGACTAAATATGGTTGTGCGTGATTATTTAATTTCCTGCAAAATATTAATGAAACATGAAAAGCACAATAATTCAAATTCAAAATAAACAGGTATTACCCATTACATCAGTGGTTTGCTAAATGTGTTCCAGGGTATTTGATGGATGGCGATTATACAATGTCATCATTTTCTTAGTTGCTTTGAAATGTTTTTTTTTTCACGTGACTGACAGCACGTGCGTTTAAAAAGTGTCGTAATGGTCTGCCACGATTAGAAGTTTCATGGCATGTGTACGTTGAGTGAACTTCAGTTAAACAATTTCTATTCCTACTGGAAGTACAGCAAAGCACACAAACGTTACACAATATGTAAAATACAATTTACAACTTATGGCGAACTAATATCTAGATAATCGTCGTATAAAAATGTGCATCATATGGTTTTACAAAAATTACATCGCGGCAACCCTACTTACTAGCAATTTTTTTGTAGTAAAAACACTCAATACCAGCAGATCACATAATGGAAAACTGCGCAATTGTTAAATCCAGCAAGCGGGCGAGGGTTTGTGGAATTAACATTGAGACCATCAGCCTATCGGCCTTCTGGATCTTACTTGACTTCTGCCCCCCACATCGCTCTTCGGTGGCATCGGAGGTTCGGCCGACTCATCTCGGTGTTGGCGAAAACCGAGCGAACGTTAAATAGGTATGACCGCGACACACGCTTTGTCCAAATTGTGTTTCAAATATGATGTTCGGCATCATGCTCCCACCCTCATCCACGGGATGAAGAAATGCCCGTTCGAAATTCTTGCGTGGCCCCGTTTTTTAATTAGGGAGGGGAGGGGCGGGAACTCACCTTGGTCCACATCTATGGACGCTGCTGCACTTGGACAAATGTAAGTTAACAGCACACAACGTCATTTCGTTTGTGTGCGGTCATTTGGTGAACGACCCGAGACCATTAACTGGGAGCAATTGGCAACGCAGTTTAATAGTGGGCGGCTGAAACGTGGAATTTGAACTCGGCAGGGCTGGCTTGGCGCTCTGATATCGTATCCACCCGGCCACCAATTGATAAACATTTAACTGTGAAGGCATATACGGCTGATGGATTAAACCTTCTGTTCTTCGTGGTGATTAAACAAACTCCCTATTCATTTAAATACTATTGTTCGAGGCGCATTATCTGCCACCTACGTGTGTGCGTTTGCGTAAAAACATTATGGCATAACGCAGTGCCGGACACGTGAGCACAGAATAATCCAAGCACATTGTCTTAAACAAATATGTTGAAGGCATTAACTGTCGGCATTGTACAAACGCTCGACGTTCACACTGTTAACACGCCATTAAATAAACAAATCGTTTGCAGTGTTTACTTTTCAGACTTTTATAAGCTTTGGGGTCAATACGGGGGGGGGGGGGGGAATTAACAGCACAACATCGTTACATTGGCTGTATATTACAAAGTTCGCAGTTGCATTTAACCAAAATAAGGTCACATTATGTTTAGATTGTCGGAGTAAGGTAATCAACACTGCTGCGTAGGGATGCGCGGTTATGCTGTGTCGCTCTGCTGCCGATGTGTTTTCAGGTTTATACTGCGCGTTGTTCGAAACGATGTCCGACGTTGTACTCCGCGTGTTAGGGGTCAATCTGTTTGAAGCAATAACCTCTAAAGGACGTACATGGGGGGGGGGGGGGCGTCGCGGTGGCGAGATGTTAACAACCTCGCCTGGTATACAGGAGGCGTGGGTTCGACCCCGACCCTGACGCCTGCTGCTGTATATTTGGAGTTTGCGGTGTCTCTCTCCCCGCGGTCGCGTGGATTTTTCTCCGGGTCCTCCGGTTTCCCCCTCCACATTTAGAATCAACAGCACGCGTTTCGAGTACTATATTTGGCTGCTGTCAATTTCCACGTGACGACGATGAGCCACTTCGTTGAGCTTTCACATGGTGGCCAGGTCGATTCTGATAAAGAGCTATGTGGCTCAAGTGGGTAAGATTTAAACATTTTATTTTAGTCTTAGTTTAATATACATACGCCGGACAATCGTGCCAAACTATGCGAGGTACAACCCGAACATTTACCGGTGAGGCAAGGTTAAGTCTGCAGTATTGGATTTGTTTGTAGTGGTCAGGTCAAGGTTTACCGTGAAAGAAATATTCGTGGATTTGCACCGGGAAACAAAAAAAAAGCATGTGCTTTTACTGTGTTGCAATAACAATGTCCATTTACGACACTAACGTCTAACTTGCTCGTTCAATTTAACTTTTGTTCATAAACTCATTTAGACTATTGCTGCGCCCGTCGTAAAATGAGTCAAGTATTACCAATCGCCACTTCGCACAATGCAGCGCTCACGTTAAGCAGTTATTATTATTTAAAAAAAGCGTCAACAATTATTCTTTACAAATAAAATAAAACCTGTAAATGGTGAACGTTGCGTAATAACTTGCATAAAAAATTAATTTGTATCCGTTGCATAACAAAATCACCGACATATTCACAGTTTTAGCATATTAATATATACACGTATATGTATATGATAGCAATTTTGATGTCATGGGTATAATATCCTGTGTGCGTGAACGTATATGCATTACGTGCCCGTGCATGTGGTTGTGTATGCTTTATACTAAGTGGTAATGATTGGTTGGAAAGTACAGTGCAGTATGTGTGTATGTTCCACTTTTAAGCTTTGCCACTGCATTTCTGTTGTCTCATTTAGACGAAGATGGCAAAAAAGAAACCGGTCGTAGGGTTTGCTTGAGTGTAGTTTTTTTTTTACTTCACAAAGACGGTGGCAAACATTGCATGGAATCGTTGCAAGGGGCCGTTGATGATTTCCAACTTTACGGACTCGATCCACTCTCCTCCAGATCCCGCAGGAGCTGTCCAGCAGACGAACGACCTCGCGACTTCGGATCTGGTCTAACAATATCCCACCATCCGGTCTTAAGGTCTCCCCGTTGGGCAACACATTACAATTTTGTTAACGTACAAAGGTTTAAAAGCCAAACTTGTAATCGATTGTAAATTGTCTTTAGTCTGACCAATCATCTGTGGATCCTCTTAGCTGCAGGGGCGAGGCAGGTTTTTTCATCCTCAGAGATTTGATGAATTGTGAATTGGGGTCACGGTTCAATGGAATCATAGATTCGTCTTGTTTTGCCTTGTGTATACCGTCTCATTTGTATTGTCTGTCTCGAATGTTCCAGCTCACTTGGTCGGTCTCTAGTCACGTAAATATACACTGGCGTCTCGTCTGCACCAATGATAAAGAATGGATTCTTACACACGACGAGAAACATCTTTCACGAGCTTAAGATTAATTGCAATGTGCAAGCGATCCGTGATTTGACCAGTTTTCTGCAGAACTTTGGAGGATACACAGATAAATGATGATGACCGTGACGTGACGGCACCCGCTATATTAGTTCTGTGATAAAGTTCATGAGCGGCAGGTGGTTTGGGTTAGCAGGGCTTAGCCCCCTCTGACCTATTTACCAAATGGTGCTATACAGGGACTCCTCGACTTACGAATGAGTTAGGTTCCGGAGGTCTGTTCGGAAGTCGATTTGTTCTTTAGTCTAACTTTACTCCTGTCGATTCCAAAATGTTGTACGGCATGCACACTAAACACGGGGAATGGCTTTAAAAGTTGTATAATCTGTAGATGCCACTGCTTCTTCATGGTCTACAGATGTAGATGCCACCACCCCCATCTATTGCGCGGCGGTTGAACTTACGACTCTCGGTCTGAACAGGCAACTGGACATTCGGACAGGTTTGTTCGTAAGTCAAATGTTCGTAAGTAGAGGAGTCCCGTACATGGCAATGGTTTTGTCCCACTGGAAGATTCGTGACCCAGGTCACGCTTGCAAACGCGACTCATCCTAGTGTCTGGAGTTCTCGCATGGTTAAACAAAACAAGCTAAGTTGGAGATATAGCATTTCACACTTACTACCTATCACACTATTTTAAACAAACGCTGTCTTGCCAATTTCAAAGGAGTTGTGTTTATGTGTAGGCAAATCTCCATGCTCATCGTGGGTCAGGACCCGGAACCGGATTTTTCATTGCAAATTATTTTGGTGATACTGTGTTGGCAGTGGTGCACAAATACTTAAAAGAGGCAACTTTTTCAGCAATGGCCCATCTTCATAGCACCACACACGTACAAATGGATAGGCCGGAGAGCTATAGTGGATAAGAGTTGGAGACCGTACAATATTATTACAAGATCAACATGATCTTCATGCCACTCAGAAGGAGGGGGCATCAGTTAACCATATATTTTGAGAGAAAATGGTCAACGCCACAGTAAAAAAAAACACTCCCTCGGATGCAGGTTGTCCCATTGCCTGGCTGTTCAGCTGCAGAAAACGAGACGGTAAACGTGAAGCCTGCATTACTGCGTAACTTGAATATTCACGAACGTACAACATCAAGTGCATCGACGTTAGTGCTGTGAATGTTACGTTTTTAATAAAACATTGACGAACATATCTCTAGTCCATACTCTTTGGTTCTTTCGGTAAATTCACGAAAACTTCAAATCTAGATTAGATATCTGTAGCCCTTTTCATGTTAAAATTTTAGTTTTATTGAAATAGGAGTCTAAATATGCACTGTTTTTTTTACAGGTAGGAACAACAGGTTCCACACTGCCCACCAGGGATTATTTGTCTGTCTGTCGTGCACGAATGCGCTGTCCAACCAAGTTCCTACCTGCCCACTCCGAAGGAACGTGTTGCAGCGCCTTGAGATGCGGTTACATGTAGATGATATAGAAATGATAATTGTATAGACAACTGTATGCTGGAAAGACTAGTCCTTGACTCTGAACTATTATATCTGCATTTTTCACATATCTGTCCGTTCACTAAAAACTTTTTTTTTACACATCCAATAAGTGCAGAGTTTTGCTTGTCTTGAATCGATGCTGCTTAAATAATGCACCCCATAGCCCATGCTGCTGATAGGACGGGTAAAAAACTAATTTACGTGGAGTAACAGCTGTGTAAAGTTTGCGTAGTCTGCTTATAGTGTTCATTACATACGATATTTATTTGACCCTTGAATCAAATTGTTCTTCGTGCTTTCGGAGTCCCTCAAACTTTGCTCACGATCCTTAAGGACCTTCATGATGGTGAGCGGCCCCGCGTCAAACTACATGGCCGTCAGTCAGAGCCATTCTCTCTACACCTTGGGATGTAACAGGGATGTCCTCTGGCTCCATATTATTTAACATATCTTTTGACCACGTAGTTCGTGAAGCCTTCAGTAGCTGTACCCGAGGAATTATTATATGGTGCAGATACAATGGGAGGCTGATCGATGCCCGGGTGCGGTCAACGGATGCCTCCCTATTGCTCAACCATGTTATGTATGCCGATGCTCTGGTGATTGCTGCTCACTGCGCTGAACCTGGAGCTTGCCACTAAGAGGTGGGGTTTAACCATCAGCCCCACCGAAACTAAGCACCTGCGTGGGTATTTTGTACCATCGAACAATCCACCCCCACAGCTTACAATTCGTGATGCGGCAGTTGTGGAGAGATTGCCGAGATTCCCATACCTGGCCAGTGTGCTCATGACCGGCTCCGGTTTAACAGCAGAGGTATCACTCCAAATCAGTTGAGCGCCATTATCTTTTCATCGGCTGCGTTACACTGTGTGGAAGCTACCTGGTCTCTCGCTCCGCATGAAGCTCGAGGTCTTCTCGGCCACGGTAATTCCCTCCCTTCTATACGCTTGCGAAACGTGCATCCCCCTAATGGAACATCTTCGCCGGTTACAAACATTTAGGCTGGCCTGCTAACGTTCCATCCTGGGTTTAACCATATGTGTGTGTGCGTCTAAGTTGATGTGTTTCTATGTGTGTGGGTCATTGTCTGTGTGTAAGTCCATGTGTCTGCCTTTTTCACCCGAGCAACGCCGGGTACTTACCGCTAGTAAGTTATAATGTAACGTTGTAAGCCTCATTTTGGCGCCCCTTTACCTTGGCTCCTGGGGACACATGTACCCCCCTGCCCCCCCCTAGCTACGGCCTCTGCACAAAGGGGGAGTTGGGCGGAGGCAGAGGTCGCAAACGGGTTTTGATTCCTTACCCGTACCCGTACCCGGCCGCACCAGGGTCGCAATCGGGTACCCAGTACCCTACCCGATACCCGGCTACCCGTACCCGGCCGGGTATCGGGTAGGGTACGGGTCTCCGATTGCGACCTCTGGGATGAAGCCATGTTGCAGGCGCGGGTGGGTTGATTCTAGGAACTTGAATTGTGAGAAGAGACAAGACGTTGGGAAATGAGTGACGAACGGTGACTCACCAGTGGCTCACGGCCTTCCCCTTCCCCTGGCGGGGTACAGGTAGCCGGGTATCGGGTAGGGTACGAGTATCGGGTACCCGATTGCGACCTCTGGGCGGAGGTGAGCTTGTGCAGCGCAAACAGCATGGGCGGGACAGCCAGTAGCAGACCATGGGGGTAGAGACAGGGGGGAGAGGGGGGGGGGTAGAGATAGGGGGGAGGGGGTAGAGATAGGGGGGAGGGGGGTATAGATATGGGGGGCATTGCACCTCGCTACACACATCCACACTGCTGACGGTAGAGGTTGACAAACACAATTCAAGTCCTGACCCAAAGTGGTTGATGACATCTTTCCAATGATTGCTGAGTTTAAAACCGGCGTCTCGGTTGAAATTGTGTCTGTGTCTCTATATATGTGGATGGCTTCGTGAACGAATCTTTGTTGATAACCAGTCGGCTTGCAAAGCACCATCGTCTTAGAGAATTAAATTTCACGTGAGCCAGCTGCATTAAAGTTATGATCAGCCACGACAGAAGCATTGGTCCTGCCGTTTTTCAGATCTGCCTTATGTTCACGAACACGGTCCGAGACATGTCGTTTGGTTTCCCCAATGTAACTGCTGCCGCAGATACAGCTTAGTTTGTAGACGCCGGGATATTGCATGTCAGGAATCTTGTCCTTCACAGATGGGTTGCTGTACAAACAGCAACTATTAGTATATAGTTTACATGTCATATCAGAATATGTAATTAATATTGGAGGAACCGACGAGCTAAAAGCTCTTTTTCACAGATGTTCAGTCGAGGCAGGTAAGAACGTTACAATACAAACACATGCTAGCAGTACAAAGTACAAGAAAGGCCAAAAAATTAACCAAATACATACAAATACAACTAAACCAATTCTAGATTTGAAGCTTTCGTGACTGCAAGGATTCATAATCTTAGTTCTTTCGGTAAAGTCACGTAGGTAAAAAATAATAATAATAAAAGATAAATAATGATAAAAATATAAGAAATAATATAAATAAAATAATAAATCACGACGGTTTGGAGGCAACACAAGCTTCCATCTTCAGGCGGAACTGTCACAGCACTGTTTATTATTTTTTTATTTATTTCCTACGTGACTTTACCAAAAAAACCTAAGAGTACAACGAAACCAACCCAATCCTACCAGACAAAACCCACTGAGGTATTAACTTGTTTTTTCAAAAGTGACATGGCCACAAATGATAGCTCAACAAGGTGACTTATCATGTGGACATTTATATTAGCAAAATAATCTAAATTTTCTAAAACGCATGTTTCTAAATTAATTGGGAACCGGTCAAAAACGTAAAAAAAATAAAGCACGACTACATTCTTTTACGAAAAATTTAAAATCAAGACTCACTTTTTCGCCTGGTTTTAAAGCAATATTTGGGAGTGTCTTATAATCCGTTAGGTATGCATTATGCACTTGGCCAAATTTGTATAACTTTAACACTGCATATCACTTACCATCTTATAATGCAGAGAAAACGGTGCGGAAAGTCACTCTTGAACAAAACAGGTCAACAACTTGGAGCGGAAACTTCATTTCAAACTTTATTTGGAGTAATATAAGAATATTTCAATGTATATATGCATATGTTTGCAGTGGCATACAAAGTAGTGTGAAGTGATATTTTGCTTACATGGCAAAAACTGAAATTGTTTGTTTAAAAATGTCAACATGGTGGCTGAAATTCCTATTTCACATTTAGACTTTTAAACAAAAATTAAGCCCTTAAAAAACCGTAACAAATAAAGAATTTCCAGGTGACAAATGACCATCAACAGCTTTATACAACGTATCTGTACGGGGGTGGAGCGGCGCTGCTGCTGCTGCGGTTATAGCGCACGGCGCTCAGAAATCTGGCAACTCAAGAGTTTGATTTCATTCCTGGCCACAGTTAACATCCGTGGCAAGCGTAGGGCTAAATTGATCCTGGGCATCCCCATTACAAAATTCCTGGAGGCCCCAGGGAAGAATTTCCACATAGGGCCCCGTTATTCAACTGGAAAGGCCCATACTCTTAGGTTTTTTCGGTAAAGTAACGTAGGTTAAATAATAATAATAGATACATCAGGTGGGACCGTCACAGCTAGATGTACTGTCTCACTTGAGAACAGTAAATCTAGCTGTGACGGTCCCACCTGATGACGGAGACTTGTGTTGCCTCCGAAACGTCATGATTTATTATTTTATTTCTATTATTATTTCTATTTTTTTTTACCTACGTGACTTTACCGAAAAAACATAAGAGTATGAATTCTTGCAGTTACGAAAGCTTCAAATCTAGAATGTAAAGTCCCATTGTCGGGTCCTCTCTTTTGTTCGAGGCCCTGGCCAGAATGCCCCATTTGTGCTCCCCTCCCTGGACAGCCCTAACTTGCACTGACTGGCGTGGTGAAGGAAAGTTAGACAACCTCTGGGCATCGTGGAGGAGGCTTTCATCGTTCAACCATACCTGTGTTGGTAATTAAAGAATGGCCAATATGCTACGGGATTACTTTTGTCCCCGTGTCAACAAATCAAGGAAATGTCATGGAGTAAATAAACCCATCACCACGAATTTGTTTTTGAATTATTTAAAAGTATATTTTCACCTTTTGGCGTCATCTGGTCCAACACCATGTGAGACTAGACTCTAAGGAAAGCGGTCTCGGGTGTGGACCAATCAACTTCAAGGACAGTGCATACATTATCAGAGTTATGTTTTTTGTTTGCATTATGACTGCAGGTATTGTGGTCTATGCAAACATAACTCCTTGTAAAAAAGGTGTCAGTTTTGTTGCCAGATAGAAGGGTAAAAAAGCAATTATCTTGTTATATTTTGGTCTCCAGGTTTTCAGGGGTGTGGAGTTTATGATCTCAGCCCAGTCACCAAAGGGCTGCACAAAAATACATCACAACAAATTTGTTTCTACACTTAAATTTGACTGAATTGCAGCACTCAGAATGAAATTATCAGTTTTACTGTCATGCCACGCACGTTACTCTCTTATGCAGAGCGGGTGGGAAAGTGCTCCCCTCTACCATGTGTGGACCAAGAGGTCACTTTAAAAGGAAAGCAGAGGCAGCTCTGTAATATTCGCTTCTGTGGTCCATTCTCTAACACGGCTGGCCGAGTTGCCCTGGTAGAGTTCCAAATGGATACTTCATTGAATGCCATGGTAGCCGAAAGCACAATTGGGATATATTTAGGAAAAGTTACAATTATTAAAAAGAAAAAAACAATTAGTCAACGGTATTGGAATTAGGAATACATCGATCCTTGGCCTAAGTTAGTCTAAACGTTGGCAGGTTTTATGTATTCTCGTGTGAGAAGGTAATCAATCACGAATGTGGGTGCATACGATAATGGCAACCAGAAGAGGGTGGCATCCCATCCGACGGAGTAGCGGGTGAAGGGGCGCGCCGATGTGAGTGCACGCTCCACGGCGATGGGAACTTTGGAAATGTCTGCGTCCACAAGCTTTCCTAAGTTCTTCGTGTTGGCCTCCGTCACTGAGAGAAATGCACAGAAATACTGGTATGTATTGCATTGGAACAACATGGACAATTACGAAATGTACAAAAAGGTAAAAAAAAAAATTTGGTCAAAACAAGATATCATATTCGGATTCAAAACCCTACTAAACATTCAGATTTAAACTTTCACTGACCTTCGTTAAAAACTAAGAAATGTACTTCTATTGTACCACAAAAATTTGGGAACATGAAAAACAAGGACATTTTGAAGTTGTGTCCACCAGATTTGGAGGGCCTAAATAGGACATTTAGATTTTAGGGGGGGGGGGGATTTATCTAGCAATGAACAAAAACACAACCATATTATTGTAAAATCTCATTTATAACTTTCCTAAAACATCGCTACTACAGGAACCAAAATGTTCCTTCCAAGTGCCGGGAGATTCTTCTCGGGAACTGAACCGTTCCTGAAGAAGCTCCCAGCGTGTAGACTGAAACGTCAGGCATCACGCCGAACGACACGGATTACACTGGACAGCTATCAGCTACAGGAGTACAGGTGAAAATGTGTGCTCGGCAGACACAACGTGCAGTGGACGAAAAACAGTGGCAGCAGGAGCAACGTTGAAAACATAAACCATTTACCTTTATCAATGAAGTCCTCCCCATACTGGTGCCTGGTGTCTTTGGGAAGTGTTGCCCAAATGTCACGCAAGCACTTTGTAAATTTCTTGTCATCGGTGAGGTTTGTTTTGAAGAAGCCTGGCTCGATAATGACGACCTTAATACCGAACACTTGGACATCTCTCCTGCATTGTGCAGAACATAATTCATGATAATATACATACAACGTACGAACATGTATTTTAAAACGCACGCAGACATAATTTCACTCACGATTCATATTTCCTAAGCTGGTAGTGAATTGAGTATTGCAATTTTTGTCCAGCTGTAGTTCGACGGGATGTAGCAAAATAATAGGAAGCCAATTAATTGAAATGAACGACTTGCAAAAGGTGATAATTTAGTCAGCATTTTTTTTAAATGTAGTAATTGTCTTAGTATAATCGATGTGAACCTATGGAATGATATGTATTGTATAATTTTGCATAGAATTATGACCCATATTGTAAAGTGAGGCTCCCTGCCTTGCAAAGATCAGTAGCTCACCAGAATTGATTCAAGCCAGTCTGACTTAATGAGGCACTATATGTTGAGTTTGGTTGTCTTATCTTGTTTAAATTTATATAGTGCCTCATTCCAAGGCGCTTGATACAATACTGCGAAAATTATGCACTCCCAGAAGGCTGTGCGGCTAATGGGTTGTGTAAGAACTGTAATTTTTTTTATCTGAAGAGACAGATATGTGACGGAGACATATCGTCTTGCTTGCTTATTTTGTTAATTATGTTCTCAACAATGACACTCATATTACGTGCAATGAGTGAATTCTTATTCCGTGGATTTCATTTTGCGAGGAGCGGGCAATTCAATTCCACTCTCCCTCCACATTGTCAAGTAAGTCAATCAGTGAATCTTTTTATATATGTGCGGTCAACAAATATTTGGTCTTCCTCAGTACAATGCACAGTCTCGAATAGCATTGCTAAATTACCTTATTCTGCATTTATACTCATTGTCTCTCGATTTAAAGCTTTCGTGACTGCAGGGATTCATCTTCTTGGTTATTTCGGTAAAGTCACGTAGAAGGCAAATAATAAAAATAAAACATAATAAAATAATAAAACATAATAAAATAATTCTCACGACGTTTCGGCCACAACGCAAGCAGCCGTCCTCAGGTGAAGAACAGGTCTGTCGGAAAGACAGTCATTCAGACTCTGTCTTTCCGTATATTATTGTTTTATTTTTATTATTTTATTATTTCCCTTCTACGTGACTTTACCGAAAGAACCAAGAAGATTAATTGTCTCGTCAAATGTGTTCAACGTGGATCTCATAACGTGCGAGAAATCATTAGTGTCGCCATATTGCGACAACCCTAGTTGCCTGTAACAATACTTTTTCTAACTCACCGCAGTATGTCGGAGAAGGCCTCCACGCAGAATTTGGACAAGCTGTAGCTTCCTCCGCCCATAGCCAGGCGGCCCAGCACACTGGCTATATTCACAACCCTGCCACGGCCACGCTTGAGCATGGGTAGGCAAGCAAGCGTCACAGCCACCAAGCCCATTGCGTTCACTTCCATGCACGGGCGGAAATGTTCTATCGTCAGCCAGTCCACGGGGCCGACGGGAAGGCACACACCTGCGTTGTTCACCAGGCCCCAGAGTCCTGCACACGATGCAGTTCATCACGATAAACAACGTGCAGGGGCAAAACAGCGCCCGCCGCTCATATCCCTTTTCCACTGGCACATCCGAGCCAAGCCAGTGCCGGATCCCTTCCAGCAGGGGTGGCCAACCTATAACAGATCAAGAGCCAAAGAGCCAAGTGTATATATAAGTGTGTATATATCGACAGTTTTCGAGACGGCATGTTCTACGTGATGCCCCTTCGATAGAGCCGCATGTTTGGAAACGCTAGTCGGCAATCGTTGCCTTACAGTCAGGGTGGTGTTCCACTATTTTCCTAGCAGACCCTGAACCAAAACGAGACACGCCGGCAAGACATTTCAATATGGCTTGGTGATCAGCAGCGCCAGGGGTGGGTGCTGATGATTCGTTCATTTTGAGGGATGTCAGTGCAACTTTAGTGACTGTTCTTGTCACTGTGTGGACTTGCGAAGTCACGGCCGGTGATGTTGTCATTGCGGGCAGCCGGGTTGTGGGCTGCGTACCGACACTAGCGGTGGTTGGGCGAGCGCTAGTTAGCGCGAAGGCACCGCGAGCAGTGTGCGGTGCCGGCTCCCAGCGAGGGGGCGAGAGCAAGCGTCAGCCAGCCAAGGTTACTCTGGAGCATGACGCTCTGGCTGACCTGTTGTCACGTGACCGGATGATACTGGAGGGGGGCCACCGGTGGACGGGAGCCGAGGGGCGGTCACGTGGTCCCGGAGAGCTCTCGGGAACATTCGAGAAGGAGCTCAAGGAGCCTGGAAGGTGGGCGGGGCTATGGGCGGAGCCAGCCCCCAGCCTGGGAGCATATAACGAGAGCTCCGTAAGGAGCTCGGGGTTCTTCAAGTATTGGTGTTCGAAGATCCACGTCGGGGAGAAGAAGCCTCTAGCCACGCGGTCCGGGACCCAGCAGCTTGTGGTCCGCACCAGGATAGCGAACCGTGTCTAGTTCTGGCGTAGCGTGGCTAGATGGGCATTCGAGACCCGAGCGTAGGTTGTGTTATGTTGGTGCTGTTGTGTTGAATAAATAAAGTTGCTCCCGAGTTAACGTCTGCGACTCAGTTGGATTCACGACACAACTGAAACACATTGTCAACACGTCATCTACATGCACCTCGACGTGTTCGTCGCAAGTGACATCGGCGCTTACTGGGGCTGTGCCAACCAGACTTCCCCTGCCATCTGTGATGTCGATTCCCTGCCCCTACTCAAACCTGGGCACGAGACTGCTTTTCTTCCTCTACATATAACGGACTGCCTCTCTCTCTCTCTGTTCAGCATCTTGAGATGTGGTTTTATTTAAAAGCAATATGACTGTAAACTATATTTCATTTCCTTCTGAATGATTTACAGTCCTTGTAAAACCACTGCTGGATGATGGCCTGCTTTTGCTGTGTCAATCGTGGGGAAATCGGTGATTCTGATCCTTATCAAAACAATTTCCGTGGACAAATGCAAGTTTTTTTTAAAGCGTCACAGAATCCGCGCATACTTACACACGATGTATACTCCCTGTTTCACTTAATAACAAAGTTCACACCATCGAAAGAGCTCTATATGAAAACCCCTTTCACAGTAACAAAGCTACGCGTAAAATCCTTCATCTGTCACACCCAGCTGTAAGTTTCGCTTCAACATCGGTTTGACTCACCCTTGTCGCCGACAATCTCTTGCACGGCCTCGGCAGCTCGCTTCACGCTCTCGTTATTTGTCACGTCCAGGCTGACCGTTTTTAGTCGCTGAGAGGTTTCCGCCTTGATGGCGTTCTGCCCCTCTTCCGTAAAGCATGCGGCGATCACGTGAAACCCGCGCACATCCAGGCGCTTGGCCAGTAACTCTCCAAAGCCCGTGTCGCACCCCGTGATGAACACATACTTGTCCGTGGTATTGCTGATGACATTGCGCTCCCGTGAGCGGAAGTACACCACCACGGCCACTATCGGTAGCAGAGCGAGAAGGAGAATGTACATGACTGAGAATGCTGCAGTCTTCAAAAATCTGAAACAAATGGTGGATTTAGTGTTAGTTAATGAGTGTCAGAAAAGTTGACATGCCTCCCCTAATCAAAATTAAACAAAAACACGACTGCGTAGGTTTTCGCGGTTGTTCTATACGGCTCCAATGCATCTTCGGGATGCAGTGCGTGTTGTTCGGCACAACGTTCGACGTTCAGTTCCACGTGCTGGGAGCTTCTCCAGAACAGAACATTTCAGGAACAGCAGTGCTCCTGAACAAGCCCTCAGCACGTGGAACGAAAAGTTGACATATCACGTCGAACGTCTTGCCGAACAATCCATGGTACAATCTGAAAATATTTGGAGAACCAAATAAGACCAATCTTTAGGAATCTGGTCAGACGCATGCACATTGGTAAAGAATAAAACGTCGGCCAGTGACTAGATTTTATTAAAATCCCAAGTTAGCAGGTCCATATCTGATGCACATTTCTCTAGTCATGTCTGATGTACATGTCTCTCGCCAAATGCCAAAGAAATGTCAAGAGGCAAAATTCATTGTCATCCTGATTCTAAAGAAAGCAGTTGACAATTCGAAAAAATGTCCAGCTGATATCGTTGCAATGTACAATGTTGTAGCTCTTGGTCAGGTTGTTTCGTCTTAATCCACACTGCATTGATCCTCCACACTGCAGGTCAAAACAACTCACTTTACAGAGCTTCCCTTATGCACCGCTAGACTCTGGAATTCCCTGCCATTATTTTTTTTCTAAGTTCTTACATCCTTGCTTAATGTGAAAGGAACATCCAGACATGTCAGGTAAGGACTTATTTATTTAGCCAACAATGCAAAAAATTCACAGGGACGGGACTCTCAATGTGTATGGCGAATCCACTCATAAAAATTGCCCCGATTCACCCCAATGATCCAATCGAAATCCCTAATTTCGATCGGATCATTGGGGTTTATTAGTAACTAGCGAGAAGTACCCGGTGTTGCCCAGGAGAAAAATATAATTTAAAACATAACATATACAAATGAAAAGAAAACTTTGATCATTACCTCATTAATTAAAATAAAATCCAACGCGCGGTGGAAAACAACCTTATGCTTGCGTGCCAAGCCAAGATTCGATTCTTTAAATCGCGCAAGGGAATCGAAGGTTGTAGATTTCTTTAGAATCGGCCTATTCCCGTTTAATCGATGCCACAAACGCTCACCAGATATCGATTCCCGCCTGTCCTGTATGCGGGTTGACGCCACATACTTCATGTTCATTCCCCCCCTCCCTCCCAAATGCAAAAGTACATTTTTATCATTTTTGCATTGTGTACAGTCTGGAAACTACCCACATGCCAAATTTCAAGTTTGTTGTATGTCGGAAAGTATGCTAAACATTTCGAACAGACACGCATGCACAAATTTCCATTTTATATATACTGCACAGTACTAGCTTTACTACCCCGGCTTCGCTTGGGACTTGGATTCACCACACCCGGCCGCCTTTGTCTCCCCAGTGGCGATGTTCACACACCACACCAGTTACTCGTTTAAGGCTGAGTCGACCTAGGGGAGGCCCAGGACCGGTTCAAATAATCGTCACCGGTCGTGGTCGTGAGCGGGAATCGAACTCGGGTCGCTGGGTTCGTAGCGCGGCACGCTAACCACTACACTACCGCTCCCCACTCAAACAGACAGCGCGCTACCCACTACACTGCATTGCGTTACGCTTCCACATGCGCGGGTCACGTGGCAGATTTGACGTCACAGCTCACTTGCTGTGCAAAAAAATATATGCATTATTGAGCTCCCCCCCCCCCAAAAAAAACACAAAAGTGTATTTTTATAATTTTTGCATGGTGTACAGTCTGGAAAGTACCCACATGGCAAATTTAAAGTTTGTTGCATGTCGGGAAGTACGCTAAACATTTTGAACAGACGCACATAATCACAACTTTCTTTGCCTTTTATATATATGGAGATAGATAAAGCGGCATTTTGCGACCTCCACTGCCACTGTATAGCATATTATTACGTGCCAGGGACTCTATGAGATGATAGGACTTAAATCTGAGTCCATAATTGGCAATAAGTTACGGCAAAGCAGTTATAAATGACTCACAGAATTGTGCGAAGTTGCGTATACAGTACACGACTTCCTTGAATATCTCCACAACATAAAAATGCAACCAAATCAGCTAAATCCAATGATTCGCCTTGGTAAGAAGGATTGTGCGGCCCATATGCTGTTGCTCTTTGCAGCTGGAAAGGACAACTTAAAGCAACAATATTAAGTGAAATATGTTCTCTGCCGGATTTGACCACGTGTTGAGCACATCCTAAAACCATCAAGATTTTGCCACGCATCCTCTGAAGAGTTGTAGATGCCCGCAGTCTTGTGCGGTGAAAGCTTTAGAGAAGAAATTCTCAACAAGCAGCCTCACCTGGAACTGCACACTTGGATTACAAGTGGCTGCAAAAAACCAACGTGATCATTTTATTTTGGGCTGTGGTGGTTTTTTTTATGGTCCTAGCGAAGAGGTTTTTACTGTAGCCCTGTACTCACAGTGCAGACGTTGCCCAGCCGTACAAAGTACAATGAAGATGCCCTTGATTCTGCTACCAAGGCCACCGTAAACCTTTTCTTCAAGTTCCTGCAAAAGGTACGCGGCACAGAAATGGAAACAGTGCAGGGTCAATATTACCGTACCTTCAATTTAATCGATAAGATGATGTTTCATATGGAAATACACATTAGTAGAAGAATTGCAATTAATAATTTTGTAAAAAATAATTACATTTTGCAAATGCAGAATGTGCGTAATTGTGCCAATTCTCGAAATGCTGCTGTCGTGTTTAACAGCAATAAAAATATATAAGCGCAATAACAATGCAAAACTATTCTTCTCATACTGCCAAAAATAACGATTACTGTACTGTACTTGCTATATTGTACATCTTTATGGCACATTTGTACATCCGTCTTTAAAACTGCCGTCTAGTATTCTCTTCCACGTGTTCTGCAACTTGCATATCAATGTTTAATATTTTAGTTAACAAAAAATACGGGGGGAATAATTCAGTAAAAATTGTTGGGCAACGTTAGGCCAACGGTCCCAACAAAATTCCAACAATGGCCTAATATTGAAGTTTATTTGGGAAGTTTATTTGCGTGATGCGCTGTGAGCCACATGAAGCAACATTGGCTTGTGCATTCCTCAAATGTCGCATCTCTGTGGGGCCAACAAACCACGTTTGGAATATCTCACGCAAATCACGGCATGCAGCAAAGCCCAAATCCCTCCGTGTGCTGAATACATTCATAATCAACGCTTTGGGTTAGATCGCGTTATTTATAAATGTGTTGTAACCCTCCACCACCCGACACGACCAATCAGCAAAAAAGTGTCACGTTGACAAAAGACAAATAGTTCACCGTTTTAGCCCACCGGTGTGTTGAAGCGTGAAACCACAACATTTACAATTTTTTTGAGTACGACGTTTCGCTGGTAATTGCTGAATACATGCCTGCAATCACGATGCACAGAATAACAACACCACACACTACGAGCCTGGACCACCAGGGGGAAGAAGCCCAATAAACGTGCAACATTTTGGCTGTTTGGGTCACCGTTTTAACTACCGTCCATGCGAACGTTGGAGCAACGTTGGAGCAACGTTCGCACGTAGTTAATTGTGTTTACTCAGAGGTGCGGGTGAGATGTGACGGTTTTCCAAACGCTTATCTTAATCTGGTAGGGTAAAAACACACACACAATTAAGAAGTACGACGAACAAACCGCACGCAGAATTACATCGTGAATCGAATGACCGTATCGTAAACTGCGCATCAACAATTATCAACGTAAAAAAATATATAATACCTTTCAAGACGAAAACAACGTTCTGTAAAATGCAACTCTACTCACTGGAAGGAGCCAGAGGCACGGAATCGCCGAGCTCTGCGGATGGATGCGAGCGAGGATCGGGAGGATACTTCAGTAGGTTAAAGGTTGCAGGCTGCTATGGCACCAGTGACTTCACAGGCAGGGTACGGGTTCTCCAATCCCACTGCTCGCTTCAACTTAGCATGGGCGTGCCACACACGGTCACGAAACGCCCAGGGGTTTACAAGCCGCTGCGCCAAAAATTCAATCTCGTGTTTAAACGCCACCACCCCAAATGAAAGTTGAACTTTGTGGCATTAATTTGGAATTGTTGGACCCAACATTTGACCAAGGGCGTCAACGGACGCGCGGTTCTGCGCCTGTAATCTGGGTGCTTACATTATGCAAACAAGGCGAGGACAATATGAATGCTTAGTTATATTGTACTCTGCACTGCACCACAATAACACTGAACACAATTCATTGCATAGCAAGGCGCTGGTGACTAGATTTTCTTTTTTACAAAACATTAATACTTTTACGAGCAATTAACTGAACGCGAATAACAAAGAAAAACACATTTTTAACCCCAACAAGTGCACACTAATATAATTGTTACAAATTTTTTAACAGGTAAGGTCCACTGATCTCTTTTTTTAGAAGCAACTTGGCCACACCATTGCTCAACGAAGTGGCTTATCATCATTTCGAAATGTATAACAGCCCAATAATCTAAACGCATATTTATACATGTGGAGGGGAAAACCGGAGGACCCGGAGAAAAATCCACACTACCGCGGAGAGACACGCAAACTCCAAATACTTTCTTTATACAGCAGGCGTCAGGGTTGGTATCGACATCCTGTATACCTGACGAGGTAGTTAACATCTACAAATACTTTAAAATGTAATCACAAAACTAAATGACATAACGCTTTCCAACATACTGCAGGTGCAAGTGATAGCTAAATCCTACCGATTTCATTTCAAAAGGTACGAAACTATTGTTACGGCACGAGATTGTTCAGTCTGAACTTGCGAGGGCTTAAATGTGACCTCGTGGGGCCCAAAAGTTAATAAACAGCAGGGTAAAGCAAGTTTATCTCATAGATTACTGAGGGCAAAGAACTAAGGTCATTGGTTGTATTGTTTTTACAAAAAAATATATGAATGTATATACTGTACATGTGTATGGAATATTTGTTGCTGTTTTATCTTTGCCAATATCTTCAATTTTCGCCAACATTTTGAATAACTTAGATAATTGAGAAAATATTTGATCAAAGATATTCTCGATAATAACACACATGTAAATATCAAGCAAATGTTGCCCCTTTGATTGCATAGTTAGATCACTTTGTAAAATCGTTTGTAAATGTCCAACCACCATGTAATGCTGACGGGTGAAGTGGTACTTTGCCTATTTGCTTCAATCACAAAGCAACTACAAGCTAGTTACTTCACTTACGAGGTAGTGTTAGAAGAAGGTAATTCATCGTAATTTAAGTCAATAAGAGAAAGTACAATGTCGCCCATCTGTATCACATCTCTCTCACCCTTCTTGGCCTAAGGTGGTTGGGCTTTTTTTTTAACCAACGATTTAACAAACTGATCTAACTACGCAATCAAAGGGCATCGTATTTGTCGCCGTGGTTGACCTTTAAACGTGTTTCATTATCGAGAATAGATTTCATAGATCTATCTTCTGTCTCAATCATCTAAATAGCTACCAAGTAATTGAATAAAATAGAGAATACACAGACTGGGAGCAGTTCAGTGACTGGCACCAGCGGTGTCAGATGGATTGCAATGGAGGAGGCTCGTGAAGGATGCTGCTTCTACTGGGAAGTTGGAGGCAGTCGCCCTCCAGTAACAAGAGGGGGGGCAGAGGAGCGACGCTCACAACAACGAAGCGCCGGGTTGATAAAACGCAGCAAGTTGGCACAGGAGGATGGCGCACAGCTGGTGCATCTGCATTACCTGCCAACCCTTTATCAGTGCCCTACCTTATCACAGACCAATTCAGACCTTTTCGATTTGGAGTTTTCGTGACTGCATAGATCCATACTCTTTGGTTCTTTCGGTAAAGTCAAGTACAATTCAGACCTTATTGGTCACTCTCTGTTCCAGCTACTCCCCTCCGGCAGAAGGTTGTGGTCCATCAGGACCAAAACCTCACGCCACAAAAACAATTTTTTCCCATCCGCTGTTGGCCTCTTCAACAAGGCCAGGGGCTCACATTGACTTTAACACTTTATCTGCACAATGACACCTTGCCATATTGGCACTATGTTACCCTATTTGTTTCAATTTAAAGCTTTCGTGACTGAAGGGATTCATCTTCTTGGTTCTTTCGGTAAAGTCACGTAGAAGGGAAATAAGAAGATAATAAAAATAAAACATAATACAATACAATTCTCACAATTGTATTTTATTATGTTTTATTTTTTCTCACAATTGTATGTTATTATGTAATATTTTATTTTATTTTATTATTTCTCTTCTACGTGACTTTACCGAAAGAACCAAGAAGATGTACCCTATTTGTTTTTGTATTTTTATATTGTATATTATAGTTCTTTTATATTTTATTTTATTCAAAATTTTCACATACTTTAGCCCCTTGGTATTAGTTAGACTTTGTACCTTTAGTATAGTTAGACTTGTCCACCACTTATTTAAGATGTAAGATTCCTATATGTTGAATGTATGCACCTTCCTGCCAAAGTAAATTCCTTGTCTGTGCGAACTTTCATGGCGAATAAAACCCTTTCTGATGCATCCTACAACGTCCCATCACAAGGGGAGAAACACAAACAAAGACAATTTGTTTTGGCCAGAATGAAAACATCTGTGTGGATCTGAACACTCAATTCTCCCTGTACTAGAACACGGAGTAAAACCGTATGGGTTGACATCTATGCCCTGGGGTGGCACAGACGGTGTTCATCTGCCGGTCATCTCAGTCAAGTCAAAACCCACTTGTGGTTTAATTTGACACGAACGACTCGATACGAACGTCGCCCTTGTACGTGGTACACTACTAGTAGTCTGTACATTATTCATTCCCCCCTCCCGCACCCCCAATAATACAGATCGATTGTCACGACTCTGGGAATTGTGATGAACAATCAGAACTTCACAACGACGACAAAGCACGAGGGAATGAGTTACCACGGGAAACCCCGAGGGAATGAGTTATGTCGGAGGGAATGAATTATCACGGGAGCCCCCGAGGGAATGAGTTGTGTCGGAGGGAATGAGTTGTTAGGGGAGGAAATGAGTTATGTCGGAGGGAATGAGTTATCACGGGAGCCCCCGAGGGAATGAGTTGTGTCGGAGGGAATGAGTTGTCACGGGAGCTCCCGAGGGAATGAGTTATGTCGGAGGGAATGAGTTATCACGGGAGCCCCCGAGGGAATGAGTTGTGTAGGAGGGAATGAGTTATCACGGGAGCTCCCGAGGGAATGAGTTATGTCGGAGGGAATCAGTTGTCACGGGAGCCCCCGAGGGAATGAGTTGTGTCGGAGGGAATGAGTTGTCACGGGAGCTCCCGAGGGAATGAGTTATGTCGGAGGGAATGAGTTATCACGGGAGCCCCCGAGGGAATGAGTTGTGTAGGAGGGAATCAGTTGTCACGGGAGCTCCCGAGGGAATGAGTTGTGTCGGAGGGAATGAGTTATCACGGGAGCCCCCGAGGGAATGAGTTGTGTCGGAGGGAATGAGTTATCACGGGAGCCCCCGAGGGAATGAGTTATGTCGGAGGGAATGAGTTGTGTCGGAGGGAATGAGTTGTGTCGGAGGGAATGAATTATCACGGGAGCCCCCGAGGGAATGAGTTGTGTCGGAGGGAATGAGTTGTGTGGGAGGGAATGAGTTGTGTGGGAGGGAATGAGTTGTGTCTCAGGGAATGAGTTGTGTCGGAGGGAATGAGTTGTGTGGGAGGGAATGAGTTGTGTGGGAGGAGCCACCGAGGCCAACTCATTCCCTCGATGGATTGGCAGAGGATGAGGAGGGAATCGATAAATGATTCACGAACGCAGTCGACCCCGCAGCACAGCGAACTCGAGAGTGAAGTGCACCCCCTAGCGTCGAGTTGTAATATAAATATATTTAATGTTTCACTAAAAACATCAAATCCGGCGCAAGTATTTAGACGTCATTCTCGAATGGCCAAATACGTCATCGGTAGAATCTCAACCTCCTCCTCATTCCTCTCTCTCTCTCCTCCTTCATCTCTCTCGTCCTTCCTTTTTTTCGTCCTTCCTCTCTCGTCCTTCCTCCTGCCCATCGCTTAAACCACCATCATCAACAACAACAATAATCCAGCTCCTGCTTGAAGCCTCCACCACCTACTACGGTTGGTTTCGCTACCAACGCCGCCGCCGCCGCCGCTGCAGTATTCACACAACAACAAGTACACACACATATATATACACAAATATACACGCACAAATATACACACACACAAATATACACACACACAACAAGTACACACACACAAATATACACACACAAAT
This sequence comes from Lethenteron reissneri, assembly GCF_015708825.2. Lineage (NCBI taxonomy): Eukaryota > Metazoa > Chordata > Hyperoartia > Petromyzontiformes > Petromyzontidae > Lethenteron > Lethenteron reissneri. The sequence goes on from NC_083809.1 coordinate 6,193,862, forward strand.
ATACACACACACAACAAGTACACACACACAAATATACACACACAAATATACACACACACACAAATATACACACACACAACAAGTACAGACACACACAAATATACATACACAAATATACACACACACACAAATATACATACACAAATATACACACAACAAGTATACACACATACACACAACAAATATACACATATACACACACAAATATACACACACAAATATACACACACACACAACAAATATACACATATACACACACAAATATACACACACACACAAATATACACACACATACAACTATACACACACAAATATACACACACACAACGAATATACACACAACAAGTATACACACACAAATATACACACACACGACAACAACTATATACACATCACACACATCACGGCACGTTTCATTCAGGTGGGTCGTAACCCGTCGTCGTTGTTTGTTGTGTGTGTGGTTTGTGTGGGTGGTGTGGTGTGTGGTGTGTGTGGTGTGTGTGGTGTGTGTGTGTGGTGTGTGGTGTGTGTGTGGTGTGTGTATGGTTGTGTGTGGTTTGTGTGGGTGGTGTGGTGTGTGTGTGGTGTGTGTGTGTGTGTGGTGTGTGTGGTGTGTGGTGTGTGTGTGGTGTGTGTGGTGTGTGTGGTGTGTGTGTGGTGTGTGTGTGTGGTGTGTGTGCTGTGTGTGGTGTGTGTGGTGTGTGTGTGGTGTGTGTGGTGTGTGTGTGGTGTGTGTGGTGTGTGTGTGGTGTGTGTGGTGTGTGTGTGGTGTGTGTGGTGTGTGTGTGTGGTGTGTGTGGTGTGTGTGTGTGGTGTGTGTGGTTGTGTGTGTGGTGTGTGTGTGGTGTGTGTGTGGTGTGTGGTGTGTGTATGGTTGTGTGTGTGGTGTGTGTGTGGTGTGTGTGTGGTGTGTGTGTGGTGTGTGTGTGGTGTGTGTGTGGTGTGTGTGGTGTGTGTGTGTGTGTGGTGTGTGTGTGTGTGGTGTGTGTGGTGTGTGTGAGTGTGGTGTGTGTGGTGTGTGTGTGGTGTGAGTGTGGTGTGTGTGTGGTGTGTGTGTGGTGTGTGTGAGTGTGGTGTGTGTGTGGTGTGTGTGGTGTGAGTGTGGTGTGTGTGTGGTTGTGTGTGTGGTGTGTGTGGTGTGTGTGTGGTGTGAGTGTGGTGTGTGTGTATGGTTGTGTGTGTGGTGTGTGTGTGTGGTGTGTGTGTGGTGTGTGTGTGGTGTGTGTGTGGTGTGTGTGTGGTGTGTGTGGTGTGTGTGGTGTGTGTGGTGTGTGTGGTGTGTGTGAGTGTGGTGTGTGTGTGGTGTGTGTGGTGTGTGTGTGGTGTGAGTGTGGTGTGTGTGTGGTGTGAGTGTGGTTGTGTGTGTGGTGTGTGTGAGTGTGGTGTGTGTGGTGTGAGTGTGGTGTGAGTGTGGTGTGTGTATGGTTGTGTGTGTGTGGTGTGTGTGTGTGGTGTGTGTGTGGTGTGTGTGTGGTGTGAGTGTGGTGTGTGTGTGGTGTGTGTGTGTGGTGTGTGTGTGGTGTGTGTGTGGTGTGTGTGTGGTGTGTGTGTGGTGTGTGTGTGGTGTGTGTGTGGTGTGTGTGGTGTGTGTGGTGTGTGTGAGTGTGTGTGGTGTGTGTGTGTGTGTGGTGTGTGTGTGGTGTGAGTGTGGTGTGTGTGTGGTGTGAGTGTGGTGTGTGTGTGGTGTGTGTGAGTGTGGTGTGTGTGTGGTGTGTGTGGTGTGTGTGTGGTGTGAGTGTGGTGTGTGTATGGTTGTGTGTGTGTGGTGTGTGTGTGTGTGGTGTGTGTGTGGTGTGTGTGTGTGGTGTGTGTGGTGTGTGTGTGGTGTGTGTGGTGTGTGTGGTATGTGTGGTGTGTGTGGGGTGTGTGTGGTGTGTTGTGGTGTGTGTGATGTGTGTGGTGTGTTCTGGTGTGTGGTGTGTGTGTGGTTGTGTGTGGAGTGTGTGTGTGGGGTGTGTAGTGTGTGGTGTGTAGTGTGTGGTGCGTGTGTGGTGTGTGTATGGTTGTGTGTGGTGTGTGTGGTGTGCTGTGTGTGTGTGGGGGGGTCACCTTGTCCCAGGAGTCGAGCTTTATGTGAGTATTTGCTGCTGCTGATGTCGCAGTGAAGCGAAGCAGCCTCGTGAGCCGTGCGTGCTTTGTGGTGCTCAGCCGCGGCTGACATTGAAGGTTGTGGTGGTGGTGGTTGTTGTGGTTGTTGTTGTTATGGTGGTGGTTGTTGTTGTGGTTGTGCCACGGGGCTTGGTTTTGAAGTCACATTGGGAGACCTGCCCGCCTGCAAACCACAATGGTCGTGCGTTCAGACATCGGATTAAAGCTTCATTTCGCGGCTGTTGTTGAGTTGCATTCTAATCACAGACATGTCCAGGGCCACTCGAGACGAGCCGCTGGATTTCGACCGATGGGCGATCACAGAAACGCCACCACCGTCGTCCCAGCTGCCCTCCATGCGACAATCGTCACCTGGGGTCGACGAGATGAATGCGAAATCTGTGTCGTCTCTGTTGTGTGGCCGTCGTTGTTATATCGTCAGGCCACAGCATTGAGGGATTTAGCTGCCTGCACCCCGGGGTGTTTAATTAACATCGCCTCCTAAGTGTGGCCGCAACAACGAACTCGTTACAATTGCGTCGATTCGTCGCTACGTTTATTAATATTATTATCCATTGATCGATCGATTGATCGATCGCCCTTCAATGCCCTCCCCCCCCCCTGTTCGAGCCACACTTTTCTTGAAGTGCTGTCGTAGTTTGTTTGGACGATGCCCATGAAGCCTCGGCGTTGTGTCTCTCTCAACGCTCTACGTCGTCTTCTTCGTGTTCTCATTTGTTTCACCAATTGCGATTCGAATTGCGCGTTGCAACACCTTCCAGGCGTTGAACGCTTTGCAGTTTTTTTTTATTTGAAAAAAATAAACAAAAATGCGGTCAACGTTTCTGAACGGCGTGAATGAACGAAGAGAGCGCGATTCAATTGGTCGGTTCGAAACGGGGAGGGATGAAGAAAAACCATTCCGACGCATGGCTTCCCTGCAACGTGTTTTTGTTTTCCCCAACGCGCGCCTTTGGCCTCACACCAAGTGTTGGATTTGTGATGTGGTGTCGGTGGAGGGCCTCCTAGGCCACGGTGAGACCCCCACGGGGGCCTCGGATAGCGGCTCCGGTTCGGGAAACTCCTTGAACAGTTTGGCCTCTTGTACAGCGTTAAGTCCCTCGAAGCAACACAGCCATCGACTGAAGTTCCATTCATACTTCTCTTGCCCATCACAGACAGACGTTGGCAGAGCCAATGCAGAGAGAAACGCTATTGCATTTAGTTGGAGAGCGTTAGAAAAAGGTCTCGCTGAGTTCTGAGACTTTTTGTCACGAGGGTCGTGCATTGCTTTGCCCACTGGACCAAGTTGTTTCAGTCGTATGAATGTGTGGAATAGACGTTGAGACGTATTTGGGTGCAATTATGTATTGTACTGCTTGTATACTAGCCTGTGCTGATCACAGCATAGCTTCGCAGCACCTCCGATTAGCGCGGTTGGCTACGTACGGTGCGAACAGAGTTCAGTGTACATACCTGTTGAATCCGTACGCCAGTTGAGGGCTCTGGCAGAGGTCACCAACCCATTTGTAGTTGTCGTGGCATCAACAGATATGGTGACGATGACATCTTGATCTTGGTCACTGATCCAATGACTCAAACCTGCTTAGCTTTCGAGATCTTGACGAAATCGGGCAAATTGTGAGAAATTTGGCCATAGGGTATATATGTCCATGCCTAATACTGTTGATGATCTCTGCGTGATCCACCTTCCTTTGTGTCCGTAGCGCTGCAACCATGTCGGATGACATGGACACGAGCGACTACAATACACAAGCGCTGGGTGGGGTCAACTTCACCACGGATGACCCCTTCGGGGAGAGCGGAGAAGACCTGTGGCCCCCTGACTACGAAGAGGACGAGGAGGAGGAGGACGACATTGCCTATGAGGGCATGGACGAGTCGTCTGCTGCTGCTGCTGTTGCTGCAGTGCAGGAGGAGGGGGTGAAGGCTGAGTCAGGGATTGGCGATGCCTCTGAGGCCGTGGAGATGAGCGACATGGACGGAGATACTGCAGTCACAGACATCGACTGCTCGGTAGGGGAACTGAATACCAGAATGGCAGTTGTGAATGGAATTTTTTTAATTAAAATCTGGCCTATGGCTTGTCATCTGTGGCAGAAGAGGGCGTTTTGGGATGCGTGGGTGGCAATATAATAATTTACAGAGGAAACTCACTGAGTCTCGATATTATTTCAGGAGCGTTCTTGATTGGAATGTTTGACCAGTGTTGCTCATGAATGTTTTGAGTTGTAGTAGGGAACTGGAGTGCCTGGAGACTATATCCAGGCATACGAGGGCAAAATACTCAAAAGCTTTACAGAGATGGGTTGCATCCACTTGCCAAACAGTACCTCGCTGAAACGTAAGACCGAAAGGGTCTTAAGGTTCAGTTGGACATTCTTGATAAAAAATTATATCTGATCTTTTGTTGATGCTTACATACTGTGTATGCCATGGCTGTCCATCACTTTCACTCATCATCCCACTGGTAACATCATCGCCGCATTCTCGTGGCATTGTGGACATCACTCGAGTACAGTTTAATGCGACCATTACAGTGACATAATTTTGGCGATATGATGCAGCACCTGACCTGGATTTTAAAATAATGTTACGTTGAAAACCAAAGCTTCACACTGCTGTTGGACAGCCCTGTACACACAGCATAAGTGTTTTATCCATTGCATGTCTGTTAAGTACTCGCACATACAACCGCACATATAGTATTTGGCACTAATAGATGTTCTCAGCGTTTGAGTAATGCCTTGTCTCCTCTCTTGTTTGTGTCTGGATTTGTTTGAAACCATGCCCGTGGTTTGCTGCAGACAGAGGAATGCCTTAATGATAAAGGTGAGTCTGCCAAGCAGAGCACCTGCTCTCAGATAACGTTCACAGCAGAACTCCAAACCCATTAACCGAGCCTAGAACAAGCCATGCATCCGATCAATGGTCTCCTGATCTAGTTCATGTTTCTAAAACTGTATTGGTGCACACCAAATGTGATTCGCGGCATATGAAGGAAATTATCTATTTTACTGTTGTTATGGTGCCGTGGTATTTCGTGTAATTGTGTATGTTTGTGTATTTACAGCGCAAGGGCCACTGATCGGAGCCCTTTTGGAGAATTTGGCAGCGGATATGCCCATATTGGGTGCGTATAGCTTTGCTGAAAGCACGGTCTCATACATAGTCCTAGCACAATGCAAATACGGGAGCACATTTCCTCTTCTGTGTAATTCTCCAGGCTGCTCAGTGGTAGAGTTTGCGGTTCGCAATCGAAACATTGCGGCTTCAATTCCTGATTGGGGGGGTTGGTTCAGCTCATCATCCCTCAGGGGCCGATAATAAGAGTAGCACTTCGTGGGGAAGTCAGTAGTGGTCGTCTCATGGATTGATTCACCCCGACCCCTCATGTGCCATTCTGGTCGTCATATGTGCTCCCGAACAGAACTTGCTCCAACAGTCTATTGAGGCTACATGGGGCTCTCTTTGTTGTTTGTGTGCGAGTAGGCCTGAGTTTTCTCACCGAACACCAAAGTGGGGACGGAGCTTTCAAGCAGCCGCATTACGTGTGCGGCTTGTGCTGTCCGGAAGGTTACATGCTCATGAAGCCAACTGTGGACCATATCCGTGGGTTCAAGCACATCTACAAATACCTGGTGTGTTCCACAAACCTAATCTCCCGGTGTACAAACTCGCGTGTTATTAGAGGGCATTATATAATTTAGACGGGGTGATCTTGCCAATAACATCGAGCAGCCCAGCGGCATTTATTTAACTAGCCTTGACTGCTTATGAGACACAGAAAGTCAAAACCGATCCAGTGTTGGCTTGTTGAAACATATGCTGGATAATATTGCTCTTGAAAGCCACGAGTGTATATACATGTGGGAGGAAATTGGAGCTCCCGGGGTAAAGGCCATGCATGCGAGGGGGTAACACTCAATCCCATACAGATTGGACAAACGACGTTAATCTGCACTGAACACATTTATAATGTTCACAGATTGCGACTTCATGAATCACATCAGGTGGCCGTTTACATTGTTCAGTGTACAGTTGTATAAAGGCAGACCTCGCTTAGCACTCAAAATGTGTTCCTGGAGAAGTGATCGCTCATGGTATCGGCGCTAAAAGGGATCATACCACTATATATGGGGATGCGTTCCCTACAGCGTTAATTCTTTCCTATGAGCAATATATGAGGGCTTCATTGGGGTATCGGTAATAGCGCTGATTATAATATTTAATAAATAAAAATGATCATTTATTTTAATAACATCGATTTAAAGCTTTCGTGACTGCAGGGATTCATCTTCTTGGTTCTTTCGGTAAAGTCACGTAGAAGGGAAATAATAAAATAATAAAAATAAAACACAATAAAATAATTCTCACGACGTTTCGGCCACAACGCAAGCAGCCGTCCTCAGCGACGCTGTCTCCCCGACAGACCTGGTCTTCACTTGAGGACGGCTGCTTGCGTTGTGGCCGAAACGTCGTGAGAATTATTTTATTATGTTTTATTTTTATTATTTTATTACTTTCCTTCTACGTGACTTTACCGAAAGAACCAAGAAGGTTTAATAACATCGGTAAGTATTATGTACTGTACTCATGAGTGCTCCCAATCTGGGGTCACTCTCAGGGAAGAACTCCAGGACCTTAATCTTAGTGGTGCCGTCAGTGTAAAATTCTCAGGTGGGGTTTCTTTTAGGTGGAGCCTGAGACTCTAGCCTGGTCTCGTGAGTTCTCACCTGGCTAAACAAATCGATTGTTTTTTAAATGTAATCGTGACTACAAATTGTGATAATCAAAAATCGCGGGGGATGGGTTGTGGTTAGCTGAGAGCAAACGTCGCTCTCTCCCGCAACTCCGATTAGCACGGTTGGCTACGTACGGTGTGAAATAAGTTCAACATACATGACCGAATCATGGAGGAGGCTACATTTTCTCGGACAGCGCTGTTGCGTGTTCTCACTTGTAAGCACTTTGTAATTTTTTTATAGTATTTTCTCATTTGTTTTGTTAAAATAAATTCTCCAGGACAAAGAGCGCTGTCACGAATCGGCATTCTATGGGGTCACGCAAAGCGAGATCTGCGTGTAGTTAAACAAAAAATTGCCATGTCATATATACTTTTGTTTATGTGATTTACATGCAACTGGTAAAGGTTTAAATATGTCATCACTTTGTGCCCTATAATTATCACAGCTATCTTTTCCTAAGTTAACTTTTTGTTCTTTTACCCATTTTCCCCAAGAATACTTTCTACCCAACCAAGCTGGCCACTGCCGAGGTTGACAGCGTCAAGACGGCTGAAAACATAAAGAAACTCATGCCGATAGCTAAGGAGGTGATGGAGACTGAGGGTTGGTCACTTGAGCAGGTATGTGGTACCTACGATGGGTCACCGCAGCGGTGAGATGTTAACTCCCTCACCTGGTATGCAGGAGGTCATGGGTTCGATCCCGACCCTGAGCTGCTGTATATTTGGAGTTTGCATGTTCTCCCCATGGTTGTGTGGGTTTTTCTCCGGATCCTCCGTTTTTTTCCCTCCACATTCAGAATCAAGATGTGTTTAGATGATTTGGCTGCGAGAAATTTCCACATGATAAGCCACTTTGTTGAGCGATCATTTGTGGCCAGGTCACTTCTGAAAAAGAGCTGTATAGCTCAGTGGGCCTTAGCTGGTAAAATAAAAAAAGTTTTCTTTACGATTATGTAAACAGACGTGGTGACAGTTTGTGGATTAATACATCAACACAACCGTGTTTGCAGGACCTGATTCATATGATAGGAAGACTTTTTATTTGCAAAATTTGATAATAATAATAAAAAAAAACCTAAATGCACCACACAAATCAGAGCCATGTGAGCAGTTTGTGTTGTCTTGAAACCTCCATTGCAATGTGTACGAATGGAGTGCCATGTCATCTGCCAATTTGACTGTTTGCTTCTTATTGTTTTGTACTGGTAAATAGCTCGATTTAAAGCTTTCGTGACTGCAGGGATTCATCTTGGTTCTTTCGGTAAAGTCACGTAGAAGGGAAGTAATAAAATAATAAAAATAAAACATAATAAAATAATTTTCACGACGTTTGTGGCCGCCGAAACGTCGTGAGAATTATTTTATTATATATTTTTTGTATTATTTTATTACTTCCCTTCTACGTGACTTTACCGAAAGAACCAAGAAGATGGTAAATAGCTGTTAATACACTGTTAGAAAACACATTTCAAGTGAATTACTGTGATTACCTGGACAGGAAAAAATGTATTCACTCACAAAGGTACGAAATATTATTTTGAGGTAATTTTTCTGCACACATTACGATAGTCTTCTGCAAAGGCAATTTTCTAAAAAGTATACAACTTTTAGATTTTGGTAAATAACTTACAAAAATATCCGGAACATGGCTTAATTCGTTTTGCAATATTCCATTGTGAAAATGCACCCAAAATATATATTTTTAAATGTAGATGATTAACTCGCTTCATGTGTAAATGTTCATTCTGGCTGAAATAATTGGCCGATAGAACTGAAATATTGTCTATGACCTAGTTTCAAAGTACTAAAGCTGAGAACCAAAGGGAAAAAAATGGAGATTGTGATACTGGATGGTTCCTGATATCTGGGTGATTTGGCATGGAATGACTCAAGTGTTAAATTATAACGATGCCAACTTGGTGTTTTCTTGGCCTTTTCTGTCTGTGTTTGCTGTAATGCCTATTTGTATATCACCTTCCCACAGCAACAGCAGTCTGACAGCACTTGCATGCGTGGCAAAATAAAACTAGATGTTGCGCTGTATGTCACTTCTGAGACCAAGTATCGGTTCGGTGATGCATTTGGCCCAGAGTATCTATTTTTGTTGTTATGAAATGCTTGTTTTTTTCTAAATGTTTTGCTCATCAGTACATTGTTGAATTTCTCTATGTGAACTTTAAACATGTTATTTTTTGACTCAGGTAAACATAAATAAAATGACCGCAAAAGTTGTGGATGAAAATGGTCACTCACCAAAAATAGTGAAGCTGGAAGGGAAAGGTAAGAAGGTCTTTGTTTACCTTTGATGCCTCATTTCTTACCTTTCCGTGCACACTTTGTAGCCCAACTTGGCCAGTGAGTGAACTGTAAACGTGGTCCGAGCCCAGATTCCCATGGTAGGTAGCTTGCGAGCCTGTCGTGATTAAAAGGTGATAAAGATACGGTGCGGAAGAAATTAAATCATACATACAAAGGCAAAGCCCTGCAATTTATTTTACAAACTATAGCTGGCGGAAGGGCCCTCTACTAGACTGAGCTTTAGGGAACCTCTCTTAACAAGGGTATTTGGCCTCCTCTTGTACGCAGGCCAGACGGCTTGCAGCCTAACTGCTGTGGTTGTACCCATGTATACTGCAGGCGGGGGGGATATAAGAAACCTGCTCCATCGATTAATCTGCCACACCGGGAGATCGAACGAGCTATAACCACGAGTCCATTGTGCTAACCATGACACCAGCATCACCATGATACTCTGGGCTTATTTAGCTCAAGGGTGCTGCTATACACTCGCCTTCAACTTGACCACCTTCAAACACAGTCGTGACATCACGGGGTCAATAGCATCTCTCAATTTAAAGGTCAATATCAGAGGTCTGTTTTTTGTAAGCAAAGAAATGGCAGAAAAAATATCCAAATAATAAATATTAGTCTTGATTTGAAGCTTTCGTGACTGCAGGAATCCATACTCTTTGGTTCTTTCGGTAAAGTCACGCAGGTATAAAATAAAATAGATCGCGACGTTTCGGGCGCAACACAAGCGTCCGTCATCAGGTGGGATACCACCGTAAGCTCGCCAAATCATCAGACCTAGGGGTGGAGGGTGGAGTGTGGAGTCTACAAAGTCAACATCTAGACAGAACCCAAGCTCTGATTGGCTGTTGCAGGACTGACCTGGAATGGCTGCGCAAAAACCTGTGGGAATGCAGTATAAATATAGATTGTATATCTTGAGCCAAAGTGATTTAGATGACATTTTTAGCTGCCGTAGAAGTATATATTGTATATCTTGAGCCAAAGTGATTAGATCACATTTGTAGCTGCTGTAGAAGTATTGTGTATATCCTTACACGGATGGAATTATTATTCATTTCGGAAATTCCAATTGTAATTTCCTCATCAGAATAACAAAACATTAATTTGCGCGTGTATTTAATTAAAGGTAACTGATGGAAACAAGTGGCACCTTAATTTATGCTAAAATTAACTACTGTATGGGTTGCGTTTTTGAAGAATAACATAAAATATCATAAATAACAGGTTCGTAAACGACAATTATCGCGTATTTTCACTGTTAGAATATTTTGGCCGACTGGCTGCCTTCAGGAAACGTTATAACAATATCCACTTCTTCAATGCATCTTCAGAAGCTCCCAGCACATGGAGTGAAACATCGGACATCGTGCCAAACACAACATGCGCTACAACCCCGAAAAAAAATAAACACATCGGATAACTAACTGTGCAGCAAAACTGCAAAAAACCTTCGTGGCAGCGATACGCATTTACTACAAAGAATGGATCGCTATTAAAATGTCAAACAGGATCGAACCAAAATTACTGCAGATATTTTTCAGCTCTTTATAAATTACTTAGCAAATAGGTACACGTCCCTCTGTTTAATGCTACAATCCCTGCAGTGACCTCTCATTATGCTTGCCTCCTAATAACACTCGTCTTGCTCTTAAGGTTTTCAAGATCACCTAGATGCCCAGGACAAATCGGAGCCTTACTTAGGTAAGCCAACTCCCAAATGCCATGCTTTTGCAATGGAGATTTGTGGAAATAATTGCTGGCAAATTGTCTCTGGCAGTGCATGTAACCATGAGAAACTTTGGCACTGGTTTGTGTGTTTGTGTGTGCAGGCTTGGAGTTAATCATGGAACATCGTAACGGCAACTGCCCCTCTCAGTCCTACTTTTCATGCGAACTTTGCAATGTCTCTTCAACCATGTTCAACATCATTGTTCACCTTATCAGCGTCAAGCACAGAATGAAGTATATCGTGAGTACCTTTCAAATGTTCGTTGTATTTATGCTTCAACGTTAGCTCGTAAGATGTAATTTGGGCTGCTAGTGGTACAGTGGTTAGCGCGCTGCGCTATGATCCTGGCCACCTGCGTTCAATTCCTGGCCACGACTAACATCAATTTCAGGTTTATTTGTGGAATCATCAGTGGTGGGTGATATCTGAACAATCTACCCTTCTCTCAAAGACAATGATCCACAGAGTAGCCATCAAGACGCTTGGGGCAATTGCTGTTGGTGAGTACCTGTGAAGGCAGGTACGGCGCATGAATTGGTGGTGCGCCCAGCACCATGCCCAGCCACCTTTGTCTTCCCAGTCCTGGACTTCCCCTAGGCCGACTCAGCCTCAAATGAGCACCAGTTGAGGCTGAGTCAGGACCGGTACGGATGGCCATCGATGATGTTGGCAGGAATTGAGCTCATATTACTGTACGCTAACCGTGACACTGCCGTTCTCCAGCCACCCCATTCACCAACCCATGCTGACCAACATGGTGAAGTATGGTCAAACAACTCCCAAAACTGTGTGGCCCCTATAACCTATAACATCCCCAGGTCCCCCATCAAACTTCATCCAGTACGACTGACACGTGCAGCGTAATAATGACAATAATATGAATATAATTATTTTTGACCATACTTCACCCATGCTGGTTCAGTGTGGGTTTGTGAAGCGGGAAAATAAATCACTGCTGTATCTGGTTACAGACACATCTGAATTCGTCCTTGATCCCTGGTTGTTCCCATGCTTGCTTGACATGCCGCACCCTCGATTGACACGGTTGACTACGTACGGTGCGAAAGAAGTTCAACATACATTCATACCAATGACTTATTTTGTCATTCCAGTACGTGTATCGTTATTTTCGCAGCGAACCTATCATCCGGACAATGACGTTTCCGTTCAAGCGGAAATGTCAAAGACGGAGAGAGCAGATGTGGTGCGGAAAGAAGCTGAGCGGATCCTAAAAGCTGAGGGGCCCAAGACATTCAAAGTAAACATTCTCACAATAGTGTGCTTAAATGCAATGCGTATTAGGAGGGGGGGCAGGTGGCTCAGAGCTTAAAGTGCTGAGTCGGAACCGCTGAGATCCTGGATTTGAATCCTGGCAGCCACCTGTGATTACACGAGGTTCTCAAAGTGCAGCGAGTGCATGGCCTCCGTCTGGTCTCCAATGACTGCACGGAACAAACTACCATAGATCATCGATTATCCGGTAGCTTCCGGGAGGGGGAAGGGGGCACGGGATTTTCAAAAACGGTGGATAATCACATAATTATTAAAAATATATTATTTTGGCACATTCTTGTATAACATGTTTTTAGGTGTAATGTATATGTTTTTTTAGTGTTTTACATTTGTTTACTATGTGAAGTTGGTATACATAAACATACAAATAGAAAAAAAATCCTGTAAAAAGGTACTGTATTTACTGTACCGTACTTACCACTACAATCTCAAAGACTGCATGGGGTGATGTACATACTACACTCTTGTTTCAACAACAATGTTTTTGATGATCGCCGGATTGATGCAGCCTTTGAAGCAGTTTTGCCCGTTTTCACCGGATCGGCCCAGGACTGCTGGATAATGTTGGAAGCCGGATAATCCCGCACCGGATAATCAGTGATCGACTGTGTTACATTAAAGTTGGTTCTGCACTTCATTTTGCTAAATTACAGCTCTAAGAATAAAAATATAGGATTGACTGTCATACAGCACTACCCCACCTACTTTGTAGACCGTATGGCACTTGAAGGGTTCCCGCATGCAGCTCTGTTATATCCGTTTCCATGGACTGTTCTCCAACGAAAAAATGCAATTTAATAATTTGAACCGTAATGTGTATTCCTTTACGGTTATCATTCCATATTGTCGTGCACTGTTGTGTTAAATTACGATGTAATGCACATGCCTGTGTGTGTGCGCGCGCGCGTTCTGACCTGGTGATACGTGCTCTTGTTTGGCATTGTGCTGCGTTGCTCAGTTGAAAATTGAAAAGGGCGACTCATTCAAGCCGCCTGTTTGCTTCCCCAATGTAGACAGCACTAAAGCCACAAAGAGATCAACAGAAGGTAAACGATGTTACGCTACAGAAAAGCCACTTCGCCATATATCAGTTCCAGCATTCGTAAAAGGACAGTCACGCTTTATCCTTTCACTTTGTTTCATAAATGAGCCGCGCTCAGTTTGACGCTAATACGCCACCATGTTTGTTGTCACATTAAGAAAGGTCACGACATTAAGAGGAATGTCTCACACACAACCTATGTATTGGCCTCTTCCAGGGGTGGGTGGAATCTTTTCCTCACCGAGGGCCAAATAGGGTTTTCAAAAACAATTTGGCAGGCCGCATTAACGCACACTTATGTTCTACTACGTTTCAGCCCAATTGAGTCATTTGCGGGTAATTTGGTCTACTCGTACAAATGACGCCACGGGATCTTTAACGTCCACTGTGTTTTTACGATGAATACACCAGCAGTGTTAATCAAGAGTGGCTGCTAGATTTATAACTGTGCACCTCTGCAACAAACGACGAATGCGCCACCGCTAGGCCATGCCACCGCCCCTATCGTACAGGATCGCCATTTCGCAACAATCCAATTCTCTGTATGCCCTGGTTGCCTTGTGTCGTTACCTGTGACCACCTGTATGATGTTTTTGCGCTAACAGTGAAGGAGACCCTGAAGCATAAAGTGGCCCAGTGTGGCCAGGGTCTCAACAACTGGTCATTCCCTGGAACGATGGGAAGTAAGAACAACATCTGATTTTTGACTCAGTTCAAAACAGAGACCTCGCGTCTTCCTCTCTGGCCTTGGCCTTTTGGGCCATTGAGGCATGGCTGTTTCCTTCACCGATATCTCCGAGCAGTGGTCTGCATCATATCCACCCATTCAGATGCTTCGTTATCCACCCACTCTCACACTCAGCTGTCTACTCAACCACTCACACACTCAGTGATCCACCCACACCACCATCATTGTCCCTACCATCACTACCATCACCTCCAGTCTCACCGTCATTGTTACTTTCATCATCATCGCTTCCTGTATTATCACCGTTGCTATGCATGTGTGTGTGTTGTGGAGGAGCGGTAGTGTAGTGGTTAACGCATTGTGCTACAAACCTTGCAACCCGAGTTCGATTCCGGCTGACGTCCAACACCAGTGACAATTATTTGAACTGGTCCTGGGCCTCCCCTAGGTCGATTCGACCTCAAATGAGTACCTAGTGCAGTGTGTAAACATCGCCACTGAGGGAACAAAGGCGGCCGGGCGTGGTGCTGGCCAACCCACCCCCTCGTGTGCAGTGCCGGCCTTCATAGGTGCTCGCTAACGGCACTTGCCCCGACAGTCTGTTAAAGGCTACACGGGGGATCTTTGTCTCTGTTCTGGAGGAGGGATGCCACGCGGTGGTTTCGGGGGGCCCGGGGGGCCGCCTGGGCGAGGGATGCGTGGACGAGGATTCGGAGCGTTCGCAGGCCGCGGGGGAGGGCCTGCAGAACGCGCTGGGTTCGCGGGCCGCGGAATGCTCGGAGGGCGGCCGTACAGCAGAGGTCACCCGCCCGGGCCTCACTCACATGCCAACTCCTGGTACGGCTCGCAGCGCACGTACACTGTGTGTGCACGTATACGTACGTGCACGGCACCTTTGTCAGTCCACTGATGGATGAGGGCTTTCCCCTCCCCCACACCGTGTCGGTCAAGTGGGTTATTTGACCGTATTTCACCAAGTTGGCCAATGTAGGTTGGGATTTTTCTGCACTGCCCTCTGCTGCTGTTTTTCTGTTAATACTATTGCATTGTATGGCACCTTGAGATGCCTTCATTTGAAAACGTTTATGAAGTAGTCATTATTGTTGGCTTTAAAAAACATAGTATTTGCTTGGTGTGGCCATAACATTAGTGGTGTAGGTTTTCATACAATTGTATGTAAACATGTCCCCTCCTGGCGGACCAGCGCTGTATGTGTTCACCTTGTGCCGCACGCAGACATAGCTACCACTGGGGTTCCCTTGGATAGGCTGCAGCAGGGCACTGCAATGGTTTAGATGAGATGTACGGTGCTTTGAGTTGCTGGGGCATTTAAAAGCACCTGATAAATGTACATCCTTATGGTTATATTCTTGGTTCTTTTGGTAAAGTCACGTAGAAGGGGAATAATAAAATAATAAAAATAAAACAATACAATTTTCTTGCTGTGGTTTTCACACCTGATGATGATTGCTTGTGTTGTAATCGAAACGTCGTGAGAATTTTGTTTTATTTTAATTATTTTATTATTTCCCTTCTACGTGACTTTACCGAAAGAACCAAGAATATGAATCCCTGCAGTCACGAAAGCTTTAAATCGAAATTTAAAATCCTTATGGTTATTCAAACACTTTTTTCTTCCTTTGTGGTGTCACAGGACAAAGTACAGACAGGACCCGGATATGTATTATTCTGACAGAAACAACTACGACTGGGTATGTGCCGTAAATGGTTTCTCTGATTCTCTGTCTCATGTACACCTTGGTTCGATACATACACAATTTAGTGAAATATAGATTATTTTAATAGGCGAATTTGATCTAAATTGTAATTTCACAATATTAGGTTATATTCCTTTTGTTTTGTAGTGCAACAATAAAACGAATTTACAGATCTTTGCCAATCCACTCCTGGATGAAGGCAGGCCTCCCCTTGCCATGTGAGTGGTGGGAATTGTTTGACCATACCTCACTCTGCTGGTTACTGTGGGTGTGCGAAGGGGGCAGACAGGACAGGTTTAAGTTATCGTTCGCCACTCTCTGTTCGGGGTGACTGGGAATCGAACTCTGGTTACCCGGTCCATAATGCACCACACCAGCCACTCCACGTGTAAATAAATCGTTTATTCACACACTCACACTCAAGTGAGTCAAAGCAGCCGGCATGCCGGGGCTGCGTACATCATTTCAGAAATACATTAGAAAAAAATATATAGGGGAAAGGTGGTAAGGGCGTGCTACAACACATTGCCAGGGGGGGGGGGTGCGAATGGGGGTTCTCCCCTAATATCCTGTACCCTCTAAATGCATAGAAAATGCATCGACGTCAACCGGCGAGTCAAACTTGATCAAAAACATTACAACGGACATTATTCGTGTTTTCTAAATTTTTCACTGAATTCTGACCAGCATTGCTTTATAATGTTGCATAACGTTATGGGGGTCTCACCAGGTGCCCTGTGATGGCCTCTTCCATGGGCCGTTCTCTTCGTTCGTTCACATCTCAATCCACTTGTCCTGGTGATGGTCGCGGCGGCAGCGTGTTGTGTAGGGCGGTCCAGACCTCCCCTTTCCCTGGCGACAGACTAACTCTTCCTGAGGAATTATCAGGCATTCCCAGGCCAGCTGATCTCAGCAGGAGCTCTGTGATATCCACTTCCGTGGGCTGTTCTCTTAACACAGACAATTGCACTGCTCTGCGAAAGATTGAAACGTATTGTAATTTTGTCTCGTGACATGACGCGGACAGCACAGGATAAAATTATGGAAAAATTGCAACGGCTTTTGTGATTGCAGCATGAATTCCGGCCATCACCTAGGAGGAGGATTACCAACCTGGATGTTTTGAACTCGCTCGTAAGTGGTTTATTCATCTACTCACATTTTAAATCGTGGCAAATGTCTGTTCACGATTTGGAATTGGCGCTTAAACTCAAGGATCGTATCTTCTCTGTCCCGTGCGTGTCGCCCTGCAGGTGAACTTCAAGATCTGTGGGGAAGAAGAAGCAAGCGTGGCCCTGAAGGCTTCGAACGTTCTCGCACAAGCGCTGTTGCAATATCGCCTCCACGACAACCACATGGTAATGCTACCGCGTGGGTTTTTGCGGCTGTGCCGTGCGGCTCTCCGACGCGTCTTTCCTGGCTGTTACCACGTTCCGTTCGACACAATGTCCAACGATACGTTCCACGGGCTGGGAGATCCTTCAGCTCCTCGGCACGTTGGAGAGCTCTGTTACTTTATTGTAGAAAACTGGAAAACAACGGAGAGTTAAGACTCTTGACCCAGTTTGCTGAGCACTTGAGAAATCACGTATGTGTCCCTTAAAAGCTTTGTTCAGAATCGTTATTTGATGCTTTTTTTCTTTTTTAAATTTGAATTAACAAGTAGTAACCTTCGTTAGCATTGAATTAACTTTATATATTAAAATATATATCTATAAAAAAACATGTTTATGGTGTACTGCTCACGTTTAACATATTTTTTATAATTCATTTTACATTCATATACTAAACGTAAACAATACTGAAAAAGGTACGGTTCTTAATTTTTAATTGTGGTACTACATTAAATTTTTTCTTCTTTTATCCAGAAGGATGGTTTCGTGGATGCCCGTGCAGGTTAGTCTATACCGTGATAATGCTTAGAATGATTACAATGGTTTTACATATATATTACTCCTCATCAAAATCTTCAGCCCATCCCCTCCCCCATCACCCACCACCCCTCTCCCCCCCATTGCCTTCCCCCTAACACCCCTCCCCTCCATCCCCATCACTCCTCCCCCGTCTCTAAAATGTAACACACTTATACAGATTTTACACATTATATACACTATAACACATTTGAGTGCATTTTAGTACGTGTCATATTTTACATGGCATAATCCAAATAATGTAGTGTGTATTTGATCCTATTTATTTTTGACATTTATTATTTACATTTTGAGATGTTTTGTTAATTAGCTGACCTGGTCCAGCTCAGTGCAAAATCCGGCTCGCCTAAGTTGTACCGGAACGGTAAAATAACCCCGCACCTCCGATTAGCACGGTTGGCTACGTACGGTGCGCAAAAACTTCTACATACATATGTTGGAAACTCGGCGGCACCTGGCCAGCTAATAATAACCTATACAGTGGTCCCTCGTTTATCGCGGTTAATGGGGACCGGAACCCCTCGCGATAGGTGAAAATCCGCGAAGTAGGATTGGCCCCCTAGGAATTTCCGTATATGTGTGTGTGGGTACCAGAATGTTTCAAATATGTATATTTATACTTTATATATATTTTTTACTTAAATCTATTTAATTATAAAACCTTAATATTATACATTCTCTCTCTCTCTCTCATACGATACGTATTATGGTGTTCTACACTCACCAATGACAGTAGTATCTTGAGACTTGACTCCAGTAATGACGACGACGACGATGACAATGACGATGACAATGACGACGATGACAGACCTGTGCAGTTCGATGAATGTGATGATGAATGATGATGATGATGGTGTTACTGCACAGGTATAATGAGGTCTTTAAATCAGTTCGAAAAATTCGCGATGCACTGAGGCCGCGAAACTTGAACCGCGAAGTGGCGAGGGATTACTGTACATAAAACGCCCGTGACTTAGAAGAAATCTAACCAGTGTGGAAGAGTAGGCCAAATACCCTCTGGAGGGGCTCTCCACAGCTTCCTTCTGTCAGCAGTGGCATGAGCATGTAATCTAAGCGCTGCACCTTTCATTAATTTCCTAATTATTATTACGACTACAATAATTTGCGTGACGTGTTTTGTGCGAGTTAGTTAATCTCCTTCATCCCGTGAGACACGAGGCCACAATGAGTTCCCTCCACTTCTCCCTGTCCTCGGCAACATGTTGAGCCCTCGCCCCGAGGGAGGTCGATCGCTGCCGCCAAGCTCGTCCTTCGCGGTCTTGCGCCAAGTGGTCTCGGGTCTCCCGGGTTTCCTTTTGCCCGGTGGTGTGTCCATCTTACGTCAATTCCTTGCTATACGGTCCCCTTGGTCCTGTCTGAGAACGCGTGTTTTGTGTTGCAGGCAATAAGCTTCACAGGCAAATCCCCTCGTTATTGAGGGGCTCTCCGCTGAGAGGCTGCGCGCCCAGGATGGGGCAGCCAGGATTCAAGACCCGGGACTTCCCGTCGCCACGCCAAAAAGTCTACAACTCTGGCTACACTTCATTTGAAAACTACAGACCGTACTAGTCGTCGGAAATCTCCCGTCCCTTGACCGACAGCCGTTGACTTCTTCTTTGTTTTTACTTAACTCCCCGATAACAATGCCACGTGCTATGGCTTTCGACATTCCAATCCACGTCATGTACGCCAACTTGGCGGATATTAAATTGTACACACCCATGCAAATGCAGTAAACACAGAGATCTTAATGCCATAGGTGTTTCCACCGTGCGTGCATTTGCTAAAGTCCGCATACAGAACCTAACAGTGGCTGCTGGTCTTACGTGGCAATTAAGCAAGTTTACAACAGTGTGAAGGACAGAGGGGAGTCCAGAGTCGCAAGTAGTTTGAGTGGAAATCTCATTCATTATTGATTTTGATAGAAGAAGTTGTATTAAAATCAGCTGGTCTCTTATACCCCTTATCCACTGCACAACCAAGCCGTGCCGAGTCAGCTCGGCACATGTTCAAAGGGGCGCCAGTGTTGTTTTTTTTCCACTGCAGAACCCAAGCCGTGAACACTAGACTCCACGCGCAATTAACGCTCTGAGATGCGTGCAGGCGAAGCAGTGGTGCCGTCCTCACAGTGGGCCACGTGCATTAGGCCCCGTGAATGACCCTGCTTGGCCCAAAAAGCCAGATGTCTGTTGAGGCCCAAAGTATCACGGTTTGCTTCTGGCTCCGCGTGGAAAAAAAGTCAGTGGAAAAAGCCACGTGTTCTGGTGAGGTCCCCCCGTGCTGGCTCGGCCCAGATGTGCCGGTGGAACAGTGGTGTAAGGGGCTTTGTGGGGCATGGGCAAGTGTTGGGGATGCATTCACATTTTCTGTATTTGTGTACATTGCGTTTTCCATCTTTGTTCTAAATCATATTGATTTTATTGGCTACAGGAGATGTTATTAAGTTAGATTTTACTGACCTTTCAAATAAGCCACGGTTTAGTGGTTCATTGGCCCAGCTCAGAGGTCGCAAACGGGTTTTGATTCCTTACCCGTACCCATACTCGGCCACACCAGGGTCGCAAATGGGTACCCGTACCCGTACCCGGCTGGGTACGGGTAGCCGGGTATCGGGTAGGGTACGGGTATCGGGTACCCGGTTGTGACCTTTGACCCAGCTTCATCTCCTTCAGTGACGTGCTGAAGAGGAACTCGGTCTGGACAGTGTCGGGGGATGACCGCAGTCCTATTCTTGGAAGACAAAAAGCAAAAACCCCAGACATTGTTGATAGTGGCGTAATATTGAAACTTGTTTTTGGGTTCAAATGAGAGATTTAAGTTATTTAAATGACCTAATTTTACTGGGATGTGATATTATTTATCTGCATAGTTTGTTTTGTAGCTTGTGGCCAGACTCAATTGTACACACACACACTCACGTACGTATAATATGCATCAGCGGGAGATGGGAGCTTCCTTTTGGGTGAGCAAGTGGAAAAATATTTAGCAATCGGATAAAAGTTACAGAGCTGGGAACAGGATAGATATTTGAATCTATGTGGAGTCCATGAAAATTGGGGGAAAAAAAGAAAACCCTAGATTAGCCATCTATAAATGTCTTGGTACATTTTTAGCATGAGGCTATGGGTGAGGATATCAAAACTTATGATGAAGGATAAATAGAAAGCTTCGCCAATTGGGAGCCAGTTATTTACGACGTTTTTTCTCTCTCGTCCTGCCGAGTTGGGTCTTTGCGGCTGTGTCGTGCAGCTCTGCGATTTGTTTTTTTTTCCGTACCGCGCTTGTTGTTCGGCACGATGTCCGTTGTCTATCGCTCCATGCGCTCGGGAGTTTCTTTTAAGGAAGTGAATCGGTTCGGTTGAACATCACGAATTCGGGAAACTTGCAGAAAAAACACAACACCAACGGAGAGCTGTTTACATCACTCCGGCGAGAGACTCATCGCGGCCTTGTGTAACGACACGCCGGTTTACGTCGTTCCCTACCGCCCACGATGTGCGCGTCGAAATGGCATTCGTGTACCGCCCTCTTCTTGAACCCACCGTTGGAGCGAGGGACTCCCAGCACTGCGTGGATCGTGAGGGTTATCGTGTCCAACAGCACAACGCCACAACCCGAAAACATCGGAAAGTTATTGACAATTTTTTTAAATGCATTTTTCCCCCGCAGTATGAAACGTTTTCTTTTTTTAACTTTAATACAGTGCTGTGGTAGAGCAGTTTCTCTGCACTGAATAACGACAACAAAAATGTGTGTTTTGCGAATACTGCGTTTTGGTACATTTTATGAAGGTTTTCCAATGTTTTCGAGTAGACGTGTGGGTCTTCTATCGTACAGTTTGTCTTCGATTAAAGTTACTTGCAGGCTTTTGGCCTTGCAAATTGGTTTCTTCTCAACGTTGAAGATATACTTACTGGAAGTCTAAAAATCATCATCTTAGTTCTCCATGGATCGCCCGTGTTGTGTTCCTTCACGTTTCATAAGTAAAGCTTTTTGGGGTCCTTGGGATGGAATGCGCATTATAAATTTGAATTATAAGTACTATACATTTGAAATATTATCGACAACTAACGATAGATGAAAATAACCTTTTGTGTTTTTTACATACTGCTTAGTTGTGTATCGATCACAAGAGGCTGGATGTCATTACTTGGAATAAGGTGATCTCACATTTATGACAGATCACTACATTTACATTGCAAATGTTGAAACCCTTTCACATTTGAGACGCATTTTCCTGAATTGTACAAAATATATCCAGTTCACTACATTCACATTAGACCTCTCAAATTCAGGCCATGGTTGAGGTAGTATATTATTGCACATGCATGTCAAGAGGTCTGCGATACCAGAGATTGTGGTAAAAGTCGATGGTTGTGTACGTTCAATTGTCTGTGCTTGGTTGTGTTTCATGCCGGCTCTTGCTGTGGTTGTGTTCTCTGCATTGCTCATGCTTGAGTATTCGCACCTTTCCCCAACTACGCTCTGTGCTTTTGTCGTCGTCGTCATCACTGGACACCTTTATACTTTGCCTCCCGTAGAGTGCATGCGGCAGAGGAGCCCCTGTGAGGCATCAAGTCAACGCAGGAACAGGCCAGCAAGCGGCCATTATACATGTAGCAATTTGGCCTCCCAATTAATTAATTTGCATATTTCGATTTAAAGCTTTCGTGACTGCAGGGATTCCTATTCTTGGGTCTTTCGGTAAAGTCACGTAGAAGGGAAATAATACGTGACTTTACCGAAAGAACCAAGAATATAATTTGCATATTTATCAAATTTTGTAGCGTGATCCGGCACACATGGCCGACTCGCTTGTTTTGTAAGTCGTGGGATATCTTAAAAGCCAGCGGTCAAACAGACGCATAGTTGATAAACACGCGAGGTATTAACCAGGGCGGTCGCTTGGCTCGAACCGATTTCATCGTTCAAACTCCCCAGTCGATATCCCCTCGGGCGTATTCCCTCCCTTGGATGGTGCTCTGCCGTAAGTCTCGACCGCTGGCTAGGTAAAGCCCACTCAAATGTCTCGTTTTTCTTAACGGTGTGATAACTTTTGTACCTTCTACAATCTGTGTGTTCCACATCTTGGTGCAATTCCAAGCGCGCCCCCAGCATGCACTCCTCCGCCTGTTTAATTTTGCTTTTGAATGTCACGGCGGGTAACAAAGACAAAGACCACCCGTATAGCCTTCACAGACTGTAGGGGCAAGTGCTGCTAGCGAGCACCTATAAAGGCCGGCACGGCACACGAAGGGGTGGGTGGCCAACACCACGCCCGGCCGCATTTGTCTCCCTAACGGCGATGTTTACATCGCACCAGGTACTCATTTGTGGCTGAGTCGACCTAGGGGAGGCCCAGGACCGGTTCAGATAATCGTCACTGGGTGTTCGCCGAGAGCGGGAATCGAACCCGGGTCGCCAGATTGGTAGCGGTAGTGTAGTGGCAGCGTGCTAACCACTACACCACCGCTCCCCATAACGGCGGGTAACAACAAACACGCTCGCACGCGCACATTGCATTGTGTGTGTGCGCGCCTGTGTGCCATTCGTCCTTGGGTAGCTGGAGGTGCAGTGTACGTACCCCAGTGTGTGCCCATAAGGTCAACTATGCATGTGCCATTGCGTGCTTGACCTCTGGATTCACATGGTCGTGCATTATAAAAACAAAGAACAATGTTTGTGGAGTTGTCTCCAACAAAAAAAGTTTTGCTCGCCCAGCAAATTACATACTATTTGTTTTGTATGCCGGTAATGGGTAGTTTTTAATTTATGAAATAGTCCGTTTGATCTCTTACCTATTTCCTGCCACGGTGTAATGGGCAGCACAACCGGAGTTAAAATCCAGACGTTGCCGGCTCGATTCCATCTCGCCACGTGGCAGGTGAAACCGTTGGGACATTACTCGGTGCCTCTGTTCAACTCGTCGTATGAATGGTTACACTACAGTCGATGGGCAGGTCGTGTGCATTGGGGTAAAATGTGTGGGTACCCTCACCTTGTTCCCAGAACAGTCGGGCAAAAACACCCTCGAGAGGGGCTCTCTGGAGGTGCCTCCTAGTGGAGGCCTTCCTCCAGCAGTGGCACAAGCAAGGCATTTTTTTTAGGCCTCCACCTTTACCTTTTTGACATTTTACCCCATGTACCTATGTCTGTGTGTCTGTATTTCACACTTCTGTCATTAAGGACATGAGAGTCCCCACCACTTTAACAACGACAGTATGTTACAAAATTAATGCACACTTCTGTGTTTAGGGAATCAAGTCATGAAGCTATAACATCAACTAAATATGCTAAAATGTGTCGAAATTTTGCTTGCTTTTATCAAAAAGCAAATTAACTGGTACATGAGTCCCACGTGACACTTGATTTGATTGGCTTCGGTGGAGGGTTCTGGGTAAAATATACATACTTAGATGACGATCTAACCATAAATAAACTCAAGCAACATCAACTAAAATGTACCGAAGTATACACTGACTGTCGAGGTGATGATTGGATTATAATTATATAATTATTCGCTTTCATCGATATCATCACAATAACAGAGTTCTTAGAGCGTTGAGTATAACATTGTGCATGTTAATTATTCAATAATATTAATTTGCACTTATTAGGCGCCTTGCACAGCAGTCTTTCAAAGCAATACAAAGCATTAGCACATGTATGTATGTCTTGGTGATATTGCAGAGCTCTTGATATGAATGTGAAGACAAGTGTGTACACCTTTGCATGACCATGTAAAGGCATGATCTGTCGTCTGGTGGAGTCACACGATGTCCACTTCGTCACACTCCTATAGATCATTTTGACATTTACCCGTATCTAGCCATGCATAAGGCCGGATTCACGCAAGAGCTGTAGCCCGGGGTCGAAGATATTTTGAGGTTCCTCCAAAAGTATATAGTTTTATGGTGGTTAAAACGTAATACTGTACCAGCGTAATCGATCCTATCGGGGCAAATTGGCCATTAAAACCATCCCATCGCTATGTGTGCCGAAATGAAAAATTGTGTTCGTTTTCACTTACTCAGCTTTACAACTTGTACGGCGCCTTTAAAAACCTGGAACCGACGACCAAGGTTCATAACAGTGGAGTGTTTTGAATTGGCCGAGTGCTGGTCAAAATTGCAGGGAAGGAATTGTATTTTAATCGATGGCCTCCCATGAACTAAATCAACTCTAGGCACCCTCCCTCAACCTTAATCTTGGTCATGACCACATACAAATAATGGATTGAACTTCTTCCATCGGAGGTCAGCTGGAGCGCATTCCATTGCTAGGTTCATAGGTTACGTTCAAAGGGAACGTGCTCCTGTTTGGGCCACGGTTCATTTGACCTGTACATATTACTGTCCACACAAGAGGCGTCCCTCTAGGGTACACGGCGAATCGGGGCGACCGCCCTGGGCCCCGCGCGCTTTTGGGGGGGGGGGGGGGGTGGGAAGCGTGCTTTGATTTCACGGTGTCGGGATGAAATACTGATTTGCCTCGGCCCCGCATCTTCACCCCCCTCCCTCCCCCCCATGGGCCGCTTTGCTTGACAGTAGAAATAACGCCATTGACATCCCTTTTGGCTTTACCATATACATGTTGCCTCTCGTGCCGGTCAACAGCATAAGAGCATGAGATGTAAATGTACTTTTTGATATTACATTGCGAAAATAGCTTAAACGTTCAAACAAAAATACCCAATTGGCAAATGGCAACGCTCGCTTGCATCGAAGATTCTACTATTTCTTACCGTTTTTACTTTTTAGATGGGGATGTAACGAAGCGTTGATAAACATCGATTTATTGGGAGGCATGTTGTGTTCATGGCTTCTCGTGACGCCCTCCGTCCACTAAGAGGCTGCTACATGTCACCGTACTGTCACGTGAAACAAGAGTCGATTGTTTTGCTCGCAAATCCTTGAACGGCGACATTTCGTTATAAAGCTGCCGTCATATTTTTTGGATACCCCAATCGTTGCACCTTCTTTTACACTCCGTGTTGCGCGTATGTGAACACGCGTGTAACGTTAACATTGTACACGGTCATTGAATACGCAGTACGACAGTTTGCATGTACGTGTTCGTTTTGTGATCGAAATTTGTTTTGTACTGTTTATATTTTTTTACACGAATGCAAATCTCATTTGTGTAGGGCACTGGAACGTCTACTTTGAATACAAACCACCGAGAAAGATCAGCCATTCACTGGTTACACCAGCAGAGTTACAAATGGTGTGTTTCGCATTCGGAGATTAATGCACTCCTCCTTATTGAGCGTTTTTTTGCCAAATGACATTTCCTGTTGGAGGAGTAACCTTTTCACTTTTTACTGGTTGTGTTATGCTCGAAATAAAACTGTTATACTTCACCGTCGTGCGTTATTCTCATAAACGCGACACTTATCATATTGTTGGATAAGGCATCTCCACGGGGGGCTGTTTGACCATACTTTACCGTGCTGGTCATTGCGGGTTGGTGAAGGGGAGGTGGTGCACAAAACCGGGTCAGATGACACGAGCAAATGACGGTAGGTAGCTGTAACCCGGAATCGAATTTGGGTATCTGGATTCATCGTGAAGAAGTGTGCTAACCACTGTGCCACCACTCGATCCTTTTTACTGATTCGGTCGTACGGCTGTTTTTATCCGAGGTGGCTGAGTGGATTAGGTAGCGAGTCCCATCTGAAAACACTGAGACTCGAAATCTTATGGGTTTTAGTTTATGGGTTTTAGCCACCCATCATTAAACGTGGTTCTTCTTACACTGCAGCCCCAGCCACTAATGTGCTCAAGAAACATCTGGCATATTTCAGATCTGAGGATCAATGTATCGTTATGTTTGGTGCATAGGCAATAAAGAATGGAAAGCACGTGTAATGCAAGTTATGGGAATGATGCATTCCAGCATAATGATACATGGCTGATATTTGTTGAACCACTGCTGGATGAAGACCTCATCATATGCTGTTTCTAGATTTGAAGCTTTCGTGACTGCAAGGATTCATATTCTTAGTTTTTTCGGTAAAGTCACGTAGGTAAAAATTAAAAATTAAATTAATAAAGTAAATAAAATAAAAATCACGACGTTTCGGAGGCAACAAAGCTTCCGTCAGCTATCGTGCTGTGACGGTTCCACCTGTAGACGGAAGCTTGTATTGCCTCCGAAACGTAGTGATTTTTATTTTATTTTTTATTTTACTTGTATTAATTTAAATGTTTTACCTACGTAACTTTACCGAATAAACTAAGAATATATGCTGTTTAGTTCGTGTGAGTTGGCATCAGGAGCCGTTCAGATACCATTATTATTAATTCTACGGACATCTGATTAGCATGGTTGCCTACGTACGAAGAAAATAAGTTAATCATATTATCAAGGAAATCCTCACTGAGTCTCGAGACTCATTATAATAGGGGTCCTGATAAGGGGGGCACACACAATGATTTCTGTATCGATTCCAATTGAATAATTTGTGGATAATTGTCTCAAATTTATGGTCTCCTCTGCGAATTGACGTCGTAGGATCTTTAACGTCCGCTGTGAGAGCAGATGGCGTGCACTTTCTCTCCTGTGAATACACCCGCAGATATTCACCGGCGGTGTTAGCCGTGGGCAGGGATCAATTTAAGGTCGTTGGGTTCAGGGTACAAGCGCTCCACCACGACATTCCAACACTGGCACAGAACGGAGGCTCTTCGGGTTACTCGCGATGGCACAGTTGCCTTTTTGTGATATATTACCGTACTTTTATATTGCGTGTTGCCATGCAAATTCAAACAGAATAAAGTAATTATTGTCGCATTCAAACCACGAACGCAACATTCCGCAGATTATTTAGTGAGGATTAATTGCTTGAACAGCGAACGCAAAGTCTAATGTTTCTTTTTCTGGTACCTCACGTTCTACTCGGAACGTGAGGTTCAAAGGCCAAAGATCCACCAACATCGAGCCAATTTCTTTGTTTACCTCGAATATTGATTTCCAAGCTGCGCGCGTGTGCGCGTGTGTGGCATTAGCGATCTGTAGGGCATTCAACTCCGTTGCCAGTCTGTCCTTACTACTGAGTGACGAAATAATGCAAAGTACTGTATGATTCAGTCTCACACGTAGAAGGGTTAGATCGCGTAAATATGTTGTTAAACCCGTCACCATCCGACACAGCCAATTGGTATAGGTTTTTTCGGTAAAGTCACGTAGGTAAAAAAATAAAATTAATAAAAGTAAAATAAAACTAAAATAAAAATCACGACGTTTCGGAGGCAACACAAGCTTCCGTCTTCAGGTGCAACAGTCACAGCACGATAGCTGTATCAAGTGAGAGAAATTCCAAGAAAACCATATTTTTATATATACTGGTTGAGGGTGGGAGGAGCCAAGGTAGGCTCTGAATATTATGTTTGTGAGGTTCGGTGCGGCTTGTCAACTCTGGATGTCTGGTGATGTTGGTTGTAATCACCTGCAAAGCATCACTGTCCTCGAATTGCAAATGTTGTAGGGTCACTCTCCAACATAGTGCACATTATCAGAGTTATGTCTTTTGTTTGTATTTATGACTGCAGGTATTGCGGTCTATGCAAACATGACTCCTTGTAAAAAGGTGTCAGTTTTGTTGCCAGATAGAAGGGTAAAAAACCAATTATCATATTTTTACTGCCAAATGAGGTTCCCATAGTGTAGATGCTTGCCCCGAGCTCTCATACTCTGATGGTGCATTGTCTTTGAGTTGTGCGCCTTTTGGCGTCATCTGGTCCAACCCATGTGAGACTAGGCTCTAAGGAAAGCTGTCTCGGGTATGGACCAATCAACTTCAAGGAACAGTGCACATTATTAGAGTTATGTCTTTTGTTTGTATTTATGACTGCAGGTATTGCGGTCTATGCAAACATGACTCCTTGTAAAAAGGTGTCAGTTTTGTTGCCAGATAGAAGGGTAAAAAACCAATTACTAACGAATTGGCGCGTTTTGTTCACGTGACAAACCTCACTAATTGGCTGTGTCGGGTGGTGACGGATGTAGCGACACATTTATATTTACAAGATCTAACCCCCAAAAACCCCTTTATTTTATATATGACTGATCAACGTTCACCACTTGCATTGGCGAGTGTGCGTTTCAGTATGACTCCCATCCTTTCTTCGGGAATTTTTTTTTCTCTGTAGCATCAACAAACCCAAGACAATGGCCATGCAATACTTTAATCTGCCAGTTATCCCGAGTGATTATCCACCATTGGTAAATGTGTAACTTTTCAAAGCTGCACTGACCAGCGTGGTGAAATATGTCAAAGCAACACTGCCCGATTGCGTCTGAACGAGCTGATTTGAATTGATCCATATCTGCGGTCTACGTACTCTTAAACGTAGTTCGATAAACAATGAGAGTTGTTAAAATGTCACACACTTAAATACGTAATTACGAGATATGAAATAAAATCCGAAATTGGGCCTAAAAATCCTATTTCTGTAAATATGAAATCGGAAATTCATCCGTGTAGCGTAACACTATGAAATCTTACTTTTAAAACAAGCCCATCGTTAATACTTGAAGAGCACGCTTGAAATGCTTCCTCTTAAACTGCAACCCCAGCAAGTTGTTTAACCCTCCACCCTTCCCTCCTAACCCAGCATTGGTTGGTCGTCGAATAAAAAAAATCCCCCCCCCCTCCTGCGATGAACTTCGGGTCATTGACTCTCGACTTTGAGAGCCCCCCACCTATTCTCCCAGCGCGGCATCGCACTGTCAATATAAGGTGACGTTCGCGGTCCTCGCGAGGAGGACAACCTTGCAAACCCCGCGCCGCAAGGTGCCCCGACAAACTTCACTCCTACGCGGCGGACGCTCGCCGCGGAGAGCGTTGACGTCTCGACGTCTCGAGGCCGATCGTCATTTTCACCAGCTCTCGCTACCACCACTTCTGCCACCACAGGTAACGTGGATTGCCTAATGTCAAAATGTTTTCCACTGGTATATTTAAAGAATGCATTCCTTCAGCCTGGATGATTCCGTAGCCGGGCGGTGGTGGCTATGCACGTCGCCTGTAATTCGGCACAGCGGAGGCAGCGAAAGTTGGTGGATCACCGCAACAAATATTTTGAGACTTCCTTCCCGTGGGTGTTGAGGTGCCATACCCTGGCTCGCCAGGAGAAGGCAGTACATCAATTGGACTAATCACCATCTGTTTCCATCTGTAGGAGAATAAAGTGTTATTCCCTGCATCGCGCACTTTCAGATGCACTTCTGCGGCCATCTGGAACGCTCTTCTTCCTTCCGATATTAGGAAGCTACTTTTAAATCGAGATTTGAAAACTCATTTCTTTAGAACTGCTTTTTGTGTCTGGTTTGTTGTCCATCCCCCCGCACCTCCAATTAAGATGGTTGGCTAAATACGTTGCGAAATAAGTTCAACAAGGTCGTCAGTTCAAGTCCTGGTTGCCCGTTGACTGAGCCTATCATTCCTCTAGGGTCGATAAAATGACCACGACCTCAATATTCTATGGGTATTTCGGTAAAGCCACGTAGATATAAAAATAATAAAAAATATCACGACGTTTCTATCGCAACGGAAGCAATCACGAAAACTTTGAAGTCAAGTTTTCACGACTTCAATGTTCAATTGAGCAGGAAATCACTTGGACTTTTCGTTCGTGACGAATGCAGTGAATGTTTTTTTTTGTCCTGTGTGGATGTGTGCTCTTGCGTAGGGGTTGCAAGTGAAGAGGCTAATCATGCCAAACTCAGTTACCTTGCAAGGCTTCAAATCGACAGGAAGTGACAACAGAGCATTTCATGGAGACGGATTCTCTAACGGTACATTATTATTTTTTCTTTCAGATTGTCAATGACTTGAAAAGGTACTCGAATTATAAATGTTGTGGGTTCACTCTCCAACACAGCGGTGTGCTGTACGAGTAACTAACTGGCATGTTTTGTTAACGTGACAAACCTTACTTATTGACTGTGTCGGGTGGTGACGGGTTTAACGACACATTTATATTTACGCGATCTAACCCAAAATAACCTCGATAATGGACGTTAAAAAGAATCATTACATTTGGTTCTGCACTTTATTTAAGTTCATTCTGTGAAAGATGAACATCAGCTAGGCTGGTATACAATGAATCTGCCTCTCTCTCTACAGCAGGATTGGTGGGTAAGTGTTGCCCTCGATGCTCTGATTAAGAGGGTTCTAAGAAGCAGTTCTGTAATCTCCGCTTCTGCGGGCAATTCTCGAGTGCAGTGTGATGCACTGATCGTGACGTAAAGCCGGTAGAGCACAATCAGGATGATGTTTTGTGACGATGCATTCCATACCCGTCAACCCATTATCAGTGCCCTACCTTATGACAGACCAATTCAGACATTATTGTTCACCCCGTGCCTTTATGAATCTCAACGTTCATCCTTACAAAGTCCCATCGCAAGGAAGAAACACAAACAAATATTTTTTTTGGCCCGTATTGAAACGGATGTACAGCCGTATGGACCTGAAAACTCAATTTCACTGTAGAAGAATACGGGTAATCCGTAACGGGTATGGCATGCCTTCGTTTACTCAAACGGGATCGTGTACTTCGTGGCGTGCGTTACAATCGGTTATTCTCAAGTGCGTATCGTCGTATGTAAATGAGTCATCTTGAAACCCCCTGCCGCCACTGGAGGTACTACAATTCACCGCAATGTTGTTCGGGAAAGAAAAAAGAACCGCATTTATATTCATCTTTAAATTATTATTTTTCTATTTGCAGACATATCTCATGGACAAAGGTATGGATGTCGTGCATACATATTGATGAACACACACTCTCACGTGACCAGTTTGGTTCGTGTCTTTTTGTGCTTTATCAATCCGTTCGTGCAAGCACCGGTGAGTTATTCATATTTCGGAAGCTAAGCAGAATTGAGACTGGACAGTGCTTGCATGTGTGACCACCGTGCATGCATACGAGGTGTTATAGGCTGCTGCTGGTGCTCCGCTGTCAGCAGAGAGCCGTGCAGCAAAATACATTGCTGGACTGCTCAATGTCCCAACGTCTACGTTACCAATTCTTCACCAACACGCGCTGACCAGGGGTGGTGAACTATGGTCAAAAGCCACAATATCTCAGACGGAGTTTACCAGCGGTTTGAACATTTTTTTGGCTCTTCTCGACGTATGTAAAAATTAAAATACTTAGGCTTCGTAATTACCTAACTTTCCTGGTACACAGGAGGTCGTAGGGTTCCATCCCGACCCTGACGCCTGCTGTGTATTTGGAGTTTGCAGTGTCTCTCTCTCTCTCCACTTGGTCACGTGGATGTTTTTTTCCGGGTCCTCCAGTTTTTCCCTCCACATTTAGAAACACGCGTTTCAAGTATTTGTCTGCTATGCATTACCAACATGATGATCCACTTCGTTGGGCTATCATTTATGGCCAAGTTGCTTCTGATAGTATAGAGACAAATAGCTCAGTGGGCCTTACCTAGTTTAGTTGTAATCCATATTTTTTGTCCTTCCAAACTCGGCATTAAATATTTGACATATTGTCTAGCAGACTGGGAAGCTGCTCTGACTGGACTCGCTTGACCCTGTTGACTGTCGCATTGCCAAAGCCCAATGGCGAGCCAGGATTTACAGGTATGGGGGGGCAACCCCTCCAGCAACGAAAAATGATAGAGGAGTTGTTAGTAAGTAAGGACTTGTCCCTTGCTTTTGATTCGACGCGTGTGCAGCGATGGCGCAGCCATCCATGGAGGGTCGAATTCGAACCGCGTTGTGTGATCGGCATCGCGCTCGCTGAAGGTGTTGATGCCTTCAGGGAAGTCGTGTACTGTAGACGCAACTGCGCACAATTCTGTGAGTCACGTATAACTGCTTTACCGTTACTTGTTGCCAATTATGAACTCAGACTATCATCCTATCATCTCATAGAGTCCCTGGCACATAATTATTACTAATAAACCCCAATGATCCGATCGAAATGAGGGATTTCGATCGGATCATTTGGAGGGGGGAGGGAGCACGTGCCCCCCCCCCCCCCCACTGGCCCAAGCCACCGATGTAACCTTGACAAGAGGTCAAGGTCTCCCGTACGGACGGACGGAGGTTTTTTTGGTCTAGCGCATGACTTTTCAAAAAAATAGCTATTGCATAAGAAGCAAACATATCTCGATTTAAAGCTTTCGTGACTGCAGGGATTCATATTCTTGGTTTTTTCGGTGAAGTCACGGAGAAGGGAAATTTTTATTTTATTATTTCCCTTCTACGTGACTTTACTGAAAGAACCAAGAATATAGCAAACATATATGTGAAAAAAAACAACGATTACTCTCAACCTACGAATAATTTGAAAACATATACGTATTTTAGACACAACATACAGTGGTAGGATGTGCAACATGAATAATACGGTAAGATGTGTTGTTGTTGTTGTGAAATTAGTTGCCCACTAGGCATGTAATGGATTCACTGCTCCTATCCGCCCCCTCCTTGCTGCCACATACGCAAGGAGTTGTCACGATGCCGGATATTTTTATTTTACCGTTTAATTCTCAGCGCATCTCGTTGTTTTCTATCTCGCTTCTACACCGCTACGTTTGCTCCCTTTGCCAAGATTTAACGCGACCCATGCCACTGCTGGCAGGAGGGTCTCCGCAAGGAGGGAGCTTTAGAGACGCCCTCCTTCGAGAGGGCAAATTTGGCTGGCCAGACGTGGGAGTACCCACACTTTAGCCCACCACAGGAGCCTACCATCGAACCTCCGCGGTTTCAACCTTGCACGCCGCCAATGGGTCGACCGTCAACCGAATCAGGACCGGGCCACGTGGCCGATGCGGCCACCTGACGATGCCACGAATGGCGCATCAAAGAATCGGCGGCCTGCGAGTGCGGCCACAAATCCCAAATCATCGACTCCCCGCATTGTAAACAGCTGCGATCTTCACTCCTTTAAAGGCGGAACGGGTGGGATCCACTCTGCGTCTGAACCGACAATTGAGTGGATAAAATAAATAAATCTAAAATTGCATCTGTAATCTGCTGCTATGAATCCACACGAAAGAAGCAGTCCCCAACACACGAACTTGGATGTTCTAATTTATACTGCCGGTTGGACAGATTCGCACGTAATTATAATCTTTCGTAAATAATAACTGGTTCGCACGAGCACACTTCATCAAGTCACCGTGTCATCAACAGGAAGAACGCATCTCAGTGCCACTGCATGACACATTGTTCCAATTATAGTTGACCTTTTCTTTCGTATCGATTTTGGCCTTCAGATGCCGCCAATCTAGAAGGATATTCCGTCCGTAATGAGCCTGCGTCTCACATTCAGGGTTATTTAGAGGGGCGCCAGGGATATCCCACAGGGCAGGGAGGACCTTGAGCAAGTCTTTAACCCTTTACTGGACCAGCACGTGAATTAAATCGATTGAAACACACGGAAACAACATTGCCTCTTCTTCTTGGTTCTTTCGGTAAAGTCACGTCGAAGGGAAATAATAAAATAATAAAAAATAAACATTATAAAACTATTGTTTGATTATTTCCCTTCTATGTGACTTTACCGAAAGAACAAAGAAGATGAATCCCTGCAGTCACGAAAGCTTTAAATCGAAACATTGCCTCCATTGTAAGAGGGACCTGGATGTGAGCTCAGGGCCGGATGAATGTTCTTGTGGGCCCTAAGGCACTTCTGTCTCGTAGGTCATCAGAGATAACTTTGTACAGCTGCTGCTGCTGCTGCCCCATGTCACGACTACCGCCGCTGTCATTTCCGCTTGTTTCACGCAGTACTTCGTCCAGCCGCTGTGGCAGATGTCGTTACTGATAGGTTCATTATTTAGTCTGTGCTCGAATTCGATTGGAGCGCGTTGTGTACCGCGAGATAAACAGATTTAAATTGAATATTTTGCAAAAAATAGCAATTAACAAAAATCTTAAAAAGTTAATCTCCGGTGTTCATTTATCTCTCATTGACATTGACATGACTCTGCCTCTTTGTATATACACTGTGCCTATCTTTGCTATATACATATTTTTATTCAAGAAGATATCTTGGTTAAATTTTTTATAACGTGGTCACATTTTTTTTTCTAGGTCCTTTAGTTTTCGTACGCCCTAGGCACAGTGCCTACTGTGGTCTATTGGATAATACGGCCCTGTGTGAGCTGGCCATTCCATATAATAATTATCATTATTTTGAAAATGCCAATTATGTATCCAAAAAAGCCTCAACAAATACCAAAAGCGCCCCTTTTTTTAGAGAGCGTCCTCCTGCATTGGACAATTTGGCGAATTTACGACCGCGTGTTTTTTTTTGCTTCACGCGCAGAGCTGAGACTAAGAAGGAGAAGGACAAAAAGGACAAGAAAAAAGAGGAGGCCGATCTCAAGCAAGTGGGCTTATGTCAGCTGGTAAGAGCCGCGAGACAACGCACATTGCGATGGAAATGCTGCATTGTGTTATAAGACTCATCTGAGCAGGAAATGGCTCTTTTCTTACGGCCATGTCCATCGGACGGTACCGACAAACGAAACGTCTGGCCATAATCCGCTGTTGTCTCACGTCTGACCCACCACCCCCATGCCCACCGCCAGTTCCGTTTTGCCAAAGGGGGTGACATCGTTCTGATGGTGGCCGGCGCCATCGGTGCCATTGTGCACGGAGCCGCTCTCCCCTTCATGCTCCTCGTGTTTGGAAAGATGGCCGACGCGTTCATCGAGTACGACTTGGAGACCCAGGAGCTGCAGGATCCTAACAAGATGTGCATGAACAACAGCATCTTGTGGGTCAACGGGACGACAATCCCCAACGCCACCGCCTGTGGGTAAGTCCGCTGCATCCAACTCAAGCACATCATCCTCGTCATCCGATT
Organism: Lethenteron reissneri; assembly: GCF_015708825.2. Classification (NCBI taxonomy): domain Eukaryota; kingdom Metazoa; phylum Chordata; class Hyperoartia; order Petromyzontiformes; family Petromyzontidae; genus Lethenteron; species Lethenteron reissneri. Next base: position 6,229,284 of record NC_083809.1, read on the forward strand.
AGCGTGGTTGGCTACGTACGGTGCGAAAGAAGTTCAACATACATACTGCCCATAGACTAACACTACCCCATAGAATCAACACTGCCCATAGACTATCACTACACATAGACTCAACATTGCCCATGGACTATCACTACCCATCGACTCAACATTGCCCATTGACTCAACACTGCACCTCTTATTAGCACGGTTGCCTACGTACGGTGCGAAAGAAGTTCAACATACATACATACATACAAGGCCCCCATAGCGTCAATCAGTGTCCACGTTTTACCGCGTTGTAGAAGGCCTCCTGGAGGCAAGGTTTGGCCGGAGTCATCCACAGATTTGACGAATCCGCGAGTTCCTCGGATGGCCGACTCGACGGTACCATGGTGGAGATGCGGTCGAGATCGACTCTCTGCCTGGATGGACAAAAGTAGGGCACGGTGCGCATGCAGGAATGTCGACCTCAGTTCCTGCAGCGAGGCCAAGCAGACGGCTACATCTTGGGCAGATGATGTGATCTGGTTTTCGAGCATCCAAACTCAGGTGCCAGAGTCCGAGATCCACTCTTTCAAGTTCAAGTTTATTCGTTTAACCTAGGTGAGAACGCAAGAGACCAGAGTAACCTCATTTGCGAGAGTGAATCAATGAACAAGTGGGTCATTGGGTGAACGAATGAGTGATAATAATAATGGGGGGGGGGGGGGGGGTAAGTGGGTGAATGATTGAGTGAGATGAGTACATTCACAGTTATTTTGATTAATCAGGAAATAACTCAAGTGACCAGATGAGTCTCATTTGTAGGAGTGACCTGGGTACAATCTCATTCATTGTCGATTACCCAAGACACATTTCTCATTCGGCACTCAAACCAGTGCAGTTTACTGCGATAACGTTGAATACTATTATACCGGTAGGGGATGTCGGCACAAATCAATTCCCGTCTCCCGAATAACAGATGTCAATTCCTGGACCGTCCTCATCAAACCCAGACACGGTGGCAACCCTCGCACCCACTCAATTCCTGGGTCCTCCTCATCAAACCCAGACACGGTGGCAACCCTTGCACCCACTCAATTCCTGGGTCCTCCTCATCAAACCCAGACACGGTGGCCACCCTCGCACCCACTCAATTCCTGGGTCCTCCTCATCAAACCCAGACACGGTGGCAACCCTTGCACCCACTCAATTCCTGGGTCCTCCTCATCAAACCCAGACACGGTGGCAACCCTTGCACCCACTCAATTCCTGGGTCCTCCTCATCAAACCCAGACACGGTGGCAACCCTCGCACCCACTCAATTCCTGCATCCTCCTCATCAAACCCAGACACGGTGGCCACTCTCGCACCCACTCAATTCCTGCGTCCTCCTCATCAAACCCAGACACGGTGGCCACTCTCGCACCCACTCAATTCCTGCGTCCTCCTCATCAAACCCAGACATGGTGGCAACCCTCGCACCCACTCAATTCCTGCGTCCTCCTCATCAAACCCAGACATGGTGGCCACTCTCGCACCCACTCAATTCCTGCGTCCTCCTCATCAAACCCAGACATGGTGGCCACCCTCGCACCCACTCAATTCCTGGGCCCTCCTCATCAAACCCAGACATGGTGGCCACCCTCGCACCCACTCAATTCCTGGGCCCTCCTCATCAAACCCAGACACGGTGGCAACCCTCGCACCCACTCAATTGCTGGGCCCTCCTCATCAAACCCAGACATGGTGGCAACCCTCGCACCCACTCAATTGCTGGGCCCTCCTCATCAAACCCAGACATGGTGGCAACCCTCGCACCCACTCAATTGCTGGGTCCTCCTCATCAAACCCAGACATGGTGGCCACCCTCGCACCCACTCAATTGCTGGGCCCTCCTCATCAAACCCAGACATGGTGGCAACCCTCGCACCCACTCAATTCCTGGGTCCTCCTCATCAAACCCAGACATGGTGGCCACCCTCGCACCCACTCAATTCCTGGGTCCTCCTCATCAAACCCAGACATGGTGGCCACCCTCGCACCCACTCAATTGCTGGGCCCTCCTCATCAAACCCAGACATGGTGGCCACCCTCGCACCCACTCAATTGCTGGGCCCTCCTCATCAAACCCAGACATGGTGGCAACCCTCGCACCCACTCAATTGCTGGGCCCTCCTCATCAAACCCAGACATGGTGGCCACCCTCGCACCCACTCAATTCCTGGGCCCTCCTCATCAAACCCAGACATGGTGGCCACCCTCGCACCCACTCAATTCCTGGGTCCTCCTCATCAAACCCAGACATGGTGGCCACCCTCGCACCCACTCAATTGCTGGGTCCTCCTCATCAAACCCAGACACGGTGGCCACTCTCGCACCCACTCAATTGCTGGGCCCTCCTCATCAAACCCAGACACGGTGGCCACTCTCGCACCCACTCAATTCCTGGGTCCTCCTCATCAAACCCAGACATGGTGGCCACTCTCGCACCCACTCAATTGCTGGGCCCTCCTCATCAAACCCAGACATGGTGGCCACTCTCGCACCCACTCAATTCCTGGGCCCTCCTCGTTAAACCCAGACACGGTGGCAACCCTCGCACCCACTCAATTGCTGGGTCCTCCTCATCAAACCCAGACATGGTGGCCACCCTCGCACCCACTCAATTGCTGGGTCCTCCTCATCAAACCCAGACACGGTGGCAACCCTCGCACCCACTCAATTCCTGGGTCCTCCTCATCAAACCCAGACACGGTGGCAACCCTTGCACCCACTCAATTCCTGGGTCCTCCTCATCAAACCCAGACACGGTGGCAACCCTCGCACCCACTCAATTGCTGGGTCCTCCTCATCAAACCCAGACATGGTGGCCACCCTCGCACCCACTCAATTGCTGGGTCCTCCTCATCAAACCCAGACACGGTGGCCACCCTCGCACCCACTCAATTCCTGGGTCCTCCTCATCAAACCCAGACATGGTGGCCACCCTCGCACCCACTCAATTGCTGGGTCCTCCTCATCAAACCCAGACACGGTGGCCACCCTCGCATCCACTCAATTGCTGGGTCCTCCTCATCAAACCCAGACACGGTGGCAACCCTTGCACCCACTCAATTGCTGGGTCCTCCTCATCAAACCCAGACACGGTGGCCACTCTCGCACCCACTCAATTCCTGGGCCCTCCTCATCAAACCCAGACATGGTGGCCACCCTCGCACCCACTCAATTCCTGGGCCCTCCTCATCAAACCCAGACACGGTGGCCACCCTCGCACCCACTCAATTCCTGGGCCCTCCTCATCAAACCCAGACATGGTGGCCACCCTCGCACCCACTCAATTCCTGGGTCCTCCTCATCAAACCCAGACATGGTGGCCACCCTCGCACCCACTCAATTGCTGGGTCCTCCTCATCAAACCCAGACATGGTGGCCACCCTCGCACCCACTCAATTCCAGGGCCCTCCTCATCAAACCCAGACATGGTGGCCACCCTCGCACCCACTCAATTCCTGGGTCCTCCTCATCAAACCCAGACATGGTGGCCACCCTCGCACCCACTCAATTCCTGGGTCCTCCTCATCAAACCCAGACATGGTGGCCACCCTCGCACCCCACTCCACGCCCTCCAGCAAGTTTCGAGTATTTGGTCGCTGTACATTTCTACGCGATAAGCCACTTCATTGAGCTTTTAATGGCGACCAGGTAAATTGTGCCCAATACAAATAAAAATATTTACAAAAATTGCACACATTTGTTACCATTTATGTAAATTGTTTGTGCGTTGTTGTTGTTGTTGTCGTTTGTTTTTTACACCAGGCATACGGACATCGAGGCTGAGCTCACTACCTTTGCTTTCTACTACTTGGGGATTGGATGTATCGTGTTGCTGGTGGGCTATCTGCAGGTACGTGGTAACTGTTTCCAGGATTCCATCGTTATTCACGAACTTGATACCCACCAAAGCAAGTTCGCAAGTTTGTGCATCGAGACAGACAGACAGAAAGAGAGAGAATGTGATGAGAGATAAAAAGTGATGGAATAAAGTGATGACGGGGAAAGCTTAGGTATTTATTTTAAATTAATAAAAAAAATAGTTTTTTGTGCCAATATCATTATCCGAGAAATGTGTTATTCACGAGCATTCTACTTTCATTAATTTTAATTTAATTTCTATTTTTTACCTACGTGGCTTTACCGAAAAACCTACCAGAATTCACGAGCATCTTCGGAACGTATCCCTCGCGTACAACGAAGGAATCCTGCACTGATAAAACCATCGAGTTCTCGAGCATACGTTTCGTGTTGCTTCTTGCAACGGGGCCAGCATAGTCTTTGCCTTTTTAGCGTAACACGACTCACGATGTACGGTGCGAAAGAAGTCCAGCATATATTCATGCGTGGCTTTGGTAGCGGCTGGGCAGTGGTGGCTATGCACGCGGCCTGTAATCCAGCGCTGCAGAGGCAGCAGCGAGGTGTTGGCAGATCATCGCTCGGGTAAAATGCGTGTGCCGCATTTGCCTCCTCCACCTGACACAATTAATAAAGCATTATCACGGTGTGTTCATGAGTAATCGCACTACTTGCGCGATCTAATATATGTTTTTAGTCACGAATTTATATTGGTCGCGAAAGCCTACGTGGTAAATTACAAGTTATGTACAGGGGCCTTGGTTTAAGAAAGGCACCATTACAGAAAATCAAGTTTTGTTTGATACAATGTTTGGTTGTATAGCAGGGTCCTTTTTCTTACTGGGAACATCAGCAGATAAATGTACAACCGTCTGCATAGAAATCAGGTAATTTTACCACTCACGGACAGTGGTTATGTTGTGTGTGCGTCTGTGTGTCCAGATCTGTTTCTGGGTGATGGCCGCCGCTAGGCAGGTGCTCAGAATCCGGCAGGCTTTCTTCCATAACATCATGCGCATGGAGATCGGCTGGTTTGACGTGAACTCCGTTGGTGAACTGAACACGCGTATATCCGAGTAAGGATGCCAACACTTTGGCCAGAATGCCAACACTTTGGCCACTGACGCCGATTCCATCTTAACCGCCAGCAACACGTCTCTCCGCATGTTTCCCGAGTTGTGCCGCATGCTATAATGTCCAACGTTTCATTCCACATGCTGGGAGATTTTTCAGGGCCAATAATTTTTGTTCAAGAACAATTACGGGATGTATATATACAAAGTACAACCGCGAATATTTACACAGTAGTATGGGCATAATTTAAATAATTATAATGTAACCGTGATCGTTTTGCAGGGACGATGAGATGGTATCTGAATTGCCTGGTGCGTAGGAAAACATGGGTTCGATCCCGGACTCTGACGATTCCTGTTGTATATAGGGAGTTCGCGTGTTCTTTATCTTCCCGTGGTGTAGAAACACCTGGCACCGCATATAAACATCAGAGCCGAGGAGACAAACTCGGCCGGACATTGTACTGGCCACACACACCACCTTAATAGGTGCTCACTAACAGCTCTTGTGCCAACGGTCTATGATACTAACCGGGTGATTTTTGTAAAACTAAAACCATTTTTATTTTTTTATTTTAGCTGCTAAGGTCCACTGAGCTATATATCTCTTTTTAAGAAGCGACCTGGCCACAAATGATAACTCAATGAAGCGGCTTAACATGTGGACATTTATAGCAACCAAATAGTCTAAACGCACATATAGAAATGTGGAGGTAAAAACCAGAGGACCCGGAGAAATAAACTACACGCAACCACGGGAAGAGAGACACGCAAACTCCAAATGTATAGACGCCAGGGTCGAGATCGAACCCACAACCTCCTGTAGACCAGGCGAGGCGGCTAACATGTCCCTTGTGTTCGCAGTGACATCAACAAGATCAACGATGCCATTGCGGACAAAATGAGCATCTTCATTCAGCGCTTCACGACGTTTGTCTGCGGATTCCTGATCGGCTTTCTCAACGGGTGGAAGTTGACCCTGGTCATCTTGGCAGTCAGCCCCCTGCTCGGCCTGGGTGGTGCGCTCATGGGCTCCGTGAGTGCTGAGTTCACGCAGGACGCTCAATTCATCGCAAACCACGAGTTCCCGTCTATGAAAGAAAACTGTTGCAGTCCCCCGTAATAAATTCAGGGCTGGAAATGGGAAGAAATTTCCGGGGGAAACTCATAAATGATTCACCCCACCCCTCACTAGATCTGAGGAGGAGGAGGGGGGTGAGTTTCGCTTCGTGTGTGTTTCGCTGTGTGTCTGTGGGTCTCTGTGTGTGTTTGTGGGTCTCTATGTGTGTCTGTGGGTCTCTGTGTGTGTCTGTCGGTCTCTGTGCGTGTCTGTGGGTCTCTTTGTGTGGCTGTGGGTCTGTGTGTGTCTGTGGGTCTCTGTGTGTGTCTGTGGGTCTCTGTGTGTGTCTGTGGGTATCTGTGCGTGTCTGTGGGTCTCTGTGTGTGTCTGTGGGTCTCTGCGTGTGGCTGTGGGTCTGTGTGTGGCTGTGGGTCTCTGTGCGTGTCTGTGGATCTGTGTGTGTTTGTGGGTCTCTGTGTGTGTCTGTGGGTCTCTGTGTGTGTCTGTGGGTCTGTGCGTGTCTGTGTGTGTCTATGGGTTTCTGTGCGTCTGTGTGTGTCTGTGGGTTTTTGTGCGTGTCTGTGGGTCTGTGTGTGTTTGTGGGTCTTTGTGTGTGTCTGTGGGTCACTGCGACCTCAACGGGCTCTGCAATCCAGCAAGAAATATATAATCGAGCAATTACCCGGATGGATTTTACCCGGTAATACTGTTTAATATATACCAGGGGGTCGGCAACCCGCGGCTTCGAGGAGTCGCATGGGGCTCTTTATGGGCTGCTTGGTGGCGCTATTCATGGAGGGCCACCGCCTTTGTGTTCACGTGCATTGCCGCTCTTGAAATACACGGTGCTTCAAAACAATATTAACACTTCTGAGAATCTGTAACAGTACCACGCTGGAGAAGATTCCAGGCAATGTGCTGACAATGATGGCGAACAAGTGGAGACTCTTTGACTTTTTGAAGCTATTAACATTACATTTGTTATCATGTTACAGTGTATTCTTGGTTCTTTCGGTAAAGTCACGTAGAAGAGAAATAATACAATAACATTAATATAAAACAATAATAATTCTCACGACGTTTCGACTGCAACACAAGCAATCGTCATCAGGTGCGAAAAAAACTATGGCAGATAACTGATGCACAAATGGAGAAAAAAAAATCTCCAATGTGTGACTGTGGGTCATCCACAACAGACCATGCAACGTACAACGACGCAACGCCCGTTCCACAAATACGAAGGCGACATCATCACGGCGATGCACTCCGCCGTTCCTGACCCGGCGATCTGGCCTGACCACCTAAATGTGACATTGTAAGTTGTAGCTCCGCATCGACATCAGCCATACGACAAAAGACACGGACGGGCTCTCGCTCTTCACTCGACGATACTCATCACCGCCATCTCCCTCCCCGCCAGCTACAAATGCTCTAATAGTGGCATTGTCTTTGTGCTGTTCGCCTTTTGGTGTCCTCTGGTCTAACACTGTTTGAGACGAGGCTCTAAAGAAAGTGGTCTCTGGTGCGGTCCAATGCATCATATATCACCAGAGCGTGTTTTGTGTTTGCATGTTCACCGCAAGTACATGTGGTTAATGCAAATATGATTCCTTGCAAAACGTTTGTGTCTAGTGTTTTAACATCTTAACACCTTAATAGAGTTTTTTTGGGGTTAGATCGCGTAAATATGTCGTTAAACCCGCCACCACCCGACACAGCCAACTAGTAAGGGTTGTCACGTTAACAGAACGTGGGCAAATCGTCACTAGTACAGCACACCGCTTGTGTGTTGGAGAGCCAAGCCATTTATAAATTTATAAGCGATCTAACCCAAAAAAACATCTATTATGGATGATATTGTTCGCGAAAGCCTAAGCGTTAATCTTAACAGCTGTTTCATTGCCAGAGAGTGTCAAACCCTATTCTCATAACATCTCCCTCTCTTCTTCTTGATTCTTTCGGTAAAGTCACGTAGAAGGGAAATAATAAAATAATAAAAATAAAACATAATAAAATAATTCTCACCTACAGTCCTCCTGATAATTATTTTATTATGTTTAATTTTTATTATTTTATTATTCCCTTCTACGTGACTTTACCGAAAGAACCAAGAAGATGAATCCCTGCAGTCACGAAAGCTTTGAATCTAAATCTCCCTCTCTTTGACTACTTTGAGTGCCACCGATAATTCTTTCCCCCGTTTCTCGCCGGCTGCTGTCAGTTCGTGGCACGCATGACTGGCCGGGAGCTGAAGGCGTACGCCAAGGCGGGCGCCGTGGCAGAGGAGGTTCTCTCCTCCATCCGCACCGTGGCAGCATTTGGTGGAGAGAAAAAGGAGGAAGATCGGTAGGCACCGTGCGTACGGTACAGGCGCGCTTACGCCATAAATGACGTCTCGCACCTGGGGGGGGGGTGGGGGGTCAGACATTTGTGACGATGTGTGACGAGAGGGGGGGTTTTAGAAATGTGACGTCGCATAAAAATGCGCAACTTTAAATAAATATAGACGACACGTTCTACTTATATTCTTGGTTCTTTCGGTAAAGTCACGTAGAAGGGAAGCAATAAAATAATAAAAATGTAAAACAATAAGATTCTCACGACGGTTCGATTGGAACACAAGCAATCATCACCAGGTGTGAAACCCACAGCAAGAAAATTAAATAGACTTTTTAATAAATCTTTTCTCCTACAACATCAGAGTGCAGCGCCACATTAAATACGCACTAAAATGACAATAGTTTAAAGCGATTTGAAGCATAATTTATATATATTTGGGGGGGGGGCAGAGCTTTGTGACGTCATATTTGAGGGGGGGTCTGACTTTTTGTGACGCCGTGTGACGAAGAGGGGGGGGGGGGTCAAAAATCGTCCAAAATTGCGTGACGTAATTTATGGACGTCCCTTTACGCGGCCGTCTGGAACGCTCTTCCTTCCGATATTAGGAAGCCGCTGGAGCTATGCACTTTTAAATCTGGATTTAAAACTCGTTTATTGAGAAACTGCTTTTTGCGTTTAGTTTTTTGTCCTTCCCCCGCACCTCTGATTAGCACGGTTAGCTACGTACGGTGCTAAAGAAGTTCAACATACCTATCTAACTAATGGGCTCCACAAGTCTGGCAACCACGGGGAAGGCCTAAGACCAGATGGTGGGATATTGGCAGACCAGGTCTCAGAGGTTGCGTATCACGACTGCGCGCCGCGGTGGTGAGATGTTAATTGCCTCGCCTGGTATACAGGAGGTCATGGGTTCACTGCAGACCCTGATGCCTGCTGTATTTTTAGAGTTCGCATGTTCTTCCCGTGCTGGGTTCTTCTCCGGGTCCTCCGGTTTTTCCCTTACACATTTAGAATCAACGTGCGTTCAGAGAATTTGGCTACTATAATATTCCACAAAAGCCACTTCGTTCAGCTATCATCCGTGGCCAGGTCGCATGTGTCTCGTGAGAAGATGTACTGCTGCATTTGTTTTGTAATGGAAAAACTTGAAGATTTTGCGAATGTTGTGTCAATAATAATTTTGAGTTAATTGACGTGCAGGTACGACAATAATCTGGTGATGGCACAGAAGTGGGGCATCTGGAAAGGCATGATTCTGGGCTTTTTCCAAGGATACATGTGGTTCATCATCTTCCTGTGCTACGCACTCGCCTTCTGGTATGGCTCCAACCTCGTCTTAGAAGAGGAAGAATACAGCCCAGGGACACTTCTTCAGGTACAGGCGCTCACAGTCTACAGACGGACACCATACTCAGAATGTTTATTTATCCTGGGGAAATCCGATAAAACTATGAAGCGCCTTTTGGCGTCATCTGGTCTAACACATGTGAGACTAGGCTCTAAGGAAAGCTGTCTCGGGTGTGGACCAATCAACTTCAAGGACAGTGCACATTATCAGAGTTATGTTTTTTGTTTGCATTATGACTGCATGTATTGTGGTCTATGCAAACGTGACTCCTTGTAAAAAAAAGGTGTCAGTTTTGTTGCCAGATAGAAGGGTAAAAAACCAATTATCATATTTTTTACTGGCAAATGAGGTTCCAATGATGAAGCTCTTTTTCACACATGTCCAGTAGGGGCACGTGGTCAGAAAATTACAACAAACAATAGAAACAACGAGCTTTTTTTTATCACGTTAAATAGCCACAGTATTTACGTTCAAATTGCATAAGTACAACATACGAGGGTTGATCAAAAAGTACCGGGACTACTTTAATTTAGACTCGCTAAAAATATTACAAGCGACAAATTTCTTCAACTATTTTTGTTCACTCTGATCATCATATCGGATGACGCAGCTTTAAAAGGATGCCGTTCATTTTCATCAATACAAAAATTAATGTTTTGACAGGACGACTACATGGCGAGCGCCATATGTTGCCTTACTTTTGTTTAAGCTTAAAAAATGTTTTATTTTAGTTGTAATACGCCTTACTTGCAACGAGTCAACGACTACGTTACCACTGCGAAGGAATTGCAACGAGCAGCCACGAAAACATATGTACGCAAGCAGATATCTCGTTTACATTGTTTTTATCATATAAACAAAACACAAGGTAAACTTTTCTTTCAAATGCCCTTTAGTTTCCGTAGGCCCCAGGCACAGTATCTGCTGTGGCACCTATTGGGTAATACGGACAAATAAAACGACCGATTCACCGTTCTGACCTTGTGGAACGAACTCGTGGTGCAAAAACATCTTCAATGTCAAAAAGAGACAATCAGCATCGCCTTAATATTCGAACGTGGCAAATTCGTGCGATGCAGATTTTAAGCAATGGAGGGAAATGGTCTTTTTTGTGCTGGCCAAATGTCTTTATTTTTCCTTTTCAGAAATATTGAGGTCTACAGAGAGAGTCTTTAAAACTGTCTTGCTGAGGTTGGGTAGTGTGGGGGTAGTTAGATCGATATTGCATTCCAAAAAAGTTAATATTTAGGTTGTCTAACTAAAGTGCATTGAGTTCTCCACTTGTGTTGACATCTGATTCAGCGGTGGGTCAAATGTGACTGTTTGATTAGGACTTATTATTAACTATTCACGCGCACAGCACAATAACAATTATGTTGCCAATGGCACTTTAGCGCATCTAACTTATGCATGGCATACTCTTTATAACTATATCTATACTTGTCCACTGAATTATCGATAACATTAATTTTACTTGGAGCAGACACATTTATGAACGATACAGAGTTTTCTTCTTGGTTCTTTCGGTAAAGTCACGTAGAAGGGAAATAATAAAAGTAAAACATCATGAAATTATTCTCACGACGTTTCGGCCACAACGCAAGCAGCCGTCCGTTGTGGCCGAAACGTCGTGAGAATTATTTTATTATGTTTTATTTTTATTATTTTATTATTCCCTTCTACGTGACTTTACCGAAAGAACCAAGAAGATTAATCCCTGCAGTCACGAAAGCTTTAAATCTATACAGAGTTTATCGTCTTCTTTCCTGGTATGATTCCCACTCATATCAGGTCTGTCTGCCCGCTCCGCTCCACTCATTCCTGTCCACACGGCCATCGTCTTCCATGTCAGCTCCACAATCCTTCGTATTTTGATCTTAACAATTATTTCTAGGCCCGCCCCGGCTCACATGGGCCCTGATGCAAGGGATGACATGGGAGGCCCTCTGTTTCAATGTCACCCCCCACCCAGTCAACGTCCTCGTAGCATGCAGCTTGGGCCTCTCCCACCTGTGTGCCTCGGTGCAGTTGCACGGCCTGCACACTCCATAGCTACGCCACTGATGTCCACCCGTGGTCATGTTTCTTCTCCGTTTGGTACGGTCATGTTCCTGGTCGTCTTGAGTCCACCTTCTCTCAATGAGTTTGTCTCGACCGTCGGCAGGTGTTCTTTGGCGTGCTCGTAGGAGCCATCAACCTGGGCCAGGCTTCCCCTTGTCTTGAAGCATTTGCATCCGGTCGTGGAGCTGCTACCCATGTCTTTAACATCATTGACCGGGTGAGTGTTTCATAATAATCATCGTCGTCAGAAGAATCCTAATTTAGAACCACGTGTCGGTCCACTGCGGAATGAAGACCTCCCCACGCCGTGTCTACTTGACTTGCGTGAAAAAGAGCTTCATAGCTCATCGGATTCCTCCAGTCTAAAATATTCTGATATGAAATATTCTGTCACAGGGGCTATTAAATGTCATAGTTTTTTGCACAGCCATCTGCTGCCCAGCATGTAGCACCGCAGCAGCCTATGGCAACCTGTTACCTTACAATGGGGTTTTTTTACCATACTTCACCACGCTGGTCAGTATGGGTTGGCGTCGGTGGTAGCCAGGACAGGTTCAGATATCCCTCGGCCACTGATGTTGACCGTGGCATGGATTCGAGGTCAGGTCACCGGGTTTATAAGGCTGTGCGCTAACAACTGCCGCCACTATTATGCAGTGGTGAGCGGTTCAATTAATGTGAAACATCTACTCGTAGATGCGAATGCAATTTTCTAAATGGAATAGGGAAACGTCCAATTGGCTTCCATGTAACTGTGAAAAATATCATTAGACTGAAACGTTCTTTACGTGCATTGTCTCATATACAAAATCCCAATTAATCAATTAAAAAAATCTTCATTGACGAAATTAAAGTCAAAGCTTTCTGATTTAAATTTTCTTTATCTCTGGCCCATGGCCTATGGTGCAGTTGTGCACCACCGATCTTGACTCTACTGGTCTCCACCCGAGTGCTTCCATGTTCATGACCATTCTTCTGATAATATTTGTGTAACCCTTCGCAAATTCAAGCTCAAATGTGGGCCGGTCCCGTTGTTACGTCGAGGTTTCAATAAAAAAACAAGCAAAAAAAATGCTTGAAAAATAATTACTGTAACGATGATCTGTCGTGTTCAACAGGAGCCAATAATCGACTGCATGTCTGACGATGGCAACATTCTGCAGAAGGTCAAGGGAGACATCGAGTTTCACAACGTGAAGTTCAGTTACCCTACTCGCCTCGACCTCACGGTGTGAAGTTATTACCATTCGCACGCACCAAGACACAGATTCCCCGTATAGCCTTAGGGGCCATCCATTTAGTCTGTACGCATGGAGGGGAGAGAGGAGAGGGGGGGTTAACCCAAATGCGTACGCTTGCGTATGGGGGGGGGGGGGGGTCTACTGACAATGTACGCATAGGAAACGGGGTGCGGGGTGTGGTGAAGCCTCGATAATAATTTGTCTACATTGACCTTCAAATGAGTTAGATAGTCCGGCGGTGGACTATCTGTTTGCTTAAACACGTTAATATTATTAATCCTTGATCGTTTCTGCGTGGATTAAATATCGGCCGTTCTATAGGATTCGGGGTGGGGGTGTCAAAAGTTCGCGTGCGTACAGGGAGGGGGTGAGGGGTCAAGTTTTGACAGATTTTTGCGGACCGACTCAATGGATGGCCCCTTAGCAGCGCTGTCAGGGCAAGTGCTGTTAGCGAGCAGCACCTATGAAGGCCGGCACGGCACACGGGCGGGTGGGTAGCCAGCACCGCACCCAGCCGCCTTTGTCTCCCTCGTGGCAATGTTGTACACACCGCAGCAGGTACTCATTTGAAGCTGAGTCGACCTAGGGAATGCCCAGGAGCAGTTCAGATAATCGACACTGGTGTTGACCGTGAGCAGGAATCGAACTCGGGTCGCCGAATTGATAGTACGTCACAGCGTGATAACCGTTATGCTACCTACAACTCCCCATAAAAGTAGGTCTTATAAACAGTTCAGTAGTATTACATAGGATGTTGATGCACTACCCTCTATGGTCTACCACGCACCACTGCGCTTCTGTGACCATGCAAACCTGTGGTCGTCACCGATCCAAGCACTACCCATGCTCAACCCTGCCGCTTGAAAGTAACCTGCATTTAGAAAGAAACTCCATCATTAGTTGTGATTTGATATCCGCAGTTCGCAATACACCGCATCAGATCGTCGCACAGCAGATGCGGCTGTCTGCCACATTCCTTGAGAATTTCCCGGCGTGCAATCGCAGCCACCGTTCTCAAAACCGTAGACCACGGAGTTAAAACCACTGGCCGCTTCCATCATTCATTCTCATTTCAACCGGCAGCATTTCAGATATTCCACCCAGATGCTCATGAAGCCGTCCAATGTCTCATTCATCAAACTCGACATGAACGGATAAATGTTGCTCATCCACTCCCCACCATATGATTCTGAGGGTCTCTGTGCGAGCCTGTGATTCTCTTTATAAGTCTATGAATCTCCGTGTGAGTCTATAGGTCCCTGTCCGTATACGTTTGATGGGTCTCATCTTATTGGTTCTTTCGGTAAAGTCACGTAGAATAGAAATAATAAAATAATAAAAATAAAACATAATAAAATAATTCTCACGACGTTTCGGCCACAACGCAAGCAGCCGTCCTCAGGTGTAGAACAGGTCTGTCGAGAATTATTTTATTATGTTTTATTATGTTTTATTTTTCATATTTTATTATTTCCATTCTACGTGACTTTACCGAAAGAACCAAGAAGATGAATCCCTGCATTCACGAAAGCTTACAATCGACATTTGATGGGTCTCTATGTAAGTCTACGGGTCTCTACGCGAGTCCCTGAGTCTCTATGTGAGAAGATTATTTGTGTTCCGTCACTAGCATCGCGAGTGAGAATTGTTACCTGTTATACGCATACTTTAAGATGCATCCTTAAAATTGGGAAACAAACTGCACAGCACCCTCTGTAATTGCAAATATTGAGAGCACACCTTGTGGATCTGCCAACCCTAGCAAGCTGCCCTCATCATCCATCGCTAATAGGAGGCCTGCATTCGGGTTTCCACCTGTTCCACTGGAGACCAAACCCTGACATATATCTCGGCCAGCTTAGGTATAATCCCAGCTGTGTGCGTAAAGGGTAACAAACATCAGTGCAATGCCACCACATCTCGGCACAAATGAATCCCTTCCACACGAACTCGGATTCCAATTTCCGGATGGTCTGGGTCAAACCCACACAGCGGGCAGCCCCCCCTCCCCCCCCCCACATGCATGTTCTTATTAGTATTAAATGTTATGGTACGGCCATAATACATTGTGGAGATGCTGTTTTCTCTGTCGCTCCTCCCCACAGGCATTGCATTCATTCAGCTTGAAGGTGAACGCAGGAGAGACCACAGCTTTTGTCGGACCGAGCGGCGCAGGCAAGAGCACGGCTATGCAGCTCATTCAGCGTTTCTATGACCCCCAGGAGGGCAAGGTGAGCGGGCAGAGGGCGCAGCCTTTGAAGAACATTTGAAGAAAATTTGAAATTTTCTTGCAGTGGATTTCACACCTGATGATGATTTCTTGTGTTGCAGTCGAGACGTCGTGAGAATTTGTATTGTTTTATATTTATATGATTTTATTATTTCCCTTCTACGTGACTTTACCGAAAGAACCAAGAATACGAATCCCTGCAGTCACGAAAGCTTTAAATCATTAGAACTGCTTTATGCGTTTAGTTTGCTGTCGTTCCCCCGCACCTCCGATTGGCACGGTTGGCTATGCACGGTGCGAAAGAAGTTCAGTGCGTACGCACGCGCGTGCCTGCGTAACCGTCTGTCCGACTTTGCGCCCCCACCCAAGGTGACGCTGGACGGGCACGACATCCGCTCGCTGAACCTGCGCTGGATGCGGTCGCTGATCGGAGTCGTGGAGCAGGAGCCCATTCTGTTCGCCACGACGATCGCGGAGAACATCCGCTACGGCCGCGACAACGTCACCATGAGCGACGTGGAGCAGGCGGCTCGCCGCGCCAACGCCTACAACTTCATCATGGAGCTCCCGCATGTACGCGCGTGTGTGCGCACGCTACGTTACGAGCGCACCCGGCCGCGCAACATGTGTCGTACGCGTGTTACAGGGCCAGATTTAGGCGCTAAGATAAGTAAGTTACGGCTTAGGGCGGTGTTCTTCATTGCAAGGCCAAGTCGGGCCACTGGTGGCCCCTGATGGCCCCCTGATGTGCGGTCCTCGACAATACACAAATGGTGAAAACATCCCCCCATCATCATCGTGATGCTGTCAAACCCCAATGGTTTCAAATGTGTGGTGGCCACTCGCACTGATGATGTCTTATTGGCGAAGTGGCCCCCTCTCTGAAAATTAGTGAAGAACACTGCTCTTGTTATTAATTAGTGAAGACCACTGGCTTTAAGGGCCTCGCATCATGAGGGGCCTCTAACAATGAAGAAAAAACATTCATACGAAGTTTAAAGTTTCGATTTAAAGCTTTCATGACTGCAGGAATTCATCTTCTTGGTTCTTTCGGTAAAGTCACGTAGAAGGGAAGTAATAAAATAATAAAAATAAAACATAATAAAATAATATGATAATATAATATAATAAAATAATGTTTTATTTTTATTATTTTATTACTTCCCTTCTACGTGACTTTACCGAAAGAACCAAGAAGAAGTTTAAAGTTTTACGCAATCGGTTGAAAAATAAAGGAGAAAGGAAAAAAATGCTCTCGAAAACGGTTATTTTCATTCCGATATGGATATGACAAAGATATCTAGGCATTTCACGATGGGACCTCTTAAGCTTGGCATGACTTAGGGCCCCAGCGTTCCATAATCCGGCCCTGCCTGTGTCCATGTGTACGTGTTATCTGGGTTGTGGGACCATTGTGGTGAAGTATGGTCAAATAGCCCCTTGCGACAGACACATCGTGAGGAGGCCTTCGTCAAGCAATGGAGCATAAATATATTAACAAATAAATAAACATTAAATTTCGATTTTAAGCTTTCGTTACTGCAGGGATTCATCTTCTCGGTTCTTTCGGTAAAGTCACGTAGAATGGGAAAAAAAGATAATATATATATTATATTACTTTATTATGTTTTATTTTTATTATTTTATTATTTCCATTCTACGTGACTTTACCGAAAGAACCAAGAAAATAAACATTAATTTGTAATTTCAAAAACTTTCTTAGTGTGCGGGAAACTCTTGAAAATGAGTCACGAGGCTGAGGCTTGTTCTTCTAAAATTAAATAAATAAGCAGACAATATATAATTATATTTCGATTTAAAGCTTTCGTGACTGCAGGGATTCATATTCTTGGTTCTTTTGGTAAAGTCACGTAGAGGGGAAATAATAAAATAATAAGAATAAAACTGTAAATTTATAATTACTTCTTCATATATCCCTGACTATACAAAAACATAAAGTACTTCCTATCACAAGGCTTCTGGGAGTCTATAATTTAAGCGGCATTGGTTCAATGCAAGCAAACACTCGACCAGTTTCGACACACAGTGTCTCATCAGCAGTCAGCCTTGCTGGTGAATTGCCCGATGCTATAGGCAAGGAACCTCTCTTAAGATGTGGGACTTGGTCCGACAAAAATGCACATTATACAAAGCACAAAATTAATCATTTTTATTTTGTGTTTGGTACATAGAATGCGTATTTATTATTATCTTTCAATGCAGGATGTATATAATATTTAAATTAATTGCGTTAAATTGTTTTACACCCTTGTGTAGCAAAAGTTTTTTCCGGTGCAACGAATCAAATAATGTTGCTTTTTAAAATCTTGTTTTGGAGAATGTAAGATTAATTAATCAAAAAAGGTTCGACAAGGTGTAAATTGCAGACAGATTTTTATTGCACTTATTCGAAATAAAGCGTGTAATACATTCATAGCATATTTATTTACTTTGTATTTTGTGTGACCTGCCCACACCGGACATCTGTGAAAAAGAGCTTCATAGCTCATCAGATTCCTCCTACAGTCTAAATACAAATTCTGATACTGGGTATATACCCTTTGCGCAAACTTGAGCAAGCCGTTGAGAACATAAATCATTCCTTGACATAACGTGTGCGAATCACTTTTAATGTATTGCTTCATTTGGCATAATGTTTTTCAGCCATTCGTACTGTCTTGCCTTACTCAGTATAAAGTGTGCCAGCGACTTGTAATGTATTACTTTACTCGGTATGAAGTGTGCCAGTCACTTGCATTGTCTTGCTCTCCTTGGCTGAACAGAAATTCGACACGATGGTGGGAGAGGGCGGTGGGCAGATGAGCGGAGGACAAAAGCAGCGCATTGCCATCGCGCGAGCCCTCGTGCGTAACCCCCGAATCCTTCTCCTCGATCAAGCTACTTCTGCCCTGGACAACGAGAGTGAAGCGGTGGTGCAATCTGCATTGGACAAGGTCCGCGACATGAATTTGTATTTAATTGTCTTTTCGAAGTTTTGTCAGAAGAGAAAACAACTTTAATTTAGTTTTTATATAAAGATTTCGTGACTGCAGGGATTCATATTCTTGGTTCTTTCGGTAAAGTCACGTAGAAGGGCAATGATAAAATAATATAAATATAAAACAATAAAAATTCTCACGACGTTTCGACTGCAACACAAGCAATCATCATGATTGCCACACTGTCTGCTTGTGTTGCAGTCGAAACGTCGTGAGAAATTTTTTTGTTTTATATTTATATTATTTTATTATTTCCCTTCTACGTGACTTTACCGAAAGAACCAAGAATATTTAATTCAGTTGTTTTCATTTATTTTATTTTATTTTTTACCTACGTGACTTTACCGAAAAACCAAAGAGTAAGAAAACGGGCAATTTGGAACTGTTGCGAAGTGGCTTCGTGCCACCCCCGCGGAAGTGGATACCAGAGAAGTACTTGTGTGTAATCGAATCAAATGTTTTGACCACACGCTAGGGGAGGGGGGGGGGGTACACAATGCCACACTGTCTGCGACAGAGATGTTTGTGGCATAGCAGCCAAAATCGATGTTTAAATGTTTTCACATCTGGAATTCATAGATATGTTTCTGATATATATGCTATGGTTTTTTAGTGATTGGTAACTCGGCTAAGACTATCGACTCATGGCACTTAAGCATTTTTTTTTTTTATTACAGGTGCTTAGACCCGGATATTAACCTCTTAGCCACCCAGTTCCATTTTAACGAACTACGGATTCAGGCCACCGATTCTGTAGCGTCAACGATCTAACGTCACACTTATATTCCATTAGCTCTGGACGTCTGTCAGCCAATCGAGATTGAAAACTCATTGCTTTAGAACTGCTTGACGTGTCTAGTTTGTTGTCCTTCCCCCGCACCTCCGATTATTTCTCACCACCGTACGTACACACATACAGCCAACCTCTGCAGTCGTCGGTCCATCTCCGTCCACAATGTAGCGAAGTGGGCTGTGTAGGGGCGCAATGCCGACCCTCACGCCGATTGTAAATGTGTCAACCCGCCAGGTGCGAAAAGGCTGCACCACCATCTCAATCTCTCACCGCCTGTCGACGATCCACAGCGCTGACGTCATCGTAGGCTTTGAGCTCGGTTGCGCAGTGGAACGCGGCTCGCACGAGGCCCTCATGGCCCGCCAGGGCGTCTACTTCACCCTCGTGACGCTGCAGAGCCAGAGCGACCACATGCTCGGCTCCAGAGGCGACGGTACGCACGCGATTTGAAAGTTAACATTTCAAGTTCATTTATTAGGTATAGCCCTGTGAGCCATTCGGCTCTTGAATCGGGTGCAACCGCAACAAACAAAAAACAAAAACATGAACAAAAAACATCTTAAAGTGAATATGTGACTAAGTGCAAACAGGAAATCCAAGAAAAGACAGCAAAATATTGCAGAAAAAACACCGTACACCAACACTGTGTGCAAAAATCCCAGTGGGATGCAAATCAAACAACAACAACAACCACAGACAACTTAGATTAAGGCCATCAGTCTAACTCTGTACTACAACAAACACACATGGCTAAACCAATACACTTTTCGAAATCACCAAAATAAAGCCACGAAAGCAATGAAAAAGCAGTCATAGGAACTGTGACGGAATTTTCACAATAAATGGCATAAACAACATGTACTACCAAAACCCTGCACAGCCAGAGCTGAAGGCGGCTTGCGCATGCGTGTGTACCGTACGCGTGTTGGACTTATTTCGCACCGGCACGGTAGCCAACCGTGCCGATCGGAGGTGCGGGAATCGCTGTGCTCACACCGCTGCTGGCGGTCGGGCCTCCCACCAGAGGGAACTACAGAGAGACACTGTGTGAAGCGTATGTTGGCCTACTCTTCCACGATGACCAGGCGGCTTGGAAGAGACAGGGAGTAGCCCAAACACTCTTTACTTCGCGTGCCGATGGGCTGACTGTGGTGCCCCCGTGTTGTTTCGCGAGGTGGACAGCTGCCACGCCAGGATATCGAATCAAACCGGTGACTCCTGGATTTTAATTCTGTGTGTGCAGACCTTTATGCCACGGCAGAATGCCGAAACATATTTCACTCAAGTTCAAGTTCATTTATTAGGTATAGCCCTGGGAGCCATTCGGCTCTTGAATCTCAAAACAGCAGTGCCATGGTTGTCGTGTTCGGGTCACTGTGGTGCTGAGTTTATTGTTGATTTGTCGTGATGGTGTGCTTTAGATGAAGACAGAATCGAAGAGCCGATTGAGAAAGTGCGATCCTTTAGTCGAGGAAGTTACCAAAACAGCTTCCGGTAGGTGTTGTCTGATGCTGCTGGTCATAAAGCAGTGCTTGTTTGTTTTTTGGGGTCAGATCGCCTGTTATCTGCAACTTTTTTTCATATTATACAATATTTAACGACGGAGAACCAAAGGGTTGCAAGGCTGCAGTGAAGGTTAAGCAGCACTGATCTCAGAGTATCCATAGTAAAGGTTTTGTTTGGTTAGATTCCTTAAATATAAATGTGTCGTTAACCCACCACCACCCGACACAGTCTTTTAGTACGGTTTGCCATGTGAACAAAACGTGCCAATTGGTTACTACTTGAGCACACCGGTGTGTTGGAGAGTAAACCCACAACGTTGACAATTTGAGTACGACGTTTCGCTGGTGATTACAACCAGCTTCATCAGGCCATTTGCCAGAATTGTGAGTTTCTCTAATTTTGTGGTTTTAAGAAAAGTATCCTCCCCAAAGAGGTTCGTCAGCTTAACACGACGTAGGCATCCGCGACCAATATTAATTGCAAAGTTGTTTTGGGTTACGCGATCAAACCCAAAAAACCTTTGTTGCGAATAATATCGGTCGCGAAAGCCGACGTGCTAAACCGACGCAATAGAGCTCAGTGGGTTGATTCACCGCGACGAGAATTCTCCCCGACGTCTGCGTCGTCGTCGTCATCTCTGTGTGTCACGCGCCGCCCGTTTCCCACCCCCCCCACCCCCCCACAGAGCCTCTCTGCGTAACCGCTCACGGTCCACCACCAACCCAGCGGTCGACGTGGGGCTTTCGCTCATCACGCCGATGGCCTCGAGTCTACCCGGCGACAGCGTACGCATTGGGTTGTTGAAGCTTGCGCGCGCAAAGTGTCGCGGCGCCACCGCTGCGCCTCCGTCGTTCGGGTTGCAGCAAAAATAAATGAAAGAGGGGAGGAGTTTTAGAGTTTAGAGAAATTGGAAAACGGAGGTGCGCCGTGAAAAGCACGCAGCCGTTTGTGGATGTGATGATGGGACAACAATAATAATAATAATAACAACAACAAGAAAAGACGACTCGTTATTTTTTACGCATTGTTTCAAATTGCGATTAATCGATTTGAAATCTATTAATCGATTTTAAATCGATTAATCATTCAGCCCTACAGGCTCCACAGCGCTGGATTACTGCCAGCCACGTGCGGCAGTGTAGCCACCTGGCCACGGCTGCTATTTAAATATCCGCGCATTGTGACGCGCCAAACGGTGTTTTGAAATCCCCGACCAGGTGCATTCCAGGAGAAAAAGCACGGCAAAGACGGAGCAGTCCGTCTCCAAGCCGGGCGTGAAGGTCAACAAGGGCGCTGACGACGAGGAGGAGGAGGATGAGGAGGAGCACGCGCCCGTCACTCGCATTCTCAAGTACAACGCACCGGAGTGGCCCTACATGGTGTTCGGGGCGGTGGGGGCGGCCATCAACGGAGGGATCCAGCCGGTCTTCGCGATCCTCTTTAGCGAAATCCTCGGGGTGAGAGGTCTCTCTTGTCGGAGGATGATATCTCGCCATGCTTCTGCTTTGACCGTCTCTTTTGCCTCCATTTTACCCTGATTGTGCTGAAATGTTATTATTTAAAATCTTGACTTAAAGCTTTCGTGACTGCAGGAATCGATATTCTTTGGGTCTTTCGGTAAAGTCACGTAGATAGTTCTAGATTTGAAGCTTTCGTGACTGCCAGGATTCATATTCTTAGGTTTTTTCGGTAAAGTCACGTAGGTAAAACATCAAAATTAATGAAAATAAAATAAAACAAAAATCACGACGTTTCGGAGGCATGACGGAGACTTGTGTTGCCTCCGAAACGTCGTGATTTTTGTTTTATTTTATTTTCATTAATTTTGATGTTTTACCTACGTGACTTTACCGAGAAAACCTAAGAATCACGTAGATAGGTTTTCTTTGAACCTATTATTTTAGTTCGCGCCTGTTAAGTCGAAGAACAAGTCTCGCAAATAACCGAATAGAGCAAAAACCTTACGTCTTAATGCCCCGGCTATCATCTGTGTTCTGCGTGTGACTTTACAGACCTTTACTCTGCCCACTGAGGAGGAACAGAGGAATATGATAAACCTCACCTGCCTCCTCTTTGTCCTTATTGGCATCGTGTCATTCGTCACGTACTTCTTGCAGGTAAGCCGACGTCTTCGTGGGGCATCTTAAATTGTGGTTGTTAATTATGTTTGTACTAGGGGTTGTTCACCACCATCTACGGCCTTTGGTCAGGAAAGTCACGAAAAAAGTTGCACACGAACGACGCATTCACGCAAGCGCCCGATGCTCCGTTTAGAAGTTTTAAAATGAAACATCTTTGAATTGTATTATGTTTGGAATAAGACAATTATATTTCTTCGTTAAAAGCTTATATAATTTTACATCTGGAAGACTTAATTAAAACGACATTTAGTGGGAATTTTCTCTCGTCGTTAAGTAGATGGCCTTGCTGGGGGTTCGGTTCGATGCGGACTTTCACCTGTTTGGGATTGCGGGATCGAGATAAGGCGACACGGAGCTGCTGGCCGTGCGAGAAGACCGCCGTCTGCAGATCGATTCCAACTTAATCGAACGTCTGTCCCTGCGCCTCCGGCGTTCATGCAGGGGGTGCGTAGGTCTGCAGCGCCCCCTGCATGAAAACGACGGAAAGTGCAGCGTTCATCACAGATAGATAAAGTTGTGGGTTTATATGAGAGTATTACCACGCCTGTTTACCTGGAAGAGTCCCACTGAGTCTCAAGAGAAGTTTTCTGCGATGTTGCAACGAGTCATTTGCGGCGTAACCTTTCCGGTGTTGGAGATGTTTTGGCCAATAACCAGATGGAACCGGAGGTAACCCCTTTGCAGAACAGGGGAAATGAGTACTTGGTGCGATGTGTAAACATCGCCACTGGGAAGACAAAGGCGTTCGGGCGTGGTGCTGGCCACCCCACCCCCTCGTGTGCCGTTCCAGCCTTCATAGGTGCTCGCTAACAGCACTTGCCCCAACAATCTGTTAAGGCTATACGGGGGATCTTTGTCTTTTATCTTTGTGCGTGTGCGTGCGTTGCCACGTGCGCAGGGCTACATGTTCAGCAAGTCGGGAGAGCTGCTGACACGCAGGCTCCGCCGTTGCGGCTTTGCGGCGATGCTGCGCCAGGACGTGGGCTGGTTCGACGATCTCAAGAACAGCCCGGGGGCCCTGACCACGCGCCTCGCCACCGACGCGTCGCAAGTGCAAGGGGTGAAGATTTGTTACGTGATAATTGTTTTTAAATCCTTTATATTAAGTTCACTTGCTTGCTTGCTTACGACCGTGCAAATCTTTCGGTCGTTTTTTAACCCACTCCCCGTGATCCAATCGAGCTGACATTTTCCACACAGACTCGTTGTGCGTGACAATTAATGTTCGTGAAAATTTTTTCCAAAATGTTACACTTTTTAGGACACAAATATTATATTTAATTACCAATTGCTTAATGGTGCAATGCAATCATCTGACCCATAGGTGGCAGCCATCTCAAGCCAGAGGACGAGAGGACTCTAGCCGCCACGCATATAAAGGATTTATAGTGAAAAACTTTGTTTTTACGGGTTATATTTGTTTTACCCTTCTATCTGGCAACAAAACTGACACTTTTTTTTACAAGGAGTCATGTTTGCATAGACCACAATACCTGCAGCCATAATGCAAACAAAAAACATAACTCTGATAATGTATGCACTGTCCTTGAAGTTGATTGGTCCACACCCGAGACAGCTTTCCTTAGAGCCTAGTCTCACATGGGTTGGACCAGATGACGCCAAAAGGCGCACAACTCAAAGACAATGCACCATCAGAGTATGAGAGCTCGGGGTAAGCATTGACACCATTGGAACCTCATTTGCCAGTAAAAAAGATGATAATTGGTTTTTTACCCTTCTATCTGGCAACAAAACTGACACCTTTTTTTAAAAAGGAGTCATGTTTGCATAGACCACAATACCTGCAGCCATAATGCAAACAAAAAACATAGCTCTGATAATATATGCACTGTCCTTGAAGTTGATTGGTCCACACCCGAGACAGCTTTCCAATCAACTTCAAGGACAGTGCTAATATTATCAGAGTTATGTTTTTAGTTTGCAGTATGGCTGCAGGTATTGTGGTCTATGCAAACATGACTCCTTGTAAAAAAGGTGTCAGTTTTGTTGCCAGATAGAAGGGTAAAAAAACAATTATCATATTTCTTAATTGGCAAATGAGGTTCCAATGGTTATTTGTTACGTGTTCGAATTTCATTCCGGAATGTTTTTTTCTGTTGTTGTTGTTGTTCACGCCGTTGGGGTCATTTCTTCCGAGATGGTGTTCCCTGGAGTGGTGGGGTGCCGTCAGCGGTCATGTCGTGGGGAGGAGTGAAAGAGAAAATGAAAAAGAATCCATTGGGATGTCTCGCGGGGCAGCGTGACTCGCACGTGTGCCCTGCGAGCGTCTGCGCAAGAGATTGTCACAGAACATTCACCTGAAAGAACATTTTTCAAATTGTTTCGTAATGCTTTCCCACTCGGGCTGAAAGTGGTTTATTTTTTTTGCATTAGCTCTGACTGTTGGGCATGCTCACCTCGGCAAGCCTCGCTGATGAAGCTCATGACTCTTTTTGATCAGTATCAGGGGGCTCTATATAAGGTTGTGATGCTATTAGGAACTTACCCTCTTGACAATTAGACAAATAGACACTTCCAAAAACTCGGACACACAAACCAAAGTAACGCAACTTAATTTTACCCTGACAACTACCCTGTGTTGGCTTCTGTGCGACTAGATACAAACTCTTTGGTTTTTTCGGTAAAGTCACGTAGGGTAAATTTTTTAAAATAAATTAAATCACGACGTTTCGGAGGCAACACAAGCTTCCCTCTTCAGGTGGAACCGTCACAGCAAAATTACTGTATCAAGATTTAATTTTTTTACCTACGTGACTTTACCTAAAAAACTAAAGAGTATGAATCCTTGCAGTCACGAAAACGTCAAATCTAGGGCTAAATACAAATCGCAAGTTGGAAAACGTGCACGCCTGGTCCCCCCCCCACCTTCTTTGATATGACGCATGACCAGGGTTCGGGTAATTTTTTTTTTAATTTGTTAAGAAATAAAAAAAAAACCCTCAATGTATCAAGAGCCCTTAAAGAGGAGCCGCTTGCTGAGGATGCCTCCTTCTTTTCAGGCAGCGGGCATGCAGATCGGCATGATCGTCAACTCCATCTCGAACATCGGGTCGGCGTTCATCATCGCCTTCTACTACAGCTGGAAGCTGAGCCTTGTCGTCACTTGCTTCCTTCCGCTGTTGGCTTTGTCGGGCGTCTTCCAGGCGCGCTTACTCACAGGCTTTGCCAACACTGACAAAGAGGCATTGGAGGATGCCGGCCAGGTGAGTGCGGGGGGAGCCGACCGGCGGACCTCGTGTGACGTGTCCTCGGGTTGTAATTGATGTAGATGCAGAGCTACAATTTACAAATTTTTTTTCTTCTAGATTTGAAGCTTTCGTAACTGCAAGGATTCATATTCTTAGGTTTTTTTCGGTAAAGTCACGTAGGTAAAAAATTTAAATTAATAAAAGTAAAATAGAAATGAAATAAAAATCACGACGTTTCGGAGGCAACACAAGCTTCCGTCTTCAGGTGGAACTGTCACAGCACGATAACTGTGACGGTTCCACCTGAAGACGGACGCCACAGCACGATAACTGTGACGGTTCCACCTGAAGACGGAAGCTTGTGTTGCCTCTGAAACGTCGTGATTTTTATTTCATTTTTATTTTACTTTTATTAATTTTAATTTTTTACCTACGTGACTTTACCGAAAAAACCTAAGAATACTACAATTTACAATTTCACATTCAGGCGGTCAAGCCAGACAACCGTGTTGGGAGTAGCGGAGTTGCTTTTTTTATCGCTGTAATGCAGCATTGCGTCGTTATACGTTGTACGGTTTGTTTTGGATGACCACAGTCGCACACTGGAGAGTTTTTAATATTACATTCGTGTATCAGGTATCCGCATCTGCCGTGGTTTGTACTGATGGGATTTAGGGTGGACCATGAGCTTCGTTAAAGATCAAACCCAGGGTTCTTCTGCGTTGGGTCTTTCACAACAAGGTGTTTGTGAGTTCTTTTGAACTCCATTCGGGAGTTGAATTCGCATTGTTTAAGGTTAAGCGCATGGGTATAAAAGGGCTTGCCGTGCACTTCAAGTGATGACGAGGGACGTTGTAGAGGTCTGATGAATGGGAAGGCGACTGTTTTCCTCTCTACCGCATCTGCACAAATGACGAGCTCTGTCCGTGCACGATATTAGGAAGCCACTGGAGCTATGCGTTTTTAAAGTCGAGATTGAAAACTCTTTTTCTTTATTTTGCTGCATTCCCCTGTGCCTCCGATTAGCACGGTTGGCTACGTACGGTGCTAAAGAAGTTCAACATACGTATCTAACTAATGGGCTCCACAAGTCTGGCAACCAAGGGGAAGGCCTAAGACCAGATGGTTGGATATTGGCAGACCAGGTCTCAGAGGTTGCGTATCACGACTGCGCGCCGCGGTGGTGAGATCTTAATTGCCTCGCCTGGTATACAGGAGGTCGTGGGATCAATGCAGACCCTGATGCCTGCTGTATATTTAGAGTTTAGTTTGCTGTATTCCCCTGTGCCTCCGATTATCACGGTTGGCTACGTACGATGCAAAAGAAGTCCACCATACATACTGCCCATAGACTAACACTACCCATAGATTCAACACTGCCCATAGACTCAACACCGCACCTCCAATTAGCACGCTTGGCTACGTACGGTGCGATAGGAGTTCAACATACACACAAACCGTGCTCCTGTTTCACCACGTGTCGATAGATTAACAACGGACCCAGGTGGGTTAGGTGGCGCGCGGGGTTGCACTCCTCCACATTCGCAATCGCAGGGCTCCCTCCGCGAGGGCGTGTTGTTCGGCATGAAGCCCGACGTTTTGCTCCGCGTGCTGGGAGCTCCTGCAGGAAACAGACCAACGCGAAGTGTGATACGTGCCGTGTTGTGTCAGTGTAGCACAGAACTGCGCTGTTTGTGTGTTTTAGTTTGTTGTCCTATCATGCCGCACCTCCGATTAGCACGGTTGGCTACGTACGGCGCGAAAGAAGTTCATACATGGTGGTTGTAGCAATTACAGATCTTGGTGGTAGTAGCAAATATATAAACATACATACGCATACATCAAACCTTTAAACTGGTAGGAACCTTCTGGTTACACCAGCCCACAGGGAATTATTGTGTCCGTCCGTCCGTCGTGCATCCAAAAATGGGAGGGGTGGGGCTGGGTGGAGAGGGGAGGGTGGGGAGGGGCTGGGTGGGGAGGGTGGGGAGGGGCTGGGTGGGGAGGGTGGGGAGGGTGGGGCTGGGTGGGGCTGGGTGGGAGGGGTGGGGCTGGGTGGGGAGGGGAGGGGCTGGTCACCCCGTGGTGCCCTTATAAAACTCAACGTTAAACCTACTCACGCCGGCTTGTGCCCACCCTCACAGTCGGGCATATTTGCGGAATACACCACGCCGCCGTTGACCCTGGCCATTGACCGAGCAACTCAACGTTCCTACCAGCTCCCTCCGCAGGACAATGTGTTAATGAAGAAACGTACACACCATGCGGATAAACAATCGGACTCACAATCCACGCACCCAGGTGGTGAACGAGAGCATTGTGAACATCCGGACGGTGGCCGGTCTGGGCAAGGAGCAGACCTTCGTGAAGCAGTACACGGACAGCCTGACTGTGCCGCACCGCGCAGCCATCCGCAAGGCGAACGTCTTCGGCGCGACCTTCAGCTTCTCGCAGAGCGTCATCTTCTTCACGTACGCGGCCTCCTTCCGCTACGGAGGCTTCCTCGTGGCGCACGACGGATTGAAATTCCCGCTCGTGTTCAGGTGAGCGAAGCCCCCGCAGGTTCGACCGTCGCTCGGGGTTTTGCGCATGACGCTGGCCCTCGCGCCCGTTGAACGAACTCGTCCGTGGAACTGTTGCGGAGACAAGATCGCCGTCGATGCCCTCGTAAAGCCCCCCCCCCCCCGAGGCTTTTTGTCTCGCGCGAAATATTTTCCGGGGCCACTGGTCGATCAAGAGACCTGGGCAAAAAATTTAGCCGAGTATGAATCTGCATGTTTCATTTCGTCGTTAAATGCTGCTGTGTGGACAAAGGCAGGGGTAGTGGAGGAGGCAGGGGAGGGGGCGTATTCAATGAAATTGCTCCATTGTGGCTGAATAACAAAATAAAAGAACACGACATGACTGTAATTTTTTTTTAAATCTTCCAATAATCTCGCGGCAGGGTGTTCTCGGCGCTGGTGTTCAGCGGCACGGCTTTAGGCCGAGCGTCGTCGTACGCCCCCGACTACGCCAAAGCCAAGATCTCGGCAGCGCGTCTGTTCAAGCTGTTCGACCGCACTCCGGCCATCGACTCCTCTCCAGACAAAGGAGTATCGTGGGTGAGTCGCGGTCAAAGCCATTGCGCCGTGCTCGTCGTCTGGGTTGAGAGCGTTTGACTCAGTGGTCGGGTGCCTGCGAATTTCAAGGGTCCAACTGAGCCCATCGTCCATTTCGGCTGGATGATGTGAATATTTGAAGCAGTGGTTGCGGTGGCCAACGCACGTAAGTTACGATGTCGTTAACCTGAGTGCGATATGCAGTCGTGGCTCACGTGAGTGGCGAGCAATATTTGAAATTATCCTGTGCCGCCCCCCCACCCCACTCGTTCATCAACTCGCACTGACCAGTGTGGTGAAGTATAGTTTAAAAAAACCCGTCATAACTAACAGGTTGTGGGGGGTTCTTCATTGAGCAGAGAATTGGATTGTCATTTAAAAAAAAATATTTGTTACTTCTACTTAAGATTATTTTGGTGGAGTGATTGCACAGTGGCTAGTGCACTGCGCTCCGGACACAGCCAACTGAGTTCGATTCTCGGCCGTAGCTGACATCATTGACGAGTGATATCTGAACCGGTCCTGGGCCGCCCTTCACCTACCCGAACTAACCAGCGTGGTGAAGTATGGTCAAACATCCGCCATGACCGACAAGGCGTAGGAAGGCTTCATCCACGTGTGGATCGAACACAAGGCTGGGATTTTTTTAATTTAGCGAACGCTTTAATACAGTTACAGCACCACACAAGAAAAGTAAATAAATAAACGTATACATACGCATGTCAATGTTACACGTGTGAGTGGACGTCAGCCAACGTAGCCGCAGAGCCACGTGACAGCCACCTCCAGCATGTGCAGGGCAACAACGACAACATCGTCTCCTGAAGCAGGAGAGGATGGGGGCCACGGTCTCCTGCTTCCCCCGTGGTTGCACGGCGACCTGTCACGTAGCAGTACGACGTCCCATCGATGTTCATAAGAAGCACACACCGGAGGCGGTTCAACTGAACCCACCCTGGTGCACCCTGGTGCCTTGGGAGGTCGATGGCAGGCATCTGGACTGACAGATCACTCTGAATGACACGTGGCTGTGAATGACTTATTTTAGCACCGCACGCAAATCAATGACGCGGTGCCGTTTCGCGTTGCGCAGGATGGCTTCCGTGGAGACGTGACGTTCACCAATTGTACGTTCACGTACCCAAGCCGGCCAGACACGCAGGTGCTCAACGGGCTCTCGGTGAGCGTCCAGCCTGGGCAGACGTTGGCGCTCGTGGGTACCAGCGGGTGTGGCAAGAGCACGAGTGTGCAGCTACTCGAACGCTTTTACGATCCAGACGGAGGCCAAGTGGTGAGTGGACGAAGAGATGACCTCCGCGTGGGGGTCAATTTCCCATCGTGCATTATCCGCGTTCACGTTTTATAACGGACGCAGTTTTAGTGTGAAGGTGTTTGTGCGTTGGGTTTGTCCGTTCATTCTAGATTTGAAGCTTTCGTGACTGCAAGGATTCATATTCTTAGGTTTTTTTCGTTAAAGTCACGTAGGTAAAAAAATTTAAAATTTATAAAAGTAAAATAAAATAAAAATCACGACGTTTCGGAGGCAACACAAGCTTCCGTCTTCAAGTGGTTAATTTTTTTACCTACGTGACTTTACCGAAAAAACCTAAGAATAATTTGTCCGTCCATATTTTTGCAAAGGGGGGCGATACTTTAACTCGCATGCAGAGGTTCCAATGGGAATCAACCTGAAGTATAAAGTTGTATTGCTATTGGGAAATTACCCGATTGAAAAGTGGCCACATTTATTAAAGGGTTGCCCAAAGAAATGCAGACACAATCGAGAGCAAGACGGACTATTCGCAAATTTGCAAAGTAAATGTTTCCCTGACTACTACCGGTCAGCTTCCAAAATCTTAAATCCAAAGACAAACCACACGTTGAAAAGCCTAACACAATCTATGCATGATTTTCCGTAAGTTATTTATCTCAACTTTCCATTTAAGTTGTGCCTTATTCCCACGATGCACTTTCCCAATTTTCAATTTGATGACTCTTCTCAGAACGCATTTGAACGGATGAATCGCGGCACTGACAGCCGCCCAGTAACGAACGCACACGCGCGCGCCTTGGCATCATCGACATCAATTTGCGTTGCGTCGTCCGCGACACAACTGTGTCTTCTCTCTCTCTCACTCAGCTGATCGACGGGAGGGATTCTCGCACGGTGAACGTGCGTTTCCTGCGCTCCAAGATCGGCATCGTGTCCCAGGAGCCGGTGTTGTTCGACTGCAGCATTGCCGACAACATTCGCTACGGCGCCAACTTCCGCGAGCTCACGTGGGAAGAGGTCATTAATGCCTCCAAAGCTGCTCAGCTGCACGACTTCGTCATGGGCCTGCCCGAGGTAATGTCCTCCTCCTCCTCCAGTAACTTCGAGTTCCTTGCCCCCCCCCCCCCCCGGGCTGTGTTGTGGCTTGGCCCCCCTCCCCCCCCCGCGGCGCTGTATCTCCATCTCTAAGGCTGTCGCTGCGTCGTTCAACCGAGAGAGATTACATTCACGTCCGGTGGTTTGATGTTCGACGTACAGTCAGATCGTGCTCTTGATGAAACTGCGGCAATGATTTTACGCGATTTAGATTGCCTTCGTGGTCGGCAGGCTACTCCCATGTCAGCGACATTGCTGTGAAAGCTGGGTTTGAACCCAAGTTACAGACACTTGTTATTTAGCCAAGGTCTCAAGAGTATATATTTTTTCATAATTTAAGTCACCGAAAGGAATGGATACGTGCATCAATTTTTTTTAATCATCATAATCAGCCACACTCAAACCGCTGCTGGATGAAGGTCTCTCCAAGTCGCCACCACGATCCTGTGATTTAAACACATTCCTGCGGAGGGAGCTGGTAGGAACGTTGGGTTGCTCGGTCAATGGCCAGGGTCAACCGCGGCGTGGTGTATTCCGCAAATATGCCCGACTGTGAAGGCGGGCACAAGCCGGCGTGAGTAGGTTAAACGTTGAGTTTTATAAGGGCACCACGGGGTGACCAGCCCCTCCCCACCCAGCCCCACCCCTCACACCCCCACCCAGCCCCACCCTCCCCACCCAGCCCCTACCCACCCTCCCTCCCCACCCAGCCCCACCCTCCCCACCCAGCCCCGACCCACACTCCCCTCCCCACCCAGCCCCTCCCTGCACGATGGACGGACAGACACAATAATCCCCTGTGGGCTGGTGTAACCAGGAGGTTCCTACCAGTATAATCCGCCTAACACCTGCACTTGATATAATTTCATCGCTCCATCTCCCCAGTGGAGTACTCTCGGACGTGTTCCATTCCTTTGCTGCCACTCGGTTATTATTATTGATGATGATCGACCATCGTCTCTTCTGGTCCTGCCCAAGCCCGCTTAGTTGTCCACTTACTTTTTAAAATAGTTTGGATGACATCAATAAACCTGTGTTTTCTCGAATCCTCAGTCTGTCAATGTAATTCCAGGCATGCATCTCACAATCAGTCGTTTTTATTTATTATAAAAATGTTTTTTAATTGCCTTTGCACAGCGCATGTATCTGTATGAATGACTTAATAAATCTGTTAAATGCTACCGTGCCAGAAATACGAAACCAACGTGGGAGATAAAGGTGCGCAGCTGTCTCGCGGAGAGAAACAGCGGGTGGCGATCGCGCGTGCCATTATCCGCGACCCCAGGATCCTTCTCCTGGACGAGGCGACATCAGCGCTGGACACCGAGAGCGAGCAGGTGACGATCTCACACGCACGAAGCAACGCGCTTAGGAGCCAAAAATCTGTCAAAACTTGACCCCTCTCTGTACGCACGCGTACTTTTTACACCTCCACCCCCCCAATCCTATAGAACGGCCGATATTTAATCCACGCAGTAACGATCAAGGATTAATAATATTAACGCGTTTAAGCAAACAGATATCTTCTTGGTTCAAGAAGACGAATCCCTGCAGTCACGAAAGCTTTAAGCAAACAGATAAAACAGATAGTCCACCGCCGGACTGTCTAATTCATTTGAAGGCCAATGTAGACAAATTATTATCGAGGCTTCACCCCCCCCCCCCCACCGTTCTCTATGCGTACGGACACTGTCAGTAGACCCCCAAAGTTTCATTTATTACTGAATGGATGGCTCCTTACGGGCCACGCAGGGTGCGTATCCAGTGGCGATGCTTAGTTGTGGGATGCGGCATCTGGCGTGGTTGGGAAGTTGGGGTTGTGGTCTGGGAGGTCGAGACCCAATGGGATCATTTCTTTGTCGTGATAACGTTTGTTGTTGTTGTTGTCTGTGTTATTTTTTTGGTGCCATTGATTAATTTGTTTATTAGTTTTTTTTTATTTTGCTCCGTAGTAGGGTTTTCATTTGCTTGCTGTAGGTGTGTGTGGGTGTGTGTGTATTGGGATTCTTTCGCGCCATGCGTAGCCAACCGCGTGTATGGGATTTGGTCCTTAAAAATAATGAATGGTCGCGTGTTGTGAGATGCCGTTGGCATGAATTACGCTATATAAAATTAAAGTATTATCTTATAATCAGGTAGGTGTTTCTGTGTGACCAGATTGGTAGAAGGGTGCCACGTTGGCGAGATGTTAACCACCTTGCCTGGTATACAGGAGGTCGTGGGTCCGATCCCAACCCCGACGCCGGTATATTTGGAGTGGATTTTTCTCCGGGTCTGTTGGTTTATCCTTCCAGTTAGAAGCGTGTGCTTAGAGTATTTAGATGCTATAAATTTCCACGTGATGTTAAGCCACTTTGTTGAGCTATCATTTGTGGCCAAGTCGCTTCTAAAAAAAAGCTATTCAGCTCAGTGGGCCTTACCAGGTAAAATAAAAAATATCTTGATTTGAAGCTTTCGTGACTGCAGGAATCCATACTCTTTGGTTCCTTCGGTAGTCACGTAGAGTAGAAATATACCCACGTGACGTAGAAAAATACCTACGCGACTTTACCGAAAGAACAAAAAATAAAAAGTTTTTTTTACTTTATTGACACCGTAATGCATGAGAATGTGTTAATGTTAATCGTGTGTGTTTGAAAACTGTTGCGCAGACCGTGCAATCGGCGTTGGATCAGGCGCGCCAGGGCCGCACGTGCATCGTGATCGCTCATCGCCTCTCCACCATCCAGAACGCCGACCAGATTGCCGTCATATCCCAGGGGCTGGTCATTGAGAAGGGCACTCACAATGAGCTCATGCGTGCGCAGGGCGCGTACTACAAGCTGGTTACAACAGGCGTTACCATGAGCTAAGGTCGTCGTTATTTATACGGCAGAGATTCACTTCCGAATGTTTTCCGGGTCTCTGGTAGACTGGAGTAGGTGGCGGGTGACAAGCAGCCACAGCCATGGCGTATTGTATACTGGATGTGGTGTGCCGGGTACGGAAATATTTTGCAGGTCGCCGACCTGGACAGACCAAGCTGAAATTAAATGACACCGCTGAAATGTCACCTTTACGTTTTCATTTAGAGTGTAGTAAACTATGAAATCGCATTTTATTTTCCATTACCACTTAACCCGGCTCACTCTTGCAAGAGAGATGTGTTGTCGCAATGCTGACAACATCACTCAGCACTTGTTGAGAGACCTTAAGATTGCATTGTATCAGAGGTTGGGGAACGGATGGCCCATGGGCCAGACATGGCCCACAATTTCCTTTTTTCCAGTCCGTGGCTACGTGAATGCCTCACCACTTTGAAATGGTCCACAAAAGACATCCTTCACTGAAGGAGGGGAGGCGGCGGAATATTTTAAACCTGGCAACGATGCCGCGTTTATCATTTGAGCGCGCTCAGTCACGCAAACGCCTCTTGCAGTGGCAGGAGTTGACTTGAGCTGCGTTAGTGGACCGTCAAATCTACGTGAAGTTTTATTCGAGCCTCGCCAAGTAGAGGGTTCTCCATCCCCGAGTTATATAAACTGTCATAGGATGTAGTGTAACGTTGTTTTCCCCCCTGCAATGTGTGGACGTACACACATGGGCTTAATGCTCTTATGTAAACATATTTACACACACCAACTTTGTTTTACATGCAATTGTGAGCATCGTGCTGAGATTATGAGATTATGATCGTACGTGGATAAGATATCCTGATTAATGGACGTTTTATTGTTGGAAACATTTCATGTTTATATTAGCCTCAAGCATGTTCAATCCCTCGTGACAATCCACTGCTGGATGAGGGCCTCCCCACATGCCTGGCAGGCCTTGGTGGAGGGGGGGGGGGGGTTATTTGACCATACTTCACCATGCTGCGTCAGTGCGGGTTGGTGCTGGCGGGGAGCAGACGTGGCAGCATAGTACACTATCACAATAGATGTTGCTGCAGTTCTCTGCTGCCCACCACATAACCCAGCAATAAAACCTATAGCGTCCCGTTTGTGCGTGATGGTTACCCATCCAAGCACCATGCAGGTTCAAATCCCTACTTAGCTTTAGATCTGGGTGCATTCTGGGTAATTGGAAAGTAGAAAGGTATATGTTATATTGTCCGCTAGTCGTGTTGCTCATTCATTTAATTCTACTGTGGAAGGGCAAGTGGTTTGCCCTTTAGATTTATTGTTCTCAGCCATTGCAATGTGGAATTTCCACCATTGGCTCAGAACCGTCAATGCAAGACGCTCCATTTTTTTTAGCAGGGAGATGTTTTGACTTAAGATTGGGATGTAGTCGAGCGTCTTAACATGAGACTTAAATATAGGTTAATGTAGAGAAATGCTATGGTACATATTTTACACGGATTGTATTGAAAGGTTGTTGCCGATTAATAATGAACACATACTAATATAGTGTTGTGCACTTGGGATATCCAAAATAAAAAAAAGTTGGTCCAATTAAAAAGATGTAAATGTTGTGGATTTTCTCCAACACACCGGTGTGCTGTGCTAGTAACGAATTAGCACATTCTGTTTACATGACAACCCTTACTAATTGGCTGTGGCGGGTTTAAAGACATTCATATTTACGCGATCTCACCCAAAAAAAAACCTGTATTACCAATTAACAAGTTCTATATTCTTCAGGCATGCTGGTCACAGGACGCCATTTCACACGAAAAAAGCACAAAAAAGCCTCATTGAGGCTCAACTCGCGTTGGAGCAAATCATGCACTGTGATGTTTACCCAACTCACGACCATGCTATTTGTGGGAGGAAATTGGAGTACATGGAGAAACTGCACACACGAATGGGTGATACCCAGACACAAGTGCAAGTCTTCACCTCGCTCCCTTGCAAGCCCAGCAGCGTTGGGAATCCACGAGCAAATCTGTGATCCAACAACTCCGCCGACAGAATGAGCCAACAGGTAGTTGTGGCAGAAGGTAGATGCTCAGCTTCAATGAGCTTGGGCCATATTCATAGCGTGCTGTGATACAATGCTTGCAAGTTTTGCAACAGTCAACTCATGCGCAAGTCAATATCAGCCATGACTTATTCACTGCTGGATCAAGGGCTTTCCACGTTACCACCATGAGGCTTGCAATAGTTGATCTAGCTCCCACACGAGTTGTCATCACACGATCTCCATGGTGGTTGTCATCTTCAGCATGTTATCAGTCTTGACCATCGGCCATCACCCCCTTCTTCTCAGGTCACTTTTCAAGTTAATATCTCGAATTTGCATGTTCTCTTGCCTGTGTTCATCTTTCTCTGCAATTGCAAGCATGCATCTCCAGGTTTGTTTTTCTGAGCAGATTGTCTCACTACATGCCGCCAATAATACAATACACTGGGAATTGGAGCCAAACCTCCTGAAATTAAGTGGTTAAAACCTACATATTACTTCAAATATCAATAAAACATCTATTGCATACACAACTATAATTAGAATATAAAAATGATGTACTCATTTTCATACACAGCTGGCATATGGCTGTATCTGTTATCCGTGTTATCTGAACATACCGATGTAAGCAATAATATTTTGACGGTCTCTCGAAGGGGAGTACATAATCACACAGCTCAAATTAAACACAAGGCAAATGAGGTGACACAAATAAGGTGTATTTAGTTTTAAACATCAGTGCCTCAGCCTTGCTTCCAAAACTACATTTGACTTTGTATTAAGTAAATGTAGGCTGCTGCTCTTACAAAAAAATATCCTTCAGACATGCATCATAAAATCTTGGTACAAACGTGTATGTGCATGTTCTCACACCACAGAAATTAAGAAACACAAGTACAAAATTATAAGCGTCAAGAAATGTTTATCAACACGTTAAGCAATTTAATGTTGGTGACATGCAAGAGCAGTACAATTTGTGAGCGTTGTTATATCATCACGGGACCACAAGTAGACATCGTGCTGTGGATGTCTGAAAAGCATCGACCAAAGAGGGGGGGGGGGGGGGCTCAGCTGAGGCAGGTGCCTGTGGATATTTTAGTAATCGATGTTCTCGCCAGGGCTTCGAATGTCATCGATCTTGAGAATCATTTTGACCATCTGCGTTGCAAGAGAGATCTGTTGTTTTTTACCAATCAGCGTCTCTATAACATGCTGTTCCTTCATGTCACCTGCAACAACAACAAAGACCCACAAATATTACACATTATAAATGAAGATAGCAAAATGGCAAACTACACAAAGGAGTGAAAGAGAGTAACTAAAAATGATATGCTGTATCTACTCTTAGATGTTAGGACTTTATATTTTAGGGGGAAAACTGTTCATATAATGTAATTATGAATTGGCAAATTACGATAAACCCTTCACAAAAGTAATGTTACTTTATAAAATTGTCAGTCGACATTTATTTCCGAATGTCAATGGATGGAATAAATCAATAATAAATATATAAGTGATACAAATTATCGCGATTTC
This sequence comes from Lethenteron reissneri, assembly GCF_015708825.2. NCBI lineage: Eukaryota > Metazoa > Chordata > Hyperoartia > Petromyzontiformes > Petromyzontidae > Lethenteron > Lethenteron reissneri. Next base: position 6,267,047 of record NC_083809.1, read on the forward strand.
AATACAAATACTCCAAATTAAGACAAAAACAGGTCTCAATGCCTCGTGCTGCAACTCTCCACGCTTAATTTCGCACATTTTAGCGTTTGCCCTATTACAAACATTAATTTTATTGACTTTTGCCCCTTTTGAGTCTCCTTGGAAAGAGAACATCAATCAGGCACGCAATAGAGGGTGTCCCAAGTAGACAATTATTTACCCTTGGAAGATGACTGCATGCAGTTGATGCCCAGGTAGGGTTTCTTCTCAGCCAGCTGGCGAGACCGCACCTCTGCGAGAGCCCCAATGGAGTTGAGGCCACTGTTCTCGGCCAGCGCCATGGGAATCACCTCCAGCGCATCGGCGAACGCACGCATCGCGTACTGCTCCAAGGTCGCACACTTGAGGGCACATGGGTACACAACGCGTGTCCGTTGAGCACATTGTTGTAAGAGACTACACAGCCACAGCGAAATCCGCATGCAGGCCACGCCAGTGAAAATAATTGATCTTGAACAAAATTTTCCATGCGATAAAGGGATGTAACCATTTACAGTCGATGCAATTTAATGAACGTTGACAGTTTGTTTCACACGTTTTTTTGTACATGGGATTCATGAAGATACTTAAAACGGTACACATTCCGACAAATACGAATGGAAATATGATTTTCTTAAACCAATGATTTGACACATGTAAAACACGCAAAAGAATGGATGTTAATGCATGAGTGTTTAGAACCATTGTAAATCAATCTTCATATAAAAATGGCATTCCTATCTAAATTTAATATTTTGTCAAATTTAATGCACTTCTGGTCAAGAGACATCTGTTTGTCAGGGATCTAGCACACGTAGCCTGCTTAAACATACCAATATAGCAGTTCCAAGATTATTAGATATACATTTCAGACACATTAAAAGGTGTGTGTGGGTAATTATGAACCTAATCATGAAATAGCTTTTTTATTAGACATAGTATGTAAATAAAAAAAATTTGTCAAACGTTCATCACAAGTGAGAACTGGTAAATCGATGTTGGACTGAAATTTGTATCCACACTTGGTCTGATCGTTGAAATCACTATGTCTCAAACCTAATGCCTTCTTACAAAATAAACCTGTTTCTATATAAAAACGTAATTAGTGACATACACCTAATACGTATTCTCAGAATTATTCAGAATTTTTTACTGAGGTGCAATTAATTTGTGAAATTGCCCATAATTACCATAGAAAAAAAATCATCATCACTTGGGCCAAGGGGGTGCTGCCCTTGTCAAACGCTTGAGACGAGATGTGATGCAAGTCGCGTATCGCGTGTTAAGAGCCGAGACGCTCCGGCGTACAAGACAGCTTTTATTAACCCTATCCCGTTTCAAGATGCCTTCAAGTAGCAAGTTGGGTGTCCCGTTCACCCCTGAATCTCGGAACGCGCAAGCGGTTTAGCATTCATTTTATTTAGAGAGGCGTAGCGCCGTTTGTTTTTAAAGACGTTGTACTCACCGCGGAGAACTGCGGCGACACGACCGCACTCGATGATAGCTGGTGCTAAACTGTGCCACATGCCCTCCCGCATGGCCTTGCGGGAGCCTCAGTGCCAATTAAGTAATTACAAAATTTATTCTGGTTCAGACCGGAATCGGAAGAAAAAACGATGACGTACATCATTGAAACAGGTTAAAAACAAATAATTTGCCATCGTTACCTTGTCCGCAGCTTCCGAAACGGCTAATGAGCAGCTGATTTCAGCAGCTCCGCCTCCGTACACAACGCGGTTGTCTCGCACCAGGTTGCGGATCACGCACAGAGCATCGTGGATGGAGCGCTTGGCCTCTTCAATGATCTAAAAACAGAATCCGGGGTTGCGATATCAAGGCAATGTTATTATATATATTTTACTATTAAATAAAACCACAATTACAATAAAACACAGAAAAAGGGAGCACATCGATCAAGGAACAAATAAATCAACATTTATTTGCTTTAAAAGTTTTACACGGATGACCAATTATACCACAAATCTGCAATAAAAGCTATTTCCTGACCAAAATCCTAATTTGTTGAGAGGGTGTAATCTGATGTGCAGAGCAAGCAAAATCATATCCAGGCATTGGTGCAGAGCAATGGCAATGCATGAGATGTACCAAAGCTAGTTTCTCTTACAGAAAAGACCGGGTAAATTCTTAGGTTTTTTCGGTAAAGTCACATAGGTAAAACATTATAATTAATAAAAGTAAAATAAAATAAAAATCACGTTTCGGAGGCATTAAATATTCGTGATTTTTATTTTATTTTTATTAATTTTAATGTTTTACCTACGTGACTTTACCGAAAAAAACCTAAGAATATGAATCCTTGCAGTCACGAAAGCTTCAAATCTAGAATCATTTTGTCCAATAATGTAACGTTCACTACCCTCGATGTAAAAATGGAAGTTATTAAATCCGCCTTTGGTTCATGCTGCATGACGCGTGCCTGTTTAACATCACACGGAAGTGTATTTGTATTTTTTCTGGTAATTATCAAAGGAATACCAAGATTCAGTCTAAAAGGGCTGATTGTTTTCATCGCTAACCCCACTTGGAATGGCCACTGGCGTGCACCTTTTTCTAACCAAGTACAAAGATGCAGCACTAACCCTACCACCCACCAACCACACGACAAAAGTGATGGCGGTGGCAGTGAACGCCGTACCATCTTGTTGCCTCCGCGGATGAAGATGGTTACTGCACGGGAGTTGTGGCACTGCTCGATGACCAGCATGTGATCCTTGGTGGTGCCAAAGGACAGTTCCCGCACGATGCCGGCGTGGCCCAGTTTGTCGGCCGTCAGCTCCGAGAAACGAGGGACGATGCGACCGCCCGTCGCGATGGCGATCAGCTGCGCACAGCGTTAAAGGGGCAGCGAATTCACAATGTCCACTTCACAATCGTCATCGTCAGCGTCAGCAACGATCAATCCATTCTGCGTAAATGTTGAATTGGCGTTAAATACAGGCAGACATATTATTGGCCTAACAATTAAAGTCCTGACAGCACTGTCAGGAGGGATGTCACGATTTGCCGATTAAAATGCAATCGTGTCAATAATAAGTGCCCTGAATTATTCACGTATTACAATTCATGTTTAAACATGCAAAAACTAAAATAAGATACCTCAAGTCAACCAGCGCTTATACGCCCCTTGACCAACATTTGCGAAGCAAACTGGACTAGTTTTGACATTCTAAGTCTCATCAACAGTGGACTCCTATAAATGCTGCAAGCGTACAATACATTGTATCTATTGCACGCAATTTGGTTATGAAATACCCTGCCACTATAGATTATACATGAACCACAATATAAAAAAAAATATTAATCATGAATGGAATTGTGACAGACTCATGACAAATGATAGAGCGGAGGTTCCCCATGTGAAGTATAACAAATAACACAAACCTCAATCTCGTGTCCTCCAACCCAACGCACAGCTGGCAGCTCGTTCTGCAGAAGCAAGTGGTTGGCCTCATCATCGAATCCCCACTGGCAGATGGCTAGGTTCGCTCCAGTTTCCTTCACCTGTACACACACATATGCACATGGGGGCAATGCCAAGATAATAAAATTAACCCGTAAAAACAAAGTTTTTCACTATAAATCCTTTATATGCGTGGCGGCTAGAGTCCTCTCGTCCTCTGGCTTGAGATGGCTGCCACCTATGGGTCAGAAGATTGCCTGCCACCATTAAGCAATTGGTAATTAAATATAATTTATTTTTTCCTAAAATGTTGAAAATATTTTTAAAAAAATTTCACGAAAATAAATTGTCAGGCAAAACGAGTCTGTGTGCAAAATGTCAGCTCGATTGGATCACGGGAAGTGGGTTAAAAAACGACCGAAAGATTTGCACGGTCGTAAGCGCGCAAGCAAGCAAGTGAACTTATTATAAAGGATTTAACAAAGGGTGATAACTTCACATGACCTGTAATATTGTGTAGAGGAGAATAAATATGGATCTGGGTATTACTTGCATGCTGCATTTCAGCCAGAGACATAGAACGCAGGTAGGTGATGAGTGGCAGAAAGTACTTCATGATACAAATGGATATCATGAATGTTTTACAATTACACTGGCAGACCTACAAGAGACTGCTTGTGCATTGACACACATGCACAAAAAGGTAATTCATGTACCATGTTCATCATCAACACTGCTTTAAAAGAAATATAAAATCGGCTAACGTGTTTGCCGATTTCCCTTCATCCGAGTAAATATTTTTGTTTAATTCATATTTGAAATACATCGCGCCATGCCACCACACGGCATATCGGGATTGAACCCACGACCTCCTGCATACCGGGCGAGGCAGATAACATCTCGCCACCGTGGCAGTCCACAGCAGGAGTCAGGTGAGGCAGTTGTCATCGTGAGAGCATACACACCTGGCGGACCATTTCAGCAAACTTCTCCTTCTCATACTGCAGCAGAGCCTTGTAGTCCTCGACACATGTCACATCCAGCTTGTGCTTTGTCTTGGGCTTTGGTGGTTCGAACGGGCATGTAAGAATGGCGATCTTGGCATTAATCACCTCCTACAAGGGGGAGAACAAATCATAACATTTTGAGTCTCCGGGTCTTCTCAACGTGCAATAAATCTGTTGAAGCCTTGTCCTGCACACTCATATTACAGTCCGTGAGAGATATTAGAGGTGTAATGATTCACGCCCAAGTTCTTACAAGCACAATTTAACGTAAGTATCGTGTTCATAAGAATCGATATTAATAGATGAACCAATGTTTCCACCCATGATCATACATTAAAGCACATATTTGGCTGTGATATAAATGTAACAAATGACACAAGTTAATATGTAAGACATGAACTTATACACTTACATAATGTATGACATAACTGTCAAGGTTAATGAGCATGTGATATGTATTATTGTACTGTATTTGCAAGCTACGTTGCACTGTGAACAGTGCAAGAATATAGGCATGTGTATCTACTATGCCCTGTATTATGCATTTGTGGTGTACCTTTTGTGTTCTCTATAAAGAAAATAATTTATCTGCACATGTTTATGTACTGTACGAAGATGTGCTACATGCACATAAATTTTGAAGCCATTTTTTCTTTGGGTGGTATTAATATACCCAACCACAAAGCAATAACACTGTAATACTTACGGTCGTAGGTGGATCAGGGTAGAGCAGTGGCACATGGCGCATCGCACTATGAACCGAGTGACTTGAATACGAGTTGTGGCCATGGCTACCATCAGCAGTGTGTAATATCTGAGACCCACCACATCCTGGCCCATCACTTCACCAACAAGCACTGACCAGCGTGTTGAAATGTGGTCAAACGGCCCCCCATGGTCAGTTGGGCACATGGTGGGGGCGCCTTTATGCTGCGCTGCAGTGGATTGAAAGAGATCTGTAAAATAATCTCTTGTGGGGCGGTGTTTGTATTGCGTACGCGTGCATTATTAAGCACCTTGGGCATCTGTGGGTGGCTGAAGTCCTTGTCTACGACGACGCCCTTGATGAGCGCTGTGTCGTCGAGCCGTCCGCCCACTTTGCCCTCCACCTTGATGAGTTCGAAGTCGACGTCTTTGCGCTCCAGATCGGCCACGGACAGGACCGCATTCACGGCAATTTCGGCCATCATTCGCTGGCAGCGGTTCACACTACACAGGCGCATAAAAAAGTATTCAAATAATCAATACAAATACAGGGGGGGCTCATATTGTAGGTTTTTCGGGTTAGATCGCGTTAATATAAATGTGTCGTTAAACCCGCCACCACCCGACACTCTTTCACGATGTAGAATTAAAATAAAATGCCATATAGTTTATCAGCTCGTGGACCTACTGAAACAATGTTAACAACACCAGTTGTTTAAGAAGGCAAACTATATGGATTTCAAGTTTACAAGTCTCATCAGTCATGTGCTGAAACAAACCCAAAAGGTTCATAGACCAATGGACAAACCATTAGATTTTTTCTTTGAATACAAATTATGTTCATTTACTGCATTATTCACATTTGTTTCACCATAACAATTTACACAAATATTATTAGCTTGAGGAATTCAGTGAAGCCGCTCAGATGAAAACAAGATTCAACGGCATTCAGAAGTGTTCACAATCATTGGATAACACTAGTGAAATCCATTATTGCACTGAATAACGATTAATGCAACTACAAGAGACCTAATTATAATCACTGTACTCTCACAAGGTACAGACCATGGTGGACCCCTAGTGTGCAGATAGTGCATTACTGTACTACACGTACATCTTGGAGCCCAACGTAGTCATTGCCGTGAGCACGAGGGACTCGGTGTTGGCTGGGTCCACGGGGTACGACTCGGCAATGGAGTCGAGGTGAGCAATGGCCACGCGCGCCGCTTGCTCGTAACCGTCGGAGATGCGGATGGGGTGAATTCCTCGGTCCAGGAGCTGCTCGGCCTGCTCGAGCAATGCGCCTGCAAGCACTGTTTCACAAACCAGCCTTCGGTGAGCACATCGTAAGCCAACGAAGTACCATGTATATAAGATAGGCACGTCTTGCTTTCACAGATGGGTGCTGTGGTGGCGAATTGTTAACTACCTCGCCTGGTATGGGGTTCGATCCTGACCCTGACGGCTATATACCAGGAGTTTGCATGTTCTCCCCGTGGTCGCTTGGAATTTTCTCCGGGTCACCCGGTTTTTTCCTGCACATTTAGAAACGTGCATTTCGAGTATTTGGCTGTTATAAATTTCCACGTGATAAGCCGCTTCATTGAGCTATCATTTGTGGCCAGGTCACTTCTAAAAAAGAGCTATGTAGCTCAGTGGGCTTAACCTGGTAAAATACAGTTTAGTTTCAATTTAGAGATGACTAAAATATGGATGTAGTAGGCTTGGTTGTTTAGGAAGCTGAAAAGAAATATTTTCGTGAAAAATAGATAGAACTTCAACCTGTGTAATAAAGCTCGCTGTGGTTGTTAGTGCACTGCCGTTTGAAATCGGCAAGCAGTTACATTCCTAGCCACAACTGCAACAATAATGGAAAGTGATAGTGGTCCTGGGTCACCGCACTTTATAACCCGCACTGACTAGCATGGCGAAATATGGATAAATAACCTCTACAGTTGATATGGCGTGGGGAGACCTTCAATTTTGTTTTTAAATCAACATATGTAATGAATCTAATGTACTGTATATTAACATTAAGTAGTTCAATTCCATTAAACATTTCACTGGTTTCTAAATGTTATTAATTAAGTTGTACAATTTTAATTCTGTAAATAACCAATGGAACCTTAACATTTTTGAAAGGTTTACATTTTACTATGCAACAAAAATACATAAATTGTTACATTTGTTGGATAAAACAGCTGATAACTTGTTCTGTAAAGTATAATAATCGATTCCATGAAACTATATAACTGACGTACAAACGTATGAATGTTGGCATAATCAGCTTGTCCTCCAGCAAGCTATAGTGCAGTGCAAATGGATGTGGTGCATAACTTAAGTCACGTACCCACAACACCAGTGGTGCCATCTCCGATCTCATCATCCTGGGAGCGTGACAACTCCACCATCAACTTGGCCACCTGGTGTTCCACGTCCATCATTCCCAGGATAGTGGCACCATCATTTGTCACCGTGATATCGCCATCCTGGCTCACAATCATCTTGTCCAGCCCTACACAGTTAGGTAAGAACACCACCATTAATACTCTTTGGTTCTTTCCGTAAAGTCACGTAGGTAGAAAATTATTAATAGATCATGTGAATTAAATATAATTCCGCAAACCTTTTCCAAAAGGATCAATAAATGAAAAGCATATAGAATAGATGTTAGAATCAGCTTCATTAACTTGTGGTAAATATTCTTTGGGTCTTTCGGTAAAGTCACGTAGATAGGTTCAAATTAATTAGAATAAAATAAACGACTACGTTTCGATCACAACACAAGCGATCGTCAGTGGTAAAATGTTTGATAAATGGTTAAGTGACATTATTTGTACGCCGATAGAATGCATTACCTTTGGGTCCAAGCGATGTCCGGAGAGTGCTTGCCACAGACTTGGCTGCCATAATGTGCGACTGTCAGAAAACACAAAGCAGACCAGCATGCAAATAACAATAAGATCACAAACCCCTTTTCCCCATCATACTGGACGATCAGTGAAAAAAAGCTTCAGAGCTCATCCGATTCCAAATCCATGCGGCCAACACAGTCTAATGATCTCGCCACTGTGCGGACCACACCCCGATATGCACCATGTGCAACAACCCCCAACCACAATCAGCTCCATCATAGGCTGGACTGCAAATACTGACATCACGCCAGAGGTCGCAACCGGGTACCCGATACCCGTACTCTACCTGATACCCGGCTACCTGTACCCGGCGGGTACGGGTAGCCGTTTGCGACCCTGGTGCGGCCGGGTACGGGTAGGCCGTGAGTCACTGGTGAGTAACCGTTTGTCACTCATTTCGGGTAGGTACGGGTAGAGAACGGCTACCCGTACCTGGCCCGGTACGGGTACCCATTTTCGACCCTGGTACGGGTACGGGTAAGGAATCAAAACCCGTTTGCGACCTCTGCATCACGCCGTCATTGCGATTCCACACGTGCATACATGCTCGACTGCCGCTGACAGACATGAATGGCCAGTTGCATAAAGCACCGTTAGTTATTGTTATCCTTAATTAGTACGACTTCGAATCACAGAGTAAACATTCCAACCCAAAAATGTATAGGTCTTGTTGTATTAGGTTGTACGTCCTAGATCGTACGATACGAGTTTGAATTCTCGGTAATGAAAAAATATATATTTATATACTGTACAAACATGGTCAGTCATTCGTGACATCACGATATATTCTAACGCGTCAAACCCGTGTTGGGACGCGGCAAGATTACAGCACCTTATATCAGCAACGGTTGGCTACGTACGGTGCGAATGAAGTTCAACATACATGCAAGAAAGGGCCCATTTCCCGAAACGTCAGCCTCTTCGTCTACATCTTTCTGTTGTCATGCAGTGCTGAAACGTAGGGCGGTGTGGACAGGCCTTCATCCAGCAGTGGATGGATAACAGTTGCAAAGCCAGTGCTATTGACGATTGTGGGTGCGTTTGTTTGTACAAGAGACGACGTATCTTTTTTTGCACAAACTCGCCGCTACACATTTGTTATATATATTTTGCCTTTGCTGTCGTCATCCCAAGTGCCCGTGGCGCATCCTCAAATGGAGAAACTGCACCAAACGCTACCAATGGGGAGGGGTAGGGGGGGGGGCTGTCGCACGCGTATTTGGGTGCCATTCTAGATTTGAAGTTTTCGTGACTTCGGACACCCATACTCTTTGGTTCTTTCGGTAAAGTTACGTAGGTACCCACGTGTTTTTAGGTAAGGTACCTCCCGTGACTTTACCGAAAGAACCAAAGAGTTTGGGTGCCATGTGTCACGCCACTCAAAAAAAACTCCCTTATCGAACGGGTCTCCCCCGTCGCGAGTGTCGATAAAATCCTGTACGAGGGGGCCTAACCTCCACGCCGTGCCGGTAGCACGGGGTCGTGGTGGCGATTATTTGACTATACTTCACCGCGTTGGTCAATGCGGGTTTTGACGTTGAGGAACGACGCACAGACGTTGTAACATTAGCACATTGGATTGTTTGCTGGATCGTCCTCTGCTGCCCACCACATAGCCGGCCCCCGTGGTATCCTGCAACATTTTGTTTAAATATGCGTGGTCACCATCCATTCATCGAGGCAATGTCTGACAAGATCTGGCGTACCGAGAGCGATTTGGTCATTGGTTCTATACACTGCTGCATAAATGCGTCATTGCTGATCCCAATGCGAATTAAGTACAAGTAGGTCATCATTGGTTCTATATACTGCTGTATGAATGCGTCATTGCTGATCTCAATGCGAAGTAAGTACAAGTAGGTCATCACGAAACGCGCAGAATATTATCCGAACGTGCGAGAAGCATTTCTGTAGCTTTGTTCTGACATCCCATTGCAGCGGACACTTTCTCCATTGTCATTCTCCGAATGAATGACTTGACGATACACGAATTCATTCAAAAGCCAGCCCGTATTATTAGGAACACACGCGAACGATTGGCGCATTATCTAAATTAAAAATAGAGCACAATGGTACAGTTATCGTTCATAGAAGCCGATGGAAAGATCCACTACTGTACACCGGGTTGCACTGTACCTTCAATGCATCCAGGCCGCTGAGTCTCGACTTTCGGTCCTGATCTTTAATGATGATGAACGGTCGTCCATACTCATCGAAAGCCAACGTGCCCATTTGCGACATCTTGCTGCAGCCGTCCAAGGCCACCTTACAAGTGTCCACGTGCACGGATGGCTGCGGATTTAACCACTTCACGCAGAAGCGTCTGGAACGGGCGGCTTCGATGGACGCCGGGTGAGAGGGGAGGTGACGTCACGACGGACCGATCTATTGTAGCCTAACGGGAGGGGTGTTTTGAAATTAACGCGGCCAAACATCGTTAAAACTTTACGCGCTTAATTATCAACACGTTATGAGCAGTAGCGTCATTGTAAATAGCGGTTTTTAAAAATAACACGGAGTTGTGGAAAGGATTAAATGTGTGTGTGTGTGTTTTTAATTGCATGTTTGGGTCAATGTTGAAGATTTGTTTTTCGTAATAGTTGCGCCCACCGGAAATGTCAACTGTTACCATGGTAACCGTTGACCGTTGGAGGGGTGGCGGCAAATCAGAAGGTTGCTAGGTCAGAGGTTTACCCTCTAGATCTCTTGCACGTGCGCAGGCACTGCCCATGCCTGTGTCCAACTCCTTGTCAGTGCCCCACCTGATTAGAGACCAATTCTGACCTTATTGGTCACCCAGTGCCCCTTATAAGTATCAACGTTAATCCTACAAAGTTCTCATCCTCTTAGGTTTTTTCGGTAAAGTCACGTAGGTAAAAAATTAAATTCAAATTAATAAAAGTAATAAAATAAAAAAATAATATTATTACTTTTATTAATTAATTTTTTTACCTACGTGACTTTACCGAAAAAACCTAAGAGTATGAATCCTTGCCGTCACGAAAGTTTCAAATCTAGAACCTACAAAGTCCCATCGCAAGAGAGAAACACAAACAATTAAGACAATCACCAGGACTAGTACACTCACCATTACATAACCTGTCAACCCCTTGTGCCCTACCTTATTAGAGACCAATTCTGACCTTACTGGTCACCTCGTGCCCTTATAAATCTCAATGTTAATCCTACAAAGTCCCATCGCAAGGGAGAAACACAAACAAATAGGTAATTAAATGTTTTTTTCCCGTATTGAAACTGCTGTACACCGTATGGACCTCAAAACTCAATTTCCCTGTACAAAGAATACGGGGTAAACCGTACGGGGTTGACAGCTGTGACTGCTGGATGAATGCCTCCCCACGCCGTAGATGTGATTGTGTGGGTTATTTGGCCATACTTCACCACAAATGGTCAATGCGGGTCGGTGAAGATAGGGGAGTACAGTATATAAGTATAATCACTGTACAGTACACACATGTGTTTTACTGCACTGCCATCTGCTGTTAACAATGTAGCTCTACAGATCCCGATGATCAGGTTTTAAACCGTGGATGCGTTAGCTATGACCGTCTGTCAAGGGTTGGAGGATGGGTCACGACAACCCTCGTGAAGATTATCCATTATAAACGAAACTGTAGTATAACGTGTTGCTATTAGGGATGTACCCTATGAAAAAAACCCAGCCAATTTGATTAAACGTTTTGCTTGTTTGGAGACTTTATTCAAACTATTTGGCCTGTGGCCCCATCTGTGGCACTACAAGTTTGCTGCCTGCTGCACCTATTTAATTCGGCTTCGCTTTTGTGACTTTAAATCAACGGAGAAGTTCAAACTCTGGAGCTCCCCCCCCTCCACTTCCTCTTTCGGCTCTGCGCCTTTCCTTTTCAGGACACGCCCCTTTTGCTATAGGCCCGTCCCTTTCAGTTCCGACCCCGCCTCTTCCCCTGGACAGGGGTTTGGGCAGAGGTCGCAAACAGGTTTTGATTCCTTACCCGTACCCGTACTCGGCCGCACCAGGGTCGCAAACAGGTACCCGTACCTGGCCGGGTAGGGTACGGGTACCCGTACCCGATACCCGGCCGGGTACGGGTAGCCGGGTATCGGGTAGCGTACGGGTACCCGATTGCGACCTCTGGGATGAATCCATGTTGCAGGCGCGGGTGGGTTGATTCTAGGAACTTGAATTGTAAGAAGAGACAAGACGATGGGAAATTAGTGACGAACGGTTACTCACCAGTGACTCACATCCTACCCGTACCCATACCCGGCCGCACCAGGGTCGCAAACGGGTACTCGTACCCGTACCCGGCCGGGTACGGGTAGCCGGGTATCGGGTAGGGTACGGGTATCGGGTACCTGATTGCGACCTCTGGGTTTGGGTAGTGGTGGGGTTGTTGAAAGGGCGATGGAGGGGGAGGTCAAAGCAGTAAAGGGAGTCTTCTACTTACAAACGAGTTAGGTTCCAAAGGTTCGTTCGTAAGTCGATTTGTTCGTAAGTCCAACTTTACTCCTGTCGATTCCAAACAGGTTGTATGGCATGTACGCTTAAACGGGGCATGGCTTTAAAAGTTGTATGATCTCCTATAGATGCCACTGGTTCTCCATGTTCTGCAGATGTAGACGCCACCACCACCATCTATTGCGCGGCGGTTGAACTTATGACTCGTTCCGAACAGGCAACTGGACATACGGACAGGTTTGTTCGTATCTCTGAAAGTTCGTAAATCAAGTGTTCGTAAGTAGATGAGTCCCTGCAATAGGGGTGGATGTGGCCAGTAGGGGTGAGGAGGATCAGTAGGGGTGGTAGGAATCAGTAGTGGTAGGGGTAGAGCGACTTCAGACCAGGAACAAAAATCCCTCTTGAGAGCAGCAATAATAATTTTTTTACCCGGATCAAATTGTATTTTTTCAACACAGTTCGTATGTCTTGGGATTGCTAATTGAGGGGAAAGTTATGCATTTTTAAAGAACGTTTACATTTTCAATAAATGTTTAGGCTTGTACGGATTAATCTGTAGGAATTAATTCTTCAGATCTGGCTGTTTCCAATAAATTGCAAGGTTTACATTTACATCTAGAATTCTGCATTCAGGGACCCCAATAAATACAAGTTTGAAATGGCATTTTAAAGTAGGTTAACTTTTTTTTTATTTTGGATGGTTTATTATATCAGGCTAAACTTTCCAACTGTTAATAATTTCTGCAATCATGTCGTATTTCTGCTTGTCGGTGTTATTGTGATTTACCGGACCAATGCCAAAAACTTGGTTGTAAAATTACGGTTGCTGACAATGTGAATTGCCAATACAAAATAATGCACGACACCTAATCCTGTAAAATAAAATTTGTACTTCAAATTACAAGCAAAGCGTGAAGAAAAGGGATAGTAAACACTAGCTCAAACTTAAAATATTAAATGACTCTCATTAAAAACCCTAACATGAACATTTAACATTAATCAGCAATACAATTACTGTGGTGGACTGCTTTGTGTTAGTTGAGCCCGCAAAAAATGGAAGCACTCTGGTCAATAGATGGCGCACATTTTATGCACACCAAAATTCTGATGAAGCTTTGGCACTGGGTTAGTTCACTGCGCTATGAAATGTGGCGAATTGGGTTTGATTCCTGGTCCCGGCAAACATCGGTGGCGAATATTAACCCGAACTGGTCCTTGCTCACCTCCTTTACTAACCTGCACCGACCAATGTGGTGAAGTATGGTCAGTATGTTCAACGAACGCTGAAAACAGAAAGGGCGTAGGGAGATCCTCATCCAGCAGAGGCTATAAGTGTGAATAGAGAATCGAATGTTCAGACAATGCTGACCTAGCTTGGGAGCTTTGTTTAAGCTGGGCATCCGCCGAGATTTTAACCCAGAATTTCAGCGTTTGTCAGTGCAGTACTGACCGTCATTTGGTCGCCTTTATAGCCACTCATTCACGTTTATTTGTCAACATTTTAAAAAGGCTCAACCCAGTGAGTTTTGCGTCCGCCTGTGGCACAATTGAAGGGACACATTTGAATTAACTGACCATAAACGACAGTACAGTATTTGCAACTGACTCTCCCACTATAATTTGTGCAAATCGTGGAGGTTTCGCAATATGGCATACGACTGGCATTGAAATTACAGGTTAATTAAAAATAATGGTAATTGATGCAATGTTTTATACGTTCACTGAAGATGCAACTTGGTAACGTAAAATGTGCAACTATTCTAGTCTTTTTAGTTCATACTCAGACAATGGATCTTAGCTGGTAAGATTCATTGAGCTAAAGAGTTATTTTACAAAGTTGACCATCCCAAGACTGTTTTTATCACTCGTCACCTGCTTAAACAAAATAAGCTTGAAATTACCTCTGGTTCAATCCAGGGTACTTTTTTATTTGTACAAGTGAAGGAATTCCTTCTCCCGTAAATATAAATAGGAACCCAGAGGAGTCAGAAATAGAGGAACCTCTTTCCTAATGAATCACTTCAATACCGTGTATCTTTTGTATCGATGAGCGAGAAAAAAGGAAGCATTTGTTGCATAAACAAGTAACTTCCTTGTGCTGCTGAATACAAACCAAGTGTGCGAATGTCTATACTATTTTATCTTTTGCTACTTCGCCAATGAGAAAAAGATAAATATTGTTGGTGTAAGTCGAGTACATCTTCTGACATAACTGCAAACCCCGTTCGTAAATGTCCTGTCCGATTACCTATTGTCCGCCTTTTGCTTAATTAGAAAGCAGGAGAATTTACACTTTATTGTTCATTAAAGTAAGTGGGCTTGGGTAGGATAGGTCGCTATAATGGATTGTGACTGATGCTCAAGGATAATGAAGAAGCGGCAACCATGGGAAAGAACGTGTCTAAGAGGACGTTACCGAGGAGATGGAGGGATGATATCAGCTTGTATTCAGATACAGTACTCGGTGGATTGCCATATCGCAGACTCATGAGAGATAGCCACGGCATTGGGATGCCTTTATCCAGCAGTGATTCACTATGACAATTACTTTTTTCCACGTCGGATTACTGTTTATCTTTCACTTATTTGTGAATGACACAAAGGAGACACACGCACGGGCTCATTCAGGTGGAGAAACTTCCTCTATTTCTCAAAGAAAACTCTTAAGGGAGAGTGAATGAATGACTGTCTTTTCACATGATTGCTGTTGGGTGTATACAAAGCCACCTATTTATAGATACCCCACTGATTTCTAACGACCTTCTTGCTTCCTGGTCAACGGTTGATTGGATATAGGTACAGTATTGTGAAAGTGATGGCTCGTGTATTGAGATTGGTTGGGGACATACAGAGGCTTTGCAATTAAATTTTTTATATAATTTATCCATATAATTTATACATTTTGATCACCCTGCAGTGTTTATATAACCGGCTTGGTTGCTCGGCGGTAGTGACTTAAAATTCACAATAGTTGGCCTATGTATTCAATCGGCCTCGTCATAGGAATGTAGATTTTCCAACACTGGCTCACGGCTGTCAACAGCATACACGCCACAATAATACATCAACGCCCATGTGAGCACGACGTCACTTATACGTGAGAACTTGTAGTGTTATGTTCTGTATAACTGCGCTGCATGACCAGCGGTGACATGCCCAAGCAGCTTCTGTTTGGCCGGATAAAGGGGGATAAACGGCCACGACACGAGCTGGGGTGATGCGATACGAGAGGATGTGGGGCTGAGTGGACTTGCCGAAGACTGGTACCAGCGGTGTCAATATCGGTCTTTGTGGAAGGAAGTTCGTGAAGGACGCAGCTACTGAGCAGTTAGAGGCAGTCGCCCCTCTAGCAACAACGGAGGGCATAGGAGCGACGCTCACAACAAGATAACATACAGCAAGTTGGCACAGTAGGGGGCACAGGCGGTGCATTTTGCCAGTCATCTCTGTCAACCCATGGCACCTGGCTCTCTGCTGACCGGCCGGAGGTCAGCAGAGAGCTTTCGCCACTTCACGTGACCGGCCTCAAAAAAAGAGTCCACCAGGTCTGGCACAGGCGCCGTGGTGATGTCCCCATCATCTTCTTTGTTCTTTCGGTAAAGTCACGTTGAAGGGAAATAATAAAATAACAAAAATAAAACTCATATAAAAAATATTTCCCTTCTACGTGACTTTACCGAAAGAACCAAGAAGATGAATCCCTGCAGTCACGAAAGCTTTAAATTGAAATGTCCCCATCACTTAAGTGACGTTTGTTGTTTGTTGTTGTCACCGTTCCCACACCTTTGCGCGGACATCAATCGACAAATGAAAAGGAAACTTTGCCCCCGAGAGACGTGACGTTTGGGGGTGGAATGCCGAACGTCACTGGGCGGTCCGGAAGAGGGGCGGCAGTGGTTGAGGATGAATGGGATGGAGGGAGGAGGAGGAGGCAGGGAGGGAGAGAGGAATGATGGGGAGGGGGAGGAGAGGAGGGATGGTGCACGGCAATGCACGCAAGTGCGTTGAACTTCTTTCGCACCGTACGCAGTCGGAGGTGTGATGATGATGTTAATGATGTTGGGGATGATGATGAGAGATGATGGCGCGGGTTAAAAGTGGGGATGCTTGAGGTGGTGGCGGAGAGGGATGATGATGTTGGGGGGGGGGGATGGTGGGGGAGTTTGGGTGGGTGGGGGGATCAGGGGAGGGAGAGGGGGGGTCACGGCAGGGAGGTGGGGGATCAGAGGAGGGAGGGGGGGATCACGGGGGGATCAGGGGAGGGTGGGGGGATGGGGGGTGTGGAGGGGGGGGGGTCACGGGAGGGGGGGATCACGGGAGGGGGAGGGAGGGGGGATGGGGGGCAGAAAGGAGGGGGGTGGGGGGTGGAGAGGGAGGGGGGATGGGGGGTGGAGAGGGAGGGGGGGGGAGAGGGGGGATCAGGGGAGGGTGGGGGGATGGGGGGTGTGGAGGGGGGGATCACGAGAGGGGGGGGATCACGGGAGGGGGGATGGGGGGCAGAAAGGAGGGGGGTGGGGGGTGGAGAGGGAGGGGGGGTGGGGGTGGAGAGGGGGGATCAGGGGAGGGTGGGGGGATGGGGGGTGTGGAGGGGGGGACCACGGGAGGGGGGGGATCACGGGAGGGGGAGGGAGGGAGGATGGGGGGCAGAAAGGAGGGGGGTGGGGGGTGGAGAGGGAGGGGGGATGGGGGGTGGAGAGGGGGGATCAGGGGAGGGTGGGGGGATGGGGGGTGTGGAGGGGGGGATCACGGTAGGGGGAGATCACGAGAGGGGGAGGGAGGGGGGATGGGGGAGGGAGGGGGGATGGGGGGGAAGAAGGAGGGGGGTGGGGGGTGGAGAGGGAGGGGAGATGGGGGGGTGGAGGGGGGATCACGGGAGGGAGGGGGGAGAGGGAGGGGGGATGGGGGGTAGGGGGGGATGGGGGGTAGGGGGGGATGGGGGGTAGGGGGGGATGGGGGGTAGGGGGGGATGGGGGGTAGGGGGGGGTGCCACCCTTTCCTCCCGGGGTGCGCCCCGGACCGAGACGTTCAGTGGGCCAGGGGCACAGCGAACGAAGCGGACGGATATCACCAACACACGCAACACAGCCGGCAACAACAACAACACCACAAGACAGTCAGATTATAACACCAAGAGAGACATAGCCGGTGTGTGTGTGTGTGGGGTCACAGCGAGAGGTTCAATTAAAGTTTATCTTCGGGAACATTACAACAATACGACGTTACTTGTGCCGTGGCTTGTAAGGCTCGCTAACGAACAGTGCTGACTGTATTACTTCTCGCTACATGGACGACAGAGGGGTGTTGGACCGAGCATAGCAGGGCCGAGCTGTTAGGATTCAAGAAAGAAGAATAAATATCCATCGTGAAGTGGTCCGTTGACTTTTGTTGGAGTACAGTACGGTGGTTTGTGTGGTTATTAACCACTGTAGTCGCAATGCACTGCCGTGCAATGTTAGCGGACACGCGTGTTTGCCTTATCGCATTCTGGGACCTTTAAGGTAAGCAAAACACACACACATATACTACATATATACACCTGCCTTACAGTATATAGTAACGTAAGCCAATGATGTGAATGTAATTGTATCGTGGTCGGTCTCGGAATAGCGAAGTGCTGAATTCTCCACGCCAGGTTTACTAAAATAACTGTGTCCATGTACATCTTACAGTGTTAGTAACTTGAGATAATGTTCATGTAATTGTATCGTGGTCGGTCTCGGAATCGCCAAATGCTGGACTCTGCGTGGCCAGGTTTACTACAATAACTCTGCAGTCCGCCCTGTGTCCATAATCACCCCAACTCGGCCACCAGCTCTAGCAGAGGTTAAGCCTGGATTAGTGCCTGGGGTGGTGGTGGCACCACCACCAACCACCAACCACCACCACCAACCACCACCACCAACCAGCACCACCAACCACCACCACCAACCACCACCCACCACCACCAACCACCACCAACCAGCACCACCACCACCAACCACTACCACCACCACAACCACCACCACAACCACCACCACAACCACCACCACAACCACCACCACAACCACCACCACAACCACCACCACAACCACCACCACCAACCAACCACCACCCACCACCCACCACCACCACCAACCACCACCAACCACCACCAACCACAACCAGCCACCACCAGCCACCACCAACCACCACCAGCCACCACCAACCACCACCACCAACCACCACCAGCCACCACCAACCACCACCCACCACCAACCACCACCACCACCACCAACCACCACCAGGCAGCAACATCCGTCGTGTTGTACTGCACTTCTAAGCGTCCACGCGTCATTGATCTCCGCCGGCGTGGTTTAAGTTACTGGTCAACTTGAGCGGCGTTGGCTCCGAGAGGGCCTCGTTCAGCAAGTGGGTTAACGCGGGGCCTGGTTTGTGATATTTGAGAGTTCGCTGTTGTCGAAATGTTCTATTTGTCATTGTTACTGTGTTGTTATGGTACGTACTATTGTGCACTGGTGATTTGTAAATACTATACGGAACAATAGTAAAGTGCTCAGAGAGCGTGCCTTTGGGAATAGTAATTAGGTCTCGATATTGGTGGGAGTTAACACTTTGTATGTAGCAGCGTGGTCCAATATTTTTGACCCTCTATTGGAGTTTTGTACTGGGGAATATTCCATAGGAGGATTAGTGTCCAGAGGCTGGACTAGCATATAATACGTGGGTTTCCCATTCAAATGTTATACGCAAATATATTCTGTTATACCCCATTGAATCTCAATGTGAAAAACGGGTTTGTTTCTTTAATCAGGAGGGTCCTATGCTAATGAGTTAATACATTTTACTTGGTCATTACATGATATGTTAATACAGAGACAAGCTCAGAATATACAGAATAGTCTACTTTACATGGCATCCATCCACGCAGTACAGTACTTTGTACTATATAATTTAACCGGATGTCCTCGAAACACCTGTTACTGTTTACATAAAACACCTAAAGTATGTTTTTTTTAATGACACTGTTGAATGAAAAACTTAGGGAACATGCCACTTAAACCATTTTTCGTAACAATAATTTGTGGAAAATATATGGTTCCTTAGATGTTACCGGCTTAGTAATGTACAAATGTCCCTACAGGCTTCTGTCAAGGTGGGTGTAAGCATTTTGCAATGTTGGCTTTAAAATGTCAGAAATTTTTATTGAATGAGTGTTTTGTTGATATTAATAAATACTGTCCTTTACTGTCCTGACATTTGAACCCTTCCTTTTGATCCAGCCCTCATAGTTATTGCCAACTCGAGATGGCACCTGCTTGTACTGTACACAATTAATGTGGTAACGTGGCCTTAATGAAATACTGAATACACCATCGTGTGGAATTGCGCAACATGGTATAAAGTCACCAAATACCGTGGGTGTCGGCGTAAAACTACGACTCAAGATTTCTTGAGATGTCTTGAAAACTGAGGGCATAGTTTGTGCACTTTCATGGTTCAATTTATTAATTTTGCCATGAGGTTTCCACTGGTCGTGTGCATTTCTCCACCCAAAAAGTGGTGAAATAGCGGTTTCCACCAACAAGCGATTCCAGTGTCTAAGGATGTAGGGTGTAACAACCAACGTCATGCATCTTGGTCTTTGAAAATGGAATGTCTGCTCAATCATTAGTCATAACATGTTTGGGTAAAACAACTTTGGTTGTTCATCTTTGGACAATTGTGAGTCAGAGGTGAGGTACATTGGGGCCACCCCTTTTGTGTGGGTCGTTTTCAAATCTTACTTCATGCTCGTCAATGCGGGTTAGTGAAGGTTGGGGTGGGGGACATCCGAGCATAGTACAGTACAACAATGAATGGTTGCTGCTCTGCCTTCCGCTGATAGTAGCATCCTTGAAATGTGTGGAAATTTCAGCGATCCCACG
Source organism: Lethenteron reissneri (assembly GCF_015708825.2). Classification (NCBI taxonomy): domain Eukaryota; kingdom Metazoa; phylum Chordata; class Hyperoartia; order Petromyzontiformes; family Petromyzontidae; genus Lethenteron; species Lethenteron reissneri. The sequence goes on from NC_083809.1 coordinate 6,287,476, forward strand.
TTGGGGACCGATGAGAATAGAAACAGAAACTGGTGATTTCTCATCCGTAACATTTGAAGAAGTGTGAATTTAGGGCCTCTCCTACATTACTACCAAACCCGTGCCATGTGTCTGGAAATTCACATTTAGTTGTGGAGGGTTTTTTTTTGTTTTCAAATCAAACAAGGAGCATTCTTCCTCTTCTAAGACGAGGTTGAAGCCAGAAGGTGAGTGCGTAGCACAGGAAGATGATGAACCACATGCATCCTTGGAAAAAGCCCAGAATCATGCCTTTCCAGATGGCCCACTGTTGTGCCATCACCAGATTATTGTCGTCCCTGCACGTCAATTAACTCTAAATGATTATTGACACAGCAATCGCAAAATCGTAAAGTTTTCCATGGCAAAACAAATGGAGCAGTACATATTCTTACTAGGCATATAGGTCATAATTGCTATTTCGCGTGAGCTACGACAATGTTTAATATTATTTTGTCTAGGAGTGCCACGCATTGGCGTAAACCACACTTCCGATTCGTACTGGTTGGCTGCGTACGGTGCGGAAGAAGTTCAGCACACATGCTTAATGCCCGACTGCCCAAAACTTGATTCAAGTCTAGCTTTTTAAATCCTTTATATTAAGTTCACTTGCTTGCTTGCTTGCGCGCTTACGACCGTGCAAATCTTTCGGTCGTTTTTTTAACCTACTTCCCGTGATCCAATCGAGCTGACATTTTGCACACAGACTCGTTGTGCGTGACAATTTAATTTCGTGAAAATTAGTTAAATTTTTTTTTACACTTTTTAGGAAAAAAAAATGATATTTAATTACCAATTGCTTAATGGTGGCAGGCAATCGTCTGACCTATAGGTGGCAGCCATCTCAAGCCAGAGGACGAGAGGACTCTAGCCGCCACGCATATAAAGGATTTATAGTGATTAATTTTTTGATGACGAGCCTCTTATGTCCGTCATGCTGACCACACATCATAAAACTTTGAACACAGTACGTAACCGTGCTTACAAAAACATCAGTCACGTTTCTAATCAATGCTGGATGAAGAAGGCCTTCCGCCAAAGGGCTTCACCTTTTATTACGCTCTTGCGATGCAGCGTTCTGATTAATACCTGCACACTCCATCTCCACGGTTGATTTCATCTTAGACATGCACCCATGTTTCAAGGGAGTGAAAATATTTGAAAGTTGCCACTAGAAACAAAAACACAAAAAACCGTGCAAGTTCTCTATATATATTTTTTTACGTGACATTACAGTTGGTGGATACACACAGAATATGGGTTGGTTGAAAACTATCGGGGGCGTTGTAAACTCACTTGAACAAAATGTTTGCACATGTTTTATATCACTGTACTGTAATACCGGTATAGGCACTGTATGCAATTCAGATCAAACCTTTACGTGTGTGCCACAGGGCTCTTGGCACACTGCAGTAGAGCATTTAGTTTACCTGCGTTACATAATGCAAATTATACACATGTATTGTGTTTACGTACTGTATTGGCAATATCGAGCCAATAAACAGGTGCATTTATTTAATGTCTTGCTCACACACTACGGGGTTTAACGCACACTCTTCAAAGTTGACTTTAGATATTTTGTGCCACTGCACTTATTCTGTGGATGGTTTTCGGCACAAGGTAACGCAGGTGTGTGTACTGTAAGTCCATTAATACGTTTGTATTGCAGCACATGAGTGATATTTTATGGCTATCATCATGCATGTATGTTGAACTTCTTTCGCACCGTACGTAGCCCAGCCATGCTAATCATAAACCATTCCCTGTGGGGGTCAATGGCTTTCCCACGCTGTCATAAAGCCCCTCGAAGTCCTGTGATTTCATCTTCCGCATGAACTGATAATCTAATCTCTCCATCTCTAGGGCAGTCAAGCCTCCTCTTTGGTGTCTTCCTTCGTGATGGCACCCACTTGCTGTCACCAGTTTTTGTTGTTGTTGTTTTATCCACCTGCCATCATCCCGGCTCGCGAGGTTGTCCTTCCTGAGCCTTCTCGCTCACTTTCATTCACGGTCAACGTGATCGTCTCTGATTTGTGTTTGTTCCCTGATCCATCTTGTCCCCCCCCTCTCTCTCTCTCTCTGCCTCTCATTGTCATTCCAAGCGTGCATCTCTCCATGCCTCTTTGTGTACTTTTGTTTGAATGTACTGTCAACTGTACTCTATTATACATCTATATTGCTTCGTTATGGTCAAAGATTTAAAGTACACTTCATTATGCATGATAGTATTTAGTTTGAGTTGTTGCAGTAGACAAGTGCCACACATTTCCTGTATGGGCTTTGTATGTACGTGTATGTTGGGTTTCTTTCTCACCGTACGCTAGCCGACAGACCGTTATCACCCTGTCATCATTCCACTGCTGGATGAAGGCATCAAACAAGCCATCGCCACCCATTCCACACAGTTATTTGATACGACGTCTTTTAAGCCACCGACGCACGACCCCGATGTCATCGCTCCCATCTCCTCGGCGGATGAGTTCGATTCCTGTCACTCCTTGGCCGTCATCCCCTTTGAGCGACCTAACCAAGCCGAAGCCCACTTAATTTTTGTATTCACAGTTTGAATGATCGCTTTGCGCATGCTCTCAAATGTGTGTGCTCCCTCCTTTTTGTAACTTAGAGCGAGTTTGAGCGTGCGTCTTCCTCTGCTTCTTTCGCACGGTTTAAAATGTTTTCTCTCTCCGATGTTATTATTGTTGTTACTTGACCATGTTTCTCAACCGTATGCCATCATCGCAGGTAGTACGGAATAAATAAATAAACCCCAAAGAGTTTCCATTAAGTTAATTTCGTGAAGTTTTTGCAATGGCAGTAATGTGCTGCTGTGTTTTCTGTTGCAGTCATTGCATACCTGTCAACCCCTTATCAGTGCCTACCTCCTTACATTTCAACGTTCATCCTGCAAAGTCCCATCACAAGGGAGCAACACAAACAAATCAACAAAAATATGTATTTGCTCGTATTGAAACGGCTGCTGTACGCCGTATGGACCTGAAAACTCAATTTCCTCGGTACAAGAATACGGGGTGAACCGTATGGGTTGACAGGTGTGGCCTCGACAATACGGGGGTGTCCAATGAAGCGTGACTCGATAATTATCAAAGGATTATAATTGAGAAGCAGTTTGATCAGTGTGGTTGAAATGTTGGCAGGGGATGATTCCTCACGTTCGTCAACAGAACGAGAGTGTGCGATAACGCAACGGCATCGAGCACAAACGACAGAAGCTCAACACATTCGTCGATGACAACACCCAAAAAGGAAAAAAGAGATACAATTCAATCGGTGATTCTGTTTGGAAGATGCCATCTGCTGTGAATAACGGCCATTATCCCTTTTTTAAATCCTTTATATTAAGTTCGCTTGCTTGCGTGCTTGCTTGCTTGCTTACGACCGTGCAAATTTTTCGGTCGTTTTTTAACCCACTTCCCGTGATCCAATCGAGCTGACATTTTGCACACAGACTCGTTGTGCGAGACAATTAATGTTCGTGAATTTTTTTTCTCCAAAATTTTACACTGTTTAGGGAAAACAAATTAAATATTTAATTACCAATTTCTTAATACTGGCAGACAATCATCTGACCCATAGGTGGCAGCCATCTCAAGCCAGAGGACGAGAGGACTCTAGCCACCACGCATATAAAGGATTTATAGTGAAAAACTTTGTTTTTACGGGTTATACTTATTTTTGCACTTAAGTATTTAAAACGTGAAATAGGCCTGAGTGCTCTGAAAATGAATATTTCCACACAGAAACAATGCAGCATTTTCATCGCAATGTGCGTTGTCTCGCGGCTATTACCAGCTGACATAAGCCCACTTGCTTGAGTTCGGCCTCTTTTTTCTTGTCCTGTTTGTCATTTTCCTTCTTAGTCTCAGCTCTGTGCGTGAAGCAAAAAAAAACACTTGGTCGCAAATTCGCCAAATTGTCCAATGCAGGAGGACGCTCTCTAAAAAAAGGGGCGCTTTTGGTATTTAGTGAGGCTTTTCTGGATACATAATTATTGGCATTTTCAAAATAATGATAATTATACCTACAGACCAATTCAGACCTTATTGGTCACACCGTGTCCTAATACATTTCAACGTTCATCCTGCAAAGTCCCATCACAAGGGAGAAACACAAACAAATCTGACAAAAATATGTATCTGCTCGTATTGAAACGGCCGTACGCCGTATGGACCTGAAAACTCAATTTCCCCGCTACAAGAATACTGGGTGAACCGTATGGGTTGACAGGTATGTGACATTGCTATGTTTGGCCCAAGCTTTTCACTACTGTGGCTAATGAGCGTCTGCTGCCCATTAACAAAGGACCCATGGTGCCGAGGAGTGGCAATGGTTTACGGTGGGTGTGTGCGTGTGTATCTTTGCACGAAACCGGACTGTCATGCCCAAGTTATGAGTTTTCACAAGGCAAGGGGACACAGAACGTGCACATCCATCGAAGTTGGTGTATTCAGTAGCGCACTGTAATACTGTGCTGTGTTAATAGGATTATTTTGTGCGGTGGTGGGGGGTGGTTGGGGGCTGTCTTTTGTACTACTGCCGATTGCAAATGCACACAGAGGAATGGATGACCTTCAACTTAGTTTCATTGATTGATCAATCAGTTTTGTATATACATTTTTTTTTGGTGTGGGTTTTCATACAAAGCCCTCTTGGATCTTGATTTGAAGCTTTCGGGACTGCAGGAATTCATGTTCTTTGGGTCTTTCGGTAAAGTCACGTAGATAGGTTCAAAGGAAATGACAAAAAAACGTATTTGAACTTCTATCTACGTTACTTTACCGAAAGACCCCAAGAATATGAAGCCATCTTGGCTTTCCGCTTTACAACCTCACCTGCACACCATTTTTTTACACCTTTTTGTAATTTGCACTGTTTGTCTTCCGCTTGTATTTTTGTGTGTGTGCGTGCGAGCAAACAGTAAAACGCACTTCACTGCACACGGACCAGAGGATCAATTTGTCCAACGTAGAAAACACGCACGTGCTTTAATTAGCACGCTTATTATAATCCGAAAGCATGCATATGCGTTGTTTTTTGCCTCTCTCCATCCTTAAAACGCCACTAACCGTGCACGAATACGAATCCAGGCAGCAGCAGCAGCCATCGGCCACAACAACATGCATGGGGGCCTAAAACCTGTTGGTTCACCTTTCTTTTTGGCAGAACATCCGTGGCATTCGGTATGTTAATGTGCGGCGCTCGACAGTGTCTGCAGAAAACATGTCTTGCGGTTATTTTCATGTCTGCACAGGGAAAATGGTGTTGGGTATGTTCGCAAGCTGTAAAATGCAGGTGTGTGCATGTGGACAGTGCACCCCCCCCCATATGCATGCATGTACTCCCACATTTGTTAATCCACTGCTGGATGAGAGCACCCTCTCCCACACCTGTGTGGGTTATCTGAGCGTACTTTACGCTGGTCTGTGCGGCGAGAGAAGCCTTAGGCGTTGGCGCCGCAGAGTAACCAGCAATGGACAGGCTGGTCCAGATGTCTTGTGACCCACAATTATTTGACCCCTAACCTTTCACCCACCGCCCCCCCCCCCCACCTGTGCACGTTAATTTCTGTTTTGAATAAACCTTATTTGAAAAAAAATATAGACATTTTTATAGAATTAAATGGAGGTCACAAGACATCTTGACCACCCTGTACTGTACAGTTAATTTGCCGCACTATCCTATACTGTCCACAGTGTTTTTGCTCAGCAGCCTATAACACCTGTTTATGTGCATGGCGATCGCCCATCGAAGCACCACCCAGAGACTCAAGCCTGCTTAGCTTCCCGAGATCCGATAAGACCGGGCGCATTCCAGGTGATTTGGTCATAGGCATATGTAAAGTGTGTGCGCGTCTTTGACTGCCTGGGAGGATGGTGGTGCATGTGTAATGCTGTACAGTAGTTTGGTTTGGCAGTGCTCTTTCAGCGGTGTTTTTGGAGCAGGCCGGCGCAGTCCACCGCTTGGCTCTCTCGCGTGATTTCGGGTTGTCACCGCATGTTGTTCAGGATGATGTCCGACGATTCGCTCTGCGTGCCTCTTCAGGAACCCAATTAAGTTGCTGAAGAAGCTCCCCAGCATGTGGAGCGAATTCACCGGTCGTACTGCTTGTTACTGCTGGTGTAATAACCACCATAACACAGTCGACTGTATGTATGCTGAACTTCTTTCGCGCCGTATCGTAGCCGACCGCGCCAAACGGAGGTGCGGGGGTAGGACAACAAACGAGGTGAAAGTTTGCCTGGCATCGTTCGCAAGAATAAGCGAATGTCTGCCGATGGCAGGTCCCGAATTTTCAAAATTCGAAAAATTACCTTAAAATTAGTAAACTGGTGTTAGACGTAGTAATCATCACCCCCCACCCCCCTTACTGGCCCCAAGATAGCTTGCAAATGAGACTAACCTGGTTTCTTGAGTTCTCATACCTGTCAACCCCTTGGTAGTGCCTACTTTATTACAGACCAATTCAGATCTTATTGGTCATCCCGTGCCCTTATACATCTGAACGTTCATCCTATAAAGTTCCATCACAAGAGAGAAACACAAACAAATAGACAAATCAAGTGTTTCCCATATTGAAACGGCTGTATTCCGTATGGACCTGAACACTCAAATTTCCCTCTACAAGAATACGGGTAAACCGTATGGGTGGACAGCTTTTACCTGGTTAAACAAAATAAACTTGAAACTTAGGTGCATCCTCTCCCTTGGCTGCCATTTCCAACAGTCGTGTCTATTAACCATCTTCCGACCTAAACGTGTGTTTTTAACAGCAGTATTACGTGTCTAATTTGCAAGTGTTCCCTGATCCATGTGTTCCTCTTTCTGTTTTCCCTGCTGCTTTGCACACTTTCTCATTTGTATGTGTCACTGTTTTCTTTTCCATAAATCATGGGTTATATTCACTGGCGAAAATTATCTCAAAAAGTGCTTCATCCTGGACATCATTTTGATCATAATCAACCTTCAACATAGTAATTACCATGTACTGTAGCATATGATGTGATAACTATTGATGGATGAAGTCCTCCCCATGCCATGCCAGTTATGAGGGTTATTGACCATACTTTTCCATACTGGTCCACTGCAACTTGGTGAAGGGCTTAGGTGTAGGATCAGTTCACACATCATTGGTGTTCACCACTGCGCCACCGTTCCACCTCGGTTACCATGAATTCTGCCGTGTGTGTCAAGGTATGTCTGAATACATTGTGTCGGGAAAAGTAGTGCACACCTGTAATGTAAATATATGCATGAGATTCCTAACTGGCGAGGCTAATTAATGTCCTTGTATTTAGTAGCTTGTCCATCTATGGATTTGTGAGTCTAATTTGTGTGGATTTATTTCTGGGTAATTTTATCTCTTCCAAGAATCAAAATACGGTAGTCGGCTGAGAAATGGCCATATATTATCAAACATGATCAAGGGGCCATCTGAAATAGTGCAGTATGAGACTATCCTGTATAAACATAGGACAGTACATTATTAATGTATTCCGGATGTCGTGGGTTCGATCCCAACCTGTAGCTTGCATGTTCTCCCCGTAGTCACGTGGGTTTTTCTCCACGTCCTCCAGTTTTCCCCTAGACATTGAATTTCATGCGTCTAGATTATTTTGCTGCTGTGGATTTCCACGTGATGATAAACCGCTTAGTTGACCTATGGCTGAGTGAGCCTTACCTTGTAAGATGCAAATTTTTTTTTAGTTTTGTGTATATTTTTAAAGTGACTTGTTTACCGTTCCTATAATTTGCACTCGTGTCATGTTTTTGTATTATTTATTTGTTGCAACGTTCTGACTTGCCCCAACTGGATCTTTGTGAAAAAGAGCTTTATAGCTCATCGGATTCCTCCAGTATGAGTAAATATTCAGATGTTGATATTTGTGTGATTAGAACATATATTCGAAAATGTAAAATCCCAAGGCTGTACGGTAGAGTACGGCATTCTCAAACGTTCTACTGTCAAAGTGTTAGGCTGTTATCGATTTGGCTCTTATTTCAGAGCTTGGACAATGTCATTTAAGTTGGTTAATCAACCAAAAATTTTAATAGACTGCATTTTTTGTGGTTGATTACTCGGGCCACTTAAAAATTGGTGGATGCCCCCACATCCTGCCTACTGAAGGCAGGAAACCCCCAATAACCCATGCCCAGTGTGGCGTGGCTGATAATGCTGCTGCTGATGATGTCACCAAGCCCCGCCCATCACCTACCCTTCAGCGGCACACGTAGGAACAGAGGTGGGACTCCGAACTACGTTCATGTTATACAATTGGTTGAGTCGAGTAATTAATTCGACAACTTAAGTAATCGGATATCCCAGCTATAGTCAAATCTGTAAGTGGTAAGAAAAACATCATAACAGGATAATAGTGCAGGCCGGAAACATATCCAAGCCATACTTTATTTATTTGTTATCAAGTAAAATGATGGCTTTTAAGTTGGCTGAATCTGCCCTGATATGCTCGCTGCTTGATTGGTATTAACATCCGCGAACATCTGTACAGTACAGTGATTTTTTGTTTGACTGCTTGGCAACTACTACTTATGTATGTAAAACTTTTTTCGCACCGTACATAGCCAATAGTGCCAATCGGAGGTGCTGTGTAGAACAGCACGCGAAGAGTGTGACTTAGTCGTCACGTTGACACCCACGAGATGTGAAAGTAAATGAACTACAGGTTCGGTGGATCACGTGTAATGGTCAACTCTAGTGACTGAATGTGTGCTTCCTGGTTAACAATGCCACGAGCTGAAGGGGGGCATGACCTTTTGGCTCATAAATTTAATATTTAAAGTCAAATGCCTACAAGAGAGCACTGTCCAAAAGTAATTTTACCGGGGGCAATCCACTGCTGGGTGAACGACTCATCATTGCTGTGTTTGTCGTGGGGGTTGTTTGACTATACTTCGTGCTGGTCAGTACGGGTTGGTGAAGGGGGGTGGTGGGGGGGGGGCCCGGGGCCCAGCAATGGTTCAGATATCACTCGGCACTCACTCTAGCTGTGGTCGGGAATCGAACTTGGGAAAGCAAGTTTGTGTGTCGCAGTGTACTGACAATTCGGCCATCGCTCAACGCCCGAGAGTATGCATGTTGTTTTTTTTTTACTATTTTGTTACTTTCATTTTAGGTGAAGATAGAGCGATGCATTCCTTGCCACCGATGGTTGCGCAACGTGTGTAAACAGAAGCAAGCAATTTGAAAGCTTTCGCCTGTTTTTTTGTGAATTTAAGAAAAATTGGCTTTAAAATGTTGACACTTGATGTGAACGTTGATGCGAATAATTAACAAGTACACTTTGGTGTTCAATAAATATAAAGCAATAATATACGTGACACTTGAAAAATCTACCCTTTTTGGGAATACCTGTATTTTATTCAGATGTGTTCGGCCCAATTCTATTGAAATGTAGGGTGTAATCCAAAAGTTAACATGTACTGAGAAGGGGATGGTGACCGTCGGCAAGAATAGCTACTGAGGGGCGGCCAAAGGAGGGAATGCCAAAGAGGATGTCCAATGCAGAGATGGAGCGATGAGATCGGCTTGTGTACAAAGGTGGTTTGTTACACTGCAGGACCGTGAGGAATGGTGACGGCTTGCGGAGGGAGGCCTTCATCCAGCAGTGAATCGACCATGTCTGACGACGATGATGATGTTCATTAATACAGTGCTGTTTCTTCATCAGTCATACAGAAGAGGGTATTTAATTTTTTTTAACCTGTTCTTGTCCGTTATCCTCTTATCTGTGAGAACTGCTATCTGCGGTAGTCGGCAGATATGTTTGCAGATTTTTTTTGCTTTTGCGTGCCAGCAGTTAAAGGGGGTGATTCCTAGCATTGGTGAGTAACTAACTCCACTTGCGTCGCACGATTACGTGGCGAACCACGTAATGAGGTTCTAGGGGTAATGACTTAACGTGCTGAACTGGGAAACAGTGCGATGGTGTGATGAGATTAACTGCCTGTGGTCAAATGACCTGGAATGCGCCCGATCTAGCCAGGTCTCCGAAGCTAAGTAATATTGAAGCCTGGGTAGTGTTTGGATGGGCGAAAACCATAAAAATAATGTGTTAAAGGCTGCTTGCAGAGCCACGCGGTGGGCAACAGATGGCAGTGACATCCTTTGTTCTAAACTTCTATGCTGCCCGCCATCAACAACTTGCACTGACAAGCTGAGTGAAGTATGCTTAAATAATAGCCAGCATTCCATATGGCACGGGCAGGTTCTCATCCAGCAGTGGATTGACAAACGGCTGTACATGTGCAGTGCGATTAACACGGTTGTTCACCGCCTGCGTGGGCCGTAGTGGTTGAGACGTCACGTGTGTCTTGTACCACAGCTCAGTCTGCCCCGGAACCTTGTTTTTAGTTTAAAGTTAGTTCTGATTATTTTATTGGAGCTATTTTTTCCACACGTGCACATTTGTTGACGACAAGCCCATTTGTAGCAACCAATGGAAATGAATCGCGGGAAACGAAAGAAGATCTTGATATCGAAGGCTGAAAAGTAGGGCGCAAGATAAACAATAAACTTGACTTGGCTTGTAACCAACTACCTCGTGTCTGGAGTGCAAGTCCAAAATTACAACGTCTCCGCTTTGGTGGCTGCTCAGCCTTGGTTCCTTATATGTACTATTATGATGGCGAGGAGGTCCAGTGGTCAGTGTGCTTATGAATCTAGGCTTTGTGGTTTGGAAAACAACCTCAATTTCTTGATAATGCGCTGTAGGAGCTTATCAAATATGTGCACCATCTGCCAACGCGTGAAAAGTTTACATGCATTTGCAATTGTTTTCTCATGCCATTTCGGTTCAATTTGCTGCTAGATGGAAGCCTCTCCACTGCCGTATTGATGATTGTTTTTTTTGTACTATATTTCCCCCACTTGTATAACTGTGGGTTGGTGACGGTGGGTGGCCAGGGATTGCTTTGTATGTCTCTCGTAGCTCATGTTCGCAGTGGCGGGGAATCGAACTCGGATGTCTGAGTTCGTAGTGCAGTGTGCCGCTGACCACTGTGCCACAGCTCCACTCAAATGCCGTGTTAAAACTACGGTTAACTATTGAAAATAAAAAAAATATTGCATCCCTTGAACCGTTTGGGAAAATAAGGAAGCACTTTGTTTCTATCAGTTGTGTCTGCATCTTTCCAGACAGGGAAACACAAGTTTGGAGAGAGAAGTGGATTGCATAGTTGCAGGGTGGAGCAATTTGTCAGTCCTTTTAGCAGTATATATTTATCGTGCCCTTTGCATGATAAACTCTTAATTGACTGGGAGGTGCTGCTCCCATCTAAATTTCAGACGATCTGTAGTCTTGCCTCTCTAACTGGTGTTCTTGTTATCCATGACCCCAGTTTTTTTGACCTGATTACGGATGTGAGGAGGTGTAACTGGTGCAGACGACTTGAGGGGAGCTCCGAGCCTTGTGGAGTTGTCGCCCGAGTTTTGGGCAATATCACCTCCGCAGATCTCCCACGTGTTTTCGGGTTGTTTCCGTTCATCAGCATGTCTGACATGTTGCACCTCGTGCTGGGAGGTTCTTCACGAACTGAATTTCAAGTTATAACCTGAAAACAAACATCGCAGAGCAACCTTGCCTTTGTTTGAATTTAATTTTAAAGTGAATAAACTTTCAACTTTGTTAAAGCCCGCCGCACTTGTGACACAATGAGAGTGTCATCAGGAAGTACAGGGTTGATGCACCATACCTTGTTTTTTTATGTGTTTTTATCTCTGCAGATACCTCTATTATAGGATGCATCGCTCATCCACTGTATGCAGAGATGTTAGAATATATACATCAGAGGAGTGCAGATACGAGATGTTTCACTGTGCGTAACGGAAAAACGAATGTTTTTTTCTTTTATCATTACAGATGCAACAACGCGTTCCGCCCGTTTGCTGAGAATTTCGTAGCACCTTGCGGAAAATGACATCGAAGTAAACAAAATAAATCATGTCAGTTACTGGCAATGATGAGAAACCAGGGGGGAGAAAGCCAAGCCCTCCGAGCAAGGAGAACGGTGAACTTATCGTACGAGCTGAATATGACTACGAGTACACGAACACCAGTGGCCGCGTGGTGACGATCAAGGAAGGCGAGGAGTTTGAGCTCCTCAAGAAGACCAACGGCGACTGGTGGCAAGTCAGGCGTTTCGGAGAACGCAAACCCATTTACGTACCCGCGCTCTACGTCGTGGCGGTGCCGCGAAAGCTCGAGGAGGATTCGCGAAGGCTCGCGCGAGATGACGCGCAAATCCAGGCCAGCGACGGCCCAAAACCTGGCGAAGAAAAGAAGAGGACTCACTTCGAGGACATTCAGAAAATCAAGGAAGACCTCAGGCTTTCAGAGTCTGCCAAGAGGTCTGCGGAGGATGTCCGAAAACCTCCGGAGGAGCCGAGGAATGCGTCGGATGAGCCAAGGAAGGGGGGCGACACGTTGCCAAGAAAGCTCGGCGACGGCAGCAAAAGGGCGCTGATGCCACCACAGGTGCTCATGAACCTGAAGCACGTCATCAACAACAACAATAACGCACCGGCAGAGCAGCAGCTGAAGACGACTAGAAGCAATGACAAACCCGTGGAAGATGGCCCCAGGATAATTTCGGTTGCCGGAGGACCGCAAGCCGTCGATCCGAGCAAACCGTCGTCTCCGAAGATGCAGTGCGCCTTTGTCGTGATCGGCCGCGAGAACGCCGAAGGTGTTAAGGGGAAGAGCAACTCCCTTCCGGGGCATGCGGGAGGATTTGTACGCCAGTTTGACACCGTCACCCCTGGGAGCAGCATGGACGATCTGAGTAGCGGCAGCAATGCACACGTGAGTAAAAGCCGATCCCTTTTATATTGCAGTGAGTTACGGGGTGGATCACTGTGATATGAATCGTAAGTCGTCGTGTAAATGCTTGCTCTTGCCACTGCTCAACTAGGGGGAGCTCCCGAGAGCCCCGCTAGAAGGTATCTTGTACTCTTCCTCGGTGCAAAGACGGTCACTGCGTCGCTTTCAGGTGCGCTTCTGTGGCCGTCTGGGACGCTTTTCCGATATTAGGAAGCCACTGGAGCTATGCACTTTTTACGTGTCGATTGAAAACGAATTTCTTCAGAAGTGCTTTTTTTGTTTAGTTTGTTGTCCTTGCCCCCCCGCACCTCCGATTAGCACGGTTGGCTACGTAAGGTGCGAAAGAAGTTCAACACACATACATACATACATGTAGGCCTCACATCTTCGAAAAGGTGGGAGCACCCACACTTTACCCCCACCACATGCGATCGGCCGATCGACTAACTGCGCTGTACCCATTTATACTGCTGGGTTGACAGGTGCAGGTGGAATTCAAGAATACTGCGCAGGGAGATGGAACCATCGACCTCTGGATTGTGAATCCAGCATGCTAACCATTACACCACAGCAGCATCCGTTCCCCCAATATTTCAGGTCTTAATTTTAGCCGTGTTTTGTATGGGTCGGTGACCCCCGGAAAGGATTTCCCCTCCTGGCAAACACCACGACTTGCCAGCAAACTGGAAAATATATTGTGTGAAATTAAGCAATGTTGTATACTGTGCATAAAAAAAGTACTTAATGTCTATTTTTACAGGAGGCAGATGAATTTACGGTTATTCATTCGTGTTTATACTGAACATTACGGATGCAACAGTGCATCAAATGAGGCTAATAATATTTATTCTGTAGTCACAAAGTGTGCATCAATGTTGTGTTTGAAAAGCCTATTTTATGGAAATCCTGTGGTATTATATTTAGGGTATGGTATGAATAAAACTACAAACTAGACGGGGGTGGGGGGAAACCACATTGAAAATAACGCGGTAAAAACAAAACACAAATTATATATTTTTTTTAGTAAATCGTGACCCTGAATGGTAAGAATAGCCGGGCCAGTGAATGGTTGCATGCTTGCCAAACGTGTGGGTAGGAATGTGTTTATACAAATGTTGGCTACATCGCTTGTTCACAGCACCTGAGCCATTGGTGTACATTCCACATTTCTATGGCGGGGACCAGTCTTCCCAAAGAACGATCGCTAAATACCAATACCAAAGTGCCACTCATTTTAAATAGCACTGTGAAGAGTAATTCCCATGACTGATTTTGTCAACCTGAAGCTAGGCAACATTGGGCCTGGATATGACCACAATGCATGCCAGGTTGTTATAAGCTGCTGCGTAGTTACGTGGTGGGTAGGTAGCCAAGGGCAGTGCAGTGAAATCCACGGTTGTACTGTACTTCATGTTCCCACATCTATGTGCCCTGCCTTCAAGCCACATTCACCAGGGGGAAGCCTTTCTTTATCCAGCAGAACAAAGTATTGACAAGTGGCTAGACACAATAAGACTAATAAAGCCTCGATATGTAGCATGAATATAGTTATTGCATATTTCAGTTTTTTTTTATCTCCAATAAGAAATAACAATTCGATTAGAATGTACTAGTTATTTTGGTTAACAACCATATGACATTTTATTCAAAAGTTTATTGTTGTTTGTAGGCATAAAGATAAGGCGACTTGTGAATACCTTTTAAATGTTTGCGAGCTAATGAATTTCTGTTGCGCCTGCAATATCAAGCGACATCTTTGCCCGCACATTAATCGGCTTTGTCCATATTTTAGAACGTCACGCGTGCTTCCTGTGTAAGCTGTGCCGCTAATCTGATAGAATAGTCCCCCACGCGTGTGCACGAGAGAACCGTCAACACGGTCAGAGCGCAGGGTGCTAAAAGTCTACGGGCTGCATGCTGAACTTCTTCTCCACCGTACGTAGCCAACCGTGTTAATGGGAGGTGCAGTGTTGAGTCTATGGGCAGTGTTGAGTCTATGGGCAGTGTTGAGTCTATGGGCAGTGTTGAGTCTATGGGCAGTGTTGAGTCTATGGGCAGTGTTGAGTCTATGGGCAGTGTTGAGTCTATGGGCAGTGTTGAGTCTATGGGCAGTGTTGAGTCTATGGGCAGTGTTGAGTCTATGGGCAGTGTTGAGTCTATGGGCAGTGTTGAGTCTATGGGCAGTGTTGAGTCTATGGGTAGTGTTGAGTCTATGGGCAGTGTTGAGTCTATGGGCAGTGTTGAGTCTATGGGCAGTGTTGAGTCTATGGGCAGTGTTGAGTCTATGGGCAGTGTTGAGTCTATGGGTAGTGTTGAGGTTGGGCAGTGTTGAGTCTATGGGCAGTGTTGAGTCTATGGGTAGTGTTGAGTCTATGGGCAGTGTTGAGTCTATGGGCAGTGTTGAGTCTATGGGCAGTGTTGAGTCTATGGGCAGTGTTGAGTCTGGGCAGTGTTGAGTCTATGGGTAGTGTTAGTCTGTGGGCAGTATTTATGTTTGTCGAACTTATTTCGCACCGTACGTAGCCAACCGTGCTAATTGGAAACGCTGCGGAAGGACAAGAAACTCAACACAGAAAGCAGTTCTAAAGAAATTAGTTTAACATTTTGAGAAGTGAGAACGAAATGAGTTTTCAATTTCTCGAGATGTGACCAGTTCACCTCTGCCAGTGGTTTTGTGGGTAAATTTTCCATAACCTTGCACGAATGCTGACATTTAAACATCTAGAAATATACACACGTTATGAAAATGCATAAAAAAATGTAACCTTCACGTTATATAATGTGTAAACATATTAAATGCTATATCTTAGAACATGATTGTATTCACATTAACCGGAGCGTCATAGTTTATATGATAGTTTGGTAATTGTGGTAAGCTGATCGTAACAGCGACTTGTTAAGTATTAGTTTTGGCCCACTGGCTTCAGAAAAAATGTATAGTTTAATGTGATGGAAATTCTCCTTATAACCTCAAGATCGGTGAGTTTTGTTTAATATTGCATACATTACATAAATGGGGAAAGTAAAATAAATTTATATCTGAAAGCAGTCAAGAGTTGACAGAATAGGGGGCGGTATGAATATTCATTGTCCCAGAAGTGAAAACAAATAAAAAACCACAGGTAACCACCCCCCCCACCTCCCTTTTAGTAAGTAAGTACATTTATAAACGCGCAATCCTTACGACCTGGGTTCACTATGCGTGGCATATAGACGACAAAAATTCGATTTCTAATGTGCCTGTGGAAAACCCATTGAGACTCAAGGCTGTGCTACACACAATCTTCTCCAACGGCATCTGCTTATCCACCGTATGATTTTAAAACGTGACTCACATCACATGGCAGTCTTTTTGTAAATTGTAGGATGAATAAGCAGTGCCCGGGGCTTCAGACAAATATTTTTTTGTTTTATCAAAGATAATTTTTTTTCGTAATTTTCCCGTTCACGTAAATGCATGCATGATAAGCGTCCACATTACACCTCGTTCGTAAAAATTGGTACAGCGTTCTAGGAAGAGTTCCCTGCACACAAACATACTTGGGATGTGTTCCCTATTTTTGGAATAATCCAAAAAGCATCCGAAAATCGGGGCCGAGATGCGGCATTTGGAACGATCAGAAATGATTTTTGTTACAGTGAAGTCAATGGATCGGGCGACGTCACTTTATTTCAATGGCCGGAGATGCATGCAGTTATTGCAACAATGTAAATGATTAGAAACTCTGAAAAACAGATCCAAAGTTGACCTTAAACATCGGAAATGTTTAAATCTGAATATTGTTCCAGCTACATATGAGATAAGCAGCCTGTTACGTGTGTACGTTTATGTAACCACATCTCCAAATGCTGTTCGTGGAAGAGTAACATGACTTCATGAGAGCTTAACGGACAATTATTTAGCTCACTTTCTCCTCTTCCTAATTTAGTTCAGTTACCCCAATAAGTATAAGACTTCTTTTCCCAGCAAACTGTGCATAACACTGCACAATCCATGCAAATATTTAATTAACCACGTGTAAAGATCACAACCTGTGTTCTATTGGATTATGTACATCTTAAAATATATACATTAGGGTTAATCTTTCATCAATACATTTGTGCCATCAAAATATAAAGTTCATGAAAAAGGTTTTTGGGTTAGATCGCGTAAGTATAAATGTGTCGTAACCCTCCACCACCCGACACGGCCAATTAGTGAGGGATTTTTCACGTAAACAAACGCCAATTAGTTACTACTTCAGCCCACCGGTGTGTTGGAGAGTAAATGCACAACATATACAATTTTAGTACGACGTTTCGCTGATAATTACATCCAGCATCATCGGGCGATTTGCCAGAATAATAAGCAATCCACCTGCTTCCGGTGTTAAATAGTGCAGGATGATGTCATCACGGAACCAAATACTCTCAAACAAAACAGTCGGCAGTTGAAGAACATGCTTGCCAACAAGGACACTCAATTGATTCTGATAACGTTGAAGTGTTGTGTCAAACGAATTATTACTGGCCAAGAATAATTCCAGAAACCGTTGAAATTTAGAGAAATAAAAATATTCAAACCGCTCTGACAGCTACAGGCTTAGTGTAGCCTGGAAGCATATCAATATGTAATACATCTTACAATTACAATTCCTTATAGAGGAAACACATACTAATTCACTGATTACTAATCTATTATATAATTACAATAACGCCCCCCCATCCTCCTCCGCCTCTGATCTCTGCACCTGATTGGGTTCAGTGATTACGTCATTTAAGGCCGGAAGCAGGTGGATTGCTTTCACTCTTCTGGCAAATTGCCCGATGATGCTGGTTGTAATTAACAGTGAAACGTCGTACTACTCAAATTGTAAATGTTGTGGATTTACTCTCCAACACACCGGTGGGCTGAAGTAGTAACTAATTGACGTTTTGTTTACGTGAAAAATCCCTCACTAATTGGCTGTGTCAGGGGGTGGAGGGTTACGACACATTTATACTTACGCGAACTAACCCAAAAACTTTTATTATGAATAATATTGGTCACAAAAGCCTATGTGTTGAACCAAAATATAAAGTGTTTGGAAAAAAGTCTCAATATTTATATCATTATATTTAAGCAATAATTGAAGTGTAAATTTAGAACTCTGTGCCAAGAATGTAATGATTGGTGCTTCGAACTGAATTATAAAATTGTCACGACCTTGATGTGTGATGTACCTACCATTTGCTGTTCTCTAAAATGAAGGTGGAACGATGCAGAAAATCAGGAATGAATATACATTTAATCTCACGATGTACCTATCAAATTGTGTGTGTGTAAAAATGTATGGCAGTATAAATGGGTACACCAACACAATCGATTGGCAAGTGGTGCGGGGTGGGGTAAAGTGTGATTGCTCCCACCTCTTTCAAGATGTCTGGCCAACATGGAAGACTAGGCCAAAATACCCCCGAGAGGCGCTGTCTAACCCTTCATCGAGTAGAGGATCGTCTGCCAGCTGTTCCACAAGCAAGCAGTTACTTGTGTAACAGTTGTAGGTATTTTGTCCCTAGTTGGTTCACGTGCTCCCTGATTCATGAATCGAATCTCGATTCTGTTCGGGCCATGGATCATTACGCGTCTGATGAGGTTCGTTGTGGATTTATGTTTGCTTCATGTGTGGCATTCGGGTAACTTCCTTTGAAGGGCACGTGTGATTAGCTTACCGGAGTTTTGTAAATGCTAAAAATAAATGTTTTAAATTGTTTCCTCTATGTAAAAGCAGGTAATGCCCTTGATAATTTTTTAATTCTGGTTTTCAGCAAACTCCTCCGAGTGGGGACCTACCGCCCAAGGTGAAAAGGCCTGACTCTCCAGTTTATGCAAATCTTCAGGACCTAAAGGTGATGTCTGGAATTTTCATTTAACTTAATTTTTTGTGGGAAATTTTTAAATGAAAATAAACGGTCAATTGTCAATGTTGCTAGATGAAGGCCTCCCCCTTGCCATGTGTTGGGTATGGGGGTTGTTTGAATATATTTCACAATGCTAGCCAGCTTCTTCTGATGCGGTCGCATTTAGACACGATTAAATCCACAGCATTATTGCATGCTATATAAACAATAGACTGAGCCCTGACTCCAAAGTCCTGGATTAAAAGCGCATCTGCACATGACTCATTATTTAACACGATTCTTCTCTTCGTCTCTCTCTTCCTGTGCGAGCAGCTCATGTGTCCCACTACTTCCCTGCCACAGTCCACTGTTGCCGGAGGACAGATTTCCGGGGATGGCTGGGAAACACTCTTCGATGCAAAATCATCGAGACACTACTACTACAACCGTATCACGCGCGAGACCTCCTGGAAGCCGCCACGCAAGCAGGGCCGCGATCCTAAGTCTGACCAAAATGTATGTCCGAGCGTTGCGGTGGCGGAATGTCAATTCCCTCGCCTGGTATACAGGAGGTCGTGGGTTCAATCCTGACCCTTATGCATGTTCTCCCTGTGGTCGCGTGGATTTTTCTACAGGTCCTCCAGTTTTTCCCTTCACATTGATAAACAACGTGCTTTTAGAGTATTTGGCTGCCATAAATTACCATGTGATGATAAGCCACTTTGTTAAGCTATCATTTTTGATAGCCAGGTCGCTTCTGAAAAAGAGCTATTTAGCTCAGTGGGCCTGACCTCCTAAAATATATGTTTTAAAAATATTTTAATAGTTTAGTTTGTTTCTTTTCCACAATTTTATCCCGATAAGACACATAATACATTTGGATCTCTCAGAGCAGAGGCAACCCTTCATGTTATCGAATGGCCCGCAGAAGTGGATATTATAGAGCTACCTCTGAGATACCTGAAAATTACCTCTCCTGGTCCACACAATACGGGCAGCACTCTCCCTCTGGCCCTGTCAGCACATGACAGTCAAACCAATATGTTTAAGCCCCAGAGATGAAATTTAGCCATTTTAAGTCAGAGAACTGACAGTCTTTTGTGACTTGGGCTGAGATTGTCAACGTATAAAACTTGAGAAACCGTTTAATCACACTATTTGGTGATGGTGCATTGGCAAGCACGTTTAATTCAAACAAACTCAGGACATTCATCGATGGCTGTGCCTAAAAGGAAAAAAGTATATAACCGGTAAATAAATGTTGATGTGAAGAGTTATCGTGCACTCCCCCTGCCCACCCCACCCCCCTCTAGTTACGGACGGACAGACGGATGGACAGAACTAGTGCATAAGCACTGTAACCTTAGTTTGAAAAACGTAACAAATGTCACCATCATTTTTCTTGGTTCTTTCGGTAAAGTCATGAAGAATGGAAATAATTCAATTAATAAAAATAAAACAATAAGATAAAATTCTCACGACGTTTTGGCCACAACGCAAGCAGCCGTCCTCAGGTGAAGAACAGGTCTGTCGGAAAGACAGCGTCCTTCACCTGAGGACGGCTGCTTGCGTTGTGGCCGAAACGTCGTGAGAATTGTATCTTATTATGTTTTATTTTTTATTATTTTATTATTTCCCTTTTACGTGACTTTACCGAAAGAACCAAGAATATGAATCCATGCAGTCACGAAAGCTTTAAATCGAAATAATGACGGACGAGCCGTTACCACCATTGCCAAAAGAGGAGAGCAGTGAAGTTGTCTCGGACAGTGGTTACCTACCTGATTGTTGGGGGCGGTTTTTCGATGAAAATGGAGATGAATTTTACATACATCAGAGGTCACCGGTCAAGGTGAGGTTTGGTTTGTGGCACAAAAATTAAGACAAAGATCCCCCCCCCTCCCCCCTCATTTGAGGCTGGGTCGACCTAGGGGAGGCCCAGGACTGGTTCAGATAATCGTCTCGGATAATATTGGCCGTGAACGGGAATCGAACTGGGGTCACCGGGTTCGTAGCACAATGCGCTAACCACTACACTACTACTCGCTACAAAATACGACTGCTTCCCTACACTACCGTTTGTGGAACACACAGGCACATGCTACAAACCCAATACTGTTTACTACTGTAGGTTTTAGTGGCTGTGCCGTAGTACAGCTGTTGATGTGTTTAGGGCTGTACCGCATGTTGTCCGATGGTGTTTGCTAGGTGTTAATGAGTCACTTCTGTACAACATATGCAAAGCGAAAAAACAGGCAGCAGAAGGTTCTACATTATGAGAAGGAGAGCCTCGTGTAACAACGTCCATTGTAGGCATGTCCCTCTGTGCTCCAAGGTTTATGTTGCTCACCGTCATCAACCCGTACTGACTGGGAAGTTCCTAAATATCCCAGTGTAGGGCATCCTGGAAGAACAGGGGTTTTGAGAGTTAATACTAAGTGACACATTACTTGATAAATAAATAAAATTAATATTATTTAAAACACTACATACCAAAAGGGGTGGAATGGTGACGCAGTGATTGACGTACTACGCTATCAACCCCTCAGCCTGAGTTTGAATTCCGGTCACAGCTGAGATCAGAAGTGACTGATATATCAAGAAACAGCAGTGGCTCTGTCATGTGATGCGTTTCAATAACAGTGATTGTTTGTCTGCAGTGGTGGAAGTCCAAGGATGACACCGGTGAAGTTTACTACTACACCGAGGATGGGCGAACTGAATGGGAACTTCCAGAGGTTTGTGCGTGTGTGTGTTAATGAGTGGGGAGTGGTAGTGCAGCGATTAGCTCACGCTGCCCTTGCCCTACGAACCCGGCCACCCGAGTTCAATTCCTGCTCACAACCAACACCAGTGACAATTATCTGAATTGGTCTTGGGCCTCTCCTAGGTCGACTCGGCCTCAAATGAGCACTATGTGCGTTGTGTAATCATCGCCACTGGGGAGACGAAGGCGGCCGGGCGTGGTGCTGGCCACCCATCTCATCGTGTGCCGTGCCGGCCTTCATAGGTGTTGTTCACTCACAGAACCTGCCCCAACAGTCTGTTAAGGCCTTGTTCATGAGTAAATTAATTTATAACTGCTTGACATTCAATGCAAATGTGCACGCTGTTCAGCAGTTACGCGAGCATGCCTGCAGTGTGGGAAGCCCGAACAGTTTGACTTATTTGACTAGAAGAGGGCAGACCGTCCTTACAGGATGGGACTACGTGACACTCGCACGACACGCGATACCTGGCAGACATCTGCCACTCGCCCGACGCCAGCATGTGGCGAAGCAGTGGTCACCCAACTCCCGCGACCCACATGGTGTGGGGTGAGGCCCTCATCCAGCAGTGGATTGACAAATGGACATGGCGGCGACACACCTAAGTACGTCTTACATGCGCTTACATTTACAATGATGTGTTCCGCCCCCCCCCCCTCTTTTCTAGGATCCATCGGGATCAACCGGTGTCGAGTGGTCACCTGACCATGATCTTGCAAACACGGTCCCCGATCATAAAGTGTTGCCACCTACCCCACGTGCGAACGATGCACCTAGCCACAAGATTGACCATGAAACTAAGGTAAGGCTAAATGCTATTTAGCCCTCCGATGCGTTTCCGGGTTGTGCCGCCCGCGTGTTGCGTTCAGCACCATGTCTGACATTTCGCTGCGCGTCAATCTTGGCAAATGAGACTTATCCTTGGTCTCTTGCGTTCTGACCTTGTTGAACAAAAAATAAACTTTGAAAACTAGGAGCTCCCAACGCTGTTCTTTCGGAACAATGCGCGGTACAACCTGGTAATACGCGAAAACCTGTGTGGGTGGTGAAGATCAATGTTTGTTTTTTGTTGTGGTTTTATGTTTTCTATTTTTCAATCGAAATTATTTTGTTTGCAAGTGAAATGTCTTACCATGTTATTGCTCATAATGTACAAACAATGCTACCGTGTATCGTGTTTTTTATTTTTAAAAATCACATAATATACTCCATCCTTTACATAATTGAGTGAAGCTGGACGATTTTTTATGATATCCATGGTATTGAAAATAGTTTTTAAAGAGGAGGAAGATGAGAAAATCGTGTTATTTTAAATATTTCACTTATTGATCGGGAAATTAAAATAATGATCATATTCGCAGACATCTGTCTCAATCCACTATTCGGATGAAGACGTTCCCACGCTGTGTCAGTCATCAGGGTTATTTGACCTGACTTCCTGGTCGATGCGCATTGGTGAAGGGCGCGGCCAAGACTGACTGCTTCAGTATATCACGGTTTCACTGTTAGCCCTGACCAGGATTCTAACGCTTGCCCTGAATGTTAGCCATAGGCTCCGTATTGAACTCAGAAGTGATTGGCCTATATTTTGACTTTAAACTTTCGTGACTGCAGGAATTCATATTCTATGGTTCTTTCGGTAAAGACACGTAGATATAAAAAATGATGAAAAATATTCACTTTATTTATTATTCTTGATTTGAAGCTTTCGTGACTGCAGGAATCCAAACTCTTTGGTTCTTTAGGTAAAGTCACGTAGTTAGAAATAAATTAAAATAAAACAAATCACGACGTTTCGATCGCAACACAAGCGGTCATCATCAGGCAAAGGAGTCAGCCTCTAAAGGCAAACTGTTTAGAAAGGTTTGGAGATGGGCGTAGCCCAAGTGTATCAACAGCACCAGGAGCATGGGCGGTGCACAAGTGCCAATGCAGCAACAATGCCAATGCAGCAACAATGGCAATGTAGCAGCAATGCCAATGCAGCAACAATGGCAATGTAGCAGCAATGCCAATGCAGCAACAATGCCTACGTGACTTTACCGAAAGAACCATAGAATATGATTGGCCTATGATTTTGCTGGCCACTGCCAAGATAATGTAGAGTTTGTACCTCTGGCTAAGCGCCGTCAACAACAGAGATTATTCCATCCCCATTGTTTATTTGTGCGGGAAGAAATTTTGTTAGCACTTTGGTAGACACATTTTTATTGAAGTAAGCTCGGCAATTCTGTGAAAGATTGCGGGTAATTTGAAGCTGATTGAGGATGGAGTGTATTGTTTTTTGTTTAATTACTCCAATGAGTGTCATGGTTTGATTTGCTCTTTTTTTGTTTGTTGTACGGATCTCCATAATCTTTGTTGTGATCTACAAATGAACACGTGATTGACTATGATTGTGTGCAGTTGGGTGGGCACAAGAGAACACCTTCTGATCACAACTTGTGCAGCATTTCCGACCTGGCGCTCTCTCTGCCCGCCGTAAGCCTTCGATTTTCTCTTCGTGTCGGCAAATTCGTACGATGTTGCAGCTTCTGGTGGTTCCTTTCATGCTGCCATGAATTCTGAATTTTTTTTATGTGAAACAACAAATGAAGCATAGGATGTTTTAGTGCTTCAAGAGTTGGTCTGAATGTTTTAAAGTCTTATTTTATGAGTTAGTCAAATGTAGTCACCAGTGGGTAGCCCAGTGGGCTATGAACCTGGCTACCTGAATTTGATTTCTGGTGATTCCCGGTGAGTTGTGAGTTCTTTCTGTTCTGGTCCTAGTTCCGCACCTTCACTAACCCGCATTGACCAGCGTGGTGAAGTATGGCCAACTTTCCCCTCTCCCCCCATCCACACGGCTTGGGGAGGCTCTCATCCAGCATTGGATTGACAAGGGCTATACATTTTGGTTACCTTGATATTGCCCATTGTTGAAAAAGCGATATTTTGAATGAAGCAGAAAATATTATTTGAAAGTATTCATGCTGTGAATTGTTAAAATATTTCACTTTAAAATAAACATTTCAGGTCATTTAAAGCACTCGATCGATCATTCCACTTGTGAATGAAGGCCTGTCCACACCATCTCGAATGTGATATTTGTTTGACCATACTTCACCACGCTGGTCAGTGAGGGTTGGTGAAGGGAAGCCGAGAACCAGTGCTGCTTTCACTCGCCAGTGATGTTAGCCAAAGCTATGAATCAAACTCATCGTGTGGTGTGCTGACCACTGTGCCACCACTCCCCTCCCCTTTCAAGCAACTGGAACTAGTTTTAATTATTCATCATAATTATCACCGAAGAAGTAAGGCAATGTATCCAACAACCAGACTGTCTAAACACTAATTGGTTCCTACTTGACATTAAGTGAACACTGACTGGATCATTACAGTAAAAGCAAGACATTATTTTTAAATGCTGGAGAGTATTGTGGCAATGATAATTGGAGGTTCATAAATGTCGATGATGTAATTGTTTTTTTTGCAGAGAAGAGGTAAAAAAAACCGTGCAATTTTTTGTCCCCTTTAAAAACTCGAATTTTTTGTACATCTCACAGGGCCTTGAAAAGGCTGGCATGTTAAACAAAACCAAAATAACAGAGGGAGGCAAGAAGTTACGGTGAGTCAACATGGGTGCCGTTCATCTGTAAAACAGATGCCTGTTAAAGCACTGTATTCGAGTTTACGATTTCCAGCATGTAGTCAACTCAGCTGTATTATACGCACCACGATTTTTCATGTACACAGACCTTTTGTCAATGTACTGCTGGACGAGGGAACTCCCTCACACCACTCGAGTTGTGGGGGTTGATTGACTAGTTGACGTCTTGCCACGGTGGCGAGACATTAACTTCCTCGCCTGGTATACAGGAGGTCGTGGGTTCGATCCTGACCCTGACGCCAGTATATTTGCAGTTTGCGTGTCTCTCTCTCCCCGTGGTCGCGTGTATTTTTCTCCGGGTCCTCTGGTTTTTCACTCCACATTTAGAGACATGCGTTTAGAGTAATTGGCTGCTATACATTTCCACGTGATAAGCCACTTCCTTGAGCTAGCATTTGTGATAACCAGGTCGCTTCTGGAAACAAATATTATAGCTCGGTGCGCCTTATCTGGTAAAAGAAAAAGTATTTTGTTAGTTTTTTTTAGTTTATTTTAGTTTCACCATGCTGGTCGATGCGGGTTGGTGAAGGTGGTGGTAACAAAGACGTGGCAGTGTAGAATCACATAGAGTGCAGCACCCCCCCCAGCAGCCTGTGACTACCTGGCATGCATGGTGGGTCGCCCATCCAAGCACTTATCCGGCCTCAACCTCTTTGCTCAGCTTGCGAGTTCTGATGAGATATCGGGCGCGCTACGGGTGATTTGGTCGTAGGCATACGCAGGGATTTTGCATTTCAATACCACGTGTCCAGCTGGATGGCGCTGTGGTGTCACTCTTGGTTGGAATTTGACCCAGATCGTTATTCCTCTGGGGTCGATACAAAGAGTACAGTCGGCTCCACTTATAACGATACCCCTGGGAGTGAAAGGAAATACTGCTCCATCCAGAATGTCGATAGACATCAACCTTTCCAAAAAAAAATCAATAATTTGTGTTTTATATATGCTCAACAAAGTCGTGTAGGTGATCTGTCTGTCGTTTTGGTTTTCTGTTTGAATCATGCTTCAAATATATATGAAAAATTACCATTAAAAGTTATTGCAAAAATTAGAGTTTTGGTTTTCATGCACCTTCAGAAGCAGAGTTATTAAATTTGAGCGTTACATGTGGAGAAATTTTAATGTATATTAAAATAGGGCAAACATTAAGAATTGAACATAATGTCATTATATTATTATATACTGAATTATATTATCAAATGTACCACTTCGTGTAACGTCCAACAGTGGCTGTTTTATGGATGGACTGGCCCTTGCCATAGGAATGTGTGAACATTCCACATCCATTCCAATGCTCATTTGAGCATGGGAACGCGTGAATTTATTTTCCATTGTACATCTAAGCCATGCTGGGGCTGTGTCGAGCCAGCCCCGTCACGTCATGGGAGATACCACAGGGTTGTTATTTCTCCGCTGAATCCGGACCGTGCCGCTGACATGTCAAGCAGTGACGGAGATAATGTAACCCCGCTCCCGGTTCTGCTTGGCCCTGAATCAGATTGCGTCTTATTGGGCCAGCAAATCATGCTTTGGTTTGGTATTATATAGACCGTGTAAAATCACCCATGCAGCACACCTGTCAATCCCTTATCAGTGCTTACCTTATTCAAGAACAATTCAGACCTTATTGGTCACCCCGTGCCCCTTATAAATCTCAACGTTCATCCTTCAAAGTCGCATCACAAGAGAGAAACACAAACATCGACAAAAAATGTGTTTTGCCTGTATTGAAACGGCTGTTGTACGCAGTATGGACCTGAAAACTCAATTTCTCTGTACAAGAATACGGGGTAAACCGTATGGGTTGACAGCTATGACACAGTGACGGCCCCACAGATGTCCGGCTCAGATGTGCCGGTGATGAATGGTATTTAGACTTGACTTTTAACATGACAAGGCTAGCTCTGTGATGAAACGTTTTTTTTTTACGCTTCAGGAAGAACTGGACGAATGTGTGGGTGGTGTTGGTTGGACACGACCTTATCCTCTACAAGGATCCCAAGTCCCACACCGGATGGGTAAGCCCCACTCATAGGGTCATGGATGGGTCACATTCAAACCTGCCAAGATCGTTAACACTCATAATACAGTTTTTTTGGGTTAGATCGCGTAAACGTAAATGTGTCGTGAAACTCGCCACCACCCGACACAGCCGATTGGTAAGGTTTGTCATGGTAACGATACATGCCAATTGGTTACTAATACTGCACACCCGTGTGTTGGAGAGCAAATCCACAACATTTACAATCTTGAGTACGACGATTCGCCGAGAATTACAACTAGCTTCATCAGGCGGCAGCCAGAGTTGTGGAGAAATCCTCCCGTTTTGTTCCTTAAATAGAGGGATAGATGTGACGATGTCACTTGTGAGCCCTTCACGTCCGAGGGGGGGGGGGGGATTAATGAATGCATATACATTACAATGGGTATCCATTGCCGGTCTGGTTATTCATATGGTAATCAACTAACATTATGCATGCACGTTGTGTTCTTGTACCTCCTGTCGTTTGCGTGCAATAAAATAGCAGCCCCTGTTATTGTCTGCGTACACGTAATCCCCATTGATGTATGGTAACCTGTATAGGCATACATTTAAACAATGTATTATTTGATGATTCGCTTCCCCAAGCAACACTAAGCCTGTAGCTGTCCGAACAGTTAACACTGTCAAAGGAAATTATACAAATTATGTGGCGATGCTGCTGCATTTGCAGTGGTGCATAAGCACAATTAACAAAGATTCAACAGATTAATCAATAACACTACTTTATAGTAAAACATTTATATAATAGGTGACGTTTATGTGCTATGAATAAGGGCTATTTCGCGAAATGACACCCATTATATATTTTTCATTTTAAGGCCACAGTGCAATTGACGGATGTTGAGATTTTTCTTTGAAAATTATGTTCACTTTTGCACTTGAAATCGATAATTGCCTTACATTTCATACAAGTTACCTTCACCATCAGCTATGACCGATCCACTGCTGCACGAAGGCCTTCCCACGCCTCCGCCATCCGTAACCATTCCCCCTCCACGATGCTGCAATCTATCTGGCTCTTGTGTTGGTGGAATGATCACCGCCTGACAGAGCAAGCACCACTGGCTCGGTGGAAAGCAGTCGGTGGCAGCCTTACTTGGAGAATGGTCCCTGCCATAGGATCAAGGAGGGTGCGATTCCCGTTTTGGCTTGGTGGATCGCCCCGTCCTGGCGGAGGAGTTGATGATAAAACTCAAGGTCTAAGTGCTCCACCAAAGTTTAAATGGTTCTCTCCCGTTCATGTGAATTGTAGTTTGACACGTAGGCTTTTACGACCAATATTATCCATAATAGAGGTTTTGGGGTTAGATTGCGCAAATATAAATGTGTCGTCAAAGCCGCCACCACCCGACATAGCCAAAACAGCTCGTGAAACACACGCGAGTTAAACTCTAGTTCATGAAATCCAAAGGGTTTTTTTGCGACAACGACCACGCCGCAATCGTTTCATGGATACCAACGCTCTTGTTGGCGATATGAAGTTACGCAAACTACACAAGGACACGGTTTCCACGTACTCTTCAGGACGATGAGTTTGTTGTTGTTGACTTTGACAGAAACAAGGTGCATCGAACAGCAAACCCGAGTGCTGCATCGACCTCCGGGGGGCGCACATTGAGTGGACGCGAGACAAGTCCAGCAAGAAAAACGTGTGCCAGGTATAATCGTGAGATGGACTCTCTTGCCTCCTGTATCGCACTGCACGCACGCTGCACAAGCCGCTTCGTTTCGTCAGCCGAGTGGGTAGGCGGTGTAGTTTTGTTGCACGCAATCGAATAGTGATTCATTCTTCCGGGAGTAAAAAAGCAGGGATCTGTGATATCTATGATAAGAAACAGAATTAGAAGTGTGCTTGCTGAGTGAAGCCCATTGAGACGAGAAACTATTTTTCAAGGGCCTGTGACCTTTGATAGAAGTAAAAAACATGATGATTTTTTGACTGGCAATCAATGGTTTTATATATATCGCATTTTTAACATTTTAAACTTTTTCACATTCCCCTAATTTTATCATTTTTAGTGTCGGGAATAATTTACTAAAGTTACTACACATCCGGGTAACACTTTGAGGACAAATGTTGAAATTTCATTTTTTATTCAAACCACCTGCATGACAAACACTGACTCTCGACCGGGCCATGTGCGGGAGTGTGGTGGAATCGTAGCTGGTGTCGCAGGGCCCGCGAGGGATGGTAACGGTGTGTGGGAGGGGCGGGGGGGAGGGGCAGGGGGGAGGGGCAGGGGGGAGGGGCAGGGGGGAGGGGCAGGGGGAGGCTTTCATCCAGCAGTAGATAGACAATGGATGATTAATTTTTCTATTTAAAGCTTTCGTGACTGCAGGGATTCATATTCTTGGTTCTTTCCGTAAAGGCACGTAGAATGGAAATAATAAAATAATACAAATAAAACAGAGCTGTCTTTCTGACAACTCTGTTTCTTCACCTGAGGACGGCTGCTTGCGTTGTGGCCGAAACGTCGTGAGAATTTTATTTTGTTTTATTCTTATTATTTTATTCTTTCCTTTCTACGTGACTTTACTGAAAGAACCAAGAATATGAAAAAATGGATGATGAGCTTAGGAATACAGCCGCCCCGCACCTCTCGCAGTTATTTATAACAAAGCAAAACCCACCAATTCTTGCTACAGTGGTGAGGTCTCCCGCGTGCTGTTTGTTAATTTCCATATGACCACAGTTTATAGTTCTCGAGCAAAACTTTTACTGCTGTGTCAGTGCAGTAAACTGTATTTAATTATAACAGTGTTTTAATGCGTACCTTTTTGACCCCTTATTTGCAACATCAAAAATAGTGTTGCATGACTTTTACCTTCACGTGCTCAACGCGCCTTTGATTTGTATCACAAAAGTGGGATTGAGTGATGGCACATTAGTTGGTGCATCACACTATGAACCCAGTGACCCGAGTTTGATTTCCGGCCATGGCTAATATTGATAACACTGGTCAACACACTTTTTCTGGCATAAGGTATTTCAACGGTTTTAATGTAATTTTGGGGTGCTGATTCCAAATCTGGCATCAGTTTTTGTCTATCACATCAGGTTTTTGAGATATCAAATATTGCATTTTCAATCAAAACTGCAGAAGAAAAATATTAAATAAATGTGGATATCTACATAAAATGATATTATAAACACACTATCCTAAAAATACAGCACCATATTTTAACACTAAAGCAGCCACTGACTCGCAACAACTTGCAATCATAAGTGACAGAGTTAATTTCGGGTAAAATCAATGAAAATGGGGTATGCCGATAGCATAAAAATGAGATGTGATAGAGCAAATCTGAGATCAGATTTGGAATCAGCACCCTGAAATTAGTCGAAAACAGCTGCAAAAGTCCAGGCCAGATTTTTTTTTGTTGACCAGTGTAATGAGTGATACTGAAGTGGTTCTGGGATCTCCGCTTCTCCAGCCTGCACTGATCAACGTGGTAATGTACGTACGGTCAAACGTATCCCCAGGAATGAGGATTTTTTTACCACTTGCTCGGGGCTGTGAATGGGAGATTAACACCAACCTCATTGTTCATTGAGAAAGAAGTCACTTTGAATTAACTCTCACTTCCCTAAAACACAAGTTGCAGGGATTCTTGGGAAACTCCCTGCCTCCCCACACATCGTCCAGCAGTACAAGGCATTTACATCTTGTGTGATTGTAACACTTGCCCATATCGATGGAGTTCAAGCGACTGCTTTTAAATTGCAAACATTTTCCTTGCGGCGTTGAGCTTGGTGCTCAGGGTGTTTTAAATTAACTAATAATATCAGCCTTGGTGGGGCACTGGAATAGTGTCCCGGATAGTTTAAGGACCGTTGATGAGATTTGTATTTTATTTATTTATAGATTAAAAAAAAATAGTATATAGGTTTCGATTTAAAGCTTTCGTGACTGCAGGGATTCATATTCTTGGTTCTTTCGGTTAAGTCACGTAGAAGGGAAATAGTATATATGTTTTATATCAATATTATTTTATTATTTCCCTTCTACGTCACTTTACCGAAAGAACCAAGAATATAGTATATATGTTGTTTGTATGTCAATTGTGATTCTTAAATATATTATTGTTAATTTTGATGTTAGGTTACTCACACTTCGTCTGTGCTCTTCAGTTGCCTGGGTGAATAGTGGGCTCGGTTTTATCCAGATCTTGGCCAGCTGGCGCAAATTCTTTTTGACAAATTAGTGAATGAAAGAAAATTGTGCGTGAAGGTGAGATGTTCAAGGTAATTCTCCTGTTTCCACCTGCAGCTCACAGTGTCTGGAGCCAACGAATTCCTCCTCCAGTCCGACAACGACCACACGATGCAGGAGTGGTACCAGTCCATCCGATCCCTGATCGCCAGGCTGGTACGTCAGGACTTCTTCAAACACTTTCCCCATCCTGTTCTGTCGCTGATCATTTGTAATATCACAGTGAGCATTAAAAATACCATACCTGCTTGGATGGCGGAGGTGGGGAGTGTAGACATGGGAGCATAGAAGCACAGTACAACGATGGATTGTTTGCGCTGCTCCCTGCTGTGCGACCTATGTGACAACCTGTGCACGGTGGTATTCTATCCAAGCATTGTCCAGGCTCAAACCTGCTTAAGCTACCGAGATCCAATGCGATGGAGCGTGTTCCAGGTGATTCGGTCATAAGCAGTCCGTCAAAGGCAGAAGAACCTGGACATTAACCAGGGGATAGAGAGTTATCATCACTGTCGACCATCCGTTCTAACGATCGTAATTAACCATAGATTTTTTTTTGGGGGGTTAGATTGTGTAAATATAAATGTGTCGTTAATTGTAAATGTCGTGGGTTTTATTCTCCAACACATCGGTGTGCTGAATGTTTTGTTTACGTGACAAACCTGACTAATTGGCTGTGCCGTCTGGTGGTGGCGGTTCTAACGACGCATATTTACGTCATCTAACCCAAAAAAAACCCTCTTAGATGGATAATATTGGTAGCGGAAGCCTACTACGTGTTGAACTGATTGTAATTCAACTTCCAATGCAGGATAAAGACACGCCGGTGCCAACCCCTGAAGAGCAGCGGAGGGGAATCCCGAAGCCGGGTGCGGCGCCGGCGTCGTCCTCTGCCCCCGGAGCCAGCACGCCCGACGATGGAGACGTCAGCGGAGACGACGAGCCGTACGAACCGAGCTTGAGAGACAAGAAGGATCAGCGAGACTCCCGCAAGGGCCATGGTGAGACCGGCCGGACGCACGCCCGCGACCGCCGACTGCGGTTCCCCCGCTTGCTGCGCGATCGCTCGTTTGTGAAACTCGGGAGAGTCTGCGTCGTTTGTACGTGTGCGTGTTGTTGAGCCTCTGTCGCACAATACGTAGCCGACCGCGCTAATCGGAGGTGCCGTTGTGCCAGTGTGATCAAGAGCCCAAAAATAGCAAGCGAGGTACATTCCGAGATGGAGATGTGGTGGAAAGTCGAAAGTTTAACCCAACGTGGATTCGTCTTTTAATGATCAGTTCCGATGCACTACCGTTCGAGATTATAACATGAAAATCGGCCCACATTCGTCAACAACACTGTGGCCTTAAAGGGAAAATGTAGGCGACGTTCTCGGCAATGGACCTTCTGCATAGCACATACCTCGTTATGGCACGTAACACGTGTGGTAGGAAGAAGGCCATTGCCCGAAACGTTGCCTATCATGTATATTTTAACTTTGAGGCAGTGTTGTTGATGAATGAGTTTTTTTGTTATTTGCAGCCTGTTAAAAGACAACGATCCCCCAAATAGCCTTGACAGACTCGTGGGGCATGCGGGGATAGCGTGGCCAACACCCCGCCCAGCCGCCTTTGTCTCATTTGCGTGGTGTGGGGTGGTGTAGCGTAGTGTGGCGTGGTGCGATGTTTACATGCCGTACCAAGTACTCGTTTATGGCTGCGACGACCTAGTGGAGACCCAGGACCAGTTGGTACATCACTTGCCACTGACGTTAGCCATGGTCCGAATATGAACGCTTGTAATATTGATAGTGCGGTGCATTAACCACTGCACCACCACTCTCCATACAAAGATCCCATCTGTGTAGCCATAACAGAGCCTTGGGGCAAGTGCTGTTAGCGAGCGCCTGTCAATGCCGGCACGACACGAGAAGGTGGGTGGCCAGCACCACGGCTGGCGAGGCTGAGTCGACCTGGGGGGGGGGGGGGGTTTAGGAGTGGGGCGGGCCCAGGATCGGTTCAGATGGTCAACGGAAATCGAGCTCGGGTTACTGGGTTCATCGGGCAGTGCGCGAACCACTGCGCCTCTTGTCAAATAATTTGTTCGGGATTATAGCGCCCTCCACTGATCATTCTACAAAAAAGCACTTGCAGGGTACAGTTACATTTCCTCCGTTATATTTGCAGTTGGACTTTAAAACACCCTGTGTACCCCTGCTGTGTAACTTCACCAGTCCCATGAAAATATGCTTCCCAGTACTCGTAAAGATTCACGTGTAAGTTGAGCTGTTTTACAAAGATTGTGCAGAAACTGCATCTGTTTTTGTTTTCATTGTCGGGTAAGGTGCTATTATTATTATTGTTCTTATTAAGGCATTGCACGTCACATTTCAAGTTAAAAGCTTTGCTTTGCTGGCCAAACGTTAGATCACGGTTGTGCAATCGACTTGTGTTTTAAAATTAATGATAATAAATCACCTTACTACGATGATGACGTGTCACAGGTGAAGATCAATTCAAATTGTGCTAATTGCTTTTCAGTGGCCAGATAAAATTAAAATATGCTGTACAATTTTAGTTCTTTTAACAGTGGATGATTCTGTTACAGATACCCTGTGTCCTGAGCACATGAATATTCTAATGACATTAATGTTCTGATTACAGCCAATGAGATATCTGATAAGAAGAGGAGCCGCTTAAGAAAGTTAATCACACGGCGACCCACTCTGCAGACACTCAAAGACAAAGGCTACATTAAAGGTATTTTCCTTTTCGCACCGTACGTAGCCAAACGTGCTATTCCAAGGTGCGGGAAAGGACAACAACCTGAACGCGAAAAGCAGTTATAAAGAAATTAGTTTTTCAATCTATATATAAAACTGCATAAATCCAGTGGCTTCCTAATATCGGAAGGAAGAGCATTCCAGACGGCCGCAGAAGTGCATCTCAAAGCGCTCGACGCAGTGACCGTTTTTGTTGGCTCGCCAAATGCCGCTGATGGCTTAACATCATCATTTTCAGCCATGATCAACCCACTGCTGGATGAAGGCCTCCCTACGCTACAACCACCTCTCATGGTTCTGCGATGAAACATTCCACGTAGCACCCGCACGCGAGATTATTCCATCGCTCCATCTCCTCGGTGGAAGATGCTCATGGACACGTTCCATCCGTTGGCTGCCACTTTATCACAATTATATAGTTCACCGTGCTGGTCAGTGCGAAATTAGTGAAGGTTGAGGGAGTCCAGAACAAGTTCAGATGTCACTCGACGCTCAATGTTAGCTGTGGCAGGGGATCCAACTCAGGTCGCACCCCTGATGAGCACGGTTGGCAGATCCTAGCACGTCCGAGTTGGCTTTCATTCAGCTTGTCTGAGACG
The DNA here is from genome assembly GCF_015708825.2 of Lethenteron reissneri. NCBI lineage: Eukaryota > Metazoa > Chordata > Hyperoartia > Petromyzontiformes > Petromyzontidae > Lethenteron > Lethenteron reissneri. The sequence goes on from NC_083809.1 coordinate 6,322,245, forward strand.
GATACATGGGTACAACTTTTCTCCTTCCATCTTCATCTCTTCATTTGTTAACCCAACCCAGTCTTGTGACCTCCACCCCCTCGATCCATCTTGCCATTCTCACTTCTGCGGTGCACAACATCTGCTCCACCCTGGTTTGTAACCCCCTACGGCCCATTGGGCAGTGGAGTTTATTAAGCCCATTCTCATCCCGTCGATCGATCGTGTGTTTGCAGAGCAAGTGTTTGGCTGTCCCCTGGCGTGTTTGTGCGAACGGGAGAACTCCATGGTGCCGTTATTCGTGAGGATGTGCATCGAGGCCATTGAGAGACGAGGTGAGTCGCTCTGGAGAGGAGTGTGGTCTTTTGTGCACAAGCACAGCCATGTTTTTGTTGATCCACTGCTGGATGAGAGCCTGTTCATGCCATGCGAGTCGTGGCAGTGTTATTGGGCTATATTTCACCATGCTGGTCCAGGTCGATTTGAGCATAGACCCAAGATACAAGTTGCGGCATAACAATAATAATTGTCGTCGATTAAATTATTTTCTTTCATCGTGGTAAATGTACAGTAGCACCTCCGATGGCTGAAGAGGTTACATTGCATACAATATCTACACACGTGCACAATCCACTGCTGGATGAAGGCCTATCCCCTCCGTGTGAGTAATCTAGGTGTTTAAAACCGTACTTCATCATGCTGATGAGTGCAGATTGCGAGTGGCAGAACTACTGATATCGATATCACTCGCCATTGATGTTTAGCCATGGATTACCAGCTGCACCACCACATTATGTAAACATTGCCTGTCACTTTACCAACGATTTCTGTCCAGTTTACTGAATGGTACAAATGATTCCGAGTTAAGACGTCGAAAAAGCAGTATCAACTAACAGAACTAATGAAAACTGTGTGCTTTCTCTGAAGTGACGAATATCACTTGCTATGTTTGTACTGCCATTGTTAGGGTTGGAGATTGACGGTGTGTACAGAGTGAGTGGGAACCAGGCCACGATACAGAAACTGCGCATCATGGTGGATCATGGTAGGTATCAGCACTGGTCAGCATTATCATTTCTAACCAACCTTGATTAATTTATGAATTCTTCACACATAGTCAGCGAATGACTGTTGTGCCAAACGTGCGACCTCTTGCGGTCAGTGTTCGCGAAAACTGCTCTTGGCTGCCATACACCGGCGTCTCGAGTGATTTGTGTGATCCATGGATGACGGTGGGTGGGGGGAGGGGGGGCGACCACGGGGGCGGCACGAATCTTTTGAGCGTCATGGTTCTCACTTCGAACGTCAGCCGCCAACTGAAGTGCACAATTTCAACCACCTTCGTATTTAAATAAAGCTACCGTGGTGGACTGCTGTGATGGTCACGGCTGCTATGAAATTACATGAAAACTAACGAACACATTTGGGGGATTCCTTTAACTCCTTATAATCACGTAATTTTTTCTGTCTACGTGGCTTTACCGAAAGACCCAAAGAATAATAAAAATATAATTCATTTGTTTTGGTATCGCTTTAAACAACACGTGCACGAGAGGATTAAACTCGGTGCCAAGCTCTAGTGCGCACAGCCTTCACTTTACATGTGGGCAGTTGCCAAGCCTTTGTTTAACAAACACACACACACACTAAATACCACCTTTAAAGTTTAACAATAAACCGTTAGCGTGGAACCCATTATGCATATAACGATTCGACAGCCTGAGAATTAATTTGTCTCAACCCAGGGCCACTGCTCGATTCGAGTTTTGATTTCAACAAAAAAAAAGTAGTTTAGAATTTGCCTCTCTTCACCGCAGGAGGCCCATCGTCATCCTCTGCAGTCATGAACCTGACTCCCGTGCTTGGCACGCCAGAAGCTGATGTAAAACAAGGTCATGGTCACGATTCCAGGATCATATTTTGTCACGCGGTGGTTAACGTGCCGTTGGCATGGCCCCCAGCGGTAGCGCGTTCAAATCCAGCGGGCCACCCTTATTAATCCTGCGTTGTGTGTATTCACCGTAATAATGCTACTCGCAGTCCGCTTCACAGTGGACGTTAAAGATTCTCCCCAACGTCATTCGAAGGGTTAGGCCCATTGTGTGCCCAGCATCAGGGATCAGGGTCCAAATTTGCTAACGTTTGAAAAAACACCTGCAAAGGAATTATACATAGCATACATAGCAACCATCGTGCCTTCTTGGAAGACTAATGCGCCTTATCGCTTCTGGTCACAGAGTTCTCACCTGGTGAAACAAAATAAACATCGTGGTGAATGTGCCTGTAGTGACTGCAGGGATACACAAAAACAATGACACGTCCAAATGTAAATTAATTAAATCTCTCGCGCACAATTAGATGAATTGTCCGATTAACCAACATAAAATCACCAAGGCAGGAACAGACAACTGTCATAGAAACAAACGAGAGAAACTATATTCCCCCAGGCTTACTTAAACTAAACTAAACTTTTTGATTATTTTAAACTATTACATTTTATCATGTGAGGCCCACTGAGCTATATAGCTCGTATTCAGATGCAGCCTTGGCTACAAATGATAGCTCAACGAAGTGGCTTATCACGTGCAAATTGATAGCAGTAGCCAAATGCTCTGAACGCGTGTTGATTCTAAATGTGGAGGGAAAAACCGCGGGACCCGGTGAAAAATCCACGTGACCACAGGGCGAGAGACATGAAAACTCCAAATTCGAGGTGTTAGGATCTGGATCAAATCCACGACCTCCTGGTATACCAGGCGAGGTATTTAAACGCACGTTGATTTTACTCGTATTGCTGTTCTGCTTTTGAATGCCCAGTAAAGTCCCCCCCCCCTCCCCACGCCACCAACTAATTAGTCTCCCATTTCTCCACCCTCTCGCAGACGAGCACGTGGACCTGGACGACAGCCAATGGGAGGACATCAACGTTATCACGGGCGCTCTCAAGCTCTTCTTCCGCGAACTTCCCGAGCCACTCGTCCCCTACATCTTCTTTGAACAGTTCATCGCCGCCATAAGTAAGCTGCCGTTTCTATAATAATCGTGCCACTCCACGGTGAATGTAGGTTTGGGTGGGGGGGGGTGCTGGGACGGTGTAACGTGGGCGAGTCGACGGAAAATCTGGGGAAAAACCACAGATTTGGTTTTTCCCCAACTCTGTGCACGTTGTTATAGTGTGAAATTGTTGTTTTTTCCCCCATGCAGAAGGATTCAATGGTGGGCATTGTAACTGCATTAAAATAATACCCTTCCGATGTTACGATGTCAGGAAGCCACTGGAGCTATATGCACTTTTATATTTAGATTGACAACCGATTCGTTGAACTATTTTTTTTGGTGTTTAGTTTGTTGTCTTTCCCCCGCACCTGATCGTAAATGCGAATCCATGTTCGATAAAACTTTCGACTTTCCACTGCATTTCTATCTCGCAGTGGGGAATGCTGTTTTTGGGCTCTTGCTCACTGGCTCACCGGATGGTGAGCTATGTATGGTGCAAAAGAAGTTCAAGATACATATGCACAAAACTCCTTTTTATCGGTGACGAAGTGGGCAGATCTCATCGTTGCAGATAGGCAAATTGTAGATACGTTTTCTTTTTATTATCCACAGGAATTAGCTTTATTATTATCTGTGACTTCCAATAATCGCACATAAGAGGGTGCATTTGAGCGAGCGGTACAGTGTAGTGTAGTGTGCTTACTATATCTCCAGCTGCTTGCGGAGATGACATTTTAAACCTCGTCGAACATCTTCCTTTTCTATCACCAACTTCATCGTCGTCATCATAATCTTGAAAAACGTTTTAGCTGATGAATTAACACTTACCGAGCCCAATCCATTGAAAGCACCTTTGACAGTCGTATTGATATCCTTAAGCACCTCCGCAGTAATGTGCACGCTGCCATTGACCCACACTCTTAGTAATTCCCACTTTTTGGGTCATTTTATAATTTTGGCAGATTTGGGTCACGAGGTCCCAGACACGCGTGAATAATAGGCCGCAATTGCAGTGATATCATAGATCCTTTTAACGTTCACCTCTGAGCAGAAAGGTGCGCCGTGGTGTACAAGGCATTGGCCATGCGAGGGTGGAATTTAAACCTTTGAGCCTTCGCAATATGCTTAATTGTCAAACGTGCTAACGAATTGGGCTGTCTGCTGCCCCCCCTCCCCCCCGTGTACAGCATGAATCAGTTTCGTTTAGTGTTCAAGGGCGCCAGACCTTGTCTTCGTGGGAGCTGCACTGTACTATCAGGCTGGGTCCTGGGGGCTATCTGCTGTGTTTGGAGTGCGCGTGTGCGCGTGCGTTTTGATGTGTGGAGAGTGGGGGAGCGGTAGTGCGCCATGGTGGTGAAATGTTAACTACCTCGCCTGGTATTCAGGAGGTTGTGAGTTCGATTCCGATGCTGACACCTGCTGTGTATTTGCACTTTGCATGTCTCTCTCACCGTGGTTGCGTGGGTTTTCTCCGGGTTTGCCCTCCACATTTAGAATCAATGTGCGTTTAGATTATTTGGCTGCTACAAATTTCCACATGATAAGCCACTTTGTTGAGCTATCATTTAAGGTCAGGTCGCATTTGAAACATAGCTACATAGGTCAGTGGGCCTTACCTCGTATAATAAAAAGTTGTTTTGCAATACGTTTTTTAACCCAGCTACCCGAGTTCGAATCCCAGTCCTGGCCTCCCCCCTAGGTCGACTCAGCCTGAAATTATCACCAGTGCAGTGTGTAAATATTTTTGCTAGGGAGACCAAGGTTAGAGTGCTAGCCACCCACCCCCTCGTGTGCCGTGTCAGCCTTTACAGGTGCTCGCTAACAGCACTTGTGCCAAAAGTTTTTTAATGTTATACGGAGGGGGTCTTTGTCTTTGTATGGAGAGTGGTGGTGCAGTGGTTAACACACCGCACTGAATATTACAACACCCGTTCATATCCGGATCATGACTAATGCCAGTGGCAAGTGATATCCGAAACTAGTCCTGGGTCTCCACTAGGTCGATGCAGCCATAAATGGGTACCTGGTACGGCATGTAAACATCAGCACTGAGGAGACAAAGGTGGTTGGGTGGGATGTTGGCCATGCTATATCCCCACATGAGTTGGTCTGGCCTTGATAGGTGCTAACACCATTTACCGTTAGTCTTGGCAGAGGTGGGATATCCACACTTTACTACCATCACATGCAACCTACCGATTGACTGTGGTAAAGCCATTTCCACTGCTGGCTGGATAAAGGTGGATGAGGTTTTAATAAATTTTGCCATTGTTGTTTCAACTGCTCGACCGGGAGATCGAATGGAACCCGCGACCTCTGGATTGCAAGCCCAGTTGTTTAACCATTACACCACGGCAACATCCAGAGTGAAAAGCCCCGCTCTTTCAGATAACTGATGTGTGGCAGTGCCTCCGTTTTCCCTTCAGGCACCTGCTGTAGGTACAAGCTGCCTTTTACTCTTGTGGGCATTATGGAAAGCGAGGCACACACCTCAGGTCTGGTTTTAAACCACTGCCTTAGCATAGAAGATCACAAGTTGAGATGTTTTTGCTTTGTTGTTGTTGGTGGTGGCTGCTGGGGCATACAACAGCTGTGGGACATTTCTACCAAGTTAATAAGCCACTTTGCTTTGTTGTTTGATCGAACATGAGAGACAATGATCTGCCCCACAACTTGGAATGTCAGTTGGCCCACGGCTCCATATTGATCTCGCCAACATTTCTAAGAAATGGCTGCAAGTAGCATTTTTCTCTCCGGGGTAAATAATTCATGGCTGTTCTGACCAGTAGCTTCCCTTAGTGTATCGAGTGGTCTATGAAGTACGTTAAGCCAAGGCCATTCAGATTTCTCAATGTTCATATTTAAAGCGTGATACATGTTTTGTTTTTCAGAAATCTTCGAATACCATAACCGGGTGAAATGCATGAAGGATCTCATCAATATTCTTCCATTGCCAAACCATAACACCATGAAGTTTCTCATCAGGCACCTAAAGACGTAAGTGTAAACTCCAAGCACCTCCGATTAGCATGGTTGGCTACGTAGGGTGCGAAAAAAGTTCTTAATACATACAAGCTGAAGTGGCTGTTGTATTAATAGCCATGCTTCAAACTGAATTTTTCCTCCAACTCTGAGTTTTGTTTAACACCAGCATATATTTAAATAGTATTTTACTTTATAGTAAAAATTACATCGGCTTATAGATGATAAAAAACTATATCAATTTAAATTAAGATGCAATATTTTATATGATATCATAATTCACGCAAGATGCATTGAAAGTTGACATTGAAGAAGCTGCCATTGTGCGGAGCAGAAACGTAGGACGTTGCCATGAAGAACACGTGGTACAACCCGAAGACACATCGAAGAGATACGCAGCACAGTCTCCCGGACATCTGTGAAAAGAACTCTATAGCTCATCGGATTCCTCCAGTATAAATCTCGCGATTCTGATCCTAACAATCGGCAACGACGCTTTCGCGGTGGTGCGAGGAGACATTTCCCACGCGCCCCCTGCGAGATTTCACCACTGAGACGTTCTCCCCGTGTCTGCACAGGGTGGTGGCGCACGGGGAGAAGAACCGCATGACCATGCAGAACATGGCCATCGTGTTTGCGCCCACGCTGCTGCGGCCCGAGGTGGACCCGGGGAACATGGCCGTGCACATGGTCTATCAGAACCAGATCGTGGATCTCATCCTCGGGGAGTGCGACAACATCTTCGGGACGGACTGAGTGCGAGGCGGCTTGCAAACCCCTCTGGGTCCCCGACGACTGCGCGTGGGGCGAGAGAGAAGCGTCTTCAGCGAGCGCCAGCTTTGCTACAAACAAAATGCGTCAATTCATGAAACATTGGCACGTAAACGTTTTTTTGTTAATGCCTGCGCTGCCTGTGTTAAAAAAATGCAGAAGACTTGAGGATTTAAGGATAAGGGTTTGCTTTTTTAGGGAGCTTCAGCGCTTCAGCAGGCAACTCAAAAGAGACTTGCATTTCATCTCCAACATTTCGCAATGCCCTGCTGCAACCTCGGCAAGGGAAGCCCTCCCGGTGGTAGCTTGTCCCTGTACGGTACTCTGTGTACGCGGCACCGGCCTGCAATCCGCATTTACAGATACATCCTTCTGTGTGTTTTTCACGTGTGTGTATTATAGTAGAGACCGAGTTGCATTGGCGGAGAGCAATGCCGATCGACGTTGATCAGCCCGGTGTACAGAAATCGCCACGTTGTACGCATGAATCACACCAGGGATAAGGAAAAGCATGCAAGCTGACGAGTTTGTATATATTACTGAAATCTTCTAGTGTTCTAGAAGAGTGCCAGCATTCATCCAGTCACATCATTCCTGGTGTGTGTGCGCGTGTGTCGTCGGTTTTGTCTTGCTCTACGATAGTTTCATTTCTATACAGAAGTCTGCATGTTGCACATTTTGCAGATATGCCTGTGACCAAATTCCCCGGAATGTGTGCCTGATCTTGTCAGGTCGATGATAAGCTGAGCAAAGCTTGAGTTTGGGATAATGCTCGGACAAAGTGACCATCACACATGAACCATGCGTTGTAGGACGCTATGGGGCTAGGTTGTGAGCAGAGGGCAGTGCAGCAATATGCACTGCTGTACTGCGCTGTAACGTCTTATGCTTTCACAATCCATACCCCGAGTGGTGAAGTATGGTCAATTAAGCCCCTCCATAGCGGTGGGATTGACAAAAGGGCTGTACATATGCATTAACTGTGCTTAAGGCAATTAGCCTGGGTGGTGTAATGGTGAGTGTGCGGTTCGTTATCATTAGCTTGTAAGTTTTGAGTCCAGGTCAGGGGAGGGTGGGGGGGGAGCGGGGTGGGGGTATGGATAAAATGGTTACCACTGTGGCAAATCGGCAGTGCATGCAAAGATGTATTTATTATTACACTCAAATACAATCATCGAATTGCGCATGGTAAAAATTGTTTATAATGTATGAAAACTCTATGCTAATTTGAGACTTAAACCTAATGAGAATGTACAAACGAGACTTGGTAATGCATAGATGGTCAAAATGAGACGGAAACAATTGATTTATCAAATGAAATCGCGATCCTGAATTGTGGGAAACATTGAATCAAGTTTGGGGGACGATTCATTACATGCCTGGTGTGTTTGTTTTTATACCTCCCAGAGAAATGTTAAACCTGCCATAGCAATATAGCAGATATAACAGAAATATGGCAGGTATAGAAATATGGAATTCTCACCACTGGCTGATGGTTGTCAACAGGAAATGAGTGCTTACTCTTTGCTCATTTGAGTAGAAAACGATGGACAATTCGTGCTAGGTAGGTTTATCCTTTGCTAAGAAGATTCAAAGGTTCGATTAAAAAAAATTCTCAGTATAAGATGTAAAATTATTGACGAAAACAATGCAGGAAAAGTACCAACCTTAAAACGATTGACTTTTGATTAATCAGATTTACAATTCCTTTTTGGAGTTTAGCTTTTTTAAAAGTCTTCATAAAAAGTATATATATAAACGTATTGGAATGTTTATACAGTATTTTGCCATACGTGGTGTTATCCCGCAAATTGCATGTATTTAATACTTTGACCTTTCGGTGGACTAATTTTGTCAGCTAGTGGTCAACGTCACCGGTCACGGACTTCTTTTCGATTGTATATTTTCATTTGCAACTTTTTGTTGTCGTCGCTGAAGCTTGCTGGGGTTTTATGACCAAATCTATGCTTTTGTATCCCGAAGCAAAAACTTTGTACATACTAGACATGAGCGTCAGATTTTCAAGGACAATTTAGATCTTCTTGGTTCTTTCGGTAAAGTCACGTAGAATGGAAATAATAAAATATTAAAAATAAAACACAAAATTATTCTCACGACGTGGGGAAAATAAGCAGGTGGTGTAAATGTGATGCCATTTCCTGTGACGGTATGCATTCTGGGTTATTTGGGAACAATTATTTTCCCCATCAAGTATCTGCACCTGATTTTCGGATTTTGTTGCATCAATTCAAAAATCGGGAGGACATTCAGCACATACAGTGCCCGGGTATCTGTTGCTTAGCGTGCTTGTAATAATTGCTGCAGTATTTTTCTCACAAGACACATTTACAAGAGTTTATTGCGACAGATTAAAAACAAAATACAGTAACTGGAACATTTGTGAAAGACATTTCTTGTACATTGTCTATAACACTGGTTTTTTTTCGTTCACGTTGAAAATGTAAAAGGTGTTAAAACAGAATTCCTGAAATCATTCCTTTTTTCGGTCCTAGGCCATGCGTGTGATTTCTTGGCGTCGTTAACATATTTGAAATTAGCAGTATTTTGCCAGTTTATTAAAGATGTCAACCCAGTCACACTGAAGACTCCTGCGGTGTCTGCTATTTCTATGTTGTACAGCCCTCCTATCTAAACGCTGGCCTGGCTTGGGGTTTAATACTAAACGTGGAACGTGTTGTGCTCGGTTTAAAAAACGTTTCGCTCCCGATGCAAGCATCAATACATTTCGATTCGCATTGTAATAGATTTACATGAACCTTCCAGCCGCTAGAGGCTGCTACATTCAAGATGTAGGAAAATACATTCTTTAATTAATTGATCCTGAAGTGCGACGATTCATTCACATTCCACCCCTGGTGTTTAGCAATGACAATGCAATTTGTAACACAGATGGCCACGACGCTGAGGTCCGGAGCAAAGCCAGCTGAATGAGGTGGGTCCTTTAATAACATGGTGGGGGCCTTTACCTTCTCTGAACCCTGGAATCTGAAGACATTTGAAAATAAAATAAGTTGATCACTTACATCTTCTGGTCAGAAGACGTTACCCAGCCTCCCACAAGGCAATGTGGGAGGGCGTGTGGCACAGCTTGGCACCAGCCATCGTAGAGTGCGGTCGTGTCGCTGCAGTTCTCTGCGGCGCTACGCCTCTGTCTTTAAAAACAACGGTGCTACGCCTCTCTAAATGAAACTCATGCCAACCGCTTGCACGTTCGGAGATTCAGCGGTGAACGGGGGATACCCACCCTGCAACTCGCAGACGTCTCGGAAGGGAAAGGGTTCCGGGTAGGTGTTGACTAAACGCTGCTGCGAATGTGGCAGTGGGATGGCATTCCAGACGCCGGGCGGTGATGGTCCTGGTCCTGGTCCTTGGTATAGAGAGGAGGTTGTGAGTTGAGCTGCGGACAGAACTTGTTGGGCACTTGCACTTTGGAGGCAAGGGTTGCTGGTCCATGTAAAATCGTAAAACTGCCAAGTTTCCAGGAGATTGCAAGTACAGCAAATAGATTATCGCTTCCATCTGTGTAGGGCTTTGTTATGCCCTTGTATGCATGGTTATGTCCAGGCACCCTGGCTAACTGTGGTAGACCAAAAGCCCCTCCTGTGAAAAAGTCTTCAGTGATGTAGAGGCTTTTTTTGGATATTATTATTATTACTAACGCAAACGAAGAGTCACTCCGAGGGGGATGCAGAGTCCACTTGCCGCCCGTCCGTTGCAAGTGCAGCTGGTGCCGTAAGCAGCGACAAGTACCGTGGCCGGAGAGTGACCCAGGAGAAAGGGGTTGTGTCCACCTGTGGCGGAAGGGTCAAGACGACCACATCGTTGGGTTAAGCGTTTGTACTCTTTGGTTTTTTCGGTAATGTCACGTAGGTAATTAAAAAAAAAAAAATTTTATCACGACGTTTCGGAGGCAACACAAGCTTCCGTCTTCAGGTGGAACCATCACAGAAAAATTACTGTTCCACCTGAAGACGGAAGCTTGTGTTGCCTCCGTAACGTCGTGATTTAATTTATTTTAAATTTTTTACCTACGTGACTTTACCAAAAAAAACAAAGTATGAATCCTTGCAGTCACGAAAACTTCACATCTAGAATTAAGCGTTTATGTGTGGCTGCTCACCAAAGGAATCTAAAGGTCCTATGTATGCATGTTGAACTTCTTTTGCACCGTACGTTGCCAACAGTGCTAATCGGAGGTGCGGGAGAAAGGACAAACTAAATACAAAGCAGTTCTAAAGGAATTTGTTTTCAATCTATATTTAAAAGTGCATAGCTCCAGTGGCTTCCGAATATCCTAATATTTTCCTGTAGTTACAATGCTCACCATTGGATCCTTTTGCACGGGGAAAACTAAATTTGCAATCCAGCTCACGACAAGGAAGAGCTTAGCTCTCCCGATGCGTTTTCGGGTCGTGCCGAGTATTGTGCGACACTAGGTGTTACGTTTCACGCCACATTCTGGGAACTCAATCGTTCCCAAAGAATCTCCCCCCCACACATCCGCGGCATGAGAGGGAATTTGCAAACCTAAAACACGTGCGAATTGCTCTCCCGAGAATGTTCGTCAAATGTACGACCGCGTAGGATCGCGCGGTTGTGCTGTATCGTCCTCCCGATGCGTTGTCACGAACTGAACAGTTCGGTTCCTGAACAAGCTCCCAGCACGTGGGCTGAAACGTGAAAGCCTACGTGAGTTGGTCTGCGATTTCCTCGAGGGACATTTTGGTGACGGTAAACTTTTCGGCGGGGCATGCATTGTGGGGGGCTTTATTGACGGGCAGTAGAGGGCAGCAGTAGCAGCACCAACATCCATTATACTCTACTGTGCTCCCACACACATGCTCCCTGCAATCACCGACCAGCATGGTTAAGTCTTGTCAAATAACCCCTACGGCCCAATCGGTGTGGGGCGGGACCTCATCTAGCAGTGGATTGATAAAAGGGGCATCCATGCGTGGACAAAGTTTAGGCCGACCTTCTTGGGGTTCGGCAGTTGGAAGCAAACCCATGACCACTCGTTTTGTGCGTGGCGGGCACCCGTCGAGGCTCAAGCCTAAGCTAAGCTTCTGAGATCTGACAAGATCGAGCGCATTCCACGTGATTTGGCCGCAGGAATAATCGCACAGAGCGTGTTGTTCGGGCCGGGTGGGTGGTGGCGCACGCCAATAATCCAGCGCCGGTGGATCGCACGGACGTTGCAAAGCTCCCTTTCTCCCGCGGGCGTCGAGGTGGCATATACCCTTGGCTCGCCAGGAGAAGGCAGTACAGAAAAACATGTGGACTCCACTCATTGCGACAGTTTGGCAGCGTGGGTTTTCTCCGGGCTCTCCGGTTTCCTCCCACGTGTAAATCGCTCATTAATTGCCCGCTAACAACTGTTGGTGGCGGCTCAACGCGTGGCTGCCTTCCCCGCCTGTATGTGGTGGCGTGGATTTTTCTCCGGGTCCTCCGTTTTTGTTTTACCTCCACGTTTATACTCAACGCACGTTTAGAAGTATTTGGCTTATATACATTTCCACGTGATAAGCTACAACGTTAAGCTGTCATTTGTGATAGCCACGTCGCTTCTGAAAAATAGCTATATAGCTCAGTGGGCCTTACCTGGTAAAAAAAAACACTTTTTTTTGTTATATGGTTCCTCACATCTCCGAGTCGTTTTCTCTCTACGAGATTGAGCGAATACGGTGTGCATTAGAAATATAAATGATTATGTGTTGTTGAGGTTGACTCTAATAAACACAAAGGGAAACCAAATACATTTTTTTATAATATTTAGTTGCGCCAGCCTGTGGTCCTTCTGGGGCCATTGCTTTCCAGCAGCGGAGAATGATGGACCAACAACTTTTATATTATTTGTACGCGGTGAAACAAGCCAAGTCTTACGTAACATCTGCGAGCTTTGATAAATTTGTGCCAAAACATATGAAAGCATGACCTCGACTTGACAATATGGATTTATATAGCATCTCAAGATGCTGTACAGAAACAGTGGGCCATATTTAATGTCTAGAGGGAGGCAGTCATAGGTCTCTATGCAGGACTGGGACCCTATGTGGGTACATGGGTTTGTGTGTGAGGCTATCGATCCTATGTTTAGCTATGGGTCCCGCTATTTTAGTACATGAGTCTGAGTCTTTATCGGGCATGTGGTTAGACCAGAGGATGCCTTTTGGTGTCCTCTGTTCTAACACCACTTGAAACGAGGCTCAAAAGAAAGCTCTCTGGTGTGGACCAATCACTTTCAAATACAATGCATATATTATCAGAGTGTGTTTTTTGTTTGCATTCTGACCACAAGTATTGTAATGCAGACATGATTCCTTGTAAAAGGTTTCAGTTTGTGGTTTTAACATCTTAACACCTGTTTTGTCGACAGAAAAAAAAGGGGAAAACCTATTCTCATCGTTTCACCTATTTACGTTTTATTTCCCGTCAACCGTGAGCCGACAAAAACCAACCTTGACGGAGCGCTGCCGCAGTGAGGCAGGCCTCGCACACAGATATCTCAGCTGCTTCAGCAGCTGCGCGGGTGTCCTGAACAGACACTGAGCTGCGAGGGGGGGAAAAAAAAAAACACAGCGCACGCACGCGCGCACGTAAGAGACTTGTATACCAGTACAAGCAATTGTAATAATTCATGTCCCTTTGTAAAGCCACGGCTGGGTGAAGGCTTCCCCCACGCCGTGGGGGTTTCATCTATCACGCTTCACACTGGTCAGCTATGGGTCGGTGAAGGTGCTGAAGGTCAGAGCGTCCCAGGACAGGTTCAGATATCGCTCGTCGCTTAAGGCTACGATATTTTGACACGGTTATTTTAAGGCACATTCACAAGTCACGGAGGTGGGAAAAGCAATAATTCGTGGAGATGTTATGGAGTAAGGTGGGCGTAGCACCACTCCCTCCCACCCCACCCCACCCCATCTTCCCTATGTACATTTTGAAAAGAAAAATAAAGGAAGCGCCAAATCGAATGTTTCTACAGCTGTTTCATTGACTTCATCCATTATTTAATGGACTTTAAAAAAATTGCTAATGTTTTAATCACCGTGACACCTCCGTGGCAAAATCGTAGCCTCGCCTGTCGCCAGATGTTAGCCGTGGCAAGGAATCTAAGTCAGGGCGCCGGGTTCGTTGCTTAGTGCGCGAACCGCTGTGCCAGTGAGGCAGGCTGGGCACAAAGATTTTGCAGTTGCTTCAGCGGCTGTGTTCGGGTTCTCAGACTGTAGGGGCAAGTGCTCTTCGCGAGTAGCACCTATGAAGGTCGGCACGGCACACGAGGCGGTGGGTGGCCAGCACCACGCCCGGCCGCATTTGTCTCCCCAGTGGCGATGTTTACACACCGCACCAGATACTCATTTCCACTCCTATTACATATACACTGTACCACTCGCCCTACTATTGATATACAGGAATCATCCTGTACTTGCCCTACGACTTAACCGTATACTTATAACAGGTCATCATATCCACAGGTTATCGTCAGCATTACTACACTGCCTTCACTTAACTCATTTGTACAGACATTCTTCATTTATTTTTAGGCCTTAATTCCTCCTATTAGGTGTTCGGGAGAGTACTCTCTCGAGTGGGGGCCCTTCCCACAGCAGTGACGGCGTGAAGCGCAGCAAATTGCAGGGGATGCGCCTTTACCCTCAACACACAGTGTGCTGTGAAGCAAGGCGGGGTGACCTTACCGGGGTGACCTTACCGGGGAAGATCTCGGGATAGACCAGGGCGTCGGGGCAGAGAGGGTAGCATCCGCAGTGTGCCGCTTCAAGCCTGCGGATACCACACTAAAAAATTAAACGACAACACTCTCACCGACTCCTGGGCTACAATTACACGGGTGGCATTTTCCCCGATTCATCCACTACCTCCACGCCTCTGCCTGTCACCCTATCTACACCTCTGCCTATCTCGCGAGTCACTTTTATTCCTCTCAATGCATTTCCACTGCTGCCCTACATTTAGCCGCCATTAAGGATGTGTTCCAGATATTCGGATTAAACTGGGGGGGGGGGGGGGGAAATACAGAAAAATCGGGCTTAGGTACAAGGTTTTGGATGATTCAAGATGCCTGGCCAGTGTGTACAATAGTTGGCCAAATAAACACTCGGTTACAGGGGCTCTCTCTTGAGCTTTATGCGGTGGGAGGCCCTTTGCAGCAGGCCAGCGGTTGGCGAGAGCAAGACTTCGGCAGGGCCATCCCGTACTGGACGTCGGTGAAAAAGAGCTTCACAGCTCATCGGATTCCTCCGGCCTAAATAAATTATTCTAAATGCAGATTCTGACCTCTACCACGAAAGAGATAGATCACGAAAAAAAAAACCAAAGAAGAATAAAAAGAAAAGGAAAACTCGAGACTTGCATGGCAACGCCGAAGAACTCGTGTTTGGCAGTGGAGACGGCGACGTCCGCCGCCGCGAGGACTCCGTAGTAGTCCTCCCGGCTCGCCTGGAAGCCCCAGTGGAGGATCTCGTCCGTGAGCCGCCTGCGAGCCTCCTCGAAAACAGCTGACGGGGGAGGAGACAAAAAAAAAACCGCAAAAAAAAACCACGCGCACACCGTTACGGGAGTTGTCGCTCGCACGAGAAAAGGCTCGGCCGTCACCGGCGGCTTCGGGAGAGAGCGCCTTCGTCCAGCAGTGGATTGATCGTGGTCAACGGCGGCGGCGACGACAAACAACGATTGAAGTTATTTACACCATTGGAACCTCATTTGCCAGTAAAAAATATGAGAATTGGTTTTTTACCCTTCTATCTGGCAACAAAACTGACACCTTTTTTACAAGGAGTCATGTTTGCATAGACCACAATACCTGCAGCCATAATGCAAAAAAAACATAACTCTGATATTATGGCTGCAGGTATTGTGGTCTATGCAAACACTGACTCCTTGTAAAAAAGGGTGTCAGTTTTGTTGCCAGATAGAAGGGTAAAAAAACAATTCTCAACGATTGAAGTTGTCGCTTGCCGCGCTAAAGAAGCCCGCCGCACAGTAACGCGTACCGCAGAGGGTGTACGCCATGTGCACATCGGCTGTGTGAATTCGACTGCTGGATGAAGGGCTGCCCCACACAGTGTGTTGGCCATGGGGGCTTGTTTGACCATACTTCACCAGCCTGGCCAGTGTGGAGGTGGTCAAGGCGGAATGATTAAAATGTAAAATGTTTTAAATACAATCAGGGGCTAGGGTTTTATCACGTGTGAAAGCACACGCAGTGGCAAGAATGGGTACGGCTGTGGGGAAGGCGGAGTGGGGGGTTGGGAGGTGAGGGGGGGGGGCACTTCCTTTAGACCTGGACACATTATGCTGGCCTCAGCACAACACAGCGACCCATCCATCCCACTGATATCACGCACAAGTTACAAGTGCACCACTGCAGTTAGCTTAATCAAAGCAGCTCCACGCCTCATTTCACAACCCGTATCGAGGCTGCCCTTAATGAAGGTGGAATTAAAAGGGGGGGGGGGCGGTGGCGGGGGGGCGGGTGGGTGCGCGATAGCCGACAAGCGTCGGGTAAATGGGATTGCTCCGGTGTTCTGAAACGCCGATGACAGCAGCAGCAGCATCAGCAGCAGCACGCTCCGCAACCACCACGTGCGTGCCCCCCCCCTCCGCCCACCAGCCCCTTTTCCCCCCCACAATTCTCGTCCCCCCCCCCGCCACTAACCACCCCACTCCGCCCCAGCCATTTAGCCGGAGCGGCAAAGTTAATGGCAATTCGGAGCCCCGCTTTACTAGCCGACTGGAAAAAAACACACGGGCGGCAGACGACGCGGGGGACTTTTACTCGACAGAACCGGCGAGCGTTGGCGGGAGGGAGAATTCCGAGAGCTGTGACCGTTTCTCCAACCCAGGTCGTTGTCCAACTGCGTTGGGACGGTGACGAGCGGGAGGGGGGGGACTTTTATTTTATTCTGCGTACCGAAATCGCCTTTTTTGCGAGGGAGGTTTGTTTTTCATGCGATGAGCTTAAAAAAAAAAACGAGGCGCAATGGCCAATGAATCAGAATATATATTTATGCTGGAGGAATCCGATGAGCTATAAAGCTCTTGTTCACAGATGTCCAGTAGGGGCAGGGTAAGAACGTTACAACAAACAACAACAAAAAACACGACGGCAGTGCAAAGTACAAGAAAGGTAAACAAATCACTCAAACACAAACAAATACAACACGAAACCATCCCCAACCTATCAGACAAAGTCCACTGAAATGTTAACTTATTTTTCAAACACGACTGGGCCTATCGCATATGATAGCTCAACAAAGTGGCATATCATTTGGACATTTGTAGCAGCAAAATCATCGAAATGGTCTAAACGTCAATGAAGAGGCGACATGCGCAGGTGTGGTTATTTACATGGCACCGTGGTGTAGGTTTCACCCAGAACGGAAACTCTGAACGAGCAGCCCGCTTCCTTCAGCTTGAACAACGTCTCGAAGAAGAGTTCGGGATTCTTATCGTGTTCCCTGTAACAAACAGAAATAATGATAATAAAACACGTTAATTTAAAGAAAAAGAAACCCGTGACCTTTTGAACAAAAAAAATGCGCGCACGCAAACAAAATGACTGTCCATGAAGAACAATAAAGACAAGAGATTTACTTACATTGGAAATAAATCAAAGCTAAATAAACCAAGAGCGAGGAGACATTTTTGCATAGGTTCCTTTCTAAGCATCTGCTGCAAATTAAGCGCTGGCAGTCGTCTGGATGTCCCAGTGACTGCGTGGCTCAGCATCCAAGGGCAGAGAGAATTTCGGGTCCCCTCTCCCCCCTCCCCGCAACCCCCAAAGGTACTCTCCGCCAACTTCAAACATCCCCATTATTTTCCAAAATGTCCGCCTCATAATTCCTGCCCGCCAGCCTGCCGTATTTACATTACGGGGGCGTGCGCGTAATAATGAGCCCTGCGAACGGCGGTGCGCAAAACGCCATAATTCTCCGTCCGCCGCAGTGATGGATTCTAATAAGCGCTTTTCCCATCATGGCCTAGGATTACCTTAATTGTAACTTGAAGATTAATTGCTCTGCTGTCCCCCCCCCCCCCCTCTCTCGCTTTGATCTGCTGGTAATACCTCGCGCGTGTTAATGAGCGTTATTAAGGGGGGGGGGGGGGGTAACTGTTCGTCGGCGTGCGGGATTAGCACGCTTCCCCCGAGTAGTGGCAGCTAGGCAGGTGGGCCCTAAACAGAACTCGTCAGCTTTCCGAAAAAACCGCCTCCATCTCGCGTCCCACGTCACTGGTCCCTCTCCCGCCGGGTCCACGTTCGAACACGGCTTTGCCGTGGGGGCGGCAAAAAGCCAGCCGCAGATCGCGAAATGTGGTGGGTGCTGCGCGCCCGGCTTCGATGCGACTCTCAAGGTGAGACTTTCGCGGTGTGTCTGCCCACTGACGAAGTTACAATTTTACGAGTCCTATAAAAACAAACTTACAGTAGCAGCCCGGTGCGAGAGTACAAACCGCGCCGTGGAGGGGGGGCGGGGGGGGTACAGAAAACTCCGCGGCAATGAGTCCCGAAACGCTGTGCACCCGAGGTTAGAGGAGGAGGGAGATTGGGCTCCCCCACCCCCCCCATCAACAGCGTCGAGGTCAAAGTCTCGCGTATTTAATCGAATCTCAAAGGTGCAAAATTCCCACAGGGGTTTTTGTGTGCCGCTCACCCTATTATTCTGTGAGTTTCCCCATGAAACTGAGAAGGAACTTTTGCTCCCCGAGTTCCACGTGACAATTTCTTCAATGCCATGCACAAACCTTGTACTTCTCAACGTTCATCCGACAAAGTCCCATCACAAGGGAGAAACACAAACAAATAGACATTGTTTTTGTTGTTGCCCGTATTGAAACGGCCTGAAAACTCATTTTCCCTGTACAAGAATACGGGTAAACCGTATGGGTTGACAGCTATGCATGCACTGTCAGCTTGTCTTTGAACACTGCACAAAGTTAAGGACTGAACTCAGAATTCCTCGAGGCGTGTATATTTTGGGAAGCCCCTCAACGTCATTATTTCTCGTGCACGACATCGCACGGTATCTCGCGTATCTAACCGATGGAATGCATCTTGATATTTCTCGAGTGACGCGAGTACAAGTAATTTTTGGTGAGGATTTAAAAACTCTCCAATACCGTACTCCTCGGGGAAGGCGTATTGCTTCCGTCGGCACAACGTTTGCAAGAAGCTTCTGTGAGGTGGCTGGGGTGTCTTTCAGGGGTCAGAGAAATCAACCTCTGCGTGTGAATCAGGGCAACTGTGCGTAACTAAATCGGATTCCCAAGCGTGACAAGTTGCTAGTTCTTAGGCCAGTCTAAAATGATTGCACAATTATTATTTTTATTTGCTCTTCATTTGGCTTATATCCAACCGTGAGAAGTAACGGCAGTTTCATATGAAGCGTACAATATTTGCAGCGTATTGGAATGTGTGCTCCTAATAACTAATAAAGGCATGACGGGGGTCGAAGTGAAAGTGACCTCCGGGGGGAAATTACGTAACACGGCGTTACGATAGCATAGCGATGATAGCACAACAACGATAGCACGATAGCATACTGAGAATAAATCTGGGGAAAATACAACTAAAAATGTGTTTTTTTTCTCTAAACAATGATCCTAAGGAGTGTTCGTTCACCTTGACTTTGATCAGAATGAAACTGCCCCGAAGATGAAAACGTTATAAATTATTAGCACGGCAGCTCACGTAAGCCGCCTTTCTTCACAGCTATGCTCCAAAGACCGGTAATAAATCCGCATTAAAGCAAGCGATAAAAAACGGAATGCTAATTGATACCGGTTACACGTTACGTGCCGTGTGCGCCGAGGAAAAGGTGCAAAACTCTGCACCGTGGAGCATCAGGGGATGATGCACCTCGCGCGTCGAACGGCAGGAGAGTGCGCACACCTCACCTAATGAGACTCGTACCCTCTGGCTTCACTACCGCGCTTGCGCTAAACGGCTGCAAATTGAATTCCATTCTCCCCCCCCCCTCCGCCCCGAGGGTTCCTGCGGTCAGTTGCGGGCTGTGCTCTCTGAAACGCGAGGCTAATTTTTCTCGCTCTCCACCGCGCCCTTTAACCGGCGTTCGTTTTAAACCGTTTCTTATTACGCGCGCACGCACGTGTTAAAAAAAGTGCGCGGCGCGCCGACGCGTGCGTTGTGCCATTCGTTTTACACGCCCATGCGGGGAGCGTTTGTAAATTCTGTAATTAGATATTCACGGCGGGCATTCATTCAGTTTCCTACGTCGTGCGTAACAAAACGTAGGTTAACCAGACACGTCTATTTTATATACGTAGACATACATATTGTGCATTAACATTACACCGTTTTATACACGCGAACATGGCATTTGCAAATTCCATAATTCGATATTTGCGACGCGCATTCAGCTAACGACATGGTACGTATGTATGATGAACTTCTTTCGCACCGTATTACAGCGTAAGTTAGTAGCACAGCCAGTTTTTCTGTTGCCTTCTGTAAAATGAACAGACAAAAAAAAATCTGCGGCTTTAAAATACACACGTACACATCTTTCTGTTTCTACTTAACACGTGCCATCGGATGGCCGCGGGTACTGCATTAACGGCTCATCTGTATTGCTCAGAATTCACTCCACATGGCCGCGGCATTACAAGTGCAGCTCCTTCTCCCGTGCGCACATTAACGCAAAATAAATCCCTCGGGTCGGCGGCGCTTGCCCCCTCCTCCTCCTCCGCCACCACCACCGTCCTGGCGTGGCCTCCTGCGACGCGTCACGGCGCAGAGCGATGCTTAACCTCTCCCTACCGGGCGCGCGCGAGCGAGCGTGTGTGTGCGCGGCGCGTCGAGAGAGTCATCAGTCCGGTGACCGGGTCACGCGGTCCGTCCCCTGCCTTCCAGGCAGAGTGGAGAAGCCACTTCATTTCGCTCCGTACAGCGCGAGAGCACTCTCGCGTTGCGAGACTCACGAGCGAACTTCCAAAATCGATGGCGTGACGACAGCTTCCTCCGTCGGGCGGGAGATGAGTAGGGACATGGAGGGGGGCCGTGTCCCCCACTCACGCTTCAGCGAGGGACTCCAGAAGCCAAGGGACCGAGTCTGCAGTGTGAATCTCTGTTCCGGTGCCAGACCCGTTTGTTTGTAACGCGGGCAACGCGCAACACCGCTGGCTGCTTGTGGCAGTCAAGAGGTGTCACGGTGAAAAATAAAATTCTCGCAACGATTCAGGGTCACGACTCGGCCTGTGCGAACGATCCTTTGCTAACGTTGCAGCGAACGCAATGGTCAAACGTACAATTAATCGCATGTACATGTTTTATTTACCGTGGGCATCAAAATCATTGTTTATCGATAATAATGATAAACAGTTCCTTGGACACTGACAAAGAAAACTGAACAAAAACTGAAAAGTGCGCATAGAAGCACAGAAAGACGCACGTTTGGAATTGTTTCGATAGAAAGAGGACCTGATGGATTTGAGAACATAAGCAAATTAGGTCCATCGTACTGACCGTGATGAAACGCAAGTGGAGAAGACGTGTCTCTAACAGGGACGATGAGCCGGTGATTGAGACTAACAATAGTGGCAGCTAAAGGAGAAATAAACACGCTCAAGAGATGACGTGCACAATGGACATGGAGCGATGAAATCAACTCGTACGCAGGTGCGGGGTGAATCGTCACAATGCAGGGCCGCGAGAGGTGGCGAAGGCATGGGGAGACTTTGATCCAGCAGTGGATTGACCACGGCTGATTTTTGCGATTACATTTTTCCCCTCGTTATCGTGCGGGATACGTTCCGGAGATGCTCGTGAATAGCAAATTTCGCGTATCATGATATTGGCCGACCAAAATTGCCTGAAATAAATACGTAAGCAAGCTTTACATGAAAATGATCTCATCACTTTATTTTTCTCTGTCTCTCGATGCAGTCACGTAGAGTTCCATATGCGTTTGCGGATGGCCAAAATCGCAGATGGCTAAAATCGCAGATGGCCAAAATCGCAGATGGCCAAAATCGCAGATGGCCAAAATCGCGGATGGCCAAAATCGCGGATGGCCAAAATCGCGGATGGCCAAAATCGCGGATGGCCAAAATCGCGGATGGCCAAAATCGCGGATGGCCAAAATCGGCAATGGCCAAAATCGGCAATGGCCAAAATCGGCAATGGCCAAAATCGGCAACGGCCAAAATCGGCAACGGCCAAAATCGGCAACGGCCAAAATCGGCAACGGCCAAAATCGGCAACGGCCAAAATCGGCAATGGCCAAAATCGGCAATGGCCAAAATCGCGGATAGCCAAAATGGCAAATGGCCAAAATGCCAAATGGCCAAAATCGCGAACGAGTGAATGCCGTATTGTGAAAAGGACCGTCCATGCCGGGCATTTCTGAGTGCCGTCAAGGTGACCTGAACAAACGTAATCATTGACGTCGCTGGCATGGCCACTTTTACAAGATCTACGAGACAACGACAACTGCCATTCGCCACTAAGTGGCGGTGACATCACCAGGGTGCTTATGCCAGGCTATGTGCACGTTAAGGCCAAGTAAAGTGTCAAACCGCCCGCTGGCAGGAGGTCACGGAACAGACCCAGGTGCCATGGGTCGACTGACTTGAGGTGACCGGCCGATGCGCCACCTGAGACACATGCCGACTCACTCCCGTATCAGATCAGAAGCGGGCAAAGTGGTAGGCGGGGGGGGGAGGGGGGGCGTGGGGGGAAATAAATAAATACTTCAATATCTGTCGTGGCCACGTGCTCTGCCGAACGACGACGACGCTCCGAGCTGTGGAACCGCCGTTGCGTCGCTCCGCTCAGAAACGCTCAATTGGCCAGCGGAGCGGCGCCAGCGCTCCATAAGCCGCCTCGCACATCAACTACACGAGGGGTCCAATGTCCAAATGAGATTATGCCAGCCATGCGAGAATATATGCCGCAGTAAAATAAAATAAAAAATCAAGTAACGGTCGGGCAAAACATGCAAAAAGCAGATTACTCTGTTTTGTCCATATTCATTTTCCAAATCTTCCGGGACGAGAAAGCCAATTCTGCGGTGTACTTTAACGGCTGGTTGCACTTCGTGTTTTCGCCCCGACATCAAAAGGCCGATTGCAGCGAAATGGAAACGCGGGGACACCGGTGCGATCCGTCCAATCCTGTAATTACCGTGCCGGGCCCGGCGCACAATTGACTTGTCACACACACAAATCTCGCGACAGCGCATCGGGAAGGTGGTGGGGTTGGCAACAAGCGCGGATTGGAGGGGGCGGGTGTGGGAGGGGGATTTATACGAAGATGAAAAAAGCATCAAGTGGCTTGCTGCTCCACGCTCAGAAGTGTCTCCCGCACGGGATTTCCATCACGTACCAACTCGACCACAACCAACACACCCAACCACTCGGCCATCCACCCACCCAGCCACCCAGCCACCTGCTCAGTTAGCCATCAACGCATCCACCTACCCAGCCGGCCAGCCACCCACTCAGCCAGCCATCCGCCTACCCAGCCACTCAGCCAGTCACCCAGCCATCCACTCACCCAGCCATCCACTCCCCAGCCACTCAGCTACCCAAACCCAGCCACCCAAACCACAACCTACCCACTCGGCCGCCCCTAAACGCAGCCATTCAACTGCCCAGCCACCCATATCACAACACATCCACCCACACATCCACTCTGCCAGCCACCCACTCACATAATATATAAAAAATGTTGGTACATTATTTAACACACGTTGTAATGACTGCTCATGCGTGCACAAACTGACTGATCCGCAGCAGTGTCCTTTGAATTTGCGAGCTTCGTGTGAAGACGATGACATACAAATTGGGGACTGACCAAATTGCGAGACAATCTACAATGAAGCGATGGGTATCGCAGCTTTTCCTCACACACGGCGAGTGAGAGCCACGGCAGAGGGCACGACAAACACAGATCGCATTCCCGCTCATTCTGTTTGGCGTTTAATATTCGCGTAAAGTTTTTGTTGTATGACCTCCCCCTTTTAAGCAAGGTCACGGCTACAGAGTCGCACCCACCCACCAAACCCACCAACTCACCCACCAAACCCACCACCCTCCCACAACCAACCAAACCACCCTTCCAATTTCATCGCTCTCCCTCCCCGCTTTGAATTTTTTATTTTTTATACCTCCGCTGATTTTCTCTCTCTCTCTCTCTCCCCCTCGCTCTCCACGGCCGTTTGCGCCTCTGCGCGGGCAGCTGTAATCCCAGCTCTGTTTAAATTTCACTTGCGTTTGATGTCGTACTCCAGAGATTAGAACGCAGGAGCGCAGGGCGGCGTGCGGAGCCGTGTGTGTGGAAGCGGCAGCCAGCATTGTCAACACGGGGCTGTCTCCGCGAGACAGGCGGGCACTCGGGCGAGCGAGCGAGCGGGGCGAGAGTGGGTAGTTGGGACGGGAGGGGATGTGGCGAGTGGGGTTGAGCAAGCGAGCGAGTGAGTGAGTGAATGAGGAAAAGTTGCATGCAGCTAGAATGGCAGGCAGGCAGGCAAGGCTTGCCTTCCCCCATGGCCTCTCAAGATTGAGCTGTCTCCTACACGCACTCTTTTCAAACAATTCCATCCCTGCACCTATACAGCGGTGGACGGCGGCGTAGCCGGTGAGCGTTTGTGTTTCCGCGTCGAGCCGCTCGCGTCGGATCGTTTGTCATCGTTTTTTCTTTGTTTGGCGAAATAAAACGAGGCGTCGGCGCGTAAAGCACAGCGCAAAAAAAACACACGCCGGGCAAAACTTTCGCGACCGCTCACGACGACCGCGTCAAAAATGTAGCAGAGTTTCAGCTTGTGCAAGTCGAAAAAAAAAAAACATTTGCACAGCGGAAGAGAAAATTGCGATGATTGATTTATTTTCTTTCTTTCGTTCTCTATCTATCTCTCCATCATGCGGAACAAATAATAAAAAATTTAAATCGCGAAAACAAACGCAGTAAGCGTACCAGCGGTGAGGCCACAGGATGTGAAGCGGCTGAGCTCCGCTCGGACGACGAGGAGAAGGAGGAGGCAAAGACGGTCCGGAAGCAGCGCAGGGAATTTTCTCATAATTCACGACTGGCCCAGTCATGTCCGGGTCGCCTGTACACACCGCATCGCCACAGCGTTCACAACACTTATTATCACACTTAAAATATTAATAATAATCACGAAGCAGCCCGTTTTCTAGAGCGCAATTCGCACAAGGCCTCAAAGCGCTTTACACAAATCTTGAGCGATGGAGAAAGCTTGTAAAAGCAGGTGGCGAGATGTTGACTACCTCGCCTGGTATGCAGGAGGTCGTGGGTTCGATGCCGACCCTTGACACCTGTATATTTGGAGTTTGCGTGTTCTCCCCGTGTTCGCTTTGTTTACTTAAGCACGCAGAAGCAGTCATCGGCAGAGGACAGGAGGAAGGTCTCGAGCCCGTATTTGAGGAGTGGCGGGAGAGCTGATAGCACGAAAGGTCCGGGGGAAGGGAGTTCCAGACCACGGGGGGCAGAAGAGGCGAGGGAAGGCACCGAGGGCAGGCAGCACACCTTGGCGGGGAGAGTGGATGTCGGGTTCCGTGCTCCCAAACGCATCGTCCGGCTCACCCTGAAAGAAACTTGTTCCATCAAACGAGGTGCAAGAGAATCAGACAATCTCCTTGAGCAATACCTCGGTGTCTACACTATTCTAAACTATTTTTTATTTTATTTTACCAGGCAAGGCTCCACTGAGCGACATTGCTCTTTTGCAGAAGCGACCTGGCCGCAAACGATAGCCCGACGAAGTGGCTTATCACGTGGAAATTTATAGCAACCAAATACTCTAGAATGCACGTTGGAAGACCCGGAGAAAAATCCACACGGCTACGTGGAGAACGTGCAAACTCCAAATACACAAGAGTCGGGATCGAACTGACGACCTCCTGTATACCAAGCGTGGTAGTTAACATCTCTCCACCGCGGCAGCGCCACACACAGTGAGGCACTGCCACGGTTGTGTAAAAATCAGCACACTGGGCCGACAATGCAGAACTCGCCAGTTTGATTCCATCTCCCCACCACGGCAGTTGAAGCAACGGTGCAAGTTTCTCAAAACCGCCCTCCGACCCCGCCCCACCACCGCCTTTGTACACCCCGCAGTCTAACCGGGGTTAGACCGGGGTTTGACTTCTGGGTAGACATAGACGGTGCGACCACAGTCAGTTGATTGGAAGGCTGTGTGTAGTGGGGTAAAGTGTGGGTACTCGCAGATCCTCCAGCATGGAAGAGTGAGGCCGCATTATCCTCTAGAGGGCGGCTCTCTCGAGCTCCCTCCACTGGAGGGTCCTTCTACTAGCAGTAGCGTGAACTAACTATTGCAGGGCTGCCCCTCTACCTTGGTACCGTGTCGTACATACACGTGCTTCATTGGCGTTGGCACGGATGAAGCCAACAGCATTACACGAAAGAGACATTAGTTGGCACACAACGGCACAATCGCCATTACATAACAGAAATCGGTGGCAGTTAGAACAACACTTTTTCACAAATTTGCTATTCTATAATGAAAGTATATTTTTTGTTTCATGACTTAATGCTAGATGACAAGCAATGAAAGTGTAAGAGCAAAATTGATAGTAAAAAAAAACCAACAACATCTTGTACTGGTTTGCTGGTCATTAAAATAACATGAAAGTCAAATTGGGAGCATCGAAAAACACATTCAAATGTTGTAACATTTGTGAAATTTCAAAGTCTCATTTTATTTTGCCTTCGCAGGACTTCAAAAACGCCCACGTGTTGTTTAAATGTATATATCCAAGAAAACATATTTCGGCTGTATTACGAGACAGGTCATTACATTTCAAGATATATGTTCATTTTAAGTATTGTTACTCGAGCTGGGAGTTTCTTCTTCATAACAAGCTCCCAGGATAACAAATGCACGAGTAGCCAGCACACGTGCGTTTACTGCCGATATCTAAATCCTCATCACCCTGCAGGAGCTCACGCCCACTGCCGTTTCCTTGTCCATCTGTGGGGTGTGCATGCGTTTGGTTTTCTGCAAAGTGTTGGTCAAGTATCGTTTCTTCCGTTTAACCAGATGAGAGGTCAAGAGGAGACTAGGTGCGTCTCATTTGCAAGTGACCTGGGTGACCAAAACGACAAACCGTCGTATACTGGCCCATTTGTATCGTACATTTTTCAAACGTCAACTCGCGTAATCTCGAACATCAGAAAACTGAATAAAAAAAAATAAAAACCAAAGACGTACATTACATAACACATTAGCATGCTGTGTATATGCATTTCTCCAGAGGATCCATATTATAATTGGTTTTTTACCCTTTTATCTGGCAACAAAACTGACACCTTTTTTACAATGAGTCATGTTTGCATAGACCACAATACCTGCAGTCGGAATGCAAACAAAAAACACAACTCTGATAATATAACTCGTGCGCCTTTTGGCGTCATCTGGTCCAACACCATGTGAGACTAGGCTCTACGGAAAGCTGTTTCGGGTGTGGACCAACAACTTCAAGGACAGTGCATACATTATCAGAGTTGTGTTTTTTGTTTGCATTCCGACTGCAGGTACTTGTGGTCTATGCAAACATGACTCCTTGTAAAAAAGGTGTCAGTTTTGTTGCCAGATAAAAGGGTAAAAAACCAATTATCATATTTTTCTACTGGCAAATGAGGTTCCAATGGTGTAAAGGATCCATATTGTTTCGCAAAATAATTTAGCTTCAACAACAACTACAACGGTCGTCATACGCCACGAAGAGACTCTGATATCACCACTCGTGCTTGGCCAGGTGCACTTTGAGGCCAAGTCAAGTGCCGAAGGCTCGCTGGCAGGCGGGTCACGGGTGCAGACGCAAACGTCGCGCGGTGCAGCGGAGGGAACGCACAGCCAGGAGACGGAGCTATGTAATTGGCTCGCGTGCGGGCACACCCTTGTTGTTGTTACATCGCACAACCGGTAGAGGTAGCGACAGACTGGGGGGGGGGGCCTTTGTCCAGCAGTGGATAGATCAAAGACTGACGACGCTGACGGTCGTTTAGCGTCTCACTCCGTGACACAGTAACCTGGCTAAATGACCCATTTTAGTCGACTGTCCAAGCAGCTGACGGTTTGCACGTACGTGCGTGCCGCGTGCACGGGGTGTGCGGGTGGGAGTTATTTTCTCTGACCGTGCCGGGATGTGTTTGAAACTTAAAACAATCACCTCAGAAGTTTCCCCCACTCCCCCTGCCCCCCCCCCCCACCACCTCCCACCAAGAAAGTTTCCGGCAGAGGCGTCCCGAGACCGCCGATTCCCGGCGCTCTCAGTCAAAAGTTTATGCAAACATCCGGTTATCAGCAGGGATCGTCATATCCGGAGAGCGATGGCCACATCACCGAATTGCTGACGTCTGGCCCGTGTAAAGACAGGCTCTCCCTTTGTTGAGTCTCTCTCTCTCTCCTCTCTCTATTTTTACATCTCGTGTGTGTTTTTCGTTTTTTTGCAATAACACTGGCCCAACAGATTCCGAAACTCCTGCGCTCCTCTGCGAGGGGAGGACGTGTTATTGGTTACACGAAAAAAAAATGTTGAAGAGAGAAGAGGGCAACAAAAAAAAACACACACACCACGCACGCACGCGGATTTCTTCGTCTCTAATCTCAGCAGGGAATTACAAACCGGAATCCCTCTCCATAATCTATTATTATTATTGTAAGCAGCCGTTTTATATAAAGCAATGGGGGAGGGAGGAGAGGGGCGGGGGGGGGGTTGGGTGGCCCCATCCGTGCGCGCGCGTTGAGAACTTACGCACGCGCGTCCTTAACATTAGCGGGCCAGACTGATGGATACGGGTGGCCCGATCTGCTGAGAGGCGAGGACGAGTGCGGCATCGACGCCGGGCAAAATGGCGTTGAAGTGAGTGTTCTCTGCCGTTGACCGAGGCACGGCAAAGCTGCCGTCGAAGTTTCGGAGTCTTTGTTTTCCGAACGGACGTCAGCGAAGGTACGCCTCCCGTTGGTAAACTCAAGGTGCTATTGATTCAATGGAGCACTGTGCTATTCGGTTTATAAACTCGCTAGGAACTGCAAGCGAATAACACAAAAGTCAACAGACGCTCCGAGTGGATGATGAAAGTTGTTCGCACTCGCTGGTTACTCTCGGAAACCAGATTGTGTACGATTAGCACGGTTGGCTATGGCCGGTGCGGAAGAAGCTCAACATACATACATACATGTTGTTCTAGGGTTACCATACGGATCTGAATCTAACGTAGTTTATATTGGCAGATTCATACATGATCATTCACCAATGACTCTCATGTATGAAATAATTTCACACATTTATAAATCACCTCACTCATCCCCTGGGACATGCCGTGCACTCCCGGTTGAGAACCACTGCTCTGGACGGTATTCTTGGACTACGATTCAATCATGGCCAGATGTCTCACGGACGACTTGCGCGTCACCCACACTTCACTCCACAAACACATGCGAACCCGCCAATCGATAAACTGCTGCGAACCGATTTATACTGCCTGGGCGGACTTACCGGCTGTCGGAGGGAGGGAAGCGAATAGGGAAATGAAGGACGCGGCATTTCGGACGGATGGCAGCCTCCAAGTCACGAGGCCGATGGTCGGGAATCGCGTTCATGAAACCCGAGATGGAGCCCAGGAATGACTCCATGTTGAACCGCGAGTTGAACACGACCACATCTGCGGCGAGGCTGAAATTGAAAAAAACAGAACGGCAAAAGCAAAGCAGCAAGCCAGCAAGGAAGCGAACGTTAACATTTCGAGAACAAGCTAGTGATTATTATTGCTGATTGGTACAGAGGATTAAGCACAATTAGAAGCTGCATATGAACACACTTCTTGGGAGCAAGGCCAGCTGAGCAGCTTATATCCGAAACACTGTGTTTGTATCAGAAGTTGCTCTTTACTTTCTCCCACCAGTGCAATGCAATCATGTGTTGCCTCTATCACAACCATGCGCAGATAACAAAATAGGCAATATATCTCCATCACACATATGTCTTTCCTCGCAACATTTACAGCACAACCCCTCGGCCGCACGGCCTTAAGGGAGTGCAGCATCATTTCAGCAGCAGTGGTTCAGTACAAGCAAACTCTGGATCGGTTTCGACAAAAGTACTGCTGAAATGACATACGCAGAAGGCCGATCGACCGATAAATTGCATAAGATACTTGATGTGCAGAGACAGATATAATTATACTTTGGGTTGTGGCCTTACATGGGGCACCACGGTGGTGAGATGTTAACTATCTCGCCTGGTGTTCAGGAGGTCGTGGGATCGATCCCTACCCTGACGCCCGCTGTATATTTGGAGTTTGCATGTCTCTCTCCCCGTGGTCGCGTGGATTTTTCTCCGGGTCCTCCGGTTTTTCCCTCGACATTTAGAATGTATACGCCGTTCAAAGTATTTGGCTGCAATAAATGTTCACGCGACAAGCCACTTCGTTGAGGCTATCATTTGCGCCCAAGTCGCTTCTGAAAAAGAGCTACATAGCTCAGCGGGCCTCGCCTGCTAAAAATATAAATAGTGAATTGTTCTACGTGACGCGCGTTTGTACCCAAGCCCGCAGCGCACTTGCAAAGTGGCCCTCCGTCTCACCGGTGCGAATCGACAGCACGGTTGGCCTGCACCCCGCACGCGCCCCAGCGGTACTAACCAGGACAGCACTTGGTTGTATCCGTACTGAAAGTCTCGCTCGTGGGCGCTGCGCACGGGGTACACGAGCTGGTTCTCGTGGAAGTAGAGCACCTTGTGCAGTGGGGCCAGGTCCGGCCGCAGCGCCACGAGCTCCGCAACGTTCAGCACCGAGCTGGCGAACAGCACCCTGTGCAGACGCAAAGACACACGATCCCCCGTGTGGCCTTGAACAGACCGTTGGGGGTCAGTGCTGTCCGTGAGCGGCACCTAAACGCGTGGCCAGCACCACACCCGCCCGCCCGGCTGCCTTTGTCTCCCCGGTACAGCAGATCTCAACGGTGCAGCTGCCAACCGAGGGTAGGCATAGGACAGGTTCTGAAATCACTTCACGATTAATGTTGGCCGAGGCTGGGGATCAAACTTAGGCCACTGGGTTCGTCCAGCAAGAGCGACTAATCACAATGGCACCGATCACAAATAGGTAGAAAACAAAGATCCCACGTGAAGCCCACGTAGGCTATTTGGGCAGGTGCTGTTAACGAGCACCTATTAACGCAGGGACGGCACGCACGTTCGTGGTATGGCTGACACTATGCCCAACTGCCTTTGTCTCCCCAACGCTGCTTGTTTCACACACCACACACTGGGCACTACTCATTGAAGATGAGTAGCATCTGGTGTGTGGTGTGAGTTAACCAAGCGGAGGCCCGACACACAGTCTGCAATCACTCGCCACTGATGCTGGCCATGTCCGAAAATCAAACTCAGGTCGATGGGTTTGTAGCACAGTGCATTAATCACTGTGCCACCAAAGACAAAGATCCCCCGTATAGTCGTAACAGACTGTTGGGGCAAGTGCTGTTAGCGAGCCGGCATTGCACATGAGAGGGTGGTTGTCTGTCTCCCCAGTGGCGATTTGTACACACTGCACCAGGTACTCATTTGAGGCTCAGCCGACCTAAGGAAGGCCCAGAACCGATTCAGATAATCGTCACTAGTGTTGGCCGTGAATGGGAATCGAACTCGGATCACCGTTGCACTCCCGCTCCACCAAACAGGCAGGCACACGCATCCTAACGCATCAGGAACGAGCTCACAGATGGGCGCACGCACAAATACGTGAACACCCATCTCCTAAGTTCAAGCCACAAGACAGCACAAAGCAGCGCGCTCACCACTACGCCGCAAAACAGACGCGCGCAATGCAAACGAACGCAGAAGCGGAGGACAAAAAGCCACCTTTGCGAGATGCACACACGCGCACAATGAGTGAACGGCCATCTTGTAAGTCGAGCCAGCGTCTCTCAAACTCCGGTCCGTGCGGAGCCCCCTCCTGCGGTGCGGCTTTTTTTTTACGATTACCGATCTTTTTTTTGTTTGTCCATTCGTATGCAAATCAGGCCGTTACATATCGGTCGCACGCTCCTGATGGCCGGTAATTGAGGAGGGCTGCACTGCGGGGGGGGTGGCGGTGGTTGTTGATGCCTGCCATGGTCTGGCAGACACCACGTGGAAATTTAATACAAATTAGTTTACGTGGTAATGGAGGTCTTGATCACCTGAATAGCTTATTTACCCAGGGAAGCCTCAAGACACGTTTTTTCAGAAGGGTTCTGCCAAGTTTTCAGAGTAGTGGGGAGGGAGGGGGGGGGGCAATATTGCCACGTGTAATTACAACCCAATAATTTGCAGCTAATCTTTCGCCTCTGGGATGCTTGGCCAATGCCAGTTACTGCGTATGTTTTTATAACTACGGGAGGAAACCAGAGAACCCCAGGGGAAAACCCATGAAGAATAGGGTAAGAACATAGAACATACAAACTCCACGGAGAGATGCATCCGAGTCAGGAATCAAATCCCGGCCCTTCTTGCCGTGAAGAACAAGTAGTTTGTTGTCCTTCACCCCCCCCCGCACCTCCGATTAGCACGGTTGCCTACGTACGGTGGCGAAAGAGGTTCAACGTACGTATGCACGTGCCCACTGCGCTACCCTGCCGTCCAAAAAGACGGCCTTCACCTGTAAGCGTGGCTGGCAGGGATCGTCTGCGAGAGGTAGAGGGCGGAGGTGCGCGCTCGCCACGGCCACTTCTTGGCGGGCATTGTGTGCAGCGAACAGCCGGTGCCCAGCTCCTGTGCCAGCAGGTCCATCAGCTGCCTGCCGGGACGTGAACATGACGTGAACACAACGTGAACACGACGTGAACGCGACGCTACGCAACGAGACATAACGAGACACGAGACGCAGCACAGCACCCTGTCACAATTTGAGCTATTGCCTGACGAAGCTGGTTGCTGTAATCACGAGCGAAACGTCACAGCACTCGAATTGTAAATGTTGTTGTGCATTTACTCTCCAACACACCGGTGTCCTGAAGCGGTAACCAAGTGGCGCGTTTTGTTTACGTAACAAACTTTACTAATTGGCTGTGTCGGGTGGTGGTGGTGGCGGCGAGTTTAACGACACATTTATATTACTCGATCTAACTCTCTGTCTGCTGCTCTATTCATTACTATGGATCCGCGACCTCTCCATGATGTTGGGCTCTGCTACAACACTGGTTTACTGTCCTCCCTGTTACATTTACAATGCTATCTGTCAATCATCGTCTCTGTCAGCCTCTCAATTCCTTCTCCTTCCACTTGAACAAACATCGACAGTTTCTCCAAGTTTTCCCCCCATCACACTTATCCATGTGTCCAAAGTGCTTTACTTTCCATCTTTCTATGACAGTGTACAGCCGAGCCATTGCACTAAACTCTTGTAGTGCTCTTTCATCGGCTCTTCTTGCTGTCCACAGCATATGCAGGTCTTCTCGAGCACTCCAGCTCAAAGGCTGTGACCTTCCTCCTATCTGCTGCATCTGATTACCCAGCACAACGAACGAATTGTTTACGGTTACAGCGCAACACAAACGCTGCTCAAAGACATAACACCCAACATTCGTCTTCCTCCCCCACATGGTTCTAGCCAAGGCTTAATTTCTCCTGGAATATTTTCAGGCCGCCCCCCCTCCCCCCCCCCCCGCCGTTTGAAAGTGGCAGGGGAATACGTTCTGGATTTCTGCCCTGGCAGAAATTAAGCCCAGGTTTTAACCTCTCGCGTGATTTTAGAACCACCGCGGTATCCCTCCTATTCACGGCGACGGCTTTTGCCAGTGCGATTCATGTCGCGGGTGCGTGCCAGCCGTGCGTCCGTGTCGTACCTGTGCGAGCCGCCATAGAAGGGCTCGATTAACAGCACGGCCATGCCGTTCGCTCGTGACGGCTGCACACAGCAGCGCTGCCAGCTCTGGTGCTCCTACAAGAGAGCCACAGCACGACATGATTGAAGTCGACTTAAATCTGCCATTTACAGGCATCGCTCGGCATATGAAACAGCGTATCCTGGGAAAAACTTGATGACCCACAAGTTAATTTGTCCAGTTAAGTGTTTATCTGCCCCTGATGGACATTTGTGAAAAATTGATTTATAGCTCATTGGATGGATTCCTCCAGTATAATAAATGTTCAGGGTCTGTTTTGCTAATAGTAATTTTTTGGTATTTTTTTCCACCGAATGTTATTCCTCTTGTGCTATTGGTGTCAATTCATGAGAAAAATTACCCATTTCTCTTGCCGACTCATAGTTAGAAAACGGACCACAGAAGCGGATATCACAGAACTACCTCCAAGACCTCTGCAAGCAACCTCTCGCCCACACGGTATGTGGCAGCGCTCTCCCAGCCACCCTGCTCCAGGGAGTAATGTTCTTCGCATGGCAGTCAAGCATATTGGCACAAGACGAGAGGAAAGTGGAAACAAATGACGAAATGTGCAGTGGACACCTACAGGCTATCTGCCCATGCATCGTGGTGATGATGAAGTGCAAAACCAAATATGTGATGATTTTCGTCCAATGGTGACCGTGCCGAGAACATCAGTTTACAATAAAAACGAGAGCAGAAAGTGCATTCAAAATTGATGTTTTAGGGGTCAGATCACACGAGTACAATGCCATTGTGTTGAACTCTCCTCCACTTGACACAACAGAATCAAGTTAAAAACGATTAAACTCTTCTTTATTTTACAAGGTAAGGCCCACTGACCCTATATAGCTCTTTTTCAGAAGCAACCTGGCCGCAAATGATATCTCAACGAAACGGCTTATCATCGCGTGGACAATTTATAGCAGCCAAATACTCTAAACGCACGTTTATAAATGTGGAGGGAGTAATCGGAGGATGCGGATAAAAATCCAAGCGACCACGGGGAGAGGTATACGCAAACTACAAATATACAGCAGGCGTCAGAGTCGGGATGGAACCCACGACCTCCTGCATCCCAGGCGAGGTAGTTTACATCTCGTCACCGTGGCGCGAAGTTGTCGCGTGAACACGCCAATTGATAATACTTTCAGCACATCGGTTTGTTAATGAGCCATTCGCGTTATTGAACAATTCGGGTACGACGTTTCAGTGATAATTGCAACCAGTATACTCTTTGGTTCTTTCGGTAAAGTCACGTAGTTAGAAATAAAATAAAATACGACGTTTCGGGCGCAACACAAGCGTCCGTCATCAGGTGGGACAACCACGGCAAGAAAAAATTGCTGAAGTGATTTGTTTGATTTTATTTCTATGTGACTCTACCGAAAGAACCAAAGAGTATGGATTCCTGCAGTGACGAAAGCTTCAAATCAGGATCGCAACCAGTATAATCAGGCGATTGCCAGAACTAAACTCCTGTATTAAAATTAGCTCCCATCCCGAGGCGTACATAGGCGATGTGACATCAACCCCGCCTACACAGGTGAAGAGGAGGACATCGCAAGAATAGACTTAATACCTGGAGGTCGTGTGCAGGTATTCGTATAAGTCAAATCCTATTCAGATCATTCTGTAGCCATCTGCAGGGGAAGGGAGAATTAATGATTAATTTAGTGGATTAACAAATGATTCCAATGCAGCTAGGATGATATCAAAACTATTTTCAGTAAATCATGCGCTGGCACGGATTATGGCAATACTTTCCAAACATGAATCTCTCGTTCCTCGGATATAATCTGATCAGCAGCACGGAAACTGGTGGTGGGGGTTGCTGTCAGGGTAAAACGTCGTTTGCATATTTGTAACAAACAAAAACATGTCCTGTATACGCCATGCTTTATCCACCCAATTTCTGGGCAACGCTCTGGTCAATTTGACCGGTGTCTCGTTAACATCGGGATCATCTTAGAGGGAGCGATGTTGGAGCCTAGAGGCTACTGAAGCTGCTGCTGCTGCTGCTTCTGCGGCGGCGGCGAGGCGCCGTTGGGGGCCATCCATTGAGTCCGTTCGCACAAATCTGTCAAAACTTGACCCCTCCACCCCTCCCTGTACGCACACGGACTTTCTACACCCCCCCCCCCACCCCGAATCCTATAGAACGTCCGATATTTAATCCACGCAGAAACGATCAAGGATTACTAATATTAACTTGTTTAAGCAATCTTAATTTTGGAGCTTTCGTGACTGCAGGAATTATTCTTTGTTTCTTTCGGTTACGTCACGTCTAAAGATACAATAATAAATTAAATAATAGCATATTACGACGTTTCGATTGCAACACAAGCAATCATCATCAGGCATAAAAGAAATAGCAACAAAAATCTAACTAGAAAACTATAGACAGACATACAAGCAGACAATCACAAGGACAGACAGAGAGAGAACAAATATCGGCACAAAGAGAGAGGTTGTTTAAGCAAATAGATAGTCCACCGCCGGACTAACTCATTTGAAGGCCAATATAGACAAATTATTGAGGCTTCACCCCCATACACACGCATTTGGGTTAACCCCCCTCTCTCCCCTCTATGCGTACGAACTAAGTGGATGGCTCCTTGCCACAACGCATTGCTGAGCTTGCAACTTCTCTGCTCCCCACCAACTACACGCTGCCTGCACCCTCCTTCACCCAGAGGACTGTGCCGGTCAAATCAAACCCCTCGCGACCCGCACGGGAATCGGGAGGGAGCTCATCCAGCAGTGGAACGACAACAAGGACTGCTCACAGAGCGACACGGGAGGATTTCTCCGCAGCTTTTGGCCGCCGCCTGATGAAGCTGGTTGTAACTACGGGCGAAACGTGACCGTGCACTCCCAATTGTAAATGTTGCGGGTTCACTCTCCTGCACGAATTGGCCACGTTCTGTTTCCGTGACAAACATTACGAGTTGGCTACGTCGGGATGGTGGCGGGTTTAACGTCACAAAGAAGCCTCTATAACACATGGGGTGGAAAAAACCCGATTTTTCCAGAGGCAGGCATCGGGTTTTTTCTTTAATACAATTAAACCCGATTTTGGGGAATTAAAGCCTGGTTTAATGAATACGAAACTCTGATCCAAGGCTTAGGCTGCTTCCTCGTCGGTGCTGCTATCGTACTCGGGGGGGCCGTCGGGCACGGGGTAGTCGTAGAATGCGGCGGGCAGTTTGGTCTTGATGAACACGAGGAGCTTCTCCTCCACAATCGTGGGCGCCAGTGAGTTCCTTCGCTTGGAATGGATGAAGCCCATCATCGTTGAGAAGTTGGCGAATTGCGGTTCTGCAATTAGAACCAATTAAACCGGATTTCTCCCAATCGCAGATGATCGGGTTTAATATAAAAAGACAATTAAACCCGATTGTAAAAAAAAACCCAACTGTGACACCCTTGCTATAACAGGACTTGTATTCATCTTCTTGGTTCTTTCGGTAAAGTCACATAGAAGGGAAGTAATAAAATAATAAAAATAAAACATAATAAAATAATTCTCACGACGTTTCGGCCACAACGCAAGTAGCCGTCCTCAGGTGAAGACCAGGTCTGTCGAGGCGACAGCGTCTGAATGAAACAACACACGTGCTTGGAGCATGTATATAAGCTGGGTTGGAAGGGGGGACAGCCCTAATACGCACGGGGGGGGGGGGGGGCTGAGGCGCTAGCGGAGATGAGAGCCGTGCTGGCTCGCGTGAGCCGGGGGAGAGGACGCTTTGCTCCTCACCCTGACGGGGACGAGACGAGGTTGGTGGTGGTGGTGTGGGGAGGGGGGGCTCGGTGGACCGAGTAACTCGCCGCGGCACGCACGTGGACTTGACGCTTACACGTGGAGCCGGCGTGACCTCTGGCCCCCGGGACGTCAGAGCTCGTAGCGCAACGGGAGCCGCGCGCGGTCAAACACACGCGCGCGCACAAAAAAAACGCGATTGCAATCTATCGAAAATTGTGCAGTCGTTCCTCCCTCCATTGTTTCGTTTGTTGGTTCATTCGTGCACGCAATCGTTGGTTAATTCATTCGGTCGCGATTTTTGATAGTGAATGCATTAATTAATCGGTTAATACACGCATTGATTAATGGATTTATCACACACTCATTCGTTCACTAATCAATTCATTTATCACGCAATGCATCGATTAATCGATTATTTACTCATCGATTTATCCATACATTTATCGACGAAATTATCATACACGCATCCATTCATCAACTATTTTTTTCAGTTATGCATTCGTCAATTGATTAATCGTACATAGACTCATTCAGCAATTGATTAATTAATCGAGTCACCATACACTCATTGATCCATTGATAATAATCGTACTCTCATTCATTTATCCATGTATTCATTACACATTCATCCACAACAGAGTTTACATGAGTAAAAAAAAAAGTGAAACTCATCTCTGATTGCGAGCCTGAGCCTGTGATAGAAATTTCACATTCCATTCCACGTTCCTATGGCCGGATGCATCTAATAAAACCACCGGGAATGCACCCACTATTGTCATTTCTCGGGAACTCACCATGCACAACTGTTTGTTTGAATTGATGTGGGGCTATGACAAGGCAGCAGGGAAATCAATGTCTATGCCCTCACATCTCCCCCTACCTTCATTTGCATATACTGACCAGCGTGGTGAAGTATGGTCATATATCAGTTTAACACGTAGGGCTTTCGCGACTAATATTATTCATAAAGGTTTTTGGGTTAGATCGCGTAAGTATACATGTGTCGTCACCCTCCACCACCCGACGCAGCCAACTAGTGAGGGATTTAACACGTAAACAAAACGCCAATTAGTTACTACTTCAGCCCACCGGTGTGTTGGAGAGTAAATCCACAACATTTACAATTTGAGTAGCACGACATTTCGCTGGTAATTACATCCAGCATCATCGGACGATTTGCCAGAATCTAACTCAAAAACCTTTTTTATGAATATGGTCCTATAACTTCCATGACACATAGAGACCAATGTGAGGGCATCATCCAGCAGTAGATTGACGAACGCCTGCTCGTGAACATGGCCAGGAATATGCTTTCCATAGGCCCACCGCTGTTGACTTTCCATAGGAATTGTGTATTTATTTTATCGACCTCAGATGAATGATGGTGGGCTGAAGCGATCACTGGCCGGGACTTGAACTTGCGCCGATTGTGAGCCAAGCACTTTTGAAATCGCGGCGACACTCATCCAGAGATATAAGAGATCCATAGCTCATCCGATTTCCTCCAATATAAATAAACATTCTGAATACACGAGAGCACAATTTACTTATTCTTCCTGTGTATGGCGGATGTTGTAGATGCAGAGCAGCGACTACATTTTCAGATTCAGGTGGTTGCATCATTTACTAAAACCATTACAGGCAATTGACACGGTGTATGTTTAACTACTTCATTGCAGCCCATTGCGCTGAGAAGTGCTTATGCCACACACTGTCATCACAGCCAAAGTCAATCCATGTCCTCACCCTGGCTGAACAACAGCAGATGCGACCTGCAGTTGCTTAGCGTGTGTTTGCATGGGCATCGGCTTACGGGTGTGAAGAGCCCGTGGTGCCACGAATGTTTATTATGTTTGGGGGAGCGTTACGGCGTGTGGGACAATCTGACCTTACAAGAAAATGTGTGAATTATGGTCTCGTTGCGTCATTGCGCCCTCATTTATTGTATGAACTCATTTAAAACAAAGGATCCACCCTTGATCATAGTCAGCTTATAATAACAATGATTCCGGGCTTAATGCCACGTGAATATTAATTTGATTTAT
Organism: Lethenteron reissneri; assembly: GCF_015708825.2. Taxonomy (NCBI): domain Eukaryota; kingdom Metazoa; phylum Chordata; class Hyperoartia; order Petromyzontiformes; family Petromyzontidae; genus Lethenteron; species Lethenteron reissneri. The sequence continues at coordinate 6,361,691 of NC_083809.1, forward strand.
TTCCTTGAGTCTCAAGTCTCGCTTTGTTGCCGGGTGGGCTTTGCTACGTTTGGCTGTTTGGCCAATTCAGTGAATGAGAGTTTGGGAGGAGAAATGGATGAGGAGCAGAGAAAAGCCATCGCGTTTTCGAGGGAGGAGGGTGACACTCAACACTGAGCTCTCCTGGCCACTCCTCGCGCAGTGCCATGCCTACAACACCTGGCAAGCCTCGGTGGTTATCCATCAAAACACTAACCAGGGTCAATCCCACTTCGCTTGAGATCCCAAGATGTCCGGGCACGTTTATGGTGATAACTCAGCGATTGGCTTCTATAAATGTCCACGTGATGATAAGCCACTTCGTTGAGCTATCATTTGTGGTCAGACCGCTTCTGAAAAAAAAGTTAACCCGTAAAAACAAAGTTTTTCACTATAAATCCTTTATATGCGTGGCGGCTAGAGTCCTCTCGTCCTCTGGCTTGAGATGGCTGCCACCTATGGGTCAGATGATTGCCTGCCACCATTAAGCAGTTGGTAATTAAATATAATTTATTTTTTCCTAAAACGTGTAAAATTTTGGAAAAAATTTTCACGAAAATAAATTGTCACGCACAACGAGTCTGTGTGCAAAATGTCAGCTCGATTGGATCACGGGAAGTGGGTTAAAAAACGACCGAAAGATTTGCACGGTCGTAAGCGCGCAAGCAAGTGAACTTAATATAAAGGATTTAAAAAGAGATAAATATAGGGTCACTAGGCCTTACCTGGTAAAATTTTTACAAAAATGTGTATGGGTTTTATAGTTATTAGGATAAACTGAAAAAGTTCCTGTGCTTTTCTATACGCCCGTGTTGCCGTGCGAGTATGTTTACACATTCTGTTGGCGTGTGTGTTGCATAAAGAGAATCTATGGAGCCCAGTTAATTCCGTTCTGCGTTAATGCATTTCTGTCATTACTTTGTTTCTCCCAGGCAAATAACACAATTAGCACAAGATGAATAATGCACGTTACGTGCGAATGCTTTTAAACGCAACCACTTGTTTATTGAAACGGTCAAAATCTAAAACGTTACACTTAACCGGAGTCAGAAGAAATCCTTCAATGTTTTGCTTATTAACGCTGTAAATTTTTTTCAAACGGAATTGTTTTATTTTTTATTTGCTTACACACGTCCAAAGCGGAATCCTTTCGTGCTTTATCATTGATATGAAGTGTTTTTGTGCATTTTAAAATTGAGTAATTTTACCATTTACAACTCTGTTTAGAAGATATAGGCGATTGTGAGTGTGTCTCTATAAATTCTGATGATGCTCTAGAAGGGCTACGAAGACAACATTTGGCTGAAATATCGTCGAGGTTGGAATGTAGTTGACTTTGGAATGTAGTCGAGGTTGATTCGTTTCACTCACAGGCCAGGTTCGACATGAAGTGCCTTACATCTCGCGTTACGATCTCTATCATTTGTGGACCAAGAAGTTGCCTCCGATTGGAGTGTGACGCGATACTCTGGAGAAAGCTGTCAATGCCCACTGACCACTGGTTACAATCAAAATGCACATTCAAGCCTGCTTCGTGCTTGGATGGGTGACCACTGTGCGACAGCCACTGGACATATGTGAAAAGAGTTGTACGCCTTTTGGCGTCATCTGGTTCAACAACAATGGAGACTAGGCTCTAAGAAAAGCTGTCTCGGGTGTGGACCAATCAACTTCAAGGACAGTGCATATCATTATCATCATCAGAGTTGTTTCTTTTTGTTTGCATTTTGACTGCTTGTGTTGTGGTTATTGCAAACATGATCCCTTGTATAAAGGTGTTAGTTTGTGTACCAGTTGAAAGGGTAAAAACCTATTACTATATGTGAAAAGAGCTTCGGAGCTCAGCGGATTTCTCCAGGATAAATGAAGATCCTGACAACCGCTTTTGTTTTTAAATCCTTTATATTAAGTTCACTTGCTTGCGCGCTTATGACCGTGCAAATCTTTCGGTCGTTTTTACCCACTTCCCGTGATCCAATCGAGCTGACATTTTGCACACAGACTCGTTGTGCGTGACAATTTATTTTCGTGAAAATTTTTTTCCCAAATTTTACACTTTTTAGGATTTTTTTTTATATGTAATTACCAATTGCTTAATGGTGGCAGGCAATCATCTGACCCATAGGTGGCAGCCATCTCAAGCCAGAGGACGAGAGGACTCTAGCCGCCACGCATATAAAGGATTTATAGTGAAAAACTTTGTTTTTACGGGTTAATTGTTTAACAGCTTGCCGCAGGGCTGTGTGGTGGCCAGCGGGTGGCAGTGCAGAAAACTCAACGATTGCACGATACTTCTATGCCCCTGCGTCAATGCCCCATGATTTCATCAACCCTGCACTGGTCATGCTGTAGACGGCAATTTTTTTTTTATTCGCAGAGAAGATGAGTGTAGCCGAAGTTGTTGCACATTCTTCCGATTATCCATCTGTCTTGGCAGATAGCCACGCAGATAATAGGATCTACCAAGATTGCCCCTCAGAAATATTTAAACCGTACATAGTGCCTTTAATAAAAAAAACAGGCTTAGTGTGATTCTAGATTGGAAATTCTCGTTACTGTAAGGACCCATACTCTTTGGTTCTTTCGGTATAGTCACGTAGACGAAAAATAAAAAATAAATAAAATGTATTTTTATTTGTAAAATGTATTTTTTATTTTATATATGTATTATTTATTTATTAGTCATTATTTTTCATCTACGTGACTTTACCGAAAGAACCAAAGAGTATAGGCTTAGTGTGCTTAAAACATCAAGATGTGTTTGCTATGCATGTGCTCGAATTTTTTTTATTCAGTCGCGTATTTACGAATATACAGATTGCCGAATACATATACACATAACAAACAAAACATTGCCAGGCGAGTCATTTATTCATAATAAAGGTGTTTGGGTTAGATCACATTTGTACTTACGCCATCTAACCCAAAAACCTTTATTATGAATAATATTGGCCGCGAAAGCCTGCAGTACGTGTTGAACGAGTCATTTATCTTCTTGGTTCTTTCGGTAAAGTCACGTAGAAGGGAAATGATAAAATAATAAAAATAAAACATAATAAAATAATTCTCACGACGTTTTGGCCACAACGCAAGCAGCCGTCCTCAGGTGAAGAACATGTCTGTTGGAAAGACGCTGTCTTGCGTTGTGGCCGAAACGTCGTGAGAATTATTTTATTATGTTTTATTTTTATTATTTTATTATTTCCCTTCTACGTGACTTTACCGAAAGAACCAAGATGAATCCCTGCAGTCACGAAAGCTTTAAATCGAGTCATTTATGTTGCATACACATTTGATCACGAGGCAAATACGGGTGTGGTACCTCGTGCATCCCATTCGTGTGCAGGAAGTGTCAAGAAGAAGAAGCAAAGAAAAAACCACGCGCATTTGGCCGAGCAAAGCATATGACCGTTCCTGTAACGTGACCCACTGAATCGTTGCGAAATGATCGTGGCCCATTTCTCAAAGAGCAGTTTCGTGGCACGTGGTCGCTTCGGTTACATGGTGGGCTCTCATGTGGCTTGTAAGTGGTGGGGGGGGGGGGCTTAAGAGGGCCTTGTGACCAGTGGTCGGATTGGTAGGTCGTGAGCAAAGTCTGCTGTGGTCCGTGACAAATCTCGTAATTTGCAATGGGATTTTCTTTTTTGTTTTACCCGTTTATTATGCGTACGTATTCGGGCGTTTCATCCGGCCTGGTGGCACAGTTCCCGGAGAGAGGAGCTTTGCAATTGGAATATTGGGGATTCATATGCTGGTTGGGTTGGGGTGGGGGGAGGGTTGACTCGGCCCATTAGTCTTTTCCGATTGACAACATTAGTACCACTTTATGGGGAAGTCAACAATGGTCGTCTCGTGGATAAAATCGCTCCCGCCTAAGCAAAAAAAATATAACTTTAATTTTTATTGTTGGGACTTGACTCATGCGTTATGATTATCTAGATTATTTTGGTGCGAACAATGTCCAAATGATGGGCCACTTTGTTTAGGCTAGGTCGCTTCTGAAAAATAAGTTAATACCTCAATGGGCTTTGCCTGGTCGGATGGGGGTGGTTTAATTTTATTAGTATTTGTTTGGGTGATTTGTTTACCTTTGTTATACTTTACACTCCGATCATGTTTTTTGTATTGTTTGTTGTCGTTACGTTCTTACCCGCCCCTACTGAACATCTGTGAAAAAAGCTTTATAGCTCATCGGATTCCACCAGTATAAATAGATATTCTAATTCTGATCAGAACACGCGTGCCAATAAGGACACTAAATTGATTTTGATAATGTTGAGGATCTGTGTAAAAATTGTTACTATTGGCCAAGACCAATTAGAAAATATATCGAAATTGAGAGAATTCAAAATCATTTTAACCGTTCGCATAGCTAAAGGCTTAGTGCTGCTTGGAAGCAAATCATGAAGTAATACACTGTTTAACTGCATGCCTGTACAGGTCACCATACGTCAATGGTGATTAGCTGTGAGCAGACAATGACGGGTACGGCTATTTTCGTGCATACAACGACAGGATGTACAAGAACAACGTGCATGCATGATGTACGTTGATTACCATAGGAATAACCCAACCGGTAATGGATATCCATTGTAATGTAGATGTATTCATTAACCCCATCCCACTCTGGCCTTCGTACACGAGTGGCTCACAAGTGACGACATCACATCTATCCCTCTATTTAAGAACGAAACAGGAGGATGTCTCCACAAATCTGACTCTCGCCTGATGATGCTCGTTGTAATTACTGGCAAAACGTCGTACTCGACTGTAAATGTTGTGGGTTTAATCTCTAATACAACCGGTGTGCTGTGCTAGTAACGAATTTGCATGTTCTGTTTACGTGACAAGCCTTACTAATAATTGGCTGTGTCGGGTGGTGGCGGGATTAACGACACATTTATATTTACGCGATCTAACCCAAAAAAATCTGTATTATGAAGAATAATACAGTTTAAAATTAATCGTGTAATTGACTGCATTTATCGAGCGAACGCATTACGCAATCTTTAAGGATAGTCGTGTATGAGAATGCATTTGTCCGCTTTCATTTTAAAGCAACATATGACAGTATGACATTCGAAAGTTCACACAGATGGTTAAATGTTTAACTTGTATAGACACATTCTAGATTTGAAGCTTTCGTGACTGCAAGGATTCATACTCTTAGTTCTTTCGGTAAAGTCACGTAGGTAAAAAAATAAAATTAAAATTAATAAACATTTTATTTTTTATAAAAAAATGAAATTAAAATTAATAAACATTTTTTTAAAAATTAATTTTAATTTCATTTTGTTACCTATGTGACTTTACCGAAAGAACTAAGAGTTTGTATAGACACAGTGGATTTGTCTTTATCCCGCCGTTACATTTCAAATGATTGTAAAACAAAAAAGGGGCCTAAACTTTATTTAATCGAGATAGGGCAAATTGTGTCACTCCTGTGTTTTAGTCCTTAGTTTGTTGTGTTGATTAATTATACGTGTTTAATGTATAAGCATTTGTTTGTGTTTTAATGTGCGTGTGTGTGTGCATAGATGTAAGTGTGGGGAGCGGTGGTGAAGCGGTTAGCGCGCTTCGCTACAAACCAGGCGACCCGAGTTCGATTCCCGCTCACGGCCAACACCAAGTGAAGATTATCTGAACTGGTCATGAGCCTCCCCTAGGTCGACTCAGCCTCAAATGAGTACCTGGTGCGGTGTGTAAACATCGCCACTGGGTAGACGAAGGCGGACGGGCGTGCTGTTGACCATCCAGCACCTCTTGTGTCGTGCCGGCCTTCATAGGTGCTCGCTACTAACACTTGCCCCAACAGTCTGTTCAGACTATACAGGGGTCCTTTGTCTTTGTGTATCGTACATGATTCTGACAAATGTGAGCGGTAGCGTTCGTGGTTAATGTTACTGTTCTACGAATGCAGCGATCTGAGTTTGATCTCCGCTACGATAACATCGGTGATTGTTAATCTGAACTGGCTTTGGCCTCCCCTTTGGTCAACTCGGCCTTAAATAACTACCAGCTGCATTGGGGAGATAAAGACGTTCAGGGCATGCTGCTGGCCACACTACCCCCCGATGGAAACTCATTTCTTTAGATCTGCTTGTTGTGTTTGTTGTCCTTCCCCCCTCACCTCCGATTAGTTACGTGCGTTGCGAAAAAAGTTCAACATACATACATACATGCGCCACCTTGCTGGTCCTAATAGGTGCTCGCTAACAGCACTTGCCCCAACAGTCTATGTATTCCACAGAGGGTTTGTTTGTCTTTGTGAGTATGGTTTGTTGTATCAAGACTCACATATACTCCACACATGCACCGTTGAGAATGACCCAAAGTGTAGCTTTCACACTTTATTTTGCAATGGTTCTGTGCAAGGCATACAAAATGTTTTTTTTTTAGTTTTTAATAAATATACATACACTGAACGAGGAAACACATCTGTGAGCATGTCTATCTTAAAGATTAGTTTTTTTTGTGTGTGACAACAATTATCAAATCATTTCCCACGTGACTTAATCACGGCCATCATTTCTTGTCAAAATAATATCAATAATACTTGCAATAATAAATGCCTGTAAAAACGAATTAAGCATTCGTAACAACAATAATATTAATTAAAAAAACAAAAACACAACTCAATTACATGGCAACACATTGCTGTAATGTGCTCATAAATCCAACTAAACTCTTGGGTTTCGTGTACCCATACAAACATGCACAAGGTGTGGTTACAAAATACTGTACTGGCAAGATGTATATAAAATGGTGTTGGGGCCGGGAACAAAGTGTCATTAAAAAAATTCCCACGAAAAATGTGCACGTTTTAAAAATGATTCGTGAAGCATCCATGACCTGTTACCAATAATACAAAAACAAGCATACTCAGTTCTGTAATATACAATAACATTCGTATTACATTTTATTTTTAATCATTCCCCCCTTCTCCCCCCGCCCACGTTCTAAATAATTATTTTCTTCTTTACGCAATTCCATGAACTTACGCCACGATTTTTTTTCATTTTTTTTCATTTTTCAAACAAATCAATAAACCATAGCAAAACATATTTTACGCTGTATATATAAGATGCCATTGTTTTTTTTTGTTTGCCTGTGTTTAGCATAGCAGTGCAATAGAGCGTATATGAATTGTGGACGAGTGAAAAACCGCAAATGGCAGGATAAGCATGCACGCATATTAGCGTACGTAGGGGGCAATTCTTTTTTTTGGAAGTACAAGACATTATGGGACAAATGAAAGTGTCATATTAAACTGTGTAATTACTATTGCTCATGCAGTAAAATCATCCCACGCACACTTTACGGTGTACTTCGTGTGAAACCTACATACATACGGTATTGTTGATATACACAGGCTCTGCATATACCGTATATACTCATTATTATAATATATATCAGCCCTACGTTATGGAAAAGGAATGCGGAGCGTCTGGATCATTCAAGAAGCAAACGTGCCACTTTCTAGATCAGCGGGGTATATCTTCGATAAAATTCCAACCGATTAATATATATTAATAATAATAATAAATTACAGCCCTTCGTCAATCCACTTCTTGATGAAGGCCTCCATATTGCCGTGTCGACCACGTGGATTGTTTGACCCCACTTCACCACGCTGGTCAGTGCGGGTCGACGACGAAACGGCGACCGAAGCAGGTCCGCCCCACTCCAAGCTCTTTTCTCTTTTCACTCGTCGCGCAAAACACACGAAAAAAAACACATCGCCACCCGCTTCGGTTTTTCCGATGGAGAGCACACGAGATAGAGATAAGATCGAGCGAGCGGTGTTCCGATCGGGGGGGGGGGGGGTCACGCCGTGTGACGGTGGTCACAATCGTCCTCTCTGCCACCAAAGCTGTTGCTGGGCTGTGGCGAGGAATCAGCCCCTCGCCCCCGCCCACGCTACCGACTTCTGAGAGCGTTTGCAAAAAAAACGGGACCGTTTTGTTGTTGTTGCAATGTCCCAAACAAAAAAAATTGGGGGGGGGGGGGGGGAGTGTCAAACCATCGCTTTTCGCAAGACACATTCACGCATTACACAAGGGAACGGTCTGCGTCTTCTCCCCCTTCTTCTCTCTTTCTCTCTCTCCGCGTGTACATTACACAATGCTAACCGAACCGAGAGCATGAACAATTCCCTACGTTTATTACTGGACGAGAGGGAGGAGCAGGGGTTACCAACGAAAGCAGAGGCATAGCCATGGGCAGCAGGAAACTATCTCACACTACCGGAGGAGAGGGGGACAACACACTGAGAAGAAATTGTCTTCAGTGCTGTATTATTTTAGTGTCCTGGGAATATTTAAAGATTTCCCAAGACAGCGGCTTCCTCAAAATAAAAAGAGGACCAATTCTGGGAAAACAAGGACAGGTGGAAACCCGGGAGAGGAGTAAGGTGCTACATTTCTTTTTAATTATCGACAATATCAGGCATAAGAGGGCATATTTCAAGGTTAACGAAATTACACCCTTATTACCTGTAAATGATCTAATCAAGGACCACGTCCCTTAACAATAATATGCGAATGTTCAGAGATGTACTCCAATATGATAATTGGTTCTTTACCCTTCTATCTGGCAACAAAACTGACACCTTTTTGCAAGGAGTCATGTTTGCATAGACCGCAATACCTGCAGTCATAAATACAAACAAAAGACATAACTCTGATAATGTGCACTGTCCTTTTGTTGCCAGATAGAAGGGTAAAGAATCAATTATCATATTTTTACTGGCAAATGAGGTCCCCATAGTGTAGATGTACTCCATTCGTTTTGTCTTTGTTAAATCCCAGATTCGGGGTGACGTGGAAAAGCCACACCTCTGCTAACGGGATTAGAGACCACGGTCTTGGGTTTTTTAGAACAGCCAAAAGCTGTTCTTATCAAAAGGAGGGCAGCTTAAAGACGTTTAGAGTGGTTTTACCACTGCTTGTTTAAAACATTTTTTTTTTTAAATACATAGCAGTGTAACGTGGACTTGGGAAACAAAACGAATAGGGTGCTGGTGGTATTCCTCTCGCGTTGAATGAAATTGGGAATGACCGTGGGTTGAATGATCTGCAGTTCTAGTTTTTTTCTGAAGCTTCACACTTCGTTTCTGAGTCATTGTGGCCAGATTTGTGTCACCGCCGCTCTGTTTTAGCGTGCGACTTAAAATAAATCAAACATACGATTGAACTCACGATTTAACCCGCGATTTAAATTAGTTTTTTTAAACTCACGATTTAACCGATTGAGACTAAAAAAATTAACCCGTAAAAACAAAGTTTTTCACTATAAATCCTTTATATGCGTGGCATCGGGGCGGCTAGAGTCCTCTCGTCCTCTGGCTTGAGATGGCTGCCACCTATGGGTCAGATGATTTTCTGGCAGCATTAAACAATTGGTAATTAAATATTTTTTTCTTCCCTAAACAGTGTAAAATTTAGGAATTTTTTTCACGAAAATGCATTGTCACGCACAACGAGTCTGTGTGCAAAATGTCAGCTCGATTGGATCACGGTAAGTGGGTTAAAAAAACGACCGTAAGATTTGCACGGTCCTAAGCAAGCAAGCGAACTTAATATAAAGGATTTAAGAACATCTCTCATGCTGCCTCCATGGCTTGTTTAACATCTCCTGGTTAAATACAAGTTTACGACTTACAACTGGAGTTAGGACGCCGCTGCCGCGGTAATGCTTTGCAATCTGGCCTGGGAACCAAGAGGTTGCCGGTTCCATCTCCCGGCGTGACAGGTGGCACAAATGGGCAGCCTTCTTACATCTCGTCGACTCTGTGTAAATTGGTACGCCGCAGTTCACCAATCGGCAGGTCGCGTGCGGGTGGGCTAAAGTGTGGCCAGCGTGGAAGAGTAGGCAAAATACCCCCGTCACGGGGGCTCTCTATATATATCTCACGAAAGTGGTGGTCCTTCCGCCAGCAGTGGTGTGAGCACAACAGTTGCACGGCTGCACCTCAGCCACCTTCTTCTGCTGCAGTTAGACCAGCAAACGGGCAATGGTTGTTCGTTTCCTTCATTGTTCACGACGTAGTCCTTGCCTTGTTTCGAGGCCTTGGTTTCTGCTTCACAAGTGTCCTGTTCTTGTCCCTTCGTCTTGTTGTTATTCACGCGGTTTTAAAATTGCTGAGTTTTGTAAGAAAAACAGAAGACGCTCTCGCTCATCATCGCACCTCTTCTCACCTCTTCCCCCAGGTGAGAATAAGTACCGTGTGGAACGCGGCTTGGGATCGAGCGGTGCCACAGGGTTGCCACTGCTGAGGTACAGGACAAACCGGGACATATCGCTGGGGAAGAACATATCGCAATACAGGACGAGGGGGAGAATTGCGTGTATACGCGCGGTCTCGAGCGGGGTATTATCATTATTATTAAGCTCGCACAACTGACAAAAAACCCAGACATTGAATGACCTGGGATGACTGTAATTACACGATTTCCTCAAAAAAACAGAAGACAATCCCGGGAAAACCAGGTCAGGTGGCAACTATAAGTGTGTGTCAGCGTTCACGACGGACGGGAGGAAAAAATGCATCTCTGGCCATCATAGCACCTCTCCCCCTGCCGCCCCAAGCTCCCCCCCCCTCACCACCGCGCACATCTATATAAATATTAAATACTGTAGCGGTGTACTGCAGAACTGTCATGCGGCAAAATGCGGATTGCACTGAATATATATTTTTTTGGGGGGGGGGGGGGGATGTAAACCTCACCGTCGTCGCCTCCGAAAAATCGGAGTGCCGGAGCGCTTATCCTCGGTAATGCTCTCAAGTCGACGACACCGCCACCACCACCACATCCACCCACGTGCAACCTCGCTCCCGTGGCACCGAGGCCCGCGCCCGAATGCAGACATCCGCGAGCGGCGCGAGGGGGTGTCAACGATTCACTCCGTCCCGCCGTGGCGCACGATGGATTCGTCGCGATCGCAGGTCACGATTTCATCGAAGAACTGAGTTCCGGTTGTTTTGTTGCTGCTTCACGACTGCGTTGTGACGACGGAGATGAGGCCGCGTGCACCGCCCGGAGGGATCGTGTCGACCGATCGCAGACAACGAGCGCGCGGCCGCTAAAATTGTCAAGCGCGCCATACGATGCGTGTGTCGCGCCAGCAAAACGTGGAACGTTGAGGCCAATGCTGAGCCCACGGTTCTAACGATACGCCCCAACGTTGGCATGTGTACTGTGTTTGTGGAGATGTATAATCGATATAAAATTGACCAATCGATGCATAGTTACACCACTAACGGTTGACGATGGTGACGCGAGGCTAATTCATCGTGAGGGTAGCCAAAAGTTTCGACGGTGAGGGTGGGTGATGTATGAAGATGATGTGATATATTACACTGGTGTATATATTTATGCGTTTACGTGCAATGCATTTGCACTAAATATCTCGAGCGGTTTATTATATGGGTGACTGCTTTCCAAAACAACTGGCAGATTAAGTTGCACCGTGCGATGTATTAACACACGTACACAAACAGTGTAGACACACACACGCGCACGGCATAGCGGGTTACATTGGGCTAATGTTATTTACATTTTGAGTGGCGTGACACACGCGCACACACACATACACACAGACCGTGGGATTTCCATCAATGCACGAAGGATAGTAGGAAAGTACCATGTATATCATTAGCAGCGATGGAATTACTTCGATGCATTTGTTGACGGCTGCTGTGTGTGAAAACGCGGCACACACCGCAAAAGAAAATCATTGTACCGCTCTCCCCGTCTCACTCGAAAGATTACTAAAACGAATGTCAAAAAATAGTCCAATATTTAAGTGCCGACTTATTGAAAGTCTCATGTATCGTAGCAAGGACGGTTGGCATATTGTTTTGCGTGCAGGGGCTAACGGGGAAGTCAATCAAATCCCGTGAATAATTTCATAAGTGCTTTTTTTCCCCTCTCTGCCTGCGCGCGTAGCCATCAGTCTCTCGCGATGGGAACTCTTCTGCCACCTTTGTTCTCCGACGTCGCGCGGATCGGAGCCCGTTCCCGTGACACCCAGGGCCGCCGTGACAACATCCGCACGCGGTCGCCACGGCTCCGTGCGCGGGTCGCAGCGTGTATATCTCGACAGTGTCGCCGCCGCCGCCGCTCCTCCTCCTCCTCCATCGTCTCAGAAGTCTTCCGCCGCGTCCCGCTCGTCTCGGCTCGACTTGGCCTCGGGTTCGTTCTCGTCGGAGCTTTCGTCCAGTTCGGTGGCCGAGCTGTCTGGCCCGGCGACGCAGCCCTGGGGCTCGTAGCCGGCCCCGTCACGCTCTTCTTCCTCCTCCTCCTCCTCTTCCCTCTCCCCCTCCTCCCCCTCCTTCTTCTCCTCCTCTTTGTCGCTGACCTCCTCTTCCCCGAGCGAGGGACGCGACCGCGCCGCGACGTGCTGCTCGCCCCCCCACGACGACGATTCCCGTGGCATCTCGGCTTCGATCCCGCTAGCCGCGTCGTCGACGCCGAACTGCTGCTGCTGCTGCATCTGCTGCAGCTGCTGCTCGAACCGATGATGATGCTGCTGCTGCTGCTGATGCTGCAGCTGCTGCTGCTGGTGCTGCTGCTGGTGCTGCACGCTTCTTTCGTCGGCCTCGCGCTTGCAGTAGGAGTAGCGGTGGTTCATGTGCTGCGAGTAGGAGCCCGAGTGCGAGAAGCGCCGGCCGCAGCGGTCGCACTGGTACGGCTTCTCGCCCGAGTGCAGGCGCGAGTGCTCGATCAGATGGTGCTTGTGCTTGAACGCCTTGGCGCACACCTGGCACTGGTAGGGCCGCTTGCCTGCGCCCATTCACACGCGCGCGCAACATACACGGAGCACGCGGTTAGCACCACTCGACAGACTATCGCGGTGGCGAGATGTTAACTCCCTCGCCTGGTATGCAGGAGGTCATGGGTTCGATCCCGACCCTGACGCCTGCTGTATATTTGGACTTTGCATGTCTCTCTCTCTCTCTCTCCCCCCGTGGTTTTTCTCTGGGTCTCTCCGTATATTTGGCTGCTACAAATTTCCACGTGATCAGCCATTTCATTTAGCTATCATGTGTGTCCAGGTCGCTTCTGCAAATGAGCCATAGAGCTTCAGTGGGCCTTAGCCTGGTAAAATAAATCAAATTGAAGTAGAAGAACAGAACGATATTTGTGCATATACGTGTTACCACCAGCCGTGCCACGCCGTTCATCGCGGGTCATTTTGTTGTTCCGCTGCTGGATAGTTGTCAGGGTTATTTGACCATACTTCACCACGCTGGTCAGTGCGGGTTGGTGAAGCGGGGATGCCCAGGACCGGTTCAGGTATCACTCGCCACTGATTTCGCCAGGAATCAAACTCATGTGGCTGGTTTATCAGCAACTGCGCTAATCGTAGCGCAGTGCAGTGCTGAATTGACTAGCACAGTGCACTAACAACTGCTCAACCGCTACCCCCTTAGACACTCTATAAGAACAACTAGTATTGTATACATACAAGTACAAACCAGGAGATTTCATCGATAAACCAATAGATTAGCATGGCACGATACATCAATAAAAATGAGTTTTTTCCCATCACAATGCACGCGCCGTGACATCATCTGCGTAAGAATCAACGACGAATTTAAATTATATTCCGGTGACACGCTTACGTTACATTGAGGCTAGCAGAGCGAACGGAACTACGCAAACCGGGAAGGGGGTGGGGGGGGGGGGGTTCAAATGAGCAACATTGCAAACGAGGTGGAACGAACGAAATTAAAAAAAAGTACAAATTCTTGGCTAGAATCGTTACCCTGAATTTGGATAACGTGTTGAATTTCATTGGCGTTCTGTAATCGTCACACGTCAACCATGTCTGACATGTCTAAGGTTCGCTATGCAGAAGCGTTGTCGGCTGTTATAAAATAGAAACGATGGCTTTTTCATAATTCCTTTAAGTGGGGGGGGGGGGGGGGGGGGTGAAAACTCAACAATGTGATGCCCAAACATAGGTACGATGATTAACTTCAGCGTCGAAATTAATCCGCCAATTTTCACCGTCGTCTTCGCACAGCCCCATTAGCCACGCGACTGGCTGAGCGTCGCAGCGCTGCGATTTTCGGAGTCGTGCAAATGACATTCTAAACCCGCTAATAACCTTTCTAGCCGCATTCACTGAGAGCGACGCGCAGATTTAACATTTCCATGCAACAAACACTCCACAAATGCACGGAGACACAAAGCAACGCATCCAAAGACGTGCGCTCGTACTAATGGAAGCACCATTCACGCCTCAGTCAATGTCTCTTCTCACCCGGTTTTGGCGAAAGTGCGCCGATGACTTCCCCACACCTTCGATTAGCACGGTTGGCTACGTACGGTGCGAAAGAAGTTCAATATACATTCTGCCCATATACTAACGCTATCTATAGACTCAACACTGCCCATAGACTCAACACTGCACCTCTGATTAGGGGTCATACATTGAGTAGGTACGCAAACATCTATCAAAACTTGACCCCTCCCCCCTCCCTGTACGCACACGAACTTTTTACACCCCCATCCCCTGCGTACGTACGCCTGACGCACCCCCCCCGAATCCGATAGAACGGCCGATATTTAATCCACGCAGAAACGATCAAGGGTTAATAATATTAACGTGTTCTTGGTTCTTTCGGTAAAGTCACGTAGAAGGGAAATCATATTTTTTATTATTTTTTTAATTTTATTATTTTCCTTCTACTTGACTTTAACGAAAGAACCAAGAATATGAATCCTTGCAGTCACGAAAGCTTTAAATGAAAATATTAACGTGTCTAAGCAAACAGATAGTCCACCGCCGGACCATCTAACTAATTTGAAGGCCAATGTAGACAAATTATTATCGAGGATTCACCCCCCCCGTTGCCTATGCGTACAAACATTGTCAGTAGACCCTCCATACGCAAGCGTACGCATTTGAGTTAACCCCCCCTCCCCCCTCCATGCGTACGGAATAAATGGATGGCCCCTTAGCAGAGGTCGCAAACGGGTTTTGATTCCTTACCCGTACCCGTACCCGGCCGCACCAGGGTCGCAAACGGGCACCCGTACCCGGCTGTACCCTACCCGTACCCGGCCGGGTACGGGTAGGGTACGGGTATCGGGTACCCGATTGCGACCTCTGGGATGAAGCCATGTTGCAGGCGCCGGTGGGTTGATTCTAGGAACTTGAATTGTGAGAAGAGACAAGACGTTGGGAAATGAGTGACAAACAGTTACTCACCAGTGACTCACGGTCTACCCGTACCCATACACGGCCGCACCAGGGTCGCAAACGTGTACCCGTACCCGGCCGGGTACGGGTAGCCGGGTATCGGGTAGGGTACGGGTATCGGGTACCCGGTTGCGACCTCTGCCCCTTAGCACGGTTGGCTACGTACGGTGCGAGAGAAGTTCAACATAGATACGTGTACATACAAAGGGGCAAAGTGCCAGGGTGACGTGTTATGTGAAGCTGCGATTCTGGCGGGGACTTTATGTCACTTACGACAAATCACGAAGTGATCCTTCACATTTGTGAATCGGACGCAATAAGCCGATCCACAAATACGAAGGAGACATCGCAGCGATACACTCCGCTGTTGTCTGGCTTGACCACCTGAATGTGAAACTGTAGTTGTTGCTCTGTGTCTGCATCGGCCGTACGAAAGACGAAGACGACGTGATCCACCAGCCCTTGCCTCCAAAGCACTGAATCGCAGGCGTGAGCCATCGCGCTCAGCTAACAGCAACAAAGAATTTCGATTTTAAGCTTCTTTCGTGACTGCAAGGATTCATCTTCTTGGTTCTTTCGGTAAAGTCACGTAGAAGGGAAATAATAAAATAAATAAAAATAACACATTTTTAGGTTTCGATTTAAAGCTTTCGTGACTGCAGGGATTCATTTTCTTGGTTCTTTCGGTAAAGTCACGTAGAAGGGAAATAATAAAATAAATAAAAATAAAACATTTTTAGGTTTCGATTTAAAGCTTTCGTGACTGCAGGGATTCATCTTCTTGGTTCTTTCGGCAAAGTTACGTAGAAGGGAAATAATAAAATAAATACAATTAAAACATTTTTAGGTTTCGATTTAAAGCTTTCGTGACTGCAGGGATTCATCTTCTTGGTTCTTTCGGTAAAGTCACGTAGAAGGGAAATAATAAAATAAATAAAAATAAAACATTTTTAGGTTTCGATTTAAAGCTTTCGTGACTGCAGGGATTCATCTTCTTGGTTCTTTCGGCAAAGTTACGCAGAAGGGAAATAATAAAATAAATAAAATTAAAAAATTTTAGGTTTCGATTTAAAGCTTTCGTGACTGCAGGGATTCATCTTCTTGGTTCTTTCGGTAAAGTCACGTAGAAGGGAAGTAATAAAATTATAAAAATAAAACATAATAAAATAATTCTCACGACGTTTCGGCCACAACACCTGAGGACGGCTGCTTGCGTTGTGGCCGAAACGTCGTGAGAATTATTTTATTATGTTTTATTATTTTATTACTTCCCTTCTACGTGACTTTACCGAAAGAACCAAGAAGAGCAACAAAGAACTCAACACATCGGTCAATTACACTGTGGCCATATAAGTAACAGTTTATAATGGGCAACGTTTCTGGCAATGGTTCTTCTTCACAGCACATGGGAGAGGCCAGAGAGGTAGTAGCCACTTCTGTGCTTACTCGTGTGCGCACGGTAACTGCGTAATGATGGATTGCGTTCGGTTATGTTATGTGCATATTAGGCGTCCAAGGATGCATTGAGTCATCGGTCTAAATTGTTTTTTGGGCACGCGATACGAGCGTAGAATTGTGCGCGTGAGAATCCACCGTTTGAAATGCATGTGTTGATTATACGCTGAATTGATGTTGCCGATGTACCTTTAGGCCAAAGTGTAAGTAAGACGGACGATATAAATGAGACGGAACAAATGAGACACGGTGCATACGAGATGGACAGCGCACTGAAGACGGATCGTGTAAATGACGCAGAGCAAATGAAACGTAAATACAAACTAGACGGACATTAGAAATGAGACAAACTATTCAAACGAGATGGTACAAATGGGACCGATTGAACGAGACGGAGCATTTGCGACATTCGATACAAATGAGGCAGATGGCAAAAACAAGGCGGGCTACTAAACGAGACTTGCGGTTTGTACGGTGGGAGGTGGACGGTGTACTACAGGCAGCACAAATGAGGCAGTGATTAAATGGCATTTTTACACGCAGCAAAAACATGTTTTTTGGAAGATTAACCAGAATCAAGACAGTGCATCGAATCGCTGGGGAGTGCGAGTGGCAAATTGCTACATGCCCAGTAAATACGTGAAACCGCGTTGGATACATCGGCCCTAGGGGGGGTGGGGTTCACTCGGAACATCGTTAGCACTCTCTGGAATTGGACCAACTTTGGGGCGAGTATTTGGCTCGGAAAGTATCCTCTATAGCCCACCCAAACCCATCAGTGCAGATACGAAGAAAATAAATTACCACCGCGGAGATGATCCAACTGGCAGTCATCAGGATGAAATTAAACAATTTTAATAAGGCTCAAATTTCAGTTTAAGTGGTAATCAATTTCACAGCGCTCCGTGCTGCACGTGCGTGTATGTGTCCTAATGTTGGAACATTTCAACTTTTTTTTGAGCGGTATATGTGAGCAATAAATACACGCATGCGCTTACGCATTCCATTGGCGCGTTTGGCAATTGCGAAGAGAATTTGCCGAGCGTAAATGCTCTATGCGCTTGTTTGCAGAAATTGCAATTTTAAATACACATGTTTTGTAAATTCCGAAATAGCGCAAGTGGCTAATGCTTCATTTTGTCGACGCGCAACAGACGCAGGGGCTCATTTAACAAACGTGGGCATTACGTTTGTTATTAATACGGCGTTTAAAAAAAAAGAAATCCACAATTAAAGTGGGCCGGAGGAAAGGGTGGGTGGGGGTTACAAAATACAATTTTTTGCGCGCATCTGTGAATAACGGCGCTTGACAACGCGCTATATTCTCCTCATCCAATTTCTTTTGGCCTAAATAATTGGAGCCAACACTGGGGATCGCTTTTTCTCCGGCACGCAAGGCATTTGCATGGCGCTCGCGCGCGAAAGTAAACAATTAAAATTAATTGTTTATTGTCGCAATTATTTTGCAATGGGGGGGGGGGGGGGGGCTTCTTCCGCGATGTTTATTTGGCAAAATACTCCGTCGTATTGTGATGCGGTAACGGCGGATGACACTCTGCAATACCACCCACCCACAGTCTATTTTTTTTTTATCAACCAAAGGTATCGTCGCGAGGTTCCAACACCGAGCAGGGAAAGACTATGCACGCGTGCATTTAATGTGTTATATAACGTAATGTTATATACAACACGCGTAATATATGCATGCACATCGGCGCAATGCGCAAGAGATGTAGATGTTTACGTGGCCCATTTTAGCTCGTTCATATTGACATTCATTAAGCGTGCGATAACACTGGGTTGACTAATCCTCAAATGAGCACTTGGTTGGAAACCTATTGAGATTTATTATAATTGTTCGTTTCTGGTTTCACAATGCTCTAGGGGGAGTAGAGTTGTTCGCAACGGTCCAATATGGCGTGTTGTACATGTGCGTGCTCGCTAACGGGCGCTAGACGTATTACCCTTAACGGGCCAGGCGGGAGAGCACGGCTCTCCGACGTGCTGTCACTGGGCGGGTAAGGGGGGTGATGTTCGGCATTTCTTCGCTTTCCTCCGGGAACCGAAGAAAGCTCCCGATGCAACGTGGAGCGAAACGTCGGACGTCGTGCACAACAACGCCTCGGTACGACCCCGAAAACGCATCGGGGAGCTTTATGCAAACTATGCGGTAGTATTCGTCGTATCAGCGGGAGCATCTTCGTTTGATTCCTGGCCAAGGGTAACACGAAAGTTGAGTGACAATCTGAACCAGTTTTGGGATCCTCCAGCTTCAGAAATCCACACGGACCAGTGTGGTGAAGTATGTTTCAACACGTAGGCTTTCGCGACCAATATAATCCATAAAAGGTTTTTTGGGAGGTGAAGTATGGTCAAACCACCCCCCCCCCATTACTGGTGCGAAATGGGGGAAGCCTTCATCCCACACTGAATTGACAGAGGACCGTGCACTGTTATGATTAACACATTCCTGCGGAGGGAGCTGGTAGGAACGTTGGGTTGCTCGGTCAATGGCCAGGGTCAACGGCGGCGTGGTGTATTCCGCAAATATGCCCGACTGTGAGGGCGGGCACAAGCCGGCGTGAGTAGGTTAAACGTTGAGTTTTATAAGGGCACCACGGGGTGACCAGCCCCTCCCCACCCCACCCAGCCCCACCCCTCCCACCCCCCACCCAGCCCCACCCTCCCCACCCTCCCCACCCTCCCCACCCAGCCCCTCCCTGCACTACGGACGGACGGATACAATAATCCCCTGTGGGCTGGTGGAACCAGTGGGTTCCTACCAGTATGATCATTCTGTTCAGTAGTTGCACTGCGATCGCCCCGAGTGTGGGGTTTGGCACTGCACAGCACAAGCTGCTTTCAGGAATAGGAGCTCTGTGCTGCCGCGGTGTTGTGGTTAACGCAATGAACTTGTAACGCCGTGGGCTCGCTTGGTTCACTCTGCCTGCATGGCAGCTCAAGCAACGGTGCGAGTTTCTAAAATCCCCTCCTCGCCTTTGTGAAATATTGCGCACACGCGTGTACCGTATATCTGGCTGGGGTGGTTGAATGTGCGCATTATAAAATTAGGAATTTTTATTCTTTTTAAGAGACTCTAGTTGTGTACGTATTTTGAACTTATTTTGCAACGTACGCAGCCAAACGTGCTAATCGGAGGTGCGGGGGAAGGACAACAAACTAAACACAAAAATCAGTTTGAAAGAAATGTGTTTTCAATCTCGATGATTTTAAAGTGCATAGCTCCAGTGGCTTCCTAATATCGGAAGGAGGAGCGTTCCATACGGCCGCAGAGGCGCATCAGAAAGCGCGCGATGCGGTGACCCTCTTTGTTCGATGTGCCAGCCAAAAGCCGTCCTGCGAGGATGACTGTAGTTCGCGTGATGATAGCTTATGCTCCTTGACGAGATCAGCAAGGTAATTAGTCGATCGGCAGGTCGTGTGCAGTGGAGTAAAGTGTGACTACTCTCAGCTCTACAGAACATGTCAGGCCAGCATTAAAAGGAAAGCCAAATGTGCACTGGAAAGGCTCTACACAACGCCCTCTGGTAGAGTGAGGCCTTTCCACCAGCAGTGCGGTGAGCAAAGCAATTGCAGGGCCTGCACTTTTACCCACGGCACTCAACAGTGACCGAAGGACGTCTTATACATTTGGGTCGTATTATTATTGTGATTTGTTTTATTTAGTTTTATTTTATTTCTACCTACGTGACTTTACCGAAAGAACCAAAGAGTATGGATTCCTGCAGTCACGAAAGCTTCAAATCAAGATCGTATTATTATTATTATGTGCCTGTTGATGACCATCCATACACTTCATTACAACGTTGAGCGAAACCCAATAAAAAACAAAAATTAATCCCCACAATGTGTCCATGTTCCTCTTCCGCCCCCCCCCGCCCTGTCCTGTAGAGGCAAAAATCTTGGTCTGCACAAGGAAGTAGTTCTTTAGGTCCTCATGAAAGTTTTCAGCTCGTGAAAACTTTTTGCTGGTGTAAGCATCAACGTTCGGGTTTTACGAAAGGGGAACCAAGAAACCCACAGTTGTGTAACATTCAATTCTCCATTCTTGCCTATGAAGGCAGCAATACGTTCGGGAGCTAAATGCCAATGTCAAAATCTGCAAGCCACGATGAGAGGGCTTTCAGGACAGTGTTCATGCAGTTTTGCTTTTCCTCCTGCGTTGAAGGAGCGTGGACTGCAGTGGTTGACTCGATGGCCCATAGTTTCGGATGCATGGCCACAATTGCACAACTACTGTGACTTGTCTTTGATGTATCTCTGTGGGCCTCCGTATGTGCCTCTGTGCGTCTCTATGTATCTCTCCGAATCTCTATATACGTCTACGTGTCTCTATGGGTCTCTATGGGTCTCTATGTGTCTCTATGGGTCTATGTATCTCTCCTAGTCTCTACTTACCTCGATGTGTTTCTCTGGGTTGACTGTATGGGATAGGGTTTCATTGCCACGATTAGCACTGCTGTGCATCTTTGCCTTGTCTTGTATAACTGTGTTCACGTGCTATGAAGAAGGGACCATATTTTCTTTTAATGCCACGGTGTTATTGACAAACGTGTGGAGCTTTAAAAAAAACTTACTGAAACCAGGCACACTCTGCAGGGGGGGGGGGGGGCGACTTCTTTTCCGGAAAATAATAATTTCTATAATATGGGAAGTGAATAATTCCTTTTTTTACACTTAAATAGATAAAGGAACAATAACGTAAACATTCCACGTGTAACAATCGGCCTTCCTCCTCTACACGTACGTGTGTTTGTTGAACTTCTTTCGCACCGTACGTAGCCATCCGTGCTAATCCGAGGTGCAGTGTTGCATCTATGGGCAGCGTTGCATCTATGGGCAGTGTTG
This sequence comes from Lethenteron reissneri, assembly GCF_015708825.2. Lineage (NCBI taxonomy): Eukaryota > Metazoa > Chordata > Hyperoartia > Petromyzontiformes > Petromyzontidae > Lethenteron > Lethenteron reissneri. Next base: position 6,383,249 of record NC_083809.1, read on the forward strand.
AGTCCATGGGTAGTGTTAGTAGCCTATGGGCAGTGTTGAGTCCATGGGTAGTGTTAGTAGCCTATGGGCAGTCTGTATGTTGAACTTCTTTCACACCGCACGTAGCCAACCGTGCTAATCGGAGGTGCAGTGTTGAGTCTATGGGTAGTGTTGAGTCTATGGGGAGTGTTGAGTCTATGGGCAGTGTTGAGTCTATGGGCAGTGTTGAGTCTATGGGCAGTGTTGAGTCTATGGGTAGTGTTGAGTCTATGGGCAGTGTTGAGTCTATGGGCAGTGTTGAGTCTATGGGTAGTGTTGAGTCTATGGGCAGTGTTGAGTCTATGGGCAGTGTTGAGTCTATGGGCAGTGTTGAGTCTATGGGCAGTGTTGAGTCTATGGGCAATGTTGAGTCTATGGGCAGTGTTGAGTCTATGGGTAGTGTTAGTAGTCTATGGGTAGTGTTGAGTCTATGGGCAGTGTTGAATCTATGGGTAGTGTTGAGTCTATGGGCAGTGTTAAGTTTATGGGCAGTGTTGAGTCTATGGGTAGTGTTGAATCTATGGGTAGTGTTGAGTCTATGGGCAGTGTTGAATCTATGGGTAGTGTTAGTAGTCTATGAGTAGTATGTATTTTATACTTCTTTGACATCGTACATAGCCAACTGCTAATAATCGGAGGTGCGGGCCACTTTAATTAAATGTTCCCACTGTGGACAAAAATAACTTTGCGGAACGATTACAATACAATTGTGTTCAATGCCAAAAGAAATTGTATTGCTAATTAAAATCACATTTTTCAATGCAATGTAATGGAGGTGGCTTTCCTTTGTCAAGCCAATATGGTCAGGTTTCATTTTCAATAAGCTAGCATACCAAACAATAACAACAACAACAATTACGAACTTTCTTCCACGCACGCAGTAACTCGCACTCTGGTTTTGTATTATTTTCTTGTTTTGAGGGCTGTACATCATGAAAAGCCACGTACCGATGTGTTTAAAAAGTAAAGATTTTAACCGGCGTGTGTCACATATAAATCAGAAAGTTGGACACTGACAAAGGGGAGTGGTTCTAGATTTGAAGCTTTCGTGACTGCAAGGATTCATACTCTTAGTTCTTTCGGTAAAGTCACGTAGAAGGGAAATAATAAAATAAATAAAAATAAAACATAATAAAATACAATTAAATTTCGATTTAAAGCTTTCGTGACTGCAGGGATTCATCTTCTTGGTTCTTTCGGTAAAGTCACGTAGAAGGGAAATAATAAAATAAATAAAAATAACACATTTTTAGGTTTCGATTTAAAGCTTTCGTGACTGCAGGGATTCATCTTCTTGGTTCTTTCGGTAAAGTCACGTAGAAGGGAAATAATAAAATAAATAAAAATAAAACATTTTTAGGTTTCGATTTAAAGCTTTCGTGACTGCAGGGATTCATCTTCTTGGTTCTTTCGGTAAAGTCACGTAGAAGGGAAATAATAAAATAATACAAATAAAACATAATAAAATAATTCTCACGACGTTTCGGCCACAACACCTGAGGACGGCTGCTTGCGTTGTGGCCGAAACGTCGTGAGAATTATTTTATTATGTTTTATTATTTTATTACTTCCCTTCTACGTGACTTTACCGAAAGAACCAAGAAGAGCAACAAAGAACTCAACACATTGGTCAATTACACTGTGGCCATATAAGTAAAAGTTTATAATGGGCAATGTTCCTGGCAATGGTTCTTCTTCACAGCACGTAGGTAAAAAATGAAATTAAAATTAATAAAAATAAAACAAAGGCGAGTGGAACGAGCGTTAAAAAGTGCACGAAGCAGCATGGACGGGATTCATGCGTTCATCGTCGAAGGAGCCGCTGCGCTAAACGCGTGACCGTGACCCCTTGCGACAGCGTCCGCTGCCGTACCCCGGCGTCTCGAGTGATTTGTGTGATCCGCGGATCACGGTGGGGGGTGGGGGGGAGGAGGGGGGGGGGTGACCACGGGGGGGGGGGGGGGGCGGGGGGGGGTCAGCACCACTCGGTCGAACGTCGACCGCCAACTGAAGTGAGCACAATTTGCTGCTGGGGTTTGTGCAACGACACATTGGAGACGATGCATGCCCGGGCATTTAAACTATGAACTAAACTCATCAGCACACGTGCTGGAGCAATATCGATTATTGTTGCTGCTTCGGCAGGGCGCATATTACCGGAACAGCAGTCGAGAGTGAAAATAGCTTTTTGTGTTTAGTTCCCCTTCCCCTGCACCTCCGATTAGCACGTACGGTGCGAAAGAAGCTGAACGGACATACGCACGTCTCGATTTACGTCACCCCCCTTTTACGACGATGTTTCGCAAAGACGTCGTCGCTTCATTGGAGCCTCCTTTGCCAGTAGCAAAATATGATAATTGGTTTTTTACCCTTTTATCTGGCAACAAAACTGACACCTTTTTTTTACAAGGAGTCATGTTTGCATTGACCACAATACCTGCAGTCGGAATGCAACAAAAAAAAACACAACTCTGATAATGTATGCATCGTCCTTGAAATTGATTGGCCCACACCCGAGACAGCTTTCCTTAGAGCCTAGTCTCACATGGTGTTGGACCAGATGACGCCAAAAGGCGATGCATACATGATCAGAGTTTATATTCTTAGGTTTTTTCGGTAAAGTCACGTAGGTTAAAACATTAAAAAGTAAAATAAAATAAAAATCACGACGTTTCGGAGGCAACACAAGACGGAAGCTTGTGTTGCCTCCGAAACGTCGTGATTTTTCTTTTATTTTACTTTTTAATGTTTTAACCTACGTGACTTTACCGAAAAAAACCTAAGAATATGAATCATTGCAGTCACGAAAGCTTCAAATCTAGAATGATCAGAGTTGTGTTTTTTGTTTGCATTCCGACCGCAGGTATTGTGGTCAATGCAAACATGACTCCTTGTAAAAAAGGTGTCAGTTTTGTTGCCAGATAAAAGGGTAAAAAAAACAATTATCACGTCGTGACTTCATGAACACCGCAACCCGATTAGCGTCGCCTCGACCCCCACGCAACTTGCGCTCGCGTCGCTGACGACGCCGTCCGTCCTTTCTTGTACATCAGAGGTCGCAACCGGGTACCCGATACCCGTACCCTACCCGATACTCGGCTATCCGTACCCGGCCGGGTACAGGTACCCGTTTGCGACCCTGGTGCGGCCGGCTACGGGTACGGGTAGACCGTGAGTCACCGGTGAGTCACAGTTTGTCACTCATTTCCCAACATCTTGTCTCTTCTCACAATTCAAGTTCCTAGAATCAACCCACCCGCGCCTGCAACATGGCTTCATTCCAGAGGTCGCAATCAGGTACCCGATACCCGTACCTTACCCGATACGCGGCCGGGTACAGGTACCCGTTTGCGATCCTGGTGCGGCCGGGTACGGGTACGGGTAAGGAATCAAAACCCGTTTGCGACCTCTATCGTACATCCGTCGCCTCTCAGCCTTCGTCTCCACCTTACCTGGCACGCGAACTACTTTGCTACGCGCACAAAGACGTGTGCGCCGTAGCGTGTCCGAGTGAAATCCATCATTGACATCCAGTAGGCGGAGATTATTTGGAGAGAAAAAATAATCGCTTTGTGGTTCACGTCGTTTCGATATGCGTCGTCCGCACCTTTCAGGAACGCGCGGCGGCGATTTCTTGCCCACGCCACCGCTGACGGATGGGGGGCCTCCACCGTGAGCGCATTTGGCGACTCTACGGGTGAAACGCGCCTTACAAATGTACAATTATGATGATGATTATGATGATTATTGAGTTGGCGGGAGCCCGAGCAAGAGCTCCCCTCTTAAGGGCACCGTTACACGGCACCACCACCGCACGCTAAACGCTCATCATCAGCCGCGAGAACTCCCTCCTCCTCCTCTCTCCCCGCGAGAGCGTTGGGCGGATTTTTTCCTTTTGCTTATTTGCGCAGACGCACCGCACCCCCCCCCCCCCTACGGTTGCAAAGAGCTGCTGGGGGGCCGCTCGACTGTGCGGGCGGCGTTGGGGGGGGGGGCAGTACCCGCGGGGGGGGGGCAAGAGTCGCAACACTTTTCGGCTTCGAGCCCGGCTTGTTAATCGAAATAAATAATTTTCGATTTAAAGCTTTCGTGACTGCAGGGATTCATCTTCTTGGTTCTTTCGGTAAAGTCACGTAGAAGGGAAATAATAAAAAGAAAACATTATAAATTATTTTATTATTTCCCTTCTACGTGATTTTACCGACAGAACCAAGAAGACGAAATAAATAAGTAACGACCTGACCGACCAGACGGACACACTACGTAGGCGAGCGGGGGGGGGGATAAGTAAATGCCACGCGCGGGGTTTCGGCGACGCGCCACGCGGCAACGCTCGCACGGACGGTGACGACGCTCACACAAACAACACCGAGGCGCAGATGATAACCAACCCCGGCCGGTGGCCACCCACCCCCTCGTGTGCCGTGCCGGTCTTTATAGGTGCTCACTAACAGCGCTTGTTTAAACAAGTTCTGCAAAAGGCTACACGTGGGGGGGGGGGGGGGATCTTTGTGTTGTGTCCACACTATTTGTGTGTCCACGTGCACGTGTTTCCGTGTATGTGTCCACGCACGTGTATGTGCGCACGTGTTTCCGTGTATGTGTCCATGCATTCGCGTGTGTGCGCGCGCATGTATGTCCGTCCGTGTACGTGTCCACGCATTCATGTGTACGTGTGCGCCCGTGCGTCCGTGTCCGTGCATTCGTGTGTGTACGTTTCCGTGCATGTGTCAACGCATTTGCGCCTGCGTCTCCATGCATGCGGGCGTGCGTGCGTGTGTCCGCGTGCCTAATATAACCCCCCCCCAGCCCGGCTTAGCACGTGGACGCCTGCCCGGGCAGTGATCTCAGCGCTTCCTGCCTCGGCTGCCCCAGGGATTGTAGGCGGCTCGGGGAGCTCGCAATGAGCGAGCGAGACCTCGGGGCCCGAGATCGCTTCTCTTCTCACTCACAGCTGCTTGGCCACTGGCCCCCGGCTCGTTGCCAGAACAGCTCATGTCGTAACAGATGCAAAGGCCATTTTCCTTCCCCTTTCCCCACCCAAAGACTCCCCTTTCTCCAAAATGCACCCATTTCAATACGAATACTATTTTTAAAGAAAAAAATGTTGTGAAGGAGAAAAGAAAATCACACGGTTTGGAAGAGCCAAGGAGGTGGCCGGTCGTCGTGGTGGTGGTGGTGGTTGGTAGGGGGTGGATTTCATCCGAGTTGTGGGGTTGGGTGTCATAAATGATTTTTGGGCATCTCTGGGTGATAAAACGCTGCATGCTGGAACATCTCTCTTCTTTGTCCAAGCCAAAAGTCTCATTTACTGCACGGGGGTTAGCTGCTCGGAATTTCTCTCTGCGTGTACTGCTGTGCCTCTTCCCAAGCCACATTCTATAGACTTGAGTATGTATGTATGTTTAACTTTTTTTGCACCGTACGTAGCCAACCGTGCAAAACGGCGGTGCGAGGACAGACAACAAGCTAAACACAAAAAGCAGTTTTAAAGAAATTAGTTTTAAATCTCTATTTTACATTGCATAGGTCCAGTGGCTTCCTAATATCGGAAGGAAGAGCGTTCCAGACGGCCGTAGAAGCACATCTGAAAGTGCCGCATGATGCGGTGACCGTCTTTTTTTTTACGAAGAGATCCATCGACTCACATAAACGTACACAGAGATCCACAGACTTACATACAGACCCAGAGGCTCACTTTCACTTACATGATCCATAGACTTACATAGATAACCTCACACTTGCACAGACTTACATGGAGACACATAGACTCAAATCAAGATTGAGACACATAGACTTAGTTAGAGATACATAAACGTACACAGAGATCTACAGAATTAAGTACAGACCCAGAGGCTCACTTTCACTTACATGATCCATAGACGTACATAGATAACCTCACACTTGCACAGACTTACATGGAGACACATAGACTGAAATCAAGAGTGAGACACATAGACTTAGTTGGAAATACTTAAACGTACATAGAGATCCACAGACTTACGTACAGACCCAGAGGCTCACTTTCACTTACATGATCCATAGACTTACACAGATAACCTGACACTTGCACAGACTTACATGGAGACACATAGACTCAAATCAAGATTGAGACACATAGACTTAGTTAGGGATACATAAACGTACATAGAGATCTACAGAATTAAGTACAGACCCACAGACTCACAAACAACTTAAATGATCCGCAGACTTACACACGAGACCTTTACAAAGACTTACAAAGACAACCATAGACTTGCATCTTCTTAGAAGCCAAATTCCCATCATTGCATGGGGTCAGCTGCTCATATTTTATTCTCCACGTGTTTCTAGACTGTGCCTCTGCCCTCATCACTATACCCATCCTGGACTGTAAATCTCAGCTGCCAACAGCTTATGCTTAGCTTTTGCTTTACGATTGTTCATTGCATGTGAGCATCGGTCGTCCTGTTGGTGCGTGTGAATTATTCACGCACGAGCTGTATGAAGTTGTTCAGCCCCCCCCCCCCTACCCTCTGCCTCCACAAACACCATCGATCAGATCAATAAACAGGGCTTGAATATCTACTTCTACTTTTGACTTTTTGCATATGCAAAAAGTATAATACTAATAAGAAGTGATGGATTGGATTGGATCTGCCTCTGTGGATCTCTCCCTTGGTTCTGTAGAGGTTTATCCGGATTCACTGGTTTTCTCCTGCATGAAACTTTCTGAAATGGAATTGGCCAATCGTCCAAATGTAGCGAAACCTTCCGACAAAAAAACAGTCTTGGGATATTACGAGCGTTTCCCGGATAGATAAATAAATAGCATAATTATTATAGCCGCCACTTTATGCTGTAGGATAAATCTAACGACAGAATGAGGTACCAGGATGGGATAGAACAGTAAATGACATCTCTTGTCCAGCACATTTGCACTGCTGGGTGGACAGAGGCATGCTGGGTAGAGGAGGGAGGGGGGGATTTAAGATACTTGCACCGACTTTCCCCGCACGCGAATTTTGTATCGCCTCTGTGCCGCGCAGGGAGAACGAATCGTCAGCGTGGGCTTCCTGTTATCCATAAAAACAAAAACTGATCCGAGAGAGGAGAGGGATTTCTTGCTTTGGCTGAGCCACGTCTTCACGTGGCTCAGCCACACACTCGTGGAAGTGCTTACTGCACGCTTCCCTGTCATGCCGGGCCATTGCCCAACACGGCGTTCCGCAATGCCAACTAGAAAGTGAAGTGCAACCGTGATCCTGACCCCAACCCAATACCGTGAAGGAAAAAGAAAGCCTTCTGTGGAAATATCTGTACGCGTGTGTGTTGAACTTCTTTCGCACCACCGCACGCAGCCAACCGTGCTAATCGGAGGTGCGGGGGAAGGGCAACAAACTAACCACAAAAAAGCAGCTCTAAAGAAATGAGTTTTAAACCTAGATTTAAAAGTGCATAGCTCCCCAGTGGCTTCCTCATATCGGAAGGAAGAAGAGCGTTCCAGACGGCTGAAGAAGCGCATCTGAAAGTGCGCGATGCGGCGACCGCCGTCTTTGTTCAATGGCTCGCCAAAAGCTGCTGCTTCGAGGGATGTGGCACAGCACCGCGTACAATGTACAAAATCTTGGCGTGCGTGCGTGCGTGGGTGCGCATGCTTGTGAGGAGCGGTGGCGCAGTGGTCAGCGCCCTGTGCTACAAACCCGGCGATCCGAGTTTCAATTGCCGCTCGCGGCCACGATTATCTGAACCGGTCCTGTGCCTCTCGTAGGACAACTCAGCCTCAAATGAGCACCTGGGGCGGTGTGTGAAGACATCGCCACTAGGGGAGACAAAGGTGGCCACCCACCCTGTCATGCTCTATGCCGGCATGTATAGGTGCTGTTCGCTAACAGCACTTGACCAAACAGTTTGTTAAAGGCTACACAGGGGATCTATAGGACCCTTTGTGACAGTATTAAGATGATACAAAAAAGAAGAAAAAGGCTTTACCCTTTCTGGAAATAATTCAGCTGTTAAGATGTTCAAACAAAAAATGGGCACCTATTACTTAGGAATCAAGGTGTAGAGGGGCAACATGGGGACGTGACATCAGGTGTGCCGTTCAGTGCGATGACGTCACGTCTCCTAGGGTACTTAAGGGATACCCCGTGACGTAAGCGGGGTCACTGTGGGAACGGGTAGAGTAAGCAGGGTGAAGAGGGAACCAGGGGTAGAGAGAGGGATCGAATAGTGAGTCTGGGGAGAAGCCGGTGGTAGCCGTAGAGGTGCTTCTCTCTCCGGTCGGTGGAGTCGGCAAAGTCCACGATCCGACACGAGAGAGAGAGAGACCGGAGCGAGCCGGCAGGGACCCGGACTCAGAGTAGGACCCCTAGCCCCTGGGAGTTGTGTACCCTGCTGTGTAGTATTGTAACAGCTTTAATAAACCCTGGCGAAAGCCCTTAACTTACCTCCGTCTCCGAGTGCGTCCGTCGGAACTTCTCTACAAAGGCATCAAGTGTCTATTTGGTGTTCGAACATCTTAACACCTCCTGTATTATTGCCAGAAAGGGTAAAGCATTTTTGTTCTTTTTTTTATGACACGGGGGGATAATTTTTGTGTCCGTACGGACGGGCACCTCCGTACGGAGGTGTTCATCTGTACGTAGGTGGTGTCTGTGCGTACGGAGGGGGTCTCTGTCCGCACAGAGGTGTCCATCTGTACATACGGAGGTGTCCGAACGTCCTCACGAAGGCATGCATTGCGTGCGTCCGCGCCGGCGAGACCCGCAGCGTCCCTCTCACCGGTGTGCTCGTATTTGTGGCGCATGAGCGAGCTGCTCTTCTGGAAGGTCTTGTCGCACAGGTTGCACGTGTAGACCCCCCCGACAGGCGCCGCGATGCCGCTGGCCGGGTTGGGCACCTCCAGGCGGCGCGCCTTGGCTGCCGACGGCCCCGCCGGGACCTCCATCTCCGGCAGCTTGAGCGCCATGGGGCCCAGCTCCAGCAGGTTTCCCTGCGGAGCAGAGAAAGAGAGAACGGGGTGTCGAGTCCCATCTTGGAGTGGGCTGACGTGCGATTAAGTAAATTAAACTCTTTTGTGCACTTAGCTTCGCCGTCCTTCCCCCGCACTTCTGATTAGCACGGATGGCTATGCACGGTGCGAAAGAAGTTCAAGGTACACACGTAGGTACTTTGGTCACGTGGTGCACGAGCGCGGATGACTAAAACACAACACCTTCGTTCGTCAATAACTTTGCCCAAAAGAGGACTTGTTTCATATAATTGCCCGCAATGCCCCCCTATTATATGTATTTGGTCCTCCTCCTCGGTGGCAGTGCTATTGAGGCACGTAGCGTCGAGCTCCCGTCGCTCACCGCAGCAGACTTTAGCGCGGCAGGCGTGAAACGGACGAGGTACCTGCAGCCCGAACTTGTGGTGCAGTTTGTTGGCGTGCCGGAGTTCGCCCGGCAGCGCGGTTCCCGGCGACCTGTACGGGAACGTAAGGTAGGACAGCAGCCCAACCTGGTCCAATCCTCCGTAGGGTCTCACCAGACCCGGCAGCCCCCCGTGGTGGCCCGGCGACATCAGGCCCGCGGCGGCGGCGGCAGCGGCGGCCGCTGCGGCAGCGGCCGCCGGGTGGAACGGAGGCCCCACTCCGTAAGACGGGAAGTGCGGGAACACCGGCTTGGCCCCAAAGAGTGGGAATCCCAGAACGGATTTCGAGCCCAGAGGGAAGTCGCGCTGCCCCATCTCTGCCCTCTCCACTCCCAGCTCGAGCCTCCTCTTGAAGTAGGCAATGTTTGGCGGCTCCCCGCCACGGTTGTGGTTTTTCACGGGGCTGATGCAGCCCGAAGGAAGGGCCTTCTTGTCGTTGTTGTGGTTCTTGTTATTATTACTACTGCCGCCATCGTCTTCGAACTCTTTCTCGGTTGCCAAATGCTTTGGCAGAGAGAGGTCGAGGGGCTCTGACTGCTGCTGCTGCTGCTGCTGCTGCGATCCGTCAACTCCGTGGCCGTTCCGCAGGAACGGAGCGTGCGGCGCGTCCGTCGCGTGGGCAGGGCCCGGCTTCACCGCCGAGCAGCCCTTGTCGGCGCGCACGTGCGCCAGGACGCCCTGGCGGCCTTCGTCCGATCTCGCCCGCTTCGAAGACGCCCCGTCCATTTCTTGTGGTGAGCGATCGTCGGCTTGGCATGGCCCTCGCGCTTCGGCGTGTTCGTGAACTGCCGCCGGTGGTGGCCTCGGGTAGCCGCCATGCTCTTTGCCCCGCGGCAAGAACGCCGAATCACCCACGCCATAGTAGTCCGGTGCCTGCTGGCCATCCACCATTTTCTTGGGGCTTCCCGAATACGCCCTCATTTTCTCAAACCAGTCCTTGACGAGCTCGGGCGGCAGGCCGACGCGCACGGATATCTTGGCGAGGTCCTCGACACTCGGCTCCATGTTCAGAGCGAAGAACGCCCGTAGCAAGGAGGCGAGGTGGTCCTTTTGCAGGGGGTAGGCGGCGAAGGTCTTGTCATAAGGCATCGGGGAGCTCGCCGGGTGCATCTTCTTCCCGTGGTGTGCCGGGACGATGCCGTTGTTGGGATGAAGAATCGCCTTGATGTCCTCGTTCATCAGGCAGAGGTAGCGCTCGTGCTGGTGCAGGGGAATGGGGCCCGAGAAGGCCTCGTTGCAGTACTGGCAGCGGAACGCGTCCCCAAAGGGAAACGGCGGCTTCTCGTCCGTCTGGTCGCACTTCAGGGGCTTCTCGGCGCACGAGCCGTTCACGCGGTGGCCACCCCCGCCGCCGACGTCGCCGTTCTGACCCTGGCGCGTCTTGCCACCGCCGTCCGCGACGCTCGTCCCGTTGATCTTCACCTCACCGTTCCTGTAGCTGGCGCCGAAGCCGGCAGGCGGCACGAGGTGCCTGTAGTGGTAAGGGCCCGACGACTCCTTCTTGATGGACACGGCGCTGGCGGCGGCGTCGTCAAGGTGCCCCGGTTTGTACCGATCGCCAAAGTCCTGCTCCTTGGGCCAGGGTGCCGCTCCGTCCACAAACGCCTTCGTCCGCTGCGCCTCCTTGCCATCGTCGCGGCCTGGGGAGCCGTGGTGCATCTTCACGGGGGTCGCCCCGTACTCCCACGGTTGGCCGAGCAGCGCGCCGCCGCCGTTGCGAGCGGGGCTCCCTGGCCGGCAGTTTCCATTCCTCGGCTCGTCGTACGTCGGCGAGCCGCGCCGCCTAGCGCCGACGCCACCGCCGCCGCCTTGCAGGTCCGAGAAGTCTCCGCCGTTGTGCTCCGTTTTGACCTCGTGACCTGCGGCGGCGCTGAAGCTCTCGAGGCGCCGCCTCATCATGTGCATGAGGTCGATGCGGCCTCCGAGGCCGAAGGGCAGCGCGACGCCCCCGACCCCGCGGGCCTGTAGGGCGAAGAGCGAGTCGGGCCTCATGCCGGCGAGGCGCGCCCGCATCCCGCCAGCGCCAACGCCGCCGCTCAGAGCCGCGCTGGCGCCCACGCCCAGCCCGATGCACTTCTTGCTGCTGATGTGGGAGCTGTAGGAGCCCGAGTGGGAGAATCGCTTCTTGCAGTTGGAGCATTCGTACGGCTTCTCGCCTGTGAAGTGGCAGAGGCGGGGGGCAATTGAAATGAGACAACATGAAACAACAACAACAACCGCAAGGAAAATATATCTACTTATGTTTTTGGTTAATTGTTTCATTGATACTCGTGACAGCAAGTTGAGGCACAGCGGCCATCGCATTTAACGAGTGGATCGCGGCAAGGGGGTCGTAATCGTCGTCAGCCAGAAATTGTCCCTACCATCGCGATCGGCTTAGGTAGGCACAGAGCCCATCGTGGGTAGCAGGGGGTAGAACGGAGCCACGCACCCACAATTAATCAAAGCACCAAACCAAAAAGATGTAGGCGCAGCCCCTGCAATTTGCTTCCTCACACCACTGCTGGCAGAAGGGTCTCCACTAGAGGGAGCTCTGGAGAGGGTATTTTGGACGATTGTTCCACGTTGGCCAGACGCATTGGAAGGGGTGTGAGTACCCACGCTGTACCCCACTGTGCACGGTCTGCCGATGGACTGACTGTGGTGTAGACATTTCAACTGCTGGGCGGACAGATGTGGGGGTACAGATAACACTGGTCAACACACTTTTTCTGGCATAAGGTATTCCAACGGTTTTAAGGTACTTTTGGGGTGCTGATTCCAAATCTGGCATCAGTTTTTGTCTATCACTAAAAACTGCAGAAGAAAAATATTAAATAAATGTGGATATCTACATAAAATGATATTATAAACACACTATCCTAAAAATACAGCACCATATTTTAACACTAAAGCAGTCACTGACTCGTAACAACTTGCAATCATAAGTGACAGAGTTAATTTCGGGTAAAATCAATGAAAATGAGGTATGCCGATAGCATAACAATGATAAATGAGATGTGATAGAGCAAATCTGAGATCAGATTTGGAATCAGCACCCTGAAATAAGTCGAAAACAGCTGCAAAAGTCCAGGCCAGAATTTTTTTTTTGTTAACCAGCGTAATAAACGTGCACTCTTGTTTTAACTGCCACGCCGGGAGATGAAATTGAACCGGCGAACACTGAATTGCAAGTTCAGTGTGCCGGATTAACGCAAACCGATACGATCAGGAGTTCAAATTAACCACAGGTAATGGAAATTCAAGTAAAACTGCACGCTGTGTGGACCACACAGAAGCAAGGGTGAACACATTTTCCCCCGTCAATACATTTTACAATTCCCTCTTCATGCTATGAGCGGTGCTGCCAATGTGCAGAAGATAAAATATGATTAATGAGCTTTTGGCTGCAGCAGCAACACCTGTAGGTGACATAAAACCCCTAAAAATCTTGTAAACAGATCAGTAAGTTTTCACAGCTGGTGCGTAGCCACAAGCATTGCTAACTAGGGATTGCCACTTGTCCTGGTTTTCTCAGGATCAACCTCTTTTTTTTGAGAAGGTAGTTGTGCTGGGAGGCTGACCCAGAAGAGCCTGAATTTATGACCCTATTGATTGGACAGTGGTGGCAAGATGCTCCCTTGCCCGGTATGAAGGAGGTCATGGTTTGGATCCCAACCCTGACGCCTGAATATTTGTAATTTTGCGTGTCTCTCTCCCCTTGGTGGCATGGATTTTTCTCCGGCTCCTCCGGGTTTTTCCTCCAAATTTAGAAACATGCGCTTAGAATATTTGGCTGCTATAAATGTATACTTTTCGATTTAAAGCTTTCGTGACTGCAGGGATTCATCTTCTTGGTTCTTTCGGTAAAGTCACGTAGAAGGGAAGTAATAAAATAATAAAAATAAAATTGAGAATTGTTTTATTTGTTTTATTATGTTTTATTTTTATTATTTTATTACTTCCCTTCTACGTGACTTTACCGAAAGAACCAAGAAAATGTATACTTAATAAGCCACTTCGCTGAGCTATCATTTGTGATCAGATCGCTTCTGAAAAAGAAGCTATATAGCTCAGTGGGCCTTACCTGGTAAAATTCAAAGGAGGTTATCGATTTTATAGTGTAGTATGGGCCAGGAAACTCACAAGAACTACCGAAGGACAGAGCTTTGTGCCCTCTAGGATGGTCCAGCTCATTGGCAACCCTCGCATCGATGAAAGCTAGTGACGGAGTTGTCCTTGGAAATCTGCAAAGACCTTCCCTGGACATTAAAAGTCCTGTTTTTGTCAGTTGCATGGTCTAACACCGTTTGAGACGAGGCTCAAAAGAAAGCTGTCTCTGGTGTGGACCAATCAGTTTCAAGGACAATGCATATATTATCAGAGTATGTTTTTTGTTTGCATTATGACCACAAGTATTGTGGTTAATGCAGACATGATTCCTTGTAAAAAGGTTTCAGTTTTGTTGCCAGAAAAAAGGGGAAAATATTCTTAAATAAAATAAAGTATGACGAGACAATCCATTAACATGTAGTTGTCCTCTTTTCTGGTATTTGTGAGATTATATTTTGTCCCATGGTATGTCCCGGTTGTTGGTACCTCAGAGGTGACAATACTCGTAAGGACCCACAAAGACAACTTGTTTAGGATTATTGGGATTCAGTGGATGTGCCCAAAACTAAACTCAAGGGACCAAAGTGAAGTAAGATTCTTAATGTTCATGGATATGCCTGAGATTTTTTGATATACATCATGTGTTTATTGGCCTTTTGATATGCCTGAAAATTAAAGTGCCAAACTAGGGCACGTTTGCGATTTCTGTGGTTCCTTGAAATTGCCGAGGAACACAAACTGCTCTGGGATGGTCACGTCCGCAGAAAGAGCACCCACACAAGAATCCAGTAAAAGCAACGGCTGGGGCTACGGTAGAGGGAAACAGAGGGCGGAGTTTGATGGCGATGGAGGGGCGCAACGTACCACTGTGAATCCGCAGGTGTTCCTTCAGGTGGTGTTTGTACTTGAAGGCCTTCCCGCACTCGGAGCATTTGAACTTCCGGTTGGCAACATTCTGGGCCCACGCCTGAGCCTGCAGGGGACAGAGGCAGGTGAACTAGAGCGGCGTAACATCTCTCGGGCCTGGCTCTGAGGCTCACGTGAGTGCGGTGAAAACCTAAGGCATCCACCCATCCATGTCTCTGTATGTGTGCGTGAATTAAGCCCGATAACCTCGAGCGGTGGTGCAGTGGTTAGTGCGCCGTGCTTTTGAACCTGGTGGCTTATGGCTTCAATTGCCCTCCACGGCTGGCATCAGTGGTGAGTTCAATTAGCGACGGTCCTCAGCGCAACCACTTGAAAAACTCACATATTCTCATTGATCGGCGTGGCGAGATTATGGTCAAGGGACCCCCACAGCCGACTCTGTATAGGGCACCCTTAATCTAGCAGTGGACTGACAAATGGGGATGTACGTGTAAATGTGTATAATTCTGTAAACCTGCACTGACCAGCGTGGTGAAGTATGGTCAAGTAGCCTCTGTAAGCCACACGGAGAGAGAAGGCCTTCATCCAGCATTGGCTTCAACACAGGCCTGTACATAATTACAGTAATAATGTATAACTACGTCTCTATGGTTACAAGTGGTACCTGAGCGAGTGAGTACCTGCTCACGGGGTAGACCCGTGTGAGTGAGTACCGTTCAAGTGCACCTGAGCCAGTGAGTACCTGCTCACGGGGAGATCCGTGGGAGTGAGTACAGTTCAAGTGCACCTGAGCCAGTGAGTACCTGCTCACGGGGTAGACCTGTGGGAGTGAGTACCGTTCTAGTGCACCTGAGCCAGTGAGTACCTGCTCACGGGGAGATCCGTGGGAGTGAGTACAGTACAAGTGCACCTGAGCCAGTGAGTACCTGCTCACGGGGTAGACCCGTGTGAGTGAGTACCGTTCAAGTGCACCTGAGCCAGTGAGTACCTGCTCACGGGGAGATCCGTGGGAGTGAGTACAGTTCAAGTGCACCTGAGCCAGTGAGTACCTGCTCACGGGGTAGACCTGTGGGAGTGAGTACCGTTCTAGTGCACCTGAGCCAGTGAGTACCTGCTCACGGGGAGATCCGTGGGAGTGAGTACAGTACAAGGGCACCTGAGCCAGTGAGTACCTGCTCACGGGGAGATCCGTGGGAGTGAGTACAGTACAAGTGCACCTGAGCCAGTGAGTACCTGCTCACGGGGTAGACCCGTGTGAGTGAGTACCGTTCAAGTGCACCTGAGCCAGTGAGTACCTGCTCACGGGGAGATCCGTGGGAGTGAGTACAGTTCAAGTGCACCTGAGCCAGTGAGTACCTGCTCACGGGGAGATCCGTGGGAGTGAGTACAGTACAAGTGCACCTGAGCCAGTGAGTACCTGCTCACGGGGTAGACCCGTGGGAGTGAGTACCGTTCTAGTGCACCTGAGCCAGTGAGTACCTGCTCACGGGGAGATCCGTGGGATGACGCCAAGTGTCGCTCCAGCTGCGATCGGTAGACAAAGGAGCAGCCGCAGGTCTGGCACGTGAGGGAGCTGGGACCTCCCGAACCGCCGGGCCCCCCGGGCCCCAGTAGGGCCCCGGCCTCGTGCCGGCTGCGGATGTGCTCCTTGAGGGAGGTGAGGCGGCGGTAGCCCCGTTCGCAGAAGGGGCACGACAGCAGCTGAGCGAACGAGTCCGGCACCCCCCCGGCGGACGCGTCTGTCGCAACACAAAAGCGCGAGCAACGCACACGGGGAGGGAGGCTTAGCTGCTTTGGATGTCCCGAGCGAGGGAATGCGGCTTGGGGTTGCCACCGTTTCCACCGTGGACCAAACGCAGACACGTTTCTCGTTAGGTCGATGTCTATTACCGAAAACTGTACAGTGCACTGGGATAAAGTTCAACGTGATACTGGTACCGGATCTTGGCGCCAATAAATTCCTGCCACCCGAACACAGATGTCAATTCCTGGACTGTCTGGGTCAAATCCTGATCAAATCCAGACAGGCTGTAATCCTAGAATGCACCAAAACAGGATGTCATGTTGACCACTGAGATGGAATGATGAAATCAGCTCCTGCGTGGGTGCCAGGTGAATTGTCGTGTCGCAGGATCGTTAGAAATGGATAGGGCATGGGGAGGCATTCACCCAGCGGTTTATTGACCTTGGCTGATGACAACGATGATCATGTGTTGTGGAAATGTGTTATTCATGACTATATTTCTGGAGTAAATTACTTATGTTTTTGTAACATTTAATTACGGACATAGTGATTACTCGGAATTACACTGAGACAAAAACATTATCAGATGGATGGAGGAACAAACTCAAATTGGAGACATATTAACTGTGAAGAAAACTAAGTGGACAATCGAGTTTCTGAAGGATACTGCAGGTCGATTTTGACATGTCCACCTCGTAATTTGTGTGAGGGTAACGTTTTTTACGGAATGTATTGGTTTATAAGTCTTGACAAAAAAACTGAATTTCCAAAATGGCAGAATATGAGCCGCCATCTTGAAAATAGAGAGGCAAAAATAATGGCAGAACCAAAAAGGATTTTTGTTTGAAATTTTAAAAAAATATGCATCCACAAACCGTAGAGTTTTAACTGTATTCGAAGATATTCGTCATAAAAGAGGACAAGGCAAACTTTTATCAGAGTCAGCCTGTCATCTGCGTTCTGTACAGACCCAACATGTTGACAGCTAAATGCTCAACAGCTTGGCATGATTGGAGTAAACAAAACTATTCAGCATGTACACCTCTGCCAAGTTCATAAGATGTGGTTTACCTGCATTACCTTTACAAAAGAGAGGCTTCTTTAATTACCTATCACAAAGCGGTGTAGAATATATAAAAGGCAGGAATGTAGCAACGTGTGGATGCTTTCTTGTTGCAGATGTAGGGGTGTCAGGGGAAGGATTCCCACCAATAGGGGGGTTAGTGGGAGGGGTGATCGAGGAGATATAAGGAGAGAACGGGCGGGAAGAGGGGGCCTTTTGGCGGGAACGATATTGGGACGGCTGGGGACAGGTGTGGATGGAAGAAAAGGATTAAAGGACGAGACCCCTGCAATCTTGTGTCGGCTCTCCTTTACACAAATGTTAAATATGCGGACAGTTGTTGTTTTTCCACGTTCAAATTTGCTTCATCCCAAACACAGGTCACTCACATGTAACACCCATTTTTCCATCCTCAATTGTGTTTATTCCTGTTCAGTGTGGGTTGGTGAAAGGGAGGAGCGGGACTGGTGAAGTATAGTCAGATTGACATGGTGTGAGGAGGCCTTCACCCAGGAGTTTATAGAAACAGGCCTGTAAGTGATGTCAACTGATTATATTGCATCGAACAGCAAAACATTTATGTCCGCTCTGATTGCTCTGATTTTTCTCGCTGTGGCTCATATAATACATTTAGTTTGGTCAGTTTTAGTTGAGTTTGCATTCCGCTAAATCTTGCCATTCCAAATATCATAGACCATCGACTCATTCCACCTGACAAGCCTGGACAGATGCCATGCATAATACATTTCAATCAATGAATCGATGCCTACTCGTAACACACTCTGCAAGAAGTAATTCATATGATTATATTTACGACGATGGCATTGGTGTTTACAATGAGATCTAAAAGACGCTGCACCACCAAAAAAGAAGTATTGCATTTTAGTTCTAAATGTAGGACAATGAGTAATGTTTCAGTTTAATACGTAGGCTTTCGCGACCAATATTATTCATAATCAACGTTTTTGGGTTTAGATTGCGTTTCACGCTTCAACACACCGGTGGGCTAAAGCAGTGAACTATTTGTCTTTTGTCAACGTGACACGTTTTTACTGATTGGCCGTGTCGGGTGGTGGAGGGTTACGACACATTTATAAATAACGCGATCTAAACCCAAAACGTTGATTATGAATAATTCTAGATTTGAAGCTTTCGTGACTGCAAGGATTCATATTCTTAGGTTTTTTCGGTAAAGTCACGTAGGTAAAACATCAAAATTAATGAAAATAAAATAAAATAAAAATCAAGACGTTGTGTTGCCTCCGAAACGTCGTGATTTTTATTTTATTTTCATTAATTTTGATGTTTTACTTACGTGACTTTACTGAAAAAACCTAAGAATTATGAGTAATGTTTCATTAGGCTTGTGGCAGGCCCTGTTGCGTTACCGTGTTCCTCAGTGCTGCTCGTTTCAGGTGTTCCGTTCCGTAGCGTAAACTCGAGCTCCTTGGCGCACATCACTGCCGCCACTGTATCACGCTGCCGAAAGAAGGCCGTCATGGTCTCGGCGTGCCTCTCGTCTCCCTCCACCTTTCCCTTGCCAAAGAAGTCCTCAAGCTTGCTCAGGCTTCCGTCACCTGCAAGGGATTAAGGAGCACCTCCGATTAGCGAGGTTGGCTACGTACGGTACGAAAGAAGTTCAACATACGTACAAGAAACGCCTGGAGGGAGAAACATCAAAGAAAACGTCGCGTTGGGAGCGTATGAAAAACGTTCATTTCAAAAGTCGTCGTACGGCTGTCCGATGTGTTTTCGGGTTGCACCACATGTACTTTTGGCACGACGTCCGACGTTTCACTGCACGTGCCGGAAGCTTCCTCGGCAGATGAATTTGTCGTACACCACAATGAACGACATGCGGCACAACCCGAAAATGCATCGGAGAGCCGTGCAGCACAACTGCGGGAACCTACACAAGTTAAATCAATCATGATTACGTATGTGAAGCAAATACTTGCTGTTTCATATCACGACCTATGTTACCATGCTTGTGTCACTAAGATCTGTACTGGGGGAGCGCTGCGCTATGAACCCGGGGAGCCGAGTTCGATTCCCGCTCACGGCCAACACCAGTGACGATTATCTGAACTGGTCCTGGACCTCCCCTAGGTCGACTCAGCCACAAATGAATGCCCAGTGAAGTGTGGAAACCTCGCCACTGGGGGAGACAACGGCGTTTGGGCGTGGTGCTGGCCACCCCCTCGTGCGCCGTGCCGGCCTTCATACGTGCTACAAGCTGACAGCACTTGCCCCAACAATCTGTTAAGTCTATACGGGGATCTTTGTCTTTGTTGTGCTGTGTAATGACTGTACCGTCGCAGGACGCCCATGAGATAGAGCCCAGCAGCTCACTGGGGCCTTCCTGCTCAAATTAATAAAAATGTCAACCTATCATTTGAGCGTGCACTATTTTACTCTTGGTCGTTATTTGGTGGAGTGCTTCGCATTTAGCAAAACTTGGCATCGGTTTGAATCGAGAGCAATCAAAGTATGCAGAAGTTCTAATTTAGGGAACATTAATTCTCGTGTTTTTTTTTTGTTTGCAAGAAATCAATTCAAATGAAAAACACAAAAAACCACGCGTTTAGCTGAGCTTGTGACTGCGTAAGATCGGCCACGTTATAATTTCTGAAAGGTAGCGTGGATTTTTACGATACGTACTTTATAACGACGTTCAATTTTAACTGTACGTTAGCATTCCCGATACATACAAAAGACGACGAGTTTTTCGAGAGGGCCTTGACGAAACCAATGGCCGAGAACACACTTGTCAATAATACCGCGTGGCCCTAAATGAGGGGAAAAATATTTATAACGGGTGACAATTCGGGCAAATGGCCCTTATTCTTATGCTTCATAGGAGAGGCAGTTTTATTTAATCTCTCCGCTGTGATTAAGGGGCCATTTGCAGAATGGCCATCACCAGAAACATCAACTATTATATATTTACATATTATTCCTTGCTAGGGCAGCGTTGCTGACGAATGCATACCTGTCAACCCATACAGTTTAGCCATATTCTTGTACAGGGAAATTGAGTTTTCAGGTCCATACGGCATACAGCCGTTTCAATATGGGCAAAAAAAGTAGATTTTTTTTGTATTTCTCCCTTGTGATGAGTATTTGTAGGATGAACGTTGAGATTTATAAGGACACGGCGTGACCAATAAGGTACTGATAAGGGGTTGACAGGTATGCAAATGTTTTGAGTTTTTTGTTTGATATTTGTTATTTGTGCTTCTGCACCGCTGCCCCTCTCTGCGTTATTACCCAAACACAAAAAAACATGTAATTGTTTAATTTTGGACGAGAAGAAAACTAGCGGGGTTGAGAACGCATAAAAAAAAACCCCAACTCATTTAAACAAAAATGTTCCAGAGTAGCGTATAAAGCACATAGTTGTGTGTTTTCCCCCTTTTGAATCCCTGTAGGATGCCCAGCTGTTTTCAGTTGGTTCGACACAACAGCGCAGAATGTAAAAAAAAATAGCAATCCTTGGTCGAACAAAAACACGATCGCTGCGTTCTCTGAAGACGTCGGTGGATGTTGGACGTTGGACTGGCAGAGGAAACAATGTTGAGGGAGAATTTAGCAGAACCTGTGTAAACAAGAACTATTGTTTTTTTTTTGTAGACAAAAATGAGAAATTGTGGCTTTATGTGGTGAGTATCTTTTGAGTGTCAGGGGATAATCACTGGAGCAGAAACAGCTTGTTCATGTAAAAAAATGGGGGGGGGGGCCTTGCTGTGTATGGCTCTGCACCCACGGTACATTATAAACATTTGGCCTGCTCGCCGTGGGGTCAAACGCATCAGCAGTTCACTTCCTCTTTCGTGCTGACACCAAGAAAAAAATTGGTTCTTTTTTTATGCTCAAATTATTTAACAAAACAAATGTTGCCAGTACAACAACATATCTTTCAAACATACGGTTCTGGCCCTCGACAAATAACTTCCTTTTTTATCCTAAGAGGTTTTTTGAAATTATTTTTTTACTAATGTTTATGAGTGCGTATTTATGCCTCCGTTAAACACACAAAACATTGCTCTATATTGCATCGTGCGGTGATTGTCTATTGTAAAATTAAGGATTAATGTCAGTGTGTGCTTGTCCACGTGAAGCCTCATTTGTCGATCCACTACCGCATGAGGGCCTCCCCTGCTCCTCGCGAGGCCATGAGGGACTATTTGACCCTACTTCACCACGCTGGTCAGTGCAGCTTTTTGTGCAGGTGGGGGGAGAATGCGGAACTGTACTGCCACCCACCACGCCCTACTATGTCCGTTTCACGACTGCATGCCACCGGTGACCCATCGGAGCACTATCCAGGCTCAACCGTGCTAAGCTTCTGAGAAGGCAATGACTGCACCAGCCCCTAGGGCACAGCTCCACAGACTGCGTCCGTCTGCCACGTGCTCTTACTCATGGTGACCTTGCACTTTTCAGAAAAAAATTGCACTTTTCAGACAAAGTTGTTTGTAGCATGCAGCTTTTTGTCATTGTGGGGTGTTTTTATTTATTTATGAAAACATTAATTCAACCGCCCTCTTACCCCCCACCCATCAATGCTTCCAAGACAACATCACGTGGTGCTAAATGAAAGAAATTAACACGGATGTATTAGCTCTCTATCAGGTCACAACATATGATGCCTGGATCTTGATATTAATCATAATATAGAGCGAAACAAGAGGATTTTCAGACCGAAATAGGGGGATTTGTTCACAACTCTGGCTGTCGCCTGATGATGCTCGTTGTAATTATTGGCGAAACGTCGTATTCAGATTGTAAATGTGTATTTACTCTCCAACGCACTGGTGTGCTGTACTAGTAACTAATTGGCACGTTCTGTTAACGTGACAAACCTTCCTAATTGGCTGTGTTGGGTGGTGGCGAGTTTAACGACACATTTATATTTACGCGATCTAACCAAAAAACCTCTATTATGGATAACATTGGTCGCGAAAACCGACGCGTTATACACTTGATATTAAGATTAAATCGCGAAAAAAAAGGTCTCTTGCTCAGCACAAGAAACATTTGACTGGAAAATGTCTAACGAAAGTTGTAAATTCAGTGGAAAAAAAAAACAACGGATAAAATACCCCACCGCAATATTGCAGGACTCACCAGACTCACTTCCCACGTCGGATCCGAGGGCAGCAGTAGCACACAGCATTGGTCCGTCCACTTTCATTTTGACTGAAAACACAAAACAGCCACAATCACCTTCAATCTTCGTACGCCGTTCTAACGCTGATGACCCACGTCACCTGGAACGCGCCCCCCTCGAAATCTCGCCAGATCTTGGGATAATGCTTGGACAGGTTGATGTTGATAATTATTATACATTATTAGTATTAGTATTAACGTGGAAATTAATTACATGTGGAAATTAATTACATGTGGCCTAATTTGCAAGAATGGGCTATTGTGTGCAAGTGGTCTGGCCCCAGCATTTCCAGATGTGTAACTTATCGGCATTTGTTACGTTACAAAGAGTGTACAAAACTGGGGAAAGGCCATTCCTTGTACGCACGCTGTTTGCAAAACCGATGCTTTACAAGGAATTCTATCGGCTTGACAGAGACAGAACGTGTACACCGATACATATGCGCTCCGTGATACAGTGTAGACATTAGGCATATAATGATTCACCATCTCTCCCTCCTCTCCCCTT
Source organism: Lethenteron reissneri (assembly GCF_015708825.2). NCBI lineage: Eukaryota > Metazoa > Chordata > Hyperoartia > Petromyzontiformes > Petromyzontidae > Lethenteron > Lethenteron reissneri. Next base: position 6,406,109 of record NC_083809.1, read on the forward strand.
CCTCTTCGCCCCCCTCCCCTCCAAACTCGGCATGGTTCAGACTGCCGATTTGACTCAATAATCTCGTTTTTTTTCCATCTTGTTTATATTGTTTGTTGTGTGTCCTGTATCATCTGTATCTGTGTTGTATCCGTGCTATTGTCTTCAATGTAACGTCTGCGTTTAAATTGTTACGAATCATAAAGAGTCGATTCTCACACGGGCGATTTGATGCGTCTATTGGTGAAGTAAGACTTCGTTTGAGATCCTTGTTGCGATTGTCTTAATTTTATTCTAATTATGCTCGCATTCGAGAAATAAAATTCCATTCGGGAAAACTCTGCAGCTAGCAATGCATCACCTTGTGTCAGAGAATGCCCCAGACGATGACATCACATAACTATTTCTGAGGTCACTCCGATAGATTTCTCTATCCACACGAGGACTGAAACCTTTGCGATGCCTCGCAAAGAATGTTTAAGTTTCAGGGCTGAGATTTAGCGAAAATTAAGTTCAAAACCAAGCTTAACACGACGGTTTATTTTTATTTTTCAATCACTGCTGATTGGGCCGAGACGATCAACTCGCTACACTGAAGAATCCGCTTGATATTAATGTCAGTGGGTCGCTGGCTGACATCTGAGCCACACACTTTCAAATCACGTAAGAAATGCTGCCCTCTGCTGCGTGGACTTTGAAGGCAATTGAAAGGGGTGTTCCAGATGTAGCTCTATGGTATCCATATCCATGGGTAATACAAATAGTTTATATTTCGATTTAAAGCTTCTTTCGTGACTGCAGGGATTCATCTTCTTGGTTCTTTCGGTAAAGTCACGTAGAAGGAAAATAATAAAATGATAAAAATAAAACATAATAAAATAATTGTCACGAGGTTTCGGCCACAACGCAAGCAGCCGTCTTCAGGTGGAGAACAGGTCTGTCGAGAAGGCAGAGTCAGACTCCACCTGAAGACGTCTGCTTGCGTTGTGGCCGAAACGTCGTGAGAATTATTTTATTACGTTTTATTTTTATTATTTTATTATTTTCCTTCTACGTGACTTTACCGAAAGAACCAAGAAGACAAATAGTTTAGTTCAACGAGTGGTGCCGCGTGATGGGTCACTTCGTTGAGCTATCATTTGTGGCCAGGTCGCTTCTGAAAAAGAGCTGTACAGAGATCAGTGAGCTTAGCTGGTAAAGTACAAATTCCTTAACGTGATCCACAACGGTTCCAATCGGGTACGTTGGTCTCATAACATGACGCGAAAATTTAAATAAAGTAATACAGGTTTTCAATCTATGAATCGACACATCATTTACATGCCAAGTAAATACGTGTGTGGTAGGCAGATACAAAAAAAAATCTAAAATAATTACGCGTCTGTGTGACAGAAATAAAATGGTTTATTCTAAGTAATACATCGCTTCTGCTACTTTGCCCAAAACGTAAGCTTGCCAGATGCTCAGATAATCATTGAAAAACAACACACAACAGTAACTGTCAAATGCTCGGCTCACACCGTCTTAAACGTTCGCATTCTTATACATTTTTAAGACAAGGTTTATCAACAATAATCCGACGCGGCACGACATTTTTGTACACCTGCAGCTTTTGGCCCATTACCGCTATTTGAGTCGCGTCCACCTGCCCCCCACGAGGTGAAGAGACTTCACGCAGTGAGAGAGAGAGGGGGGCCGGTCCACGCACCAAAGCTCCCCTCCACGGCGTTCTCCTTTAAACCCACGGCTTAACCGGCCTCGTGAACACTGGGCACTGTTACACAACACGGTGCTGATGGGCCCCCTGCCCCTGCGTCTGCGTTGGTGGCTAACTGTAAAAAAAAAGTTTAGTCGGACGTGTTGCTTTAAATATAGGAGACGGCGCCCGATACAATCTTCCATAAGCGAGACCACAGGCTGGAGCCGTGGTAAGCGGTGGGAGCGGGAGTGGGTGGAGGGGAGGGGGGGTAGCCCTTCAAAAATTTGTGCCGGTGCGGATTTTGCAGGGCTCACACTGGGTCATGGCGCAGGGCGGTGGTGGCTCGCCACCGGTTATAGACGGTACATCGGGAGCAAACGGTGGAATTGGCGGACGCCGATGGTGCGGATAAAGAAATAAAGAAAAAAATGCAAAACGTGCTGAGAAAAGATTGGTATTTTTGAGGAGCCAGGCCCTTCTCGGGTTAAACCTCGTGCAAATTATGAGAAGTTTTTTTTTCCATTTAACGCACGTTATTCCGAACGTGTCACTTTGAACGTAATTGGACAAAATAAAGGAAAACAATCCCCCTAAATCAACTTAATTTAAAGCCTTAAAATTCATTTATAGAACATTACATTAATTATGACCAAGCAATTTTTGTTAATATGTATCTTTAACAATGTGCGCGAGGCATTAACAACGGCACTCGAAACACTGGAAGTGGCGTACCAGTGAGTGACAAGGAGGAAAGTTTAACAACACATCATTATGGTGTTATATCAGGTCCATGTGTTAGAGATGGAGATAATAGATGATTATATATAGAATGTAATTTTTTCCCCCCCCCCAGCAAGTATTAAGCAGTGTTTTGAAAAGCGTGCACCATTACATTAATTACACAGCCAATTAAGGATGTCTTACCAGGCTCCGTTGGGGATATTAACTCTTTCGCTGCCTCCGCCCAGGCTGAGTAGCTGCCTTCCTTTTCGCTGGCTTCGTGGTCGTCCCCACAGTCGTCGTCGTCTTCCTCCTCCTCCTCCCCGTCGCATCCGTTGTCCTGCATCTCGCCCGTGGGGCTCTCGCCACCTGTAAGGTCAGGGCTGGACTGCCTGTCGAGCGGATCCTGGAATAAGCAGTCCAGTCCTTGGGCGGAGATTCGGTTTTCCTCATCCTCCTCCTCCTCCCCCACCTCCTCCTCGACTGACTGCCGAGGAAGAGGACCGCCGGTCCCGTTTTCGAAATGCATCATTGCTGTGAAATAATGACGACAAAAAAAACACGTTTTAAAAGCGTAAGGCGTCGATTTATCTCGAACGTGGCGTGCAACACAAAGGTAGGACACGTATTTTTCCGCTGGGTTTGTTCTCCTTTAGCCGTCAAAAATGACCCAACATCTCAAACAAAACCTCGTGTTAATTAAAGTCACTTCCATTGGATGCAATGAGAATGCGTGTAGGTTTTTTGTTTATTAGTTTTTTTAATGGCATTATACATCCATACAGTTATGTCAACTAAATGCATATTTCGTGACAGATAATTTCACTGCATGACAGTGTTGGCTTCACTTATTTTTCGATACGTAATGCTCGCAAACCGATGCGTTCAGCCACTTTCTGTTCTCAAGCACTGACCGGCCGACGAGGTGGCTCGGTATTCTGGGAAAAAAGGGACGCGGCTGAGAGTGACGTGTCACAAACGTTGACGGACTTCATTCAAGAAGGGCTCCGTTACTTTGTTGGTGGAAAACGCCAGCTTTTCCAACACATTTTTTTGGAAAAAATCAACAAATATTGGTAGAATATAGTTTTTTTGGGGGGGGTTTAAAAAAAAACAATGTTGCCCTGGGTTTTTTTGTGTGTGTTCCAATTATTAGTGGAAATTACCTTTCCACAACAACAACAAAAAGTAAATCTCTTGTGTGCACAAGTCAGCCAAGTATGCAAAGAATTAAACTTCCTCCTGCCAACTTGAATTATAGTATTTTTTGCAACCGTGTGAATGCTGCCATGGTGTTATGGTTAGCACACTGGACGCGGCAGTTGAAACAATGATGCAAGTTTTCCTGAATCTCCACCGCCTCTGTCTACCCAGCAGCATAAATGGGTGCACTTGCCGTTGGCTGACTGGCAGGCCGAGTGCGGTGGGGTCAAGTGTGGGTCACTCTTACCTCTTCCAAGACATCTTGCCTCGCGTGGAAGAGTAGGTAAAAGAAAGGCCCTCTAAAGCTCCCCTCTAAGAGGGGAGTTTTATTCTGACAGTAGTGGCTTGAGCAAGCAATTGCAGGGCTGCACCCTTTTTTTTTAACCTTTTCCACCACTTCCAATAATACCCAACACAAAGGGATCTTAAGCCTTGGTAACACGAGTCCACATTTTTGGATCTTGGCCTAAGAGTCTCCCACGAGCAATTCATGAGGATGGAGTCGACGCCTATCTCCACTGAATGGCATCGATAGCAAAACGGCGTTGTTCGGCCAGCGAAAATTCATAGTTCCATTTTCTGCAACGCTGGTAGGCTGGCTTGGAGTAGGGATTATTGGCCCAAGGCACGACCACTAGAGTACAAGGTTACGACTATCCATAGTAATCCTATATTATCGTACCATATAGTCCTATGAGCCTATGAACAGGTTTATGATAATTATGAGTGCTAATTAAGGACAACTGGATTTGGAGTGCCAGCACTGACTACATTGATCGTAACTGCTGTTAAAAGTGATTTCTTGCTCAAATGAGCACTCAGAAAGTGCTCATCACCCTTTTTAGAGAAGTGAGCCACCAGAAGTGGAAATTCCACACTTCTATGGCAGGAGTGCGGAATGGTGGGTGAGTATATCGATAGGACGAACGCTGTTGACCTCCCCACAAAATAAAAATAATAATTGTCGTATCACGTCGTTCATGCAAAACTGCATCAAGGCAACAGCAACAACAACAAAAGTGGTAGTCATTTTACCGACCACATAGGGATGATGGACCGAGTCAACCTCCAAGCAGGAGTTCAACTCACGACCGTCCGATTGCGCGCCGCTTGCCATCTTGCGCAAACACGACGGACTTGGACATTTGAAAAGGCCGTCGTGGGCTGTAGCTGCACTTCAGCCACTACGATCCGGTGGGATCTTTGACTCACATGTGGAGCCACTTCTTTGTTTTTAGTTTCGTGTCGTCTATTTATTTCTTCTTCTTCTTCCCTTTAATCACTAATTTCGTCCCAAGTTGTGATGTCAGAGTCAAGTCAGAAGGCGAAGCAGAGGCTCCGAGAGGTGTCAGCCGCTCGTTCTGTTGCCCACGGGCAACTACCCTCTGCATCTCTCGCTCTCTCTCGCTCACCGCACGATCATTAATTCAGTGTAAATAATGGTTTTCTTCACCTCCATCATCCACCACACGCTAACAAACATTGCCCTCGCGGTAGGGGAGGTCCAAATTAAGGACGGGGGGAAGAGAAATATAGCGGACAATGGGGGGGGGAGGGGGGGGTGATACAGTCGGTTTTCTTGGGGTGTGGCGGTGCACTCATCAACGATCGCAAACGGAGACCGCGAACATTTTTCGGTGAACCTCGCTCACTACGGACCGCTTTAGTGTGGGCAGGGGGTGCGCCACGTGTCCGTGACCTTGATTCGACGCAGCGGAGACACACAGAACCCCCCCCCGCCCCCCAACTCAAAGCCAAAATCGTGTGAGCTAGACAAGATCATGCGCATTTTGTCGCCCGCGCTGAACAACGCGGGATTTTTTCCGTCGACCGGCGTGATCGATCCGACGTCGGATTCGCACGAGCACATGCGCCGTGGGGGCGATCGCGGTGCGTCGACTGAAATCGTCGACGAGCGTTGACGTTTAAACTTGGCGATGCACGGCGTCGAACGGTCTCGCGTCCGGGAATCGGGGAAGCGTTCATTTATTGATATTAAAAGCCGCGCTGCGTGTGGTGTGGCGGTTCAGCGGTTAGCGCACTGCGCCATAAATGAACCTGATGACCTGCGTTAAATTGCCAGTCAGGGGCTAACGTTAGCGGTGAACGATTTCTGAACCGCTGGGGATATAAGAATGGGCTCACACGACTCTCCCCAGCCACAAGATGCCGCTATATTCACCCCAATGTTATTTTTTTCTCACAAAAAAATCGAATCGTGACCCTGAATTGTGTGAATTCATTTAATAGTAATGCCATATATCTATATATGTATATACACGTATACACATACACACATATATAGAGCTGTCGAAAATGAAAATGTATAAGTCCAGGCAGGATACCTGTTCATCGGTACAGCAGTCAATGTCCACTGCAGTGTCCCCCTCCAAAATCGGAGCAATTGCTCGAAGTTTAAAAATGCTCTAAAGTGTCGGTAAACATGTGTTTGGTGCTCGGAAGAGTGTGGGTATGGCATACCGTCGCATACCCGGCCCATTGCGACCCCTGTATAAACAAACGATGAAACAATTAACCCGTAAAAACAAAGTTTTTCACTATAAATCCTTTATATGCGTGGCGGCTAGAGTCCTCTCGTCCTCTGGCTTGAGATGGCTGCCACCTATGGGTCAGATGATTGCCTGCCACCATTAAGTAATTGGTAATTAAATATAATTTATTTTTTCCTAAAAAGTGTACAATTTTGGAAAAAAAATAAATTGTCACGCACAACGAGTCTGTGTGCAAAATGTCAGCTCGATTGGATCACGGGAAGTGGGTTAAAAAACGACCGAAATATTTGCACGGTCGTAAGCGCGCAAGCAAGCAAGCAAGTGAACTTAATATAAAGGATTTAAAAAATGACAAAGATCCCCTCCGTAAAGCCTTGACAGAATTTGGGGGTATGTGCTGTTTTCCCGGCACTGCACAGGCCGGCACCACGCCCGGCCGCTTTTGTCACCCGAGTGGCGATGTTTTACACACCCCCACCAGGTACTCATTTGAGGCTGAGTCGACATAGCGGAGGCCCAGGATCCGGTTCAGATAATCGTCACTGGTGTTGGTCGTGAGCAGGATTTCGAACGTGGCTCTCTGGATTCAAAGCGCAGCGTGCCAACCAATACACTACTGCTCCCCACACATATGTGTGTGCATATACATACACATATATATGCCTGATAAGTACAACACTGATGAATGTAATGTGTTGGCTATAAGCCTCTCAGACGGAGAGGGACACGCTGAAAGGCGACGAGGAATCAGTGCGCGTGACGCGCGGCACACAAACCCTTCACCGTGTGCACGTCGACAAAAAACATTGTTCTCTTCGTGGCCACAGTAGATTCCATTCGCCTTTGATATTTTAAAACTCGAGTCTCACATCAACGTGCGTTCAGGTTGTTGTTTCCCCCTCCCCGCACCTCCGACTGGCGCGGTTGGCTACGTACGGTGCGAAAGAAGAAGTACAACGTGCGTGCGTGCGTGCGATACATAAACCCACAAAACACACGCGCGCGCGTTACGTACACGCGCGTACCGAAATCAACACGCACAGAGAGTGACAAGTGGCGTCCGACCGCTGAGAGGGAGAGGTGGAAATGATTCACGCGCAGTCGCGAAGTGGATCGCTACGTGGCGAGGTGGCTGCTATTCGGGGAGGCCTTCGTCCAGCAGTGGATTGACCATGGTTGATGATGATCATGGCGAAAAGACGTCTTATTTGATCTCTTTCACCCTCTCTTTCTGCTTTGAAGAAGGGCCTTTAACCAATACGTCGTCCGTGATCATTTTTCTCTCTCCTTCGATGCGGAGTAATTGTAATTCGCTTTTTCCTCTCCCTCCTTGGCCAGCACTTTGTTTATTCACCCGTTGTGGCGTACAGCGTAGCGTCAGTATATTGCGGTAAGGGCGCTTCATAAAATGTCATGTATTGCTATCAGTACGTTATGGGTGTGTTTGTTATCCGCGCTGGTGTGGCCACTGCCGACGCAGGCTATCACGCGCGATTTGTTTTCGCTCGCTCGAAAATAGTGCACACACGGTCGCTCGACACCGATGCCGCCGTTCCCAGAATGTGACCAATCGTTTGGTCAGTGACGTTGGCTCGCGGTGTCCCCGTGAGCGCGCACACGTGTGTGTGTGTGCGCGTGTTTGTACGTGTGTAGGGGAGCAATAGCGTAGCGGTTAGCGCGCTGCGATACGAATCCGGCGGCCCGAGTTCGATTCCCGCTCACGGCCAACACCGGTGACGATTGTCTGAACCGGTATTGGGCATCCTCTAGGTCGACTCAGCCTCAAATGAGTACCTGGTGCGGTGTGTAAACTTTGCCACTGGGGAGACAAAGGCGGCCGGGCGTGGTGCCGGCCACCCACTCCCTCGTGTGCCGGTGCCGGCCTTCATAGGTGCTATTCGCCAATAGCACTTGCCCCAACAGCCTGCACAGGCTATATGGGGGGATCTTCGTGCGTACGAGGACGCACGTGTGTGTTGATTAATACTTTTTCGCGGGGCGCTCGCCATCAAAACAGCACGACGGCAAACTGCGCTGGCGCGGAAAACTCCGATAAGGGCACCCGGCGGCGCCGCCGCTCTAACCGCTAAACTGATTTCTGAAAAATTTACATTCATAGGTGCACCGTGATACCCGAGAAAGCACGCAGAAAATCGCAATTGTGCTTGAGTGATGAAATAGATTTGAGTGTTTTTCGTGCTGGTTGCGATGCTCTATATGCGCAAACGGTTTTTTTGTTTAGTTTTCCCGCAATTGTATCGCTGGTTTGCGCCGTCGGCGTCGCGTCATTCGGATCGCTGAAGAGGGCAGTGCGATCCTTCGCGTTAAGGGAGTGACCCCCATGGGAGCGGATATCACAGAGCTACCGCTGAGAAACCTTTGAATGACCCCTTGTCCACACAGTGGCGGGGGAGCACTTTCCCACCCACTCTGCGTATGAGAGCAGTGCTCATTGGTATGACACTCAAATCGATATTTAAATTCTCAGAGCTTGGAATTTAGCCAAATGAAATGGAGAATTGGTTCGCCATACGTTGCGTTTTTGTTAACCTGTACGCAGTCAACAGTGACCGGGCTGAGACTAGCAACAAGACCGGTAGCCACGGCGATTCGTGGGAGGCATATGCTGGTGTGCCGAGCGAGCAAACATTTCTCGAGTCGTTTTAACCCCCCGGGATCAGATCTAGTCCGAAATTAAGCCCCGATTTGTCACGTTTTAATCGCGCCACTGGCATCGATTACAAGAGGGGGGGGGGGAAGCAATGTTCTCATGCCAGACACCCAGCGGTGACTTCATGGTGGCATGCCCTGGTAAAGGGAGTGGCTTGGCAATGAGAACCGCTGAGCTTGGACAAGAGTTTGACGAGTGCCGAACTCACTCACCTGTTGCAGGAGCTACACAGCAGCTGCATTTATATATACATTTGTATTACTAAGTGGTGGCACAGTGGTTTAGCGTATATTTGAAGCCGGTGGCCTGAGTTTGAATTGCCCAGCCATGGCTAAGAGCAGTGTGGTGAGTGGTATCTGACTCTTTTTGCTGTTGTTGTTGCAGTTTGTTTGGTAAATTCACTGCTGAATTAAGCCCTCACTGTGCCGTATCGGTCGTGAGTGGGTAGTTTTCACCATACTTCACCATGCTGGACAGCATGAGTTGGTAAAGAAGAGAGAGGTACCAGGAACGGTTCTGGGTTGAAGTATCACTTGCCAATGATGTTAGGCTGTCACCTGAGAATCACACACGTTACCAGGGGAATAGAGCCTTTGTGCTAACCACTGTGCCATCGCTCTAGACCCAGACAAATATAACTTGAAACGTGCTGAAACTATTTAGCTTTTTCGCTTTCAGTATACGTATACAATGCTTTCATTAAGTTGGCGCTTTAATAGATTTTTTTACTTGCTTGGGATTTACACTGCCAGGTAGTGAGACATGCACAGCAAGGGTTTGCAGATTGTGTTGGGCTCTAACTGAATATTTATGGTTTAAGCATCCCTACGTATGGGATTCTTTTTTACAATCGAGTCCCACAATGAGAGGTGATAATCTACTTTTGACATTATTTTATTAATTGCTAAACGAATTCTTATAAAAAAAATACATCCGAGATAAAGTACAAGGCGCGGCCCTGTAATTAACTGGCTCATGTCATTGCTGGAGGAAGGGCCTCCTCTCGAGTTCCTCTCAAAGGGGGACAATTTAGACGACTCTTCCATGCTGGCCGTGGCCTGGAATCGAACTTAGGTTGCCGGTTTCGTAGCATAGTGCGCTAACCACTGTGCCACTACTCCACCCACATGGATGTATCATGAAGAAATTATGTTTGTAGTTTCATTTTGGCAGGACTACAAATTGAGCATTGCAAAAAAAAATGGGGGGGGGGGGGGGGAGGAAAAATCAATGTTATCGCCTACCTTGTTAACACCTTTTCATCTGATGGAATATATTTTAAGGAATTTTTAATTGGTTTATTTCACCATTCACGAGCGGTGAATGCTAGCGGGCAGCATGTCCTGTGATGAGCTAGAGGGCCACAAACGTGTGGCCCATCCTACAGACAAGGTGCAATATTTGTGGTTTGTTCGTACAAAATAACGTTGAGGAATTATCAAAGACTTTCCAGATTCCAAAGAACACAGGATGAGATGTTACTATCCTTTGTGCAAGCACTTCCAAGAGTTCATGAACAGTGAGCCTGGTGAAATTTGGGGAGCGCATCGTCAGTAGTGACAACTTGTAGCATTGAGACTGGAACTGAAAACCCGCCCTTAAAATAATGATAATCACATTTAGTTTTATACAGCGTGAACAACCAGGCTAATACCCGACTTGACACATCTCTGCATGCAGTGGGCGTAGCTTGCTTGGCATGGGCATCCCTGTTTAATTTTCTCCCTCTTCAGAGTATTTGGCTGCTATACATTGCCACGTTGATGATAAGCCACTTCGTCGGGTTATCATTTGTGATAGCCAGGCCGCTTCTGAAAAAGAGCTATATAGCTCAGTGGGGCTTTACCTGGTAAAATGTTTTTTAAATATAATTTAGTTTCTTCCGAGCTGGGGACCCGGGACCCTTCAGCCCCGTGGGCTCCTCCCTCGCCGTCCCCCTGCGCAGCTGCTGTGTCCACGTCCACTGACTGCCTCCAGAATATTCTATCAAGCTGAGGTGTGAAATTCTGGCGTTTTTGCAAAGTTGCGCCAGGGAGCTCATTATTGAAATTGTGTTTTTGTTTTGTTTAACCAAAACAAAGAGGAAGGTCAAAATGACCCTGCGCCGTTTACGATTGGACGGCGTGAAAACACTTCTGGAATGGGGTGGCTTTGCGAGTTTGGCGCGTGGGTTGTTATTATACGGGCCGGGCATCGGGAACAGGAAAGAGTTGGGCCGTCAGGGTCGAGGCCGAGAAGGTGACGATCTGTGGGGCGGTGGACTGGCAGAGCCGGGGTGGGGTGAGCAGTGAGGCTGGTGGCAGAGAGAGAGAGGGGCGGCGGCTGGGGGTGGGGGGAATGGATGGCGTGGGTGATAAATGTCGGTTTGTGAGCGGGCGGACGATGGGTTAGGGATACGGGGGAGTGGGGGGGCATTGTGGCGTTCGTGGGATGCGGGGGTGGATGGGAATTGGCTGGGGAGAGTTGCGGGGGGTGGCGGGGAGAGTGGCTGAGCGGGTGAACGAGGGCAGGCGTGGATCGGGGCAGGAGTGTGCCATGGCGAACCGCGAGCGCGGTTGCGCCAATCGCGCCGGCCCATCGCAGCAACAAGTGGCAATCTACGTTTTTTTGAGGCTTTAGAAAAAAAAATGTTTTTCTTTCAAATTATACCACATTGGCTACGACCATGGGAACCAAACTCGCGCTGACATGCTTCGGGGGTTTGCTTTAAAAGAAAACCATTAAGGAAACTATAGATATTTAATATTTATATATGTTGCACAGAGAACACCGTTCCGTTATTAGTATTGCCAAATGGGTGTTAACACACTGTACCTCCGAGCAGTGATTAGTTTTATTCTTGAAACGCCGCTCGTGTTTTTATTCGTGAGTACAAAAAAAAAGTTTAGTTGAAACGTTCAATGCCCGATTAATATTTATTTCGAATTACTTACAAAAATAGTATCGCCGGAAGGCTGTCGTTTATATGCGCGGCAGTTGTTTTTGTGCATTTGGATGTTAACAGGCGCGCACAAGACTGTTGCACAATACACAAGTTGGAGCTAAATCTATTTTGTCAAAGCCAGAACACATCTCGCCCAAACAATTACGGCGCTGTAACGCTAATCTTGAGAGCAGCCAAAACTAAAAATGTGAAAGCAGGCAACATTGGTATTGCATCAATGGGGATGTGTTTGGGGATGGACTTAAAAGAAAATGTACGTATGTGGGAAACCACAGACGGTAGGGAACAGTACAACAGCGTTGCATTGTACTGCTATTGCCAGCCATGGAGAAATAGTAGAAATTACATGTTCCTATGGCAAGGGTCAGTCCCTGCATGGGGCGATGCCAATTAGCAAAACACCTGATTCTGTTCATAAAAAGGCGGAGGTCTTCTTGGTTCTTTCGGTAAAGTCACGTAGAAGGGAGATAACAAAATAATGAAAATAAAACATAATAAAATAATACAATTATCACGACGTTTCGGCCACAACGCAAGCAGCCGTCCTCAGGTGAAGAACAGGTCTGTCGGAAAGACAGCGTCTGAATGAACACCGCCAAGCTTAGCAGCGTATATTTAAGCTGGGTTAGGGGGGGAAGAGCGCTTTGACAAAGGAATTTGCATATCAAGGCGGAGGTCAGTCCACGACATAGTGACCACGGCACTCGAGACTGAAAGTTTTTCTATTACCTTGGGTTTATTGTACTCTTGCCACATTGAGTGGAGGGTTTTTTTTCAAACGTTGAGCCAATTGCATTACTAAATTGTACTGTGTTGGCGTGCCATCTTATACATCACTGTCGAATAATTATTTGTGAATGTATTTAGTTTGATTTTGGCACTTCAAGCGGCAACAACACAATCCCAATAGATGACGTGCATTCGAACTAAATTGCCTACGATCATATCACGCTAAATACACCGGATCTCGTGATATCTCGGAAAGCTAAGCAGGCTGCAGGCTGGTTTATGTCTTGACGGGTGACCAAATACGGCATGCCGGGTGACATAGGCGTGGCGCCACAAAAGTGTTGCTGTCGCCTGTATTTTAACGAGGCGAGGAAATTAACCCAATTTAAGAACACGATTTGTTTAAAAGAAAAATACATTTAATTTGAACAAATGTAGGTGCTGCCAGTAGGTGGCAGTGCTGAGTGCTACCCCCTCGTATGCCCGGTGGGGTTTTTTAATCCGCGTTCTCCTACCTAAACGAAGGCTAAAAACTGTTCATCGACGGCATTGACCAAGCATCACCAAATAAAACACCGCCTACGCGACGCAACGTAAAAAAAAAAAACCTCATCTGCGGAACTGTCACCGATTCTTTCGAAGCATGTCGCGAAGGGCGCGTGAAAAAAAAAAAAACCCTCCGCAAATAACTTTGCTTCGTCACCTTGAGTCCACCCGTGCAAACAGACCTGCTCGGCCTATTATTCCCTCGGCTGGTGCGGTTTATTGATTAATATTTCCAGGCACCGTGCGCGTATGTATTTTGTTGTGTCTACCGTTTGTTTTTGTTATGTCCACGGGCAATGCTGACCGTCGGGAAGGGGTCAAAGGGGAGGGGGTGGGCATTCGGTTGATATGGAAGCCCACAGTCCGAGATGTCTGAAACCGATTGCGGTTCACGCTATAAACTAATTTGGCGATTGAAAAAAAAATTCTCAACTGCTCGTCACGCTGCTTGATTTCGCAAAATTATTTTGCAAATGTATTTTCGCTCACAATGAAAAAAAACCGAACTTTTCTTGGGGAAACATAAAGATTGTAACAAAAATTGATCGTTTGCGACGAATGTGAGCGATGGCGCACACATAGGTGGGGCTGGGTGCCAATCGCGACAGATCGGTTCGCGTCGGAAATGTTTGTAACGGTTCTTCGCCCATCGTGAAAATATAAATAAAGATCTTTATTTATTTTATTTAAAGAAACGCCGATTGTGGCTTGAAAACATTCTTGCGATAATCGTCGACGCTGTGTCACACTCTCCGCTTCTCGGGCTGACCGATAGCAAGCCCGTGAATTTCTCAGGCCAATCGGTTAACGCCGAAATGGCAACAAACTTTCGATCGCGTTGCTGCGATCTCAAAGTTATTTTGTCAATCCACTGCTGGATGAGGGCCTCCTCGCGCCCGTGCGGATCGTGGGAGACATTTGACCGAACGTCACCACGCTGGGTCAGTGCGGTGGTTTGGTGAAGGCAGGGGGGGGCACATAGAAGCGGAGTATAACGGCTGATTTTTTTTTGCAGCATTGCCCCTCGGCATCCCACCCCGTAGCCCCTGCCGCAACAGCGGCAGTCTATAGTACCTGGTCTTGCAATCACCGGCGCGTGTCAAGTCCTCAAACCTAACTTCGCCTTCTGAGATGTGCCGAGAGAGACGATTTGTGTCGTCCTGGGGCTCGGAACTTGCGGGCGTGTTCCGTTGCAACCAAAAAATCAAACAAAGAAAATCGGGGGCCGATTTGAATTTGGCCGCATTACATGGTGGGGTGACTTCAAATGTGGACAGGGTACTACGGCAATAGCGGCTCTCGGCGGGCAGACCACCTTTTCGTTGTTGTTTGTTCAAGCGCACACTTTGGGAGAGCGGTTTCGTCCGCTTAAAGGACAATTCGTCGGACGCTAATGGGCGGCTTCGGCGGCTTTCATTTCGGGGGACTCAAACATCCCCCGTACGCGAAAACAGATGGCCCCATCTAGTGAGCCGGGGCCGCTCCACCACCACTACCACCCATGCGGTCGTCGGGAAACTCGTCGGGCGGTAAACAATGCGGCCCTTTCTCTCGTCTACTTAAGGAGAGCAAATGAAATTTTGAAACTTACGATGATTTGAACACCAGCGCAATAACTCGCGAGCAGCAGACGCCGTCAGCAAATTGCAAATGCTTGCTGGAAAAAAATCATTTGCGTTTCATATGGACCCGCTTAAGACTAATACGTCCCAACTCAGGACCACATGTTTCGCCGCGGCTGCGCCTCCGGATTGCATTCGCCGCTAATTTTGCACAATTTGCTTGCAAACGCTCCGCACATTTGTCCATAACCCCCCCCCCCCCACACGTCTCCCCCTCCACCACCTTCTCCCAGCCCCCCACCACTACCACCTCCTCCCCTACCCCGCCACCCGCCGCACGCCTCTGCCATTGAGCAATCTAGGCTTCCTGCTGAGCGGAGCTTTGTTTCCATTAACCAAACGCTTACAGAGGAACGTGTGCCTACACAGAGCTGCGGCTCTGACATTCGCTAGGGGTGTCTCTGTGTGTAGGCGGTGGGGGGGGGGGTGAGTGCAGAGATGTCTCCTCTGTGGCCTTCGCGGACCGCACCCGTTCGTTCAGGCGTAAAAGAGAAGACCACGTTGGGTTGCTTAGACACGAGTGACCACACAGAAACACACGCGCGCAGGCAGGCAGGCAGGCGGACACGCCGAGAGCGAACGCCCCGAGTGAAATGGCCCGAAACTCACTGGCCGTGTGGGTTTGTCGCCGTGCCGCTGCGTATCTCTTTCCGACGTCCGACGTTTCGCCCCCCCCCCCCACCGCACGCCGCTGGGGAACTTTCCTTCGGGAACTGAGTTAACGGGCGTCGGCTCGGTTCCTCAGGAAGCTCCCAGCACGTGGGGCGAAACGTCGGACATCATGCCAAACAACCTGTGGCGGGCGGCACAACCGAAGAGCACACCTGCGTTGTGAGCTGTCCTCGCTCTCGATTGAGCAGACTTGAGAGTGGGCAGCAGGCATGTTGCGTTGTTGTTGTTGTTATCGCGTTGTTGTTGTTATCGCGTTGTTGTGTCAAGTTTTTCGTATCGCATTTCCAACTGGTGCTCGATTTGCGAAATGGGCTCTCGACTTCATTCGAGAAAATAAAGTGCTGGGGCACGTGACCCCACCGCCCCCCCCACTCCCCTCCTCTACCCCCCCCCCACTCCCCTCCTCTACCCCCCCACTTTCCTCCTCCCCCCCACTCCCCTCCTCTACCCCCCCACTTTCCTCCTCCACCCCCCACTCCCCTCCTCTACCCCCCCACTTTCCTCCTCCTCCACCCCCCCACTCTCCTCCTCTACCCCCCCACTCCCCTCTACTACCCCCCCCCACTCCCCTCTACCCCCCCCCACTCCCCTCCTCTACCCCCCCACTCCCCTCCTCTACCCCCCCCACTCCCCTCCTCTACCTCCCCCCACTCCCCTCCTCTACCCCCCCCCCCACTCCCCTCCTCTACCCCCCCACTCCCCTCTACTACCCCCCCCCCACTCCCCTCCTTTACCCCCCCACCCCCCTCCTCTACCCCCCCACTCCCCTCTACCCCCCCCCCACTCCCCTTCTCTACCCCCCCCACTCCCCTCCTCTACCCCCCCCCTCCCCTCCTCTACCCCCCCCCCACTCCCCTCCTCTACCCCCCCCACTCCCCTCCTCTACCCTCTCACTCCCCTCCTCTACCCCCCCCACTCCCCTCCTCCACCCCCCCCACTCCCCTCCTCTACCCCCCCCCACTCCCCTCCTCTACCCCCCCACCCCCTCCTCTACCCCCCCCCACTCCCCTCCTCTACCCCCCCCCCACTCCCCTCCTCCACCCCCCCACTCCCCTCTACCCCCCCCTCCCCCCGCTCCTCACCGACGGCTCCGTCAGCCTCCCGTGCAACTCACCGACGGCTCGCATGCATCCACCCCGGCCCGAGTTGAAACACCAAATCGAATCTTCTCGATTCCGACATTCAGCCTCGATAGATTGTGGACCAGTCGACCTTTTCACGGCACCACCAATTACGGCAATTACAGCCAATAATGATCACTGCTCCGGTTTTTTTACTCTCTCTCTCTCTCCCTTCTTTCTTCTCTATACCATTAGAAGCATTCACAATCTTATCGTTACCATAACAATTATCGGCATCGTCGCCACGACCTTTACTAATATTCCCCGTGTAATCCAGCTGGACGTGCCTTTTTTCCCCTCTCTTTTTTTTTTACCCCCTCCCCCCCAAGCAGAGACACATGTTTTCCGAGTGTATCACCGTAGGACATCATTCTTGCCCCTGCCGCTTAAGACTTGCCATCAAGTGCAGCTGCACGGCTCGCATCAGGCACGAACAACGGATCCGTCACTGCCCCTAGGAAATTCACCGCTAAGTTCTTGGAAAACTGCGCCAATGGAATGAAACCATGGGCACGTTAAGGGGCAGGCTTGCGTCCTTAGGCCGAGCAATAGCTCCCGTTGTGCGAGCAAACCGCACGTGTTCGCAGAAGGGGGGGGGGGGGGGCTTGTGGCCGCGACTCGCAAACGTTGAATACAAAATTGCCAGCCGACAGAGGGCACTTGGTGCAATGGAAAAAAAAAGCCAGGAGGGTCGTCAAAATGGTTTTACGTCATAAAGGTATCTCCACGTTCACTGTGGATGAAATTCAGTGCCGGATTAAACTAGTGCGGGGCCTGTAACATATGTTATCAAGGGGTCCTAAATAAAAAAAACACGTAAATATTGAAACAATTATTTTTTGTTACTTGCATAGTAAAGTAATTGTATTTTTTTCATTTACTATACAGCCAGATAATACAACAAATCTCTAACCTTTAAAACAAACTGATGAAACTCCGCAATCCTATGAGAAGGATCAAGGATATCCATAGGATGATTACGAGATGTTATTCATTGCCCATAGCCCCCCACCCTCCTTCCAACGGTCCTCCAGCGATTAGATGATTCGGCGTTCATGATTCTATTCCACGGTCAATGTCTTTTGTACTCTCTCTCCTTTGTATTCACAGTCTCGTTTGTATCGTCCATCTCCTATGCGCTGTCTCGTTTCTATTGTTCTATCGTTTCTATTGTTCTCCTTTCTATTGTTCACAAACCTAGGTTGCATCTCGTTTTGTCCTTCTCATACGTCCCATCTCATTTGTATTGTTTGTGACGTTTGTGCATACTTTTCAAGCAATTGCATCTCACACACAGGCACGCGAGTTCAATGCGCGTATCACGAGCACAAGAATCAATTGTAATCGACAAATCGGCGCACCGTGACATTCCTGATGATTTTTTTTAAACTAAACAAGTTTTTATATTACCAGGCAAGGCCTCACTGAGCTCTACAGCTCTTTTTCAGAAGCGACTTGGCCACAAATGATAGCTCATTTAGGAAAATTCATAGCAGCCAAATACTCTAAACGCATGCCGTTGATTCTAAATGTGGAGGGAAAAACCGGAGGACCCAGAGAAAAATCCACGCGACCACGGGGAGAGAGACACGCAAACTCCAAATATACAGGCGTGAGCGTCGGGATCGAACCCACGACCTCCTGTAAACCAGGTGAGGTAGTTAACATCTCGCCACCGTGGCGCCCCTGAATGCCTTCGACTTCCCAGAACGTCACGCTCGTTACATCGACCCGCATCAGAGGCAGCCGGATGATTTGGACACCCTGCTAAGGGAATTAACTCGTGACCGCCGCATCTTCTTTCGTATCACCACGCCTTTTTTTATTACAGAGAAGTCACGAGCTGTTCACTGAGCACACGGCAGAAGTCCCACGGTGCGCTGTGACTCGGAAAGAGGAAGGAGGACTTCGAAAATGACCCACGAAGCAGCCAAAGAATGTCCCCTTGCCAACCCCCAATCCCACACAGCAAACAACACGGAGCTTTAAAAAAAGCCTATTTAATTAAACCCTGGTTTAACACCACGTAAAGCCCTCGTTTAACACCACCCTTTGAGACGAAGGGTTTGATTAATGTGTTAATGGGAAGGCAGTTCCCAATTTATATTGGGTGGAAAGAGAGAAAACGAACCGATTGCGCAGAAAGCATCGTGTGATCAAATCAACACAGGAGCTGAAGGTGCTGCCCTGCAGTTGCCCGCTCAGCGCACTGCTGGCAGAAGCGCCTCGCTCTCTCGAGGTGCCCCTCCAGACGGGACCTCGAGAGGGGAGCTCTAGACTGCCTCCCTAGAGTGCAGCTCTAGGGAGGCAGTCTAGAACACTCTAGAGAAGGGGTCCCCAACCCCCGGGCCACGGACCGGTACCGGTAGGTAGCCTGTTAGGAACCTGGCCGCACAGCAGGAGGTTGTGAGCGGTGAGTCCACGTGTGGCCCGCCCCCATTGCTTTATTATTTACCACTTCCATCCGCGCCTCTTTCCCGCACTGCACATTTGTCTCAGTCACAGTGTTGGTAAGCCCACAAGCTGCTAACTCCTAGCCACATTGAGTAAAAAACAAACGTCGCTGGAGAGCTTCTTTGAAAAGGGGGAAAGACCCAATGATGAACGCCCCCTCCCCCACGGTCCGTGAAAAAATTGTCTTCCACGAAACTGATCCCTGGTGCCAAAATGGTTGGGGACCGCTGCTCTAGAGGTCCCCCTCTAGAGAGAAGGAGCTCTAGAAGAGCCGGTCCTCGGACGATCCTGGCACTTGGGATGTCCACACCGACCAGCTCGGTGAAGTATGGTCAAACTCACCCCCCGTGACCGACACGCCACGGTTAAGGCCTTCAATCCAGCAGTGGACTGATCAAGGCTGATGGTGATACAGTAATTCGGGAGGCGAAGCAGTGGGGCTGTGGCTACCGGCACGGCACTTTGCCCCCTCGAGACCTGAGTTTGATCCCCGGCCGTGGCCGACGTGAGCGGTGAGCGAGACATGAACCGAATCCGAGCGCCGCCTCTTCGCCAAAACCCACATTGATCAGCACGGTGAAATGTGGTGTAAACAACAACAACCACCCGCGATGACTCACACGGCAGTGGGTTGATTGACCAAGTTCCTGTCAATGTATCACGGTCATGATTATTCGAGGGCAAAGGCGTTTTCGCGACGTCGGCATTTGGAAGTCGAAGTGTTCATCAGCCATGGGTGGTGGGGGGGTAGTGGGTGGTAGTGGGTGGTAGTGGGTGGGTGGGTGTTACAATAACAAGGTATCTCAGATGTAGGCGTCCAATCACCTCGTGGCTTGCCTGCGCCAGTTCAAAGTAGCAACGCTCCAACTCAGGTGCGTGACTCCGGTTACTTATTGCCAATTAATTATTTCCACGGAGCCGATCGAAATTTGTGAACCTTTGCTCGGCGAAAAAGTCAACCCGTAGGTACTTTGCTTGTTAAACTGTGCAGGTACACTGTTACCTATTCGAGGACATTGTTTTCCATCTGCACCTAGCCACCCCCCCCGGGTCTTAATCATTAGACAGCATCGCTAGATACGCAAAGCGTGTGGGTGAGAGTCACGCCTTTACGATACTCATCGTCGTTTTAGGTCGTAACATCACACCTCTATCGATTACCAGGCGACTTGCCTATTCCTCGGCAAGTCACGTCGCGAGATGAGATGATGATGATGACGATGGTGACGATGGCCGGCGGTCGAGATTAAAGCGTGCGGAGACATGCGGGAGGGCGATGAGATCCAACCACGTGCAGGAGCCAGGTGGATTGTTGCGAGTGGACGACTAGATTTGGGGGAGGCCTAGATCCAGCAGTGGATAGAGCATGGCTGATGACGATGATGATGAGAGCTCATTGAGAGGACGAGTTTACGTTTCTGCGCGGGGGGCTGGCGCCGTATAGTAAATGGCAACGAGCAGATTGCATTTGTGTTCACGTGGCATTCATATTCGTTTGTGGGCGAAGCCAACTTGAGCCTGGCTAGTACCACAGGATGGGATACTGCCTGGCAATCCGCCGGGGTGTTGTGGACTTGGGCTGTGAGATGGCCATGAACCTGGCAGAGGACAGAAATGCTTCCTTAACTCTCTCCTGTGCGGAGCGTTTAGCGTCACAGACTGCCACACGGAGCCCAAACACTCTGCAATGAAACTGGCCAAACATCGCACAGCGCAGGACCCTCCTGCATAGGAAGTCTTTAGCCTCAGTGAGGCTTTCCTGTACAAACAAAGGGCATTATTATAACAACCAGATCACTTAAATGGTGTTCGACCCAACAAGGAAATTATTTCTGCTCAGTTAATCCCCATCCTTCACAGTACTCAGCCAAATGTTAATTCCCTTTGCTAAGCCCAAACATCAATGTTTATTGTCTTGGTGGTGCGGTGGGTGGGATATCTCTGTAATGCCGGACACTGCAGTCTCCCGCAGAGGCTACAAACGGCCATGAAGTACAGCTGCCGGTGTCCTTACACGAGTTTCCACAAAGGGGCTCAGAGTGAGAGGGCTTAAGGGATGAGCTACACGAGAAATGAGTCGTCTCCCTTTGGTGTCAAGAAGCCGGGAGGAGAGGCATGTGCGAGGATTGCCGCACTGGCGCCGGGGGATCTATTTCCATTTCGTTTTGACTGGCTTGAAGATGTGTTTTTTTGTTGTAATATATATAATGAAATTCTAATCATAATGTTACGACGTTCAACGTTTTTTTCGCACCGTACGTTGCCCAACAGCGCTAATCGGAGGGCGCGTGCATGGCCCAAAATTGCGTACGTGCGCTCGCACGCGTTACTGCGTTGCGAACGCACGTGGACACAGCGTGCCTCGGGTACGTACACCGCGTTGCACGCGCACGCGTCACGTGTGCGCGCACACCGATGTCACAGGCGCGTACAGCACCGCACCGCTCGTGCGCGCGACGCACGTGTACGGAGTCGCATCCCGGCGACTCCGCACGTCTGCGCATCGTCACACCGCATCGGCGTCACGGTTCTACGCACAGCCACATGACTTGACACCCCGTCAATCCACTTGCTGGATGAGGGCCTCGTCGACGTCGCTGGTGGTTATTTTAGCCAGACGGTCCAAATTTTCCAATAAAAAACAAACAAGCCACTACTCGCAAATCACCTAATTGGATAAAGCCACATAGCGACATTGCCCACCCACTGTGATTCTACTGCAGACGGCACTTGTCTGTGAAACATGGCCAATTCGCGATGATAGCCTTGCGCTTCAAGAACAGCGCGAGATTGCCAAATGTATTTATGATTGTGATGACGATGACGACAATTCTTCGACGCGCTGGTCTGCTGCGGGTTCGTGAAGGGGGATAGCCAGGAACAGTTTAGCACAGATATGAGAAAGCATAGAAGTACATTTCGATTTAAAGCTTTCGTGACTGCAGGGATTCATCTTCTTGGTTCTTTCGGTAAAGTCACGTAGAAGCGAAATAAAAAAAAATGGTATGTTTAATTTATTATTTATTAAATAATAAAAATAATTGTATTATGTTTTATTTTTATTATTTTATTATTTTCCTTCTACGTGACTTTACCGAAAGAACCAAGAACATAGAAGTACACTACAACAGCTGACCACCACTTAGCCCCGCGGCCACCTACGACATCCTGGCATGCACGCATGGTGGTCGCCCATCCAAGCACCATCCAGGCTCAAGCCCGCAGGGCTTCTGAGATGGGAGGAGATCGGGCCTATTAATGCCGTGGTGGCGAAATGTTATCTCCCTCGCCTGGTACGAAGGAGGTCGTGGGTTCCATTCCGACCCTGACGCCTGTTGTATTTCGAGTTTGTGTGTCTCTCTCCCCGTGATTGTGTGGATTGTTCTCCAGGTCCTTCGGTCTTTCCCTCCACATTTAAAATCAACAAGCGTTTTGAGTATTTGGCTGCTGTACATGTCCACGTGATACGCCACGTCGTTGGGCTATCATTTGTGGCCTGCTACGTTTCTGAAAAATAGCTACATAGCTCAGAGGGTCTTAACTGTTAAAATACCAAGAAATTGTCTGGATAAAAAAATGAATACTTGATATTCGTGCTGAAATTCACAGAAATGGCAAAATCTTAATTTTCGAAGTCAATTTATAAAATGTTTCAATCAATTTATAACATTTTTGACATGCGTTTTTCTGGATTTTGTTGTTGTTAGTCTGTCTCTCGCAGTTTATATAAACCTACCATTAAAATTATAGACCGATCATTTCTTTGTCAGTGGGCAAACGTACAAAATCAGCAGAGGATCAAATACTTTTTTCCCCTCACTGCATATATCCATGGGTGTGTCGTGAACTCCAATAAGGCTTACAGAGAACAATGTGAGTACTTCTGCACGCTCACACTGCGTTTCAATTGGTCCAATGGACAGGATGTAGGCGCACCGCCACGCAGGTTTTCGTGGTTTTGTCGTATAGCCCTCTGATGTGTCTTCATGTTGTTGAAATCCATCAGAGAGAGAAGTACTGTTAACGCACTGACGATCCCCTAATTAGTGTTACAAATGGACGGTAGAATATACTGAGATATATTTTCAGTCTCAGTGTGAACACTCACTGCCCTGCAGAATCCCGATTTATAATCTCGAGTAGCTACAACCCCGTTGCAAATCTAACATCTCAGTGGTGGCAGCTCAGTTATCAGACCTTGTTCACGAGGATTGGTCATTGGAAGTTAAAGGCGATCCGTGATGATGGGACTAAAGCTGGGCTATCACCGGACTAGCTCTGTCTCGGGAATCTGTGCTGATTGAATGTCTGTTTGAGAGATAAAACAATAATCTTCACAAACCGACTTTCGTTCCTCCCTTAAAACAACCCTCATCTCTTCTCCCCTAGCCCGTCCTCCAGCTACTCCCTGCCCCCGCCCCCCAAACCCTATGACTACCCCTACCCATATTATGGGCACCACGGTGGTGAGATGTTAACCACCTCACCCGGTATACAGGAGGTCGTGGGTTCGATCCCGACCCTGGCGCCTGCTGCTGTATATTTAGAGTTTTCATGTTCTCCCCCGTAGTCGCGTGGACTTTCCTCTGGGTCCTCAAGTTTTTTTCCTACACATTTATAAACACGCGTTTAGAGTATTTGGCTGCTATACATTTCTGCATGATAAGCCACTTCGTTGGTCTATCATTTGTGGCCATGACGCTTCTGAAAGAGAGCTGTATAGCTCAGTGGGCCTTACCTGGTGAAATAAAAGTTTAATTCAACAATAACATAAATTATATTTAATCATGACCCCAACCACTACCTTACCCCTACTTAACCACTTCCACCGGTTCTCCTAACAGTCACCATAATTACACCACCACTCTTTATTTCAACCGCTATCATCTTACGTACCATTTTATAATTGTTGTAGAAGACCTTTGGAAATAGGCGTCGCTATATAAATCTAAATAAGATGAAGTAAGGTGTAGAAGGTTCTGCCGGCAAAGCTGCTGCCATCACGTGACAAGTCACTCGGTCCATTCGCCTGCGTCCCGTCACCCAAAGTGGCATCTCTCTTGCGAAGGACCAAAACATGTGGGTCTTAGGGTTTTGAAATTCTTCTTCTTATTCGCAGCTAGCGGTGGACTTTCAGTGATCTCAGAAAATGTACTGGAGTGAGCAAGTGACCGCACATTGCCAGGTGGTGATACGGAACGCATCATAATCACTCATCATTTCGAAACAAAGTTTGCCCAACGGGCATAACGAAGAAGTTTGCGGCGATGAAAAGAAACTTCCCTGTCACTTTTCGCAAGATGAGTAATAAAAAAAAACACAAGTTAATAATAGGAAATTGCATTAAGTACTTTTTGAACGGTACGCTGTGAAGGTTAGTGTGGTTTGCTAATGACCTGTCAACTACAAAGAACGAGATGGGTGCTGGGGGTGAAAAAACCCCCCCACGATTTTATTTCGTGATGTTTTAGCAGTAGAGAGGGCAATCGAGCAGACCCACAGCGATCCATCTCAAGCACAGCGATGGCAAGAGATGGTCTTGCATTTTTGTTTTCCGTATAACAAAAAAAATTGACGAGCATAAACCTAGCGTTATTGGTGAGAATTTCCACTAGTTTGATAATTTAACAGTCAAATTAATTCACTCTAGGCGAAGGCAACTGGCTTGGATGTTATAACCTGTAATTATCATGTTTTTGCGCGCCATGTTATTTGTTTTGCGTTGATTGTTAGTGCTGGCAGTCTGAGACAGGAGCCGGGTAACATGTGAGGTGACGAAGAAGCCGTTATCACATGAACCCTCACACCCGCATCCCCAGCCGCTCACTGTCACTCCCGAAATAAAACACAGAAGTAGCACAATCCCAAATACCGAAACCAACTCGCGCGATCATCACTTTCATTGCGCCACCGCCACACCGCCGCCAAAAATACAAAGATACGCTTTAGCAGAATTTGTGTATTTTTCTAAGCACCGTAATTTAATTATATTTGCAACGCTCGTTTCCGCCTTTTTTTTTGGTTTGAGCAGGATGTATTTTTAGTGGCTTTGAAACGTGGCCATCAACGGCATTTGGGGAAATTATTTATTATTTCTTCCGATGCAGGGGCCGAGCGACGTTCTTGAATGCACACATTCGGACCTTTTTAAAACAGTTCTGCACGTTTGCAAATAAAACATAATAACGCCGTCTGATTGCGTTCGCCAGGATTTTTTACATCGGGACTGTCAACTCGTCGAAAAACGTTGCGGAGCGGGACGTAAAATCCTGAATGCGCAAAAAGAATCCCGGTGTGAATTCCGCCCCATAGCTCGCCTGAGCCGTGACTTCGCTTTGAACCAGCCACGTGCACTGTTACAACGAGCCGCTTCCGCTGGTGCGTCCATGCTGTGACCGAGGCTACGATTATCCATTATTTATGGTTCACAATCATTGTGAGGGGGGGGGGGGGGGGGAGTCTTCTACGCAGCTCACCGTAATGATGGCTCCAACATCGGACGATCGCAACTGCAAAGCCTCAATTATCCTGAAACCAGAGAGGGCCCCTTTCCCTTCTGGCCGCAAGAGCGGCGAGCGGACATGGGGCAGTGTCGTGCGCGGGTGCAAGTGTCATCAGAATCTGTATCATGCAAGAGGAATCCGATGAGCGATTATGATGCTTTTTTTCATCGACTTCCAGTAGGGGCGGGTCAGTGAAGTGTCGGGTCTTGGATAAACCACTTTAAGATGACCCCTCTGAATCCATGCCGGACTGTAGAGCGCAATAGCGGCGAATTTGTATGGCCCACGTATGCTACAATACATTTGTTTTCATTGTTTAAAGTAACATTTTGAACATTTTCCCTGAAGAGGTTCGGATATCACTCGCCACTCGCCACTGGATGTTAGCCAGGAATCAAACTGAGGCGGCCTGGTTCTCAGCGCAGTTCGCGAACCAATTCGCCACGTCCCCACCGCAACGTCATCATTAGCCGAGATCTAATCCGCTGCTGGAGGAAGGCCTCCCCATTCCATCACCATCCGCCACGTGCCTGAGTTAGCAAAAAATCCATCCTTTAATATCAAACATTGAATATAACTCGAGTTATCATTGTTTTATGTTGATGGGATTTGATGACCTGGGTCTAATCGCCTTCATGACTGCGCACCATACGACCGCCAAACTCGGCAATGCGCCTTGTATGCGCGACGTCTCCATTGCCGTAGATGAATGGGAAACGATTCGGTCAAGACATATGTAGTATTATGTTGAACTTCTTTCGCACCATACGTAGCCAACCGTGCAAATGGAGGTGGCGGGGGAAGGACAACAAGCGAAACAGAAAAAGTCGTTCTAAAGAAATTAGTTTTCAATCTGAAAATAGCCACGCATTTGCCCGAATAACAACTCATGACTTAGCAGACAAATCTAACCTTTAATCCGGAAGTTCTCAACCTGTGCGTGAAGCCTTTCTGCGGGTGAAATTTTGATCGTGCGAGGGGAACGTCACTGCCACATTCCGGGCGAGAAACACATTAATGCACAACATGAAACAATCACAGGTGCGGGGAAAGGACAACCAACTAAACGCAAAAAAACCGCATTACAACTCCGCTGTCCCGAATTGTCGATTCCCCGCCATGGATAACATCGGCAGCGAGCGAATGGCATCTGAACTAGAGGTCGCAAACGGGTTTTGATTCCTTACCCGTACCTGTATCCGTACCCGTATCCTACCCGAAATGAGTGACAAACGGTTACTCACCGGTGACTCACGGCCTATCCGTACCCGTACCCGGCCGCACCAGGGTCGCAAATGGGTACCCATACCCGGCCGGGTACGGGTAGCCGGGTATCGGGTAGGGTACGGGTATCGGGTACCCGGTTGCGACCTCTGATCTGAACTGGACCTGGGCCCTCCCCTCATCCCTGACCCACTGAGGTTGAGTGGGCGTGAGAGCAGCACTTCAAGGATGCTAAGGGGACACTCAGTGATCTACGGATTCAGGAGTTATTCTGCTTAGGAAGGTAGCATCAGCTATTCGATTAAACGTTGGCGAAATATTTTATACCCTCGCAGAGTAAACTCTGCTGAAAGGACTTCATGAAAAATATCTTGCATTCGTCGTGAAAACCTTGACGTGAGATGATCAATAAAGCGATCGTTCAAATTGTCGTGAGGCAAAGAATATTTTGGTCAAACGTGTAAATTATTGTCAATTTCAATATCAAGCGTTCATCGATACATAACTTAATACACAAAATACAGATCTTATTGATTTTATACCAATGAAACCAAGCGAATGAGATCGCACAAGATCATCGATATTTACGTCGGAAATTTAGGTGATTTTTGCTTGCATTAAAAAAAAGACACGCAAGCATGAACAGTTTCATCGCTGGGCACTGGATTCGAGGTCAGGAACAAGATTTTAAAATCACTGCAGGAAAGTAACTGGGAGGTGGTTAAAATTTCCCGAGTTAATACTCCATTTGTGGAATTTACTCGTTGAGTTCAAACTATTTGGAGTTAGTTGTTGTGGGGCGGGGGGGGGGTGTAAGTACTTGACGAAGGCAAAGCCACTTTTCGTCACACTGCAGTGTTGCTCATTGAAAGTCCTGGATAAAAGTCTAGCTCATTAAACGGCGGCGGTGGCCGAGGAAGCTAACCGTTAATTCTT
The DNA here is from genome assembly GCF_015708825.2 of Lethenteron reissneri. Lineage (NCBI taxonomy): Eukaryota > Metazoa > Chordata > Hyperoartia > Petromyzontiformes > Petromyzontidae > Lethenteron > Lethenteron reissneri. Next base: position 6,433,645 of record NC_083809.1, read on the forward strand.
ACGCACGCGCGGCGCACACAACACTGAATCAGCTAACCCTCTTGACTGTTTATATTTTAATCAAGCAAACACTCGCGTAAAACTTGTTTGTTTTTTCCAGTCAAGCGAAAAAAGCGCTTCCTCCAAAGAAAAAAATAAGTAGTGGCAAATAATAATAATGGGAATTTAATAAATAAAAACATTCAAATGTATATCCAAAATATAGAAACGACTCGCTCGCAGGCGTGAGGGGGGGGGGGGAATCGTTTTCTCGGCACAATAAATTTTCAATTTGTAATTTTAATTGTAACATTGGCTAAATGGTGGCTGTGTGTTGTTGCTCCTGGTTATTTTTTTCCCCCTTTTGCATTTCCTAGGCCCCCGCCCCGCCCCACCTACCCCCACCACCTCGTAGATGGGGCACCGGGAAGAGCATAGCAGGCTGAAAGCGTGCGGCAGCAATTTCACGAGTCGCAGCCGAGTGAGATTTCCAATTTCCAAACGCGATAATACCATTCGGGAGAGAATTGCAAATCAGAGCAACGACCTCATTAATTCATTTACAAATTACTGGAATGATGCTGTTAAACAGTTTTAATTTTCGGCGCCTTTCTCGGCAGTCAGCTCCTTGTGTGAAACGCATCGACACGGTCTGCGGCAGACGCTCCCCCCCCGCCACCAAGCCCCCCCTTAACAAAAAAAATATACGCAACACAAACACGCGCGCTTTCGTATACGGTAGATGTACACCGCGTAATATCATCATAAATATATATGTGTGTATGTGTGAGAGCGCGCGGGCTCGCCGTTATTGTGCGCGCGACGCGAGATTTTTTTAATCTTTCGTATGCGGACACAGACGTGTTAAAACAATTCTTTCCAGCACCGCGTTTAGGGCAAGCGGTGCACAAAGCACAAATAACAAAAAAACTAAACGCGTTCATTAATAACGCCGTGGCCCTCCCACCCCCCCCCCCCCCCCCGCAAAAAATAGGAAAAACTAAAAAACCTAAAAAAAAATAGGCGACGTTTCGGGCAATGACCCTTGTTCATAGCACAACACACATTTACGTGTCATCGCACGCAGGCTACACACAAAACACATTTGAGAAACCATTATATCATAAACAAAGTATGTGACTAATGTACACAATTTTTTAATGCAACGTCAATGGCACTAGGTAAAAATTACAAATTGGAAAGCGAGGTGACTTCATTTCTTCGCTTTTAATAAAAATGTTCATATTTAAATCCCCCCAAAACGCGTGCACTCTTTTCCCCTCAGTCGTATTTTCTCCACATCTCATATCGAGTGGCACAGCAGGGAGGGACAGCCTAACAAATAGATATTTTCTTTCTGTTTGCCATGCACTCTTGCTAAATTGCCCTCATTATAGCGGTTGGTCGCATCATTCTTACGAATGAAACGTGTGTGTGTGTGTGTGTGCTTTTTAAGTCCGTGCTCTTCCCTCTGTAAATGGTAATTGTTGAGTCTTCATTACAACACGCGGGAATTAAATATAACCGCGGTGCTACAGAGTGGCCCTCAGTCGCCCCCCGTCTCCTTCATGAACAAATTGCGCGGGTCTTCAGCGCCGTACAGGTTCACCCACAGATGCCACACATCACACGGATGCATGGTATCCGTACAGCGGGAATTAAGCACGGTGGATAATTTGACAAACTTTGCTCGCAAGGCTTGTACACAATGACGCATTCTCATTCATGGTCTCACAGACTCTTACTTGTCTATTTTGCGGAGACACTGCAATACAGCCCTTTGTATTGTAGTGTATCTCCTGTATTGTAGATACACTACACAATAGAGCCCTTTGTATTGTAGTGTATCTTTTGTATTGTAGATTCACTACACAATACAGCCCTTTGTATTGTCGTGTATCTCCTGTATTGTAGATACAGTACACAATACAGCCCTTTGTTTTGTAGTGTATGTTTTGTATTGTAGATTCACTACACAATACAGCCCTTTGTATTGTAGTGTATCTTTTGTATTGTAGATTCACTACACAATACAGCCCTTTGTATTGTCATGTATCTCCTGTATTGTAGATACAGTACACAATACAGCCCTTTGTGTTGTAGTGTATCTCCTATATTGTAGATACACTACACAATAGAGCCCTTTGTATTGTCATGTATCTCCTGTATTGTAGATTCACTACACAATATAGCCCTTTGTATTGTAGTGTATTTTTTGTATTGTAGATACACTATACAATAGACCCCTTTGTATTGTCGTGTATCTCCTGTGTTGTAGATACACTACACAATAGCCCCCTTTGTATTGTCGTGTATCTCCTGTATTATAGATTCACTACACAATAGAGCCCTTTGTATTGTAGTGTATCTCATCTATTGCAGATACACTACACAATAGAGCCCTTTGTATTGCAGTGTATCTCCTGTATTGTAGATACACTACACAATAGACCCCTTTGTATTGTAGTGTATCTCCTGTATTGTAGATACATTATTAAATTACCTTCTGTAAAACAGACACGAGAGATTCTGCCATTTCGTGAACAGCCCTTCCATCCAGCAGTGGATTGACACAGCAGCTGTAAATCAATTCGTCTTACACTACTACAATGCGGCATCTCGGTGCGATCGCTGGCAATGCAGCGCAGCGTTTGCCGGGCGGTGTGGAGGGATGTTAACAGCTGAGGCGTGCGCAAACGGGGCTGACAGATGTGCTAACCACTAGGCTACACAGTTTAAGCTCTGAGATTTAGCGCAGCCAAAATAATTGGAAAATGTACTCAAGTGGTCCTTCTCCGGACCGGCGGTGTGTTGCGAGTCGGTCTTTCCCCCCCCCCCCCCACCCTTGTTGGGGGTAATTGCGGAGTAACTGGAGAGAGATTTTCTTGTTAAACTACTTACAAAGATAAAGTTGCAGCCGTGCAATCGCTTGCTCGTGCCACTGCTAGCGGAGGCACGTCCGTAAAAATGGAGTGAGAGAGAGAGCTCCTCCGCAGGGCATTTTGGCCTTCACATCCACGCTAGTTCGTACGTCTTATAAGAAGTGTGATTACCCACACCTTACCCCACTGCACGTGACCTGCCGGTCAATTTTGGGGCACCCATTTATAGGGAGGCAGTGGGAGGAATGAAATTTCGTTTGCATGGACTCGCACAGCCACACCTGATTGGGCATTCAGCGACAGACAGAGCAAACGACGTAATCTCGGCAAAACTGGCCTCGTGCCCATGTCATTGCTATGAAGGAGGGCAAATTATGAACGGCCTTGTTTGTAAATTGCTAGGTTTGCACACCTTAGTGTAGCCAAAGTGTTAAAACAACTTGAAAACGTGCTTCCATATTGAATACATTTGCAATAATAATAATAATTACGTGCAATGCTATACCCGTGACCTTTTGACCTCTTTGATAGTTCGTGTCATAATTAGAGCTTGTGCAATGAGTCGGTTAAGTTGAATAATCAACTGAAATTTGTAATCCATTTTTGTTGTTGTGGTGAATGACTCGGGCCCATTTAAAAATGGTGGCCGCCGCAACATCCTGCCTCCTGAAGGTGGGAAACCCCCTATAAGCCACGCCCACGGTAATGCGGGCAGTGATTCTGTTGACGTCATCAAGCCCCGCCCATCACCTCCTACCTAGTGGCGCATGTGGGTACAGAGGTTGAAGCCTATTATTGTTTTCTGAATTTCCGATTGCTTGATAATCCGATAGCCTGGTTCTCGTCATGATGGCCCCACTTCCCTCTCAGTGGGGTCACAGACCATGATTGAAATTCCTACCGTGGTTTGCAAATTGATATAAACGAGATGTTATTAGTATTTTGACTGAAAAGAAAATTCCTAGAGTGATCGAGGCAGCGCCTAATTTCATTTTCAGCCAGAGATGTGTGGGGCTGAGCTCCAGAAAATATTTCCCCCCCACCACCCCCATCACTGTCAGGGGAGGCGGGAGGGATACGGTGGGGTCTGGAGGGGGAGAGGCTGAAGCTTGGCTACCCATAGAAAATATTCTATGGTGAATGAAACCCCGGATGCTGTTAATATGGACTACCCATTCAATTCACATTCATTTCGTTCAAGTGTCTTTTCATAGTGGGTCCCAAATGATAAAATTACATTTATTATGACGATTACGCTTGCTTACGTGTACTGAAGTGCAGTTAAAAAAATAAAAATCTAAAATGCAATGCCGCTGCATGTTTTCTGCGGTGAGCAGTCCATAAGATGAGCTAATGGAGATTCCTTTTGTTAGAATCTCCGAAAGCCGGTAATTGGCGCACGGATGGCGAATGAATTGCCGTAATATTTAAATACACATCGTCGGCAATCCAGGGGCGTCTGGCGGGTAGAGAAAAGAGAGTGGAGGAGAGAGAGAGAGAAAAAAAAAACGAGAGCCACAAACTTGTGGGTCCTGGCTCAGTGACCTGGCAAATTGAGTGAGCAACGCGGCTCGCAAAGGGCCAGAAGAGACGTTGCGAGTCAGGGGTTTGGTCGAGCAGTGGAGAGAACACGGCCGATAGCAGTAATTAAATATGGTTGGTGGCGATGCGGCGACAGACGATCACGTCTTCTCTTCTTTTTTTCATCGCAATTACTTCGTGACTTTTGGGGCATAAATTAACGGGAACAGCAGAGGTAGGTTGATGCAAAGTTAAAGTTAAAGGCGCAGCCCTGCAATGTCCTACTCATACCACTTCTGGCAGAAGGAACTGTCTCCCAAAGGGGTGTTTGGCCTGTTATTTCATGCTGGCCAAACATCTTGGAATAGGTGGGATTACCCACAATTCACCCCGCCGCATGTGACCTGCCTAACAACTAACAGTGGAGCATTGGAACAAAAACTACTTGAATGTTTAAATATATATCTTTAACATATATAGGATCAACATTCTTTCGGTTATTCCCAATATAATATTAACCCGTCATCTCAACATGCCTATTTCCCTTCGACTTCAACGAGACTATTCCTTTACAAAACGATCAATTCCACTCAATGAAAGTTTCTGGATTTTATTTTTTTTGGTCAGTGCTATGGTGCGGCAGAACACATCACTACTCGCTTGAAGGCACAGTGGCAAATGATCAAGGGCAACGATGGCGCGGCGAACCGAGAAATGCTTGCGAGAGGACGCGTCTACAGTGGAGACGGAGCAATGGACTCAGCCCACGTGCAAGGTTCTGGGCGAATTATCATTGTTCTATTGCAGGACCGTGACAGATGGCAGTGGATTGGGGAGGCGTTCATCCAACAGAGGATTGACCCGCGGCTGATAATTGTAACGATACAATAAGCGTGGATGCTGAGTTGCTGGTCAAACCACATACCCTATGATAAGGGCGGGCTTTGTGCTTGGCAAGCCGAGTGCACAGCAGCATTAAGTCTACGTCAAGGTCATCGCAGCCAACGCAAATGAAGTTACCCCCACCTTGTCATCACTGACTCCTTTTGGCCACATTCCCTCAGTTGCTTCAAAGTCAACACTCAACTTTCAAGGTCTGCTCTTTATAGTATTCCGCAATGTGGCATGAGGTCTTCCCCCTGGCCGGTGACCTCCGGGTGCCTCTCCAATGCCTGCCTTGGTCACCTGGCCTCCTCCACGTACCCCACCTATCACAACCTCGTCTTCCCGATCACATCTACAGGGCTTTCCTGCCACATTCTATTCCCAAGTCCCAAGTTGCTTACCCTATCGTCCTCCATCTGTTCACATGTACCCCGGCCATCACAACCTCCTCTTCCTTGATACACCTGCAGCGCATTGTTGCTACCTTCCATTGAATATTATTTTTAGAATGTTACAAACATAACTACAACACGAAACTAAACTAAATTTATATATTTTTTATTTTGCCAGGTAAGCCCCAACTGAACTATGTAGTTCTTTTTCAGAAGCGACCCGGTCACAAACGATAGCTCAAAGAAGTGGCTTATCATGTGGAAATGTATAGCAGCCAAGTACTCTAAACGCATGTTTCTAAATGTGGAGGAAAAAAACTGGAGGACCCGGAGAAAAATCCACGCGACCACGGGGAAAGAGAGACACGCAAACTCCAAATATACAGGCATCAGGGTCGGGATCGAACCCGCGACCTCCTGTGTACCAAGCGAGGTAGTCAACAGCTCGCCACCGCGGCGCCCTATGCGAGGATTGTTTTGCTCCACTGCTCCACGTGCTGAAATCCCAAGGCGCTGTAACGCGAAGAAGCTCCCGGCACGCGGAGCAAAACGTCGGACATCGTGCGGGACAAACACGCGGCACGACCCGAACACGCCGCGTGCCGAGAGAGCGCTGGGACGTGTCACGATGTGGCGTGCGTAGTCCGATCGTCGTCGCACTGGGGGCAAGCGTTTTGCACTTTTCCGCGCGCAGCAGCTCGTTAACGATTAACCGCTCTCATCTGCCCTCTTCCCCGCTCGGTATCACTCAGGTTATACCCCTTCCCCACCCCCCACCTCTTACTCATTAATTCCACGAAACCTTTATTCCCCGTGCGACGCACTCTAATAAGCCACGTCAACTCAAGCCCCACCGCTCTCCGGTTTAGTGGCTGGGTGATCACGGCTAATCAGCAACAACAACAGCAGCGGCGTAGACGCTTTGCCCGGCCACCTGAAACCGACCCACCTGGTGCCCTGAGACATTCCCAGCCGTGTCCTGTTAATGCTCAAACCGCCACAGCATCTCTCTCTCTCTGCGATGCTGTGCTTCAAATATGAACTACGCACCTAGCTATACGAGTGTAACGCGTAGTAGGCTCTCGCGACCAATATCATCCATAATAGAGTTTTTGTTGGGTTAGATCGCGTGTGTCGTTAAACCCGCCACTACCCGACGCAGCTAATTAGTCATATTTATCACGTAAACTGAACGTGCAGATTCGTTACTAATACAGCACACCGGTGTGTCGGAGAGCCAAGCCATATTTACAATCTTTGAGTAGGACGTTTCGAAACAGGTGGACTTCTTCACAAAGCTGGCTCTCGCCTGATGAAGCTAATTGTAATTACTGGCGAAACGTCGTACTCAGATGGTAAATGTTGTGGCTTGGCTCTCCAACACACCGGTGTGCTGTACTAGTGACGAACTGACATGTTTCTGTTTACGTAACAAACCTTACTAATTGGCTGCGTCGGGTGGTGGCGGGTTTAACGACACATTTATATATGTACGCGATCTAACCCCAAAAAACCGTCTTATGGATAGCTGTACAAATTAGTTGGTGCTGATGCTGCTGCTGCATTAGCAGTGGTGCACATGACAGTTTTTGTGTTTAGTTTGTTGTCCCCCCCCCCCCCGCAACACGCACCTCTGATGAGCGCGGTTGGCTACGTACGGTGCGAAAGAAGTTCAATGTACATACATACAAGCAACAGGTAACGCACAAAAAAACTCAACGCGTTCGACAGTCAGCGGTGGCGTGACGCACCTCTCTGGCCTCGACATGCGCTGTGAAGGAGGACTATTGCCCCCGACACATCGTCTCATTGTGTCCTTAATTCTTTTTAAGGTCGAATTATTGACGAACGTGTCGAGATTCGATTGTTTTTGTTTGTCATATTCGTGCGTAGCTCGTAATTTCAACTCTGTAGGCTCCACGCAAGGGGATGGCGCAAGTGGTTTGCGCGTTGCGTTGAGAATTCGCCAACCCGTAGTCGATTTTTGGCCACGGCTAACACCGGCGGCGGGTGATTACGGTACCCCAACAGGTCCTGGCAACTGCCCTCGCTCCACCAAACCTGTACTGATCGTCGTAGTGAAGTATGCGGGTCTTGGGGCCACACAGCTAACGGACGACACGTGTTTAAAAAGGAACACGTCCTCTTGCAGCTAGACGTGCACCACCCTGTGTCAGAAAAAGGCCTGATAAGGCGGCATTACAGAACTACTTCTGAATGCACTCATGAATCCACATTCGGGACACAAGCGATACGAGGGTTGTGTGCACATCAATAACATCTTTCTTTTATTCCAAGGTTGGATGAACTGAAATTATGTGAAACGCCAATTTTATAATTGATATTTGTTTTGAGCAGTCAGTTGTGACCGGCGTGCGAGCATTAACTCGATACTACGCTTGAGAAGCCGGTTTAATCACGGGTGGATGGAATCTGGATTTGAGACCAGGATCTCAGCATTGCTGGCGAGGCATCTCTGCCATAGGATTCGCTACCCCCTCCCCCGCGAATAGAATTCGTCATTAACAAAAGTGCAGTTAAAAGTTCTCATGGATTAGCAGTTCCAAATTTTGAGGCCACAAAAAAAAATCTCGACGTTACGATTCAACTACTGTATTTGTATTTTACCAGGTAAGGTTCACTGAGCTGTATGGTAATATTTTAAATAAGAAAACTGGTCACAAATGATAGCCCAACGAAGTGGCTAATCATCATGTGGAAACGTATAGCAACCAAATACTCTAAACGCCTGTTGATTCTAAATGTGGAGGGAAAAGCCTGAGAGACCTGGAGAAAAATCCACGCGACCACGGGGATAGAGACACAAAAACTCCAAATATACAGCAGGCGTCAAGGTCGGGATCGAACCCACGACCTCCTGCATACTAGGCGAGGTAGTTAATATTTCACCACCGTGGCGCCCAAAAACACGTTTGATGGGATTGCGGACAAACATATCTCAAATATCACATTCCTCGATTGCGTGAAAAAGGTAACGGTGCAGCCCTGCAACTACTATAGCCTGCACTTGCTGGTGGAAGGGCATCCACGAGAAGGAGCTCTACAGTGTTCCCCTTCAGAGGATTGTTTTGGCCTACTCTTCAATCGTTGGCGGCTATGAATTTGAAGAGGTGGGAGTTACCTCCACTTTATCCCACCGCTGAGCAGCCTGCCGATCGACTCAGTGTGGTTGCGTCCGTTTAAACGTCTGGGTGGACAGAGGCGGTTGTGATGGAGGGGATCTGTAGCGGTATCGAAGAAGCGTGTCCCATTATTTCAACTTCGGTGCAGGGAGAAGAATTTGAACCTGGTGACGACCGCAGGGATTACGTGTCCGGTGTGCCTGACCGTCACACCCCGGCAGCAAGCCAACACCTCGACGGCGTAGACAAACTTCACGGCCGTTCACGTGTCGGACCAAGCGGCGAAGCGTTCGATTCATTTAGTAAAATAGATTTTTTTTTCTTTTTCCAGGCCGCGTGAGAGAAGATTGTTTAAGATGTATGCAAATGCTACGCAAGTGATCGTGGCGAAGTTACATTGAGGGTAACGGTGTGAACAAAAGAGATTTTTAGTTGTTGTCGTCGCTGCTTTAAACGCCACAGATGAAACGGTTACGAAAAATGTCGCCGCCTCGTCTCATGGCACGTAATGCCATTCGGCAGTTCGTCGAATGACATTACGTGCTTGTTGATAAAGTGCATCGCGTAATAGTCAAACAATTCCGGCCGTCCGAAGACTGCCCTAGGCGGGGAACATTGCAGGACAGTACCGTCACGTTGTTATGCATCGTCCTCAACCCAAGCACGAATTAATTAAGCGCAGCAGCATCAGCGACATTTTGACCAAAACGCAATAAAAAAAACACACACAACAGAGGCGACCCCCCCCCACAGACTTTTATTTGTGTTTGTCGTCAAGGTTAGACAAGACAGTGTGAATTCATCTAACGGAAACATTCCAGAAGTATAACCAGAAACGTTGAGTAAGGAGGGGGCGCGGGAGGGGGGGACGGTGGGGGAACAGGACGAAGCACCGCTGCCAGCGTTAGCTTCTCATGTCCTTGGTGCGAGCGGGAGAGTGGAAATCCCTTTCCGAGTCCCATCCAAATTAGTAAAACGTGTCAGCGAGAAAGAGGAGATTTTTTTTGACAAGGGAACGCTACAACACCCTGGGCGGATCCTTTTGGGGGGTTTTACATTTTTTTGGATTGATATATTTACAGTGTGCGCTGGAAATTGCAGGGATATTTCGGAAGTTCGCAACCAAAATTGCCGTCTGCTGTTTGGGGCGGTAGGTTGTTTTGTTGATGTTGTTGTTTGCAAATTAATGGCTAACTCTGAAGGCTGACTCGAAGATGTACTTGCGTTCTCCCAGCCGTCTTTCTTCTCACTGAATATTTTGCGGGCTTGTCGGCGGACTGGATTCGGTGGCGCGTGACGAGCAGCCACGGCCATTGCTTGAGGTATACTGGATGCGGTGTGCCGGGATGCGGAATTTATTTTTCTCACTGGGACAGGCCTGGCTTAAAGTAAGCCCCAGGTTGCGTTTGGTATTTAAAAAAAGCTGCTGCTGCTGTTGTTGTTGTGCCCTCTGACAAAGGGTCAATGGCTCTCTCGTGTGTAAACTAAAACTAAACTATTTTTTTTTCACCAGAAGCGACCTGGCCACAAATTGACAGCTCAAAGAAGTGGCTTATAACGTGGAAATGCACAGCGACCAAATATTCTGAACGCGTGACGTTGACTCTAAATGTGGAGGTAAAAACCGGAGGGCCAGGAGTTAAATCCACGCGACCACGGTGAGAACACGCAAACTCCAAATATACAGCAGCAGCTATCAGTGTCTCGCTCGAACCCACGACCTCCTGTGTACCAGGCGAGGTAAGTTAACATTCTCCCCGCCGTGTTTAATCCCCGGCCGGCAAACACCGTCAGTCAATCAGTTGTCCACACGCACTCCTACGACGGAGTGACTAAGCGCTCGCGACGACGATTGCGATCGGAATCTGTGGAACATGTGTGACACCGACCGCCCCCCCCCCCAAGCGAGCGATAAGGCGAACGCGATGGCACTGCAAACGGCAGCGTCGCGATCCGGGGGGTGGTAGTGGTGGTGGGCATCGCACTGCGATGTTGCGACACGCGCACGCCTCGGGAGTTGTGGAATCTTTACCTATTCTTGCGGCAACACGGGGGTTGGGCGAGATGGATAACAGCGATAGGGGGGTTTGGGACGGGGGGTCAAGCGGGTGGTGGTGGTGGTGGTGGGAGACACTCTTTCCATGATACAGGGATAGCAGATAGGGCGGTGGTGGTGGTGGCGGCGAGGGTGACATATCTCTCGCGTGAAGCTTTCGCGATGAAATCTTGCGTGTTGCCAAAATTTAACAAAAAGGGGAGTTGTGTGGGGGGGGGGGGGGGAGGAAACCGAACGCACCGCAGCGTGCACTTATCGTCGCTTGTTTTTCAGTAGTTACTCTCCTGTTGCCGCCTGCACATGTCAAGCCACACGAGCAGCCAGGAGTCTGTAGCTCCCTCCCCCTCCACCGCCACCCGCTGACCGCCAGCCGATTCGCCCCACGCTCTACAAACACCACTCGCGCCAAGTGCTGGCTTCAGGGGCCAATGGCTTTATAAATGAGGCTTGGCCGCAGCGGCGCTTAAATAGCGGACATCTGTGGGGGGGGGGGGAAGAGCTTCATAGCTCATCGGATTTCTCCGCGATGGAGAAAAGATTCCGATTGTGAAATGCTGCACGCGCACGCAACCTCTGAGTCTGCGCGGCGGCATGAACTGCTGCGTCGCATACTCTTAGGTTTTTTTCGGTAAAGTCACGTAGGTGAAAAAATAAAAGAAAAAATTACTTAAAGTAATAATGGAAATAAAATAAAATCATAAATCACGTCTTTTCGGAGGCAACACAAGTCTCCATCATCAGGTGGGACCGTCACAGCTAAAATTACTGCATCAAGTGCTGCGTCGCAATTCACAGCAGCAGCAGAGGTTACCGTTCAAGAGGTTACCGTTCAAGAAATGCGTGCAAGCGTACACGTTGCGCGCGTTAGTTTTGGTAACTGAAAATGCGTCGCACGTGTAATGTCTGTAACGTGCAGTGTGCAACGGAGAGCCTCAGAGTGACCTTGAGGATAAACGTAGAGGCAGATATGCGGTAAAAATATTAAAGAGAGCATTACAAATGTTGTTATAGGTTCGTTCGTTTTCATGGATGCATGTTGATATGTATTTGGTTACAATTAGAATCGTGGAACTCTCTGTTGTTTTAACTATGAACGAGATAATTATAATGTATCACCGTGCAAATGCCAAGCGACAGTCTCCATCACAGGTTTCTGGGTCAATTTTACACGAGCCACTGAATGTGAATGCTATGGCCCCCCTCTAAACATCACACTTAAAAAGAAGAAGAAGAAAAAAAAGATGTTTTTCCCTCTCCCGTATCTGCATCAAGGAATTAATCAAGCAAGTAGTTGCCAGGCAAGAGCGCACATCCCAAGTGTTTTCCTTGGCACCAACCACATTCCTCGGGCAGGCCAATCGTAAACATGCACAAATTTAGTCTGCGGTAAATCTTACGCCACGTTCATTACCCGTCCCCATGTCTGTGTCATCGAGCCAAACGGGCCTTGCTTGCTTCACTCGAGTCTCCCTCTGACCACTTGGCCAATGGTTGATGGCTGTGCTTTTTTTGTCACCCCCAAAAAAACCCCCCTCCACTCAATCTTCTTCGTCTTATCAACGATGATCGTGGCGCAATCATCCGCAATGCTTAGCAAGATGTGTGGGAATGACTGTGAAGTTCACGGGTTTAGGGGCTGTTCGGGAGGGGGCATGTAGACATCGGGGTGCTTGTCCAATAACAAAAACGGAATCCATGAAGGCTATTAATCTAGGGGGGAGGGGGGGGGGGCACAGCATATGCTGTTCCCCTGTCCTAAAGTTGCAGGGGTGGTTGTATGTTGAACTTCTTTCGGGCTGTACGTAGCTAACCGTGCTAATCGGAGGTGGCGGGGGAATGCCAACAAACTAAACACAACAAAAAGCAGTTCTAAAAAAAATAGTTTTCCATCTGAAAAATGACCTAGCCCACAAATCGAACCTTTAATCCGGCAGTTCTCAACCTGTGCGTGAAGCCTTCCGTGCGGGTGAAATTTCGATCGTGCGAGGGGAACGTCACTGCCACATTCCGGGCGCACGCAAAAACACGTTAATGCACAACATGAAACAAATGGCTTTCTAACACTGCATGAGTTATTATGGCACTACAAACGCTGGGGCGCCGCGGTGGTGAGAACTTAACTCCCTCCCCTGGAGGAGCGTGGGTTCGATGCCGACCCTGACGCCTGCTGCTGTATAATTGGAGTTTGCGTGCCTCTCTCCCCATGGTCGCGTGGATTTTTCTCCGAGTCCTCCGGTTTTTCCATCTACATTTAGAAGCAACGTGCTTTTAGAGCAAGTGGCTACTATAAATGTCCACGCGATAATCTACTTCGTTGAGCTATCATTTGTGATAGCCAGATTGCTTCTGAAAAAAAGAGCAATATAGCTCATTGGGCCTTACCTGGTAAAATAAAAAAAATATTTTTAGTTTAGTTTATTGACTCGAGGCATGGACACGTGATATATGTGTACATTGTTGCCCTAGCGACGGGGGAGGGGAGGGAGTGGGACGTTATAAGCAGTGGCCTTAATTGGGGGCCTACTTAACCTTGAAGCCTTCAGGCAGATCTCTTCATACCAACTCTTAACAGTTAACATACTTCAAATACGTAACCCCAATATCTAATTGTAACATCACCTGTTAAATCATGTTAACCCGAAATGAATTATAATTTTCAGTGACAGACTCTCGGCTAAATCAAATAGTAGCCACGTTAATAGTGTTCATACCTTCATGTTCCTGCCCTTTGACGTTCATATTCAGCCCCATTAAAAATGTGTGGGCTACCAGGGCATTCTACTGACTTCGCCAATTTGGTGGGAGAATTGTAATCGGTGTTTGGTAAGCAAGGTCTGCCTGTAAATGCACATGCAATTACTACAACGTTTGCTTACGATGAGCCGTAACGCTTTTACATAATGCCTGACGTCGAAACCCCACAATCGATCAGATTATTGACAGCATTTGCAGCTCTAAGTAGAAGGTATCAACTCAGTGCTGGAGCATTAATGATAAGTATTTAAAGGACATTTACTGAATTGTATGATAAGTTCTGGGCAAATTGGATCGCGCACTGCATTTTGAATCCACAAAACCGAATTAGTTTTCCGGTCACAGCTTTCGCGAGTAGCGAGCGATATCCGGTCATCCACGCAGTGGCTTTTGGCTAACCGTCGAAGAATGACGGTCACTGCATCGCGCGCTGCGGCCGTCTGGAACGCTCTTCCTTCCGACATTAGAAAGCCACTGACTGGAGCTATGCACTTTAAAATCATCAAGATTGAAAGCTAATTTCTGTAGAACTGCTTGTTGTTTGTGTTTGGTTTGTTGGCATTGCCCCGCACCACCGATTGACACGGTTGGCTACGAAGTTCAACATATATCTGAACCGGTCCTGCACCCCCAACTTTGCCAACCACCACTGGGCAAAGCGCGGAAGTATGATCAAGAACCCGCCCCCCCCCCCCATGACTGACATGGCTTGGGTGAATGAAGCCGGGCGCGGCGCGCACGGCGGGGGTGCTTTATCTAACAGTAGATTGACAACGGCTGAAAATGACCATCGACAATTCTGATCTTGGGTGGGACACATCGCCGGTAAGGGACGGCGAGTGATGGACATGACCGGGTGGGCAGAATAGCAGCCAAAGGAGGGAGCTGGACCTGCGCGCGTGCCGGGAATGAGTCGAACCGCGTCGAATCGCGCGAACTCCCCACCCGAGGTGATAACTCACATTACGAGGACACCGTGTACCCTTCATTCCCACCCGTCAGCGGGCAGGACCGCGGCTGACCACATGACGATGGACGGACGGAACGGGCAGGGCGGGGTGGGGGGGGGGTTACTCGTGATTGGTCGCTGCTTTGGGGATTCCGCGTGGTGCCGCGTGCCACACGCGGCGACCTCTTGGGATTCAGCACCTGGGACGTGGTGAGCGGGATCGACCCTTGGAGCACGCAGCTGCCCACCCACCCACCCACTCACCCACCCACTCACCACTCACCCACCCACTCACCCACCCACCCACTCACCCACCCACCCACTCACCCACTCACCCACCCACCCACTCGCCCACCCACCCACTCACCCACCCACCCACCCGCCCACCCACTCACCCACCCACCCACTCACCCACCCACCCACTCACCCACCCACCCACCCACTCACCCACTCACTCACTCACTCACCCACCCACCCACTCACCCACCCACCCACTCACCCACCCACCCACCCACTCACCCACCCACCCACTCACTCACCCACCCACCCACCTGCACTTGCAGGTGCTCTTCCACCTCGTCCTCCTTCCCACCTCCTCTGGAGGCTACGCCTGGTCTCGAATGCAAACGTGGTGATGACAACGGGCCACGCGCGTTTTAACATTCTTCTTGAATTTACCCGGTTATGTGGTCTGTTTTTTTTCTCTCTCTCTCTTCGCTTTCTCCCTCTCCTCCTCCCGCCTCCGCTCGCGCACGCCGAGCTAACTGCGTTCGCAGATGTCGAACGCGAGACGCGAGGCTGCGATATAGTTTACGGGGGAATTGAGGGACATATTTCCTAGTTATTAAAATAAAAAAAAGAGGAGTATCCCCCCCCCGCCCCCGCCCCCCCCTTAAGCAAAAGCAAGCCACGGGGGCAAGAAGACCGAGGGCCAATTCTTCCCACAGCGGACCACTAAATCAGACACACAATACGCCCCGCTTGCAATGCCTACACATCGCCGTAATCATTGCAGGCTGCACAACATTTAGCGCAATGACGCCCCGCCGCTTGTGGCTCTTTGGATTCTTAGGATTCCGCGGAAATGCCTCGGGGCCGCGGATGTTTGAACTTTGAAGACAACGCCACGGTTTAGCGCTCTCAGCTGGACGAGCCGCAAAGCACTTTGTCAGTGCAAAGTGGATGGGTGTACCCAGTGCCGCATTCAGCTCGTGCGGGGCCTGTAGGATATGTTATAAAGGGGCCCTAAATAAATAATTTAACAAATAAAACCACGTAAATTATAAAACACAACGTTTTTACTTGCATATTAAGGTAATTGTATTTTTTTATTTGCTATACAGCACAGATAAGGCGACACATCGCTAACCGTAAGCACCCAGTCGTTCGTAAAAGTTTAAGGCAGTATAGTACTATAGTAATAGAGCACGTGCAGACGCACTGCACCGGAATTGATAGCTTGAAAGCATTTAGCGCGGGGCCCTTGAAAGTGCGGAGCCCTTAGCATATGTAGCTACTTTTGATACTAGTGTAGTGGTGATACGCGCTGGGATTAGGGATCGTATGCCAGCGCGTAATGATTGGCTGTGTATGTGGTGACACGCGCTGACGGTGGAGGATCAGGGGTCAGCGCGGGGTCGTGGGTTACGGGGTAATGATTGGCTGTGGGCCGGTGACGCGCTGAGAGGGAGTGACCTGGTGGCAGCGCGGTGTGATTGGTGGAGGAGTGTTAACACGCGCTGGGGAAAACGGATCGTAGAGAGAGTGCGTCGTGATTGGTTCACTAAGGAGCGATGCTCACATCGACGTCCGCATCAGCTCCGTCTCTCGTGAGCAGGGGCTATAAAAGGGGATGCACACAGGCGTAACGGCAGTATGTAACCAGCGAAGAATGAAGACGGGGATGAAGACCTAGGGCCCTGCGGTACCTAGTCCCGCTGTCCTAACGGGACCGGGACTCTGTGTAACCCAGAGGCGAGTGTAGTGTGTGTAGCCATAGGCATAGAGTCTACACGAGCCGAATGTATTGTGTGTAGCCAGAGGCATAGGGTCTACACGAGTCAAGTGTATTGTGTGTAGCCAGAGGCATAGGGTCTACACGAGTCAAGTGTATTGTGTGTAGCCAGAGGCATAGGGTCTACACGAGTCAAGTGTATTGGGTGTAGTCAGAAGCATAGAGTCTACACGAGTTAAGTGGAGTGTATAGTCCAAAGGATAGAGACCACCCGTTGTATTGTGACACGTCAAGATTTAATAAAAGTGTGTTACCCGTCAAGAAGTTCCTGCCGTCAATTCCAATACTTCACTAGGATAATCCGGCACTGGGTGTACCGTTGAGTGGATTACGTTTCTTGGAGAGGGGTGAGAGCCGTGGCGTTGTGGTTAGCATGCTTAACCCGGGGACCCTGATTCGATTCCCTGCCACGGTTAACAACTCAACTAAGCGTTTTATCTTAGCAGGTAAGGCCCACTGAGCTATATAGCTGTTTCTCCGAAGCGACGTGGCCACAAATGAATGCTCAACAGAGCGCTTTATCACTTGTTAATGTATAGCAGCCAAATACTGTAAACGCATGTTGTTGATTCTAAATGTGGAGGGAAAAAAAAACGGAGGTCCCGGGTGAAAAATCCACGTGTCCGCGGGGAGAACACGCAGATTCCAAATATACATCAGGCGTAAGGGCTGGGGTAGAACCCACGACGCCATGCATACCATGCGAGGTAGTCAACATCTCGCACATCGTGATGTGTATACATCGACCCTGCCCTCCCCGCCCGCTTTCACCAACCTAACCAGTGTGGTGATAATAAAAAATAACCTCCCCCACAACCCATCTTGCTGGGGTGGTTTGAACAAAAAGCTGTCAAACAATAACTCACGGGCGGCTGAGGCAGAGATTCCAGCATAGAATCTCAGAGGTGCCAGCCCACAGTGCTCTGACCTCCGAACCACTCCATCACCTTGGTCAGATGGATTGATAATTTAGACGTTAAAGGCCACCTGTGCTAATGGTCCAGAGCTGGAGGCTGCACGGATTGACGTGTGTTGGGCAGATGTGAGGAAGTGCTGCTGATGACTTACCTGTCGACCCCGTATCAGTGCCCTACCTTACGACAGACCAATTCAGACCTTATTGGTCACCCCCGTGCCCCTATACATCTCAACGTTCATCCTACAAAGTCTCATCGCAAGGGACAAACACAAACAAATATATATTTTTGCCCGTATTGAAACGACTGTACGCCGTATGGACCTGAAAACTCAATTTCCCTGTACAAGAACACGGGGTAAACCGTATGGGTTGACAGGCATGTAATGAGGCCACTGCCATCACACTCCAGTTACTCGCTTCAGTCAGCCCTTCTGCGTGTGTCATCTAACACCGGAATACCCAAAGATGGACTTTCCCGTCCCTTCACAACATTAGTCATCACCTGCCAATGCAAACGGGCAATGCCAATGCGGCGTGTGGACTGTTTTGTATAAATTATCACAGTGAATGCACTGCAATTATCCAATTGTGCAACGATAATTAACAGCAATTTCACGATCCCTCGCGATCCTATGATATGGTAATCCACTTAGCACCTGCACACGCTGATTTCATCGTTCCATCTCCAAGGAAAGGATCTCCTTTTGTGCGTGTTCGCTCATCTCACGGCTTCCGCTGTCTCATCGTTACCCCCCCCCCACCCACGTCTAGCAAGGGGCCATCCATTTAGTCCGTACGCATGGAGGGGGGAGGGGAGGTTTACCCAAACGCGTACGCTTGCGTATGGGGGGGATCTACTGACAATGTACGCATAGGCAACGGGGGGGGGGGGGGGGGAGAAGCCTCGATAATAATTTGTCTACATTGGCCTTCAAATTAGTTAGATAGTCTGGCGGTGGACTATCTGTTTGCTTGAACACGTTAATATTATTAACCCTTGATCGTTTCTGCGTGGATGAAATATCGGCCGTTCTATAACATTTGGGGAGGGGGGGGGGGGGTGCGTCAAGTGTACGTACGCAGGTGGGGGGGGGGGGGTGTAATAAGTCCGCGTGCGTACAGGGAGGGGTCAAGTTTTGACAGATGTGTGCGTACCGACTCAATGGATGGCCCCCAACGCGTCCTGCCCAAGCCCACACTCGTCACTTCCCTCGACTTAGAAACGGAGCCGTTAACCCGTTACCGTCCAGAGACGACCGGCGAGGCCGCAGGAGTTGCGGCGTTCCGTTCGCGTAGCGCTGCCACCGCCGCCGTTGTTTGTGTGTGAAAGCAACTGTGCTCGCCGCCCACAACTGCAGCGACACGACCGCATCCTCGACGACAGCTGCGCGTCACGCGCTCCCTCCCGCGTTGCCTTGTGGGAGCCTCGGTTCCAAGGGGCCATACATTGAGTCGGTCCGCACAAATCCATAAAAAATTTACCCCCCCCCCCCCCACTCCCTGTAGGCACGTAAACTTTTTACACCCCCCCCCCCCCCCCCCCGAATCCTATGGAACGGTCGATATTTAATCCACGCAGAAACGATCAAGGATTAGTAATATTCACGTGTTTAAGCAAACATAGTCCACCGCCGGATTATCTAACTCATTTGAAGGCCAATGTAGACAAATTATTATCGAGGATTCACCCCCCCCCGTTTCCTATGCGTACGACATTGTCAGTAGACCCCCCATACGGACGCGCACGCATTGGGTTACCCTCCCCCCTCCATGCGTACGGACTAAATGGATGGCTCCTTACCGATAAAGTTGTTTTATTTAAATGTTTTGCTCTTCTCGATTCCGATGACGCGCGTGCACGTTCATCATCATCACCGACGTGGGAGTGTTCTCTCATCTAGGTGCAAGGTGCATCTTCCACAATGGCTTCATTGCCAACGGCCCTGCTGATGAGAGGGGTCTTCCACCGGAGGTAGCTTTGGACAGCCCCCTCTGAGGGGTATTTGGCCTACTCTCCCACGAATTACACCACGGTAGCAAAAAACAAACGCCACGCACCAGCCAAGTAACACAGTGGCCCTAAAAAGGAAGCCGTCTATAAAATAGGCGAAGCTTTGGGCAATGGCCTTGCTTCGTAGCACGTAAGAATGCCGCCTGCTATTTGTGTGTGTCTTAATGCCACGGTTTTATTGACCGTCGCCAAATAACGCGTTCAACATTTTACGCGGTGAGAAAAAGAAGACGCAGACGAAGCAGGAGAAACAACAACGACGTTCAAATGCGAAAGGGTGGAAGAGGGCTTTACAACGTCCCACTCCTTCGCTGTGAATGTCCCCCCTCTCCGTGCGTTCGCGATTATCGTCGGCGGCAGGAACACGAACAGCCCGGCAGATGTCGGCATTTAGTGCCCCTCACCTCTCTCTCAAGCCGCGTGCGCAACAACCAGGAGGAGCATCCGACGCCGCACCAAGTGGATATCGATAAGAACGGGACCCCCGTCGATTAGACCGGCCTTTCACTGGGGGGGTGGTGGTGGGGCGTGTAGGCTGTGGCGTGGATACCGTGCAGGATAAATTTCCAACCCGCGCGGGGAACGTCAACGGCAGTATGCGGTGATAAACCACGCGGGGATACACAACGGGGATCAAGTGCCTTCCTAATGCGAACACAGAACACGAAGCAAGCGTCTTACTAATACAAAACACACAAACGCCGTGAATCGGATGCCTTACTATTGCAAACTCGCGAACACAACATGAAGCAAGTGCCTTACTAACACACAAAAAACACAAACGCCGTGAATCAGATGCCTTACTAATGCAAACTCGCAAACACACAACATGAATCAAGTGCTTTACGAACGCAGAACACGCTAACGCACGTCTTTACAAACACAGCACACCAATAAACGACATCACACTAATGCCTTACTGACACAAAGCACCCCAATACATAACACGAAACAAATCCCTGACTAACAGAACACAGGGCACCAGTGGCCTGGACTAGGAGGGGTTTTTTGAGACGCCAACAAATGTTGAGAGCCACCGGTTTCGATGGAGTGCCCTTGCCAAGAACATCTGTAACAAGCCAAGCAGCATTTGGTAAACGAGGCTGCCTCTGCTAGAGGTTTAAATCCGCTCCAGAGTTCGCTTGCTCAAACAAAATGCTGCCGGAACATTTTAGGCAATAGGCTCGATGGAAACAAATATTGTATTTAAATGTCTGTTTATATTACGTATGCATATCGAGTCTAAGGCAAACAAAAAAACTAAATTTCGATATAAAGCTTTCGTGACTGCAGGGATTCATCTTCTTGGTTATTTCCGTAAAGTCACGTAGAGAAAAAAAACTATTCAAGAAAAATGCAATAATTCAAGAGGTGAGACAAACTTAAAAAAATGCATGGCATCTCCTTGGCTAGCAGTTGTAACGTGATTAATCCGATCCCATTGATGAGTAAAGTCAACCAACGAACAACAGTGATTGTCACTCATATCATATGGATATATTGGTCCCCGCCATGAGAATGTGGAATCTACACACCACTGGCTCTGGGTCAAACTGCAGAGGAGTGCAACCTCGATGGCCTGTTAGACCACGTAGATGCTGTGATGGTTCACTACGTGAAGTACAAACAAGACATTTCCACTCACGAATCTACACTGGCCACAGCTTAACAGCACAGTGGGCCAGTGAAACGCAATGTCCTAATCCGACTCCTCCTTCAGCAACCCGCACTGACCAGCGTGGTGAATGAAAAAATTAACCCGTAAAAACAAAGTTTTTCACTATAAATCCTTTATATGCGTGTTCAATGGGCCACAACCCAGCCCACATTGGTCTTTGAAACGGGCGGCTAGAGTCCTCTCGTCCTCTGGCTTGAGATGGCTGCCACCTATGGGTCGGATGATTGTCTGCCACCATTAAGCAATTGGTAATTAAATATTTTTAAAAAATTTCCCTAAACAATGTAAAATTTTGGAAAAAAATTTTCACGAAAATTAATTGTCACGCACAACGAGTCTGTGTGCAAAATGTCAGCTCGATTGGATCACGGGAAGTGGGTTAAAAAACGACCGAAAGATTTGCACGGTCGTAAGCAAGCAAGCAAGCACGCAAGCACGCAAGCAAGCAAGCAAGCGAACTTAATATCAAGGATTTAAAAATGATCAAAGCAACTCCCACGACCAACACACAGTGTTGGGGGGGGGAGGGCGGACTTCCTCCAGCAGTGTATTGATAAAGGCTGCTCAATTATGAATTTGAGCTATGCAGTACTGAAGTTATAATGCTACGTACCCATTAACACTGCAATTGATCGTGCTACATCGGGGCGCGTTGTCCTTCGTCACACACGCGTGTTTGGCTTAGTGTGCGATGAGAATCCCAGAGAACCAGGGGAAAGCCCATCGCGCATTGTGGTGGTAACACGCAAAGCCTCGCACAGATGTATCCAATAATCCACTGGCGTACTGCCATCGTTTTGCCACGTCACAGCCTTATTATAATAACTTTGTTTATTTTAATAA
Source organism: Lethenteron reissneri (assembly GCF_015708825.2). NCBI lineage: Eukaryota > Metazoa > Chordata > Hyperoartia > Petromyzontiformes > Petromyzontidae > Lethenteron > Lethenteron reissneri. The sequence goes on from NC_083809.1 coordinate 6,455,671, forward strand.
AGCAACAATAGCTTCTAATCGTTAAACTATGGCGGTCACAACTGCACCGCAGGAAAGCGTATCTGTAACGAGTTTACGTAAATCACCTTCCGTTCTGTATCACCGCAAAAATACAAAATATTGTTCAGTTTATTGGCCCATTGACCTTGCAGAGTGCACACGAATGTTTCCCAGACGCTTTTGTTTAAACCTGTACAAATGCATTCCGTACTAAAGACTAGTTACTAAACATGTTTTTATTTTAGTTTACCAAGTAAGGCCCACTGAGCTATACAGCTCTTTTTTCAGAAGTGGCCTGCCGACAAATGATAGCTCAACGAAGTGGCTTATCACGTGGCAAATGTATAGCAGTAGCCAAATACTGTAAACGCGTGATGATGTTGATTCTAAACGTGGAAAGAAAAACCGGAGAACCCGGAGAAAAATCCACGCGACCTTGGGGAGAGAGACACGCAAACTCCAAATCTACAGCAGGCGCCAGGGCTGGGATCACACCCACGCCCTCCTGTATACCAGGCGAGATAGTTAAAAGGGGAGAATACTCAAACTCCAAATATACAGGCGTCAGGGTTAGGATCGAGAGTTATGCCAAATAGCCTCTACATTCAGAGACTCTAAAGAACTCCCTCCAGTGGACGCCCTTCTGCCAGCAGTGACGTGAGCATGCAATTGCAGGGCTGCCCCTTGAAGCTTTTTTTAAAATTTCAAATGAAGACGTTCTCGTTCGAGAGTGGTTGACACGCCAAGCTGGGAGACCTGAGGCTACGTGAACGCACATCGCACATTGCACGGCGCGCTCCACCCAGCGTCTCCGCGCGCGGCGACGGATCGGGAGCGACGCCGATGCAGCGCTAACCGAACACAGCGGCGAACTCGTCGATCAATCCACTGCTGGACGAGGGGCTCCCTCGCCCACGCCCATGTCGGTCGTGGAGGGTTGTTCGGCCGGGCTCCACGAACCACGCCGGTCGGTGCGAGTTGGTTGAGGGCCGGGGGGTGGGGGTGGTGGGGTCCAAGGCCAGTTCAGATATGAACCCACGACTGATGTTATCGGCGGCTGGGTTCCTAGCGCAAGACGCTAACCGCTGCGCCACCCATCCATCCACGACCCCTCCCCCCAACCCCCACCCCAACCCCACCCTCCCCCCACACACACAGAATTTGTCCGGTGAACAAAAACCGCAACTGAGAGTTGTTTGGTTTTAGGTCGGCCAGTGGCGCAGTGGTGTTCACACGCGGCGCCGTAATGCCCCAGAGAGGCCGAGTTCGATTCCCGACCACGGCTCATGAGCAGCTGTCAGAACCGGTTCTGAACGTTGAATTGGGACCTGTTGGCTCTGGGTGTGACGGTGACATCGACTCGTCGGTTGATAATCGAGCTCAAGGACACCACGTGAGGTGTGTGTTACATACAGTCATGGGTTCACGTGACTCCTCCAGCAGCCACGAGAGGCGCTTACATTCACGATGTTTAAAAATACAAATCGTGACCCAATCGCGTCAATTACTCGAACCGTTACAGCCCATTATGCACTTAATTACCATTGGCTTTGGGGGTGAGCGGTGGCGCAATGGTTATAGAACACCGCTCTATGTGCTCGGTACAGGATTTCGATTCCCAGCGACGACTAACATGACGAGCGAATGATATCCCAATAGCGGTCACTTCACTGACCAGCGTGGTGAAGTATGGTCAAACAGCCACGCCGTGACCGTCACGGCGTGGAGAGAGATTGTCATCCAGCAGTGGATTGGTAAATGGCTGCAGATGATATATATTTAACAAAAACATGTGCGGATAGTGTTAATGTGGTTTTGCAAACAAAATTGGTGTGGACGGCTTGCGGGCTTGTGTGTACACTTCGCTCGCTGGACACAGAAGACAAAGACATCCCGTATAGCCTGTTAGCGAGTCCCTATGAAGGCCGGCACGGCACACGAGGGGGTGGGTGGCCAACACCACGCCTGGCCGCCTTTGTCTCCCCAGTGGCGATGTTTTACACACCGCACCAGGTACTCATTTGAGGCTGAGTCGACCTAGGGGAGACCCCGGACCGGTTCAGATAATCGTCACTGGTGTTGACCGTGAGCGGGAATCGAACTCGGGTCGCTGGGTTCGTAGCGCAGCGCTTGACACACATATACACACAACGTTAAAGCTTTTGTTCACTATTGGAGGGTGTCCTTACGTAAATTAAGTGCTCGTTCAAAGGGCTCGCATAATGAACGTGCATAATGTACGTTGCCTCAGTAATCCCCCCCCCCCCCCCACATTGTGCAAGAGCGCAGAAGGGTGGTCAACACATCTACGCCTCTATATAAGGAAAGAAACAGTAAGGCTCCTCCACAAATCTGGCTGTCGCCTGATGAAGCTAGTTGTAATTACTGGCGAAACGTCGTACTCAGATTGTAAATGTTGTGGCTTGGCTCTCCAACACACCGGTGGTGCTGTACTAATAATATACTACACTATACACTACACTATACACTACACTATACACTACTATACACTTCACTATACACTAGTGCTGTACTAGTGACGAATTGGCGACGTTCTGTTTACGTGACAACCCTTACTAGTTGGCTGTGTCGGGTGGTGGCGGGTTTTAACGACACATTTATATTTTTACGCGATCTAACCAAAAAAAACCTCTATTATGGATGATATTGGTCGCGAAAGCCTCCTACGTGTTAAACTCCTGTAAACCGTTCAATGTTCGTCAACACAGTTGGCCTTTACAAGGAAAATTCTATAATGGGCGACGTTTCAGACAATGGCCCATCTCCATGGCACGTTAAATATCACAAACGCCACCTCTCTCTCTGACCTCTCATGTACAGCACTTTGAAGAAGGGGAATTGCCCGGAACGTCGGTTAATATGCTGACTTTTTTTAAGGCCGCAGTGTTATTGACGCATAGCAAATATCCACAGGTCCCAACCGAGGACAAAACGATACGAAGTGACCATTCTGGGGGGGGGGGGGGGGGGGGGTCAATATGGGTTGATGGTGCCCCTCTTAACATCATTTGAGATCTTTTGGCCACTTGGACAAAACTAAACTGACCGAACCCAGTGCGCAGCCCCCCCCCTCCCCCCACCGCATTTGGCATGGGCTCAGCTTATATATTGAGTTCTATTTTAGTACCATTATCAGCCTCTTGCGTTCGCTTGGTTGGTCGGCTGTGCACGCTATCAGTCCGAGTCCTAAACCGCACGGCGCAACTCTGCAGAAGTCTGAACTCTGCCGACTGCCCGTGAACATTTAGCCCCCTCTACCCCCCCCCCACGCCCCGTCGTTGCATTACCGTCGTGTCGTGCGTAACAACGCAGCCGCGTGTTGTTCAATAAATAGGCAAGACCCGTAAGCGCCTCCTTCCATAATATTTGTCTCCCCACGTAAATAAACACGCGCGGGTATTGTTTGACAAACCCCGTTGGCCGCACGGTGTCCTGGAGGTGCCGCTTTACAGCCGGCGTCGGTGTTAATACGAGCAGGCAAACTCTTGGCCGGTTTCGACGTTCAGCGTCTCATCAGCACGGTCAGACTTGATTGAAATCAATGCTGGTGAACTGCACTATTTGTTTGGTGCCGAGACACATTTCTGCACAAGTATCTCTTTTCCGCACTGACACACACACACGCAACGCCCTATGTGTGCTACACTGACAGACGCATACACATCATCGTTACCATCATCACCATCATCAACACACAATACAAAAGAGTGCCACTCAAGCAAATTTGCATTCACGTGTTCACATAAAAAAAAATTTAACACGGTATTATTTACAATCAGATCGCAAGGGATTGATGGCCGACACTGGTTCGTTCGTAGATGTGCAGCCAAAGGACAGAAACACGCTCGGGAGGACGACAACCGGTGGAGGTGATGATCACAAAAACACCGAGACAAGATGATGATGATGATCACAAAAACACCGAGATGATGATGATGATGATCACAAAAACACCGAGACCAGACGATGACGATGATCACAAAAACACCGAGTCGAGATGATGATGATCACAAAAACACCGACACCAGATGATGATGATGATGATCACAAAAACACCGACACGAGATGATGATGATTATCACAAAAACACCGAGACGAGATGATGATGATGATGATGATCACAAAAACACCGAGACCAGATGATGATGATGATCACAAAAACACCGAGACCAGATGATGATGATGATGATCACAAAAACACCGAGACGAGATGATGATGATCACAAAAACACCGACACGAGATGATGATGATGATGATGATGATCACAAGAACACCGAGACCAGATGAGCCCGTGCGCATGGGGCGAGACGGATCGAGGCGTCGCGTGACCGCGAGCGATTGCGACGACGTGCTGATGGAGGCATTCATTCAGCAGTGGATAGAGCATGGCCGATTAACATTGACTGTCATTATCATCGATGATGATTACAGCTCCGGCCTGACATGTATACAACCGCCGACTTAGACGCACGACGTGTCTGTGTGTGTGGTTTGTGGGGAGCGGTGGCGCAGCGGTTCGCACGCGGCGTTACGAATCCAGCTACTTCAGATCTCCGGTGCAGTTGCAGCGCCTGCACTCTACGCCACTTGCTGCTGCACTACGCATTTCATGGTCTGTTTTTAAGGCAGGAGGGGGTGCCTCTTTCGCAAGGGATTTTACAATCTAGTCCCGGATTCTCAGAAGTGCGCGTGTGTGTGGTTAGAGGCGGAACGCAATACCTGTGTACGTTTGCTTAATCGGGGTTGAACGGTGGGACAGCGGTTAGCGTGCTGCGCGCGGATAACATCACTGGTGTCAGAAACTTGTCGCGGGCCTCTGTCCAAGAACCCATCACCCCCCCCCCCCAGCCTCTCTCTCTCTCTCCAATGTACAAATCCGCACTGATCAGAATGTTCAAGTATGGTAAAGTTGACACGAAGAATCCCCGCAATAACCATCGTAGCGTGGCGAGGCCATCGTCCCGTTTTGGTTTGATTGAGAATGGTTGGAATGTATTTATAATATTTCACGTGCAATTGTTCTAGCCCCCGTGTGTTTGGGTTTGTGGCAGACGTTTGTGGTAAGCGAGATACGAAACGCACAAGCACGGCGCGTTTTGTTATTGGCAACGCAGCGGCGTTCACTGAAAAACCGCCGGAGCGTTCATTCGGTCGTTTGCGATAGTAGCAGCGAGGTCCGCTGACGAACGCCCAGGGACTTTTGAGCGAGTTTCCTGGGAGGGTGGACCCTTCGCATCCAGCAGTGGACACGCTTGTGCTTGTGTTGAGGCTCCTCTCGTCCCGCTCCGGGTTTTCAGCGCTTGCGTAATGCGCTCGTTTCACGCGCGCGCGCGCCGTCCGCCGCTCGTGCATTTCGCAATATGCGCGTGCCGTGTCGTGCCGTATGCTGCAGCCCTTTGTCAATCCACTGCTGGATGACGACCTCCACAACGCCGTACGGGCAGTTTTGTGGCGGGGCGGGGGTGGGGTGGAGTTATTTGACCATACTTCACCACACTGATGATGAGTGTGCGGATTGGTAAACGAGGGGAGGGGGGTTAAAGTAGACGTGGAGCGTACAAGACAAAGATCCCCCGTGTAGCCTTAACAGACTGTTGGGGCAGGTGCTGTCAGCGAGCACCCATGAAGGTCGGCACGGCACACCAAGAGGTGGGTGGCCAGCACCACGCCCGGCCACCTTTGTCTTCCCAGTGGGGATGTTTATACACCGCACCAGGTACTCATTTGAGGCTGAGTCGACCAAGGGGAGGCCCAGGATCGGTTCAGATACTCGTCACTGGTGTTGGCCGTGAGCAGGAGTCGAACTCGCAGCGCGCTAACGACTCCCCTACCGCTCCCCAGTTCACGTACGATACGATAAACAATCTGTTTTGTGGTAATACAATCACACATCACATCATCTTTGAGAATCCGCCGCTAGATTAATAATGCAGCGCAATTCAATGCTGTGGCGCTCCTGTAGGGCCGTTTGGTCATACTTCACCATGCTGGTCAGTGCAGTTTGGCGATGTGGGAGGGGCGTAGGAAAAGTCACCACCCCGGGGTTGACCGTGATCGGGAATCGAACTTTACTCCGCCGGGTTCATAGTGCAAGGAGGCTAGCCGCACCGCACCACAGATCCCCCGGGAAAAGTTACATAAGTGAAACGTACATGCTACACGACGCACTAAATCAGAACACGTGTAACAATGGACAAACGTGCATTTCATTAAGCCGCGCGCGTGTGCATCTCTATGAATTGATTCATTGTAACGGAGCTTCGCACTGCTCCTCGAGCCGCCCACTCGTTCGCTCACCAACCACGACGCGGACACGCGCGCACGCACAGCTGATCAACTCCCCACCGTAGGACGGAAGAAGCGTCTGTTTATTTCGTCGATGGGTCTCTATGCGAATCTATGGTTGTCTGTGTACGCCTGTGGATCATTGACGTGAGTCAAAGGCTCTCTGCGTGAATCTATGGGTCTCTCTGCAAGTCCGTGAATCTCCATTTGAGCCAATGAACCTTCAATTGAGTCGATGGGTTTCCGTGTGAGGATTTGGGTCTCTACGTGATGATGTTGTTCTCCGTGTAAGTCCATGAATTTCCGCGCGACTCAAAATCTCATACCAAGTGCAACTTCGTAACGCCACTGCCTACGTTCGATCTTTCCCCCAAAGCAGATATTTCACGCGTGCACCACCACGCGGCCACGGAATCCGAATATGTATTTACGCTGGAGGAATCCGATGAGCTGCAAAGCTCTTGATCACTCCTGCATGCGCCCACCGGCTCACTCACCAACCTCGATGTGACCACAGCGTAACCCCTTGTCGGCAATCAACAATCCGCTCCCCCACCATACAGACAAACAAGAGGTGAGACCACCAATTTGTATTGTTGTATTATTCTAAGCACACATCGTGTAAACCAATTAAACTGTTTGTGGCAACACACAAGCACACGTCCCAATGCAGCGTTGGCATCGCGGGCCACTCGAGCAGCGGTTCGGACTGAAGACATTCAAGATGACAGTCTCTCTCTCTCGCTCTCCTATCTCTCCTCTCTCGTCACTTGATTGTGCTGTCTTATCAAGGGGACATCTCACATTCGTGTCGTATGAAGTCTGTTGAATGCAGACTATTTTCACGCGATGGTGTTCATAAATTACACCCAATAATGTTGATGATCGGCTTTCTCTGCTGCGTTATAATTTGTATTATTGAAGGGGGGGGGAGGTTAGGGGGGGGGGGGCTCTATCTTCTCGCCTATTCTCAAATAGCGCTAAACACACACACACACAAAATATCTCGTGTAATTTCCTTTACTGCTGCGCAACCACCGATCATTAAAACATTCTCGAGGCGGCTCGCAAATAAAGAGAATTACATACATATCTATGTTTAAATGCGGGACACTTTCCTATCGCAGTGTATTAAAAAAAAACAGTTTTAATGCTAATTTTCAGTCTATCGGTTTGCTTGTTCGAACTCGGGAGAGCTTTAATTGCCGCGCTGACAGTTTCCGCTAATCAAACTATCAACACGATGTCCGAGTGCGAATGGGTGGGAAAACTTGAGCCAAATTAAATAGACACCCGGGCTTGGGACGGTAATTACAGGGCACACCGTATGTGCATATAATCCCCTCTCTCCTTATCTCGCTATCATCATCATCATCTCTCGAATATCTCCCTCTCTCTCTCTCTATCTCACCTCTATCTATCCCTCCGTGTGAGTACGTCTGTGCGTTTGTGTGTAGGAACGGGCGTGGTGCTGGCCAATCACCCCCTCGTGTGCCGTGCCTGCCTTCATAGGTGGCCGCTCGCTCAGAGCACTTGCCCCAACAGTCTGTTAAGGCTATACGGGAGATCTTTGCCTTTGTCTTTGTGAAAAGAGGTGGCATAACTGGTTCGCGGCATCGCGCTACGAGCCCCTGAACCCGAGTTGCGATCGCTGCCGATGGCTAACATCAGTGGCGAGTGATATCAGATCCAGCTCGTGCGGGGTCTGTAGCATGATGTTATTAAGGGGCCCTAAATTAAACAAAAACACGTAAATATTAAAACACACATTTAAAATAGCATAGTAAAGTAATTGCATTTTTGTCATTCGCTATACAGCCAGAAAATACGACAAATCGCTAACCTTAAACACCCAGTCGTTCGTAAAAGTTGAAGGCAGTATAGTACTATAGTAATAGAGCAAGTGCAGAATCACTGAACCGGAATTGATAGCTTGAAAGCATTTAGCGCGGGGCCCTTGAGAGTGCGGGGGCCGTTGCATATGTAGCTACTTTTACTACTTGGATAATCCGGCACTGAGTTCTGCCTATTCTCCACAGATCCAACCTGCAATGACCAGCATGGTGAAGTATGGTCCCCCATCCTCACCGCCGCCTCCACCCCCCCCCCCCATAACTGACATGGCATGGAAAGGCCTCCATCGATTGGTGGACAATTCCCGTATCTCTTCCAAAGCTAGATGGTTCTGTGTGCATGCATGTGTGTGTGTATGTCGGTGTGTATTCACGTTGTTCACTAAAGAACATTTTCAAGCAAATCACTTGAGTTTCATAGGCGCCAGCGCACTGCGCTATGCACCCGGCCACCCGAGTTCGATTCCCAGCTCCGGTTAACAGCTGAGCCAGTCGTGGGCCATTCCCTCGATCGCCTTTGTCTTCGACGAGTCTCTGGTGGTGAAGACATAGTCGGCCGGGCGGCGTGGCTCTGACCACACCGTTGCGTCGCGGTAGAAATACCGACCTTAATAAATGATTGTTAACAGCACTTGCACCAGCAGTATATGTCGTGATCTACTCGGGGGGGGGGGGGGGGGGTGCCTTTCTCTGTCTTTGCACTCGAGAACATGCGCAGGTAAACATCACCTGGACATCTTTTTGCGCGGTGCATCGAGGCATCTCTTAAGAAACGTCCCTGGCAATTGGCCGAGAATGTACGTGCGATTCAGACCGCCGAAACAACGGACTGTCCTTTCAGAAATGTTTGGACTTCGACTCGTTCCTAACCAGCCCGTATGCGTGATACGTCTCCAAGCGTGATGTGTTCAGGTGATGTGGATACAATCCGGTCCTGCACCCCCTCCCCTCACCACCCTCCGCAAACTAACCCCTCTCCCACCTCCCCTTCACCAACCCGCACTGACCAGCGCTTCATCCAGCAGTTGATTAACAAACGGTTGTACATTGCATTAGATGCACACACATACACTCATCGGATTGTCGATTTAACGAGGTAACGTTGCTCTCAGAGGTAACCCACAATTTGTTGTTCTGCAACACGTGACTGAGTGCTTTGGTCACGTGCTTGTTTTGTTGTAACGATTTCTCACCAGAGGCTTCAGAGGCCCGCAACGCCGAGCGGCCAGCAACAGACAGCTCCAGTGGAGGTGCGTTGGTAAGAGATGAAGGGGTATTGGTAAGAGTTGAAGGGGTATTGGTAAGAGATGAAGGTGTATTGGTAAGAGATGAAGGGGTATTGGTAAGAGTTGAAGGGGTATTGGTAGGAGCTGAAGGGGTATTGGTAAGAGTTGGAGGGGTATTGGTAAGAGATGAAGGGGTATTGGTAAGAGCTGAAGGTGTATTGGTAAGAGATGAAGGTGTATTGGTAAGAGTTGAAGGGGTATTGGTAAGAGATGAAGGTGTATTGGTAAGAGCTGAAGGTGTATTGGTAAGAGATGAAGGTGTATTGGTAAGAGATGAAGGGGTATTGGTAAGAGTTGAAGGGGTATTGGTAAGAGCTGAAGGTGTATTGGTAAGAGATGAAGGGGTATTGGTAAGAGTTGAAGGGGTATTGGTAGGAGCTGAAGGGGTATTGGTAAGAGTTGGAGGGGTATTGGTAAGAGATGAAGGGGTATTGGTAAGAGATGAAGGGGTATTGGTAGGAGCTGAAGGTGTATTGGTAAGAGTTGGAGGAGTATTGGTAAGAGATGAAGGGGTATTGGTAGGAGCTGAAGGGGTATTGGTAAGAGTTGAAGGGGTATTGGTAAGAGCTTAAGGTGTATTAGTAAGAGTTGGAGGGGTATTGGTAAGAGATGAAGGGGTATTGGTAAGAGATGAAGGGGTATTGGTAAGAGTTGGAGGGGTATTGGTAAGAGATGAAGATGTATTGGTAAGAGTTGAAGGGGTATTGGTAAGAGTTGGAGGGGTATTGGTAAGAGATGAAGGGGTATTGGTAAGAGATGAAGGGGTATTGGTAAGAGTTGGAGGGGTATTGGTAAGAGATGAAGATGTATTGGTAAGAGATGAAGGGGTATTGGTAAGAGTTGGAGGGGTATTGGTAAGAGTTGAAGGGGTATTGGTAAGAGTTGAAGGGGTATTGGTAAGAGCTTAAGGTGTATTAGTAAGAGTTGGAGGGGTATTGGTAAGAGATGAAGGGGTATTGGTAAGAGATGAAGGGGTATTGGTAAGAGTTGGAGGGGTATTGGTAAGAGTTGGAGGGGTATTGGTAAGAGATGAAGGGGTATTGGTAAGAGATGAAGGGGTATTGGTAAGAGTTGGAGGTGTATTAGTAAGAGTTGGAGGGGTATTGGTAAGAGTTGAAGGGGTATTGGTAAGAGCTTAAGGTGTATTAGTAAGAGTTGAAGGGGTATTGGTAAGAGGTGAAGGGGTATTGGTAAGAGATGAATGTGTATTGGTAAGAGTTGAAGGGGTATTGGTAAGAGGTGAAGGGGTATTGGTAAGAGATGAATGTGTATTGGTAAGAGTTGAAGGTGTATTGGTAAGAGTTGAAGGGGTATTGGTAAGAGGTGAAGGGGTATTGGTAAGAGTTGAAGGTGTATTGGTAAGAGCTGAAGGTGTATTGGTAAGAGATGAAGGTGTATTGGTAAGAGATGGAGGGGTATTGGTAAGAGCTGAAGGTGTATTGGTAAGAGTTGAAGGGGTATTGGTAAGAGTTGAAGGGGTATTGGTAAGAGTTGAAGGGGTATTGGTAAGAGCTGAAGGTGTATTGGTAAGAGTTGAAGGGGTATTGGTAAGAGATGGAGGGGTATTAGTAATATATGGAGGGGTATCGATAAGAGCTAAAGGAGTATTAGTAATCGTTTAATACGTTATGAAACGTAAGCGGTGATCGCTTTAGAAAACTCGCCGTGTTAGTCTCCGATGACGATTCACAAGTGTCCAGTTCGCGGACAGAATACCACGTGGTCTTTAGAGACAACTTTCCAGCGAAAGGAGAGATTTTGGTGGGTTTTTTCTCCAGCACGTGCAGCGGCTCCGGACAAATTTGAGTCACGTGAACTCTGCGATTGTCCAAACGTTGGAGGGAATTGTTGACCGGGCGGATAATTACGAGCGACGTTGTTTTGTTTAAACAACAACAACAACAACAACAACAAAAGTGCCCAAAAGAGGCATGGGGAGAGAGAAGAGACGCCCGCTGGGAGTTACGCCGACGAACGGAAAGAGAGAACTCGTGGATTTGAGACAACGCACGCGAATCCACGTGCGTCGAGTCGACGGTTCAGAAACGTTCGGGCTTAGCCGTCGCTCGAAGGGCTGATGGCCAAGTGTCGACGCTCACGACGAAGTGGCCACCAAAGGGAAACACAGAAACAATGTAATTATTTTCATTAATCGTCCGGTCAAATCGACACTGAGTCGTAGGAGAATTTTACAGGAGGGTGCTGCTGGCGATGTTTTTTTTGTGTGATGAGATTTGTTTTCATCCACCTAACGACGAGTCGTTGATTATCCGAGTGGGAGGAAACCGGAGCACCCAGCGAAAACCATCACGCGTGCGAGGGGGCAACGCTCTATCCCCGTACAGAGGGAAACAGATGGCGATCAGTCCACGGCATTCTCCTGGCGGGCCAGGGTATGGTAACCTCCCCAACGCGCATAGGAAGGGGAGTTTCACATCCAATCTCTGTGTGCGGTGATCAAACAACCCTCGCTGCTGCCTCCGCACAGTGCTGGACAACAGGAAGCCTCGTGCAGCAGCGTAGCCACCGCCGCCGCCACCCGGCTAAAATCAACATGACGATGATATTTCGATGTAAAGCTTTCGTGACTGCAGGGATTCATCTTCTTGGTTCTTTCGGTAAAGTCACGTAGAAGGGAAATAATAAAATAATAAAAATAAAACATAATAAAATACAATTCTCACGACGTTTCGGCCACAACGCAAGCAGCCGGCGTCAGGTGAAGAACAGGTGTGTCTGAATTCAGACGCTGTCTTTCCGACAGACCTGTTCTTCACCTGAGGACGGCTGCTTGCGTTGTGGCCGAAACGTCGTGAGAATTATTTTATTATGTTGTTTTATTATTATTATTATTTTATTACTTCCCTTCTACGTGACTTTTACCGAAAGAACCAAGAAGATGACGATGATCGTTCGGAAAAAGTAAATGGGCTTGGGCAGGACACGACGACGACGACGATGATGGTCTACAGACGAGATTGACGACGGAATGGCAGTCAAAGGAGGCAACGTACCCGAGAAGACGGTCACCGTGAAGTGAGAGCGGGGCGATCAGCGTCAAGCGCGACGGAACGCGACGGAGAGTCACATCGCGCGACAGCGAGGAATGGGTGTCGGCAGCGCGGGGAGGCCTTCATCCAGCAGTCGATAGACCATGGGTCGTAAAGATCACCACATTTCTGACGTGTCAATGGGTCAATGTCATTTTCGTGTCATGCTTTACATCCCTTGGACAATCTCGGATGACGGTCTCCCCCACGCCGCCCTGTTGGTCATTGAGGTTGTTTGACCATACTTCACCACGCTGGTATGTACGGATTAGTGAAGCGAAGGCGTGGGTGGGTTGGTGGATAAATTAAGTGCGGGGGGGGGTCCCGTTCCGCGTATCACTCTGCACTAATGTTAATTGTGGTTGGGTGCACAGTGCAGTGCGCTAACCGCTGTGCCACCACTCCCCTCTCAATGAGGTATACTGCCTACCTTGATTGAAGCTCAACTCGTATCAGACGTATGCACACACCGGTACAGAGTTCACTTGACACGTCATGCCCATAGGCACTCCTTGGGACGGGACAAATACGTGCACTAATTAAAGATACGCGCATTGCCGCTCCGCCAATATTTATAAATATAATTTGGCCACTTTGGCGATTAAAACGCGAATTCATGTTCGAGACAAGTGGCTCTGCGCGTGCCCTTTTTTTTTTTATCAAACACGTGTTCTGGGTAAAGTACGCGCGTCATACGTTGCGATACGCATTTAGTTTCGCTCGGAAGATACAACAACAACAACAACAAACAAAAATGCTCCTTCGTTCTCGCTTTGCTCTAAAATGCCAAACCGCAACACTTGAACCCCACGGTGAGAGCGACAGCCGTTCAAGTTCTGAGCAGTTGTGGGAAAGATGGAAAACACGAAACTAGGCGCGGGCGATGTCCATGTCTCGATGAAGAGCGATCTTCAATTTTGCCGTTGTTGTTTTTTTAATGAACTGCTTTGTGCGAGAGAACTTTTCTTGTGTTTTTGTCCCAAGCGTTAATTCTACTTTAAAGCGATCTGATATCGCTCGGACGCGGTCACACATATCTAACGCACGCGTGAGTGTGCAATGTGTACGCGTGTTTGTTTCCTGCACCCACGATTAGCACGGTTGGCTACGTACGGTGCGAAAGAAATTCAACATACATACTGCCCATAGACTAACACTACCCCATAGACTCAGCACTGGCCAATGGACTCAAACACTGCACATCCGATTAGCACGGGTGGCTGCGTACGGTGCGAACGAAGTTCAACGTACACGCGTACACAGTGAACTAAAAAAACCAACGTGTTATTCTTGTGGTATACACGCAAATCCGCGCCCACGTGCGGTCGCTCTGCCTATACACGATCTTAACCGGACGAAATCGACCTCGCATTTTCATATTCAAGATGACAGATGTCAAAATGCCCTTATCCGTGTGCGTCCGCGGGCCGTCTCACGTAGACTCAAGGTGCAAGGCGCGCTGGCCTCTGGCTAACGCAAGCCTCGAGCGCGCCCTGAGAGTGTGGGGAGTGGTGGTGCAGCGGTCAGTGCGCAGCGCTACGAACCCGGTGACCCGAGTTCGACTCCCGCTCACGGCCAATACCAGTGACGATTATCTGAATCGGACGTGGGCCTCCCGTAGGTCGACTCGGCCTCAAATGAGTAGCGTACTTGTGCGCGGTGTGTAAACATCGCCACTCGGGAGACAAAGGCGGCCGGGCGTGGTCCTGGCCAGAACTTGCCCCACAAGTCTGTTAGGGTTATACTGGGGGGGGGGAACTTTATCTTTGTTTCACGGGACTCCGAGAGCTCCGTGCTGAAGTTGTGTTGGGTTTAATTCGGACACAGCGCGTCTCGCGTAGTGACACGATACTTCGAGCGAGTTTAAAATCGCGAGTTGGATTCTGACCGCGATGCGATCTGTCGCCGCAAAACATTGACAGACCCTTAAGGTCCCATTCGTTCCGTTTCATTGAAGTGCATCTGCATTGCCCGAACACGTCTCTGTGTTGCGCGCAGCTTACACACAAACAGATCGCGGGCGAATGTTGCATACACACACACACAGACAGAGACAGGGAGACGCACCGACAGCCACACGCGGAGAGACACGGACATGCACGTGGGCGCAATGCCGCCACCGCTGCCGGCCGCCGCGTCGCGCGAACGAGCGCGCCGGTCGGAGTGGGAACGCGGCATCACGCGAGTCGAGTCGACGACAACTCGCGGCCGCACCGCGAGCCTCCATCCCCACCCACCGCACGGGTCCGGCAGAACGCCACCACCAACCAAGCAACCACCCACCCACCAACCACCACCAACCAAGCAACCACCCACCAACCACCACCACCAACCAAGCAACCACCCACCCAACAACCACCACCAACCAGCAACCAACCAACCAAGCAACCACCCACCCACCACTCACCACCACCACCAACCAAGCAACCACCCACCCACCATCCACCACCACCAACCAAGCAACCACCCACCCAACCACCACCAACCAAGCAACCACCCACCCACCAACCACCACCACCAACCAAGCAACCACCTTATCTCCGCTTACCTTGTTTGCGCTGAGGATTCGCCTGCTTGCGTCGCTGGCAGCGTGCGCTCTCCGACATGTCGGCGAACTGCGCCTGGAGTGTGTGTATCATGACCCGTGCGGCCGCCGGGTGATGGTGGGGGGTGGGTGGACAGGAGAGAGCGACACCCGGGCACAGGAGACGAACGAAGGGGGGCGAGAGAGGAGAGGACAACCTTAGAGAGAGAGAGAGACAGGAGAGGGTGCGTGGGGGTGGGGGGCACGTGTTGGTGGAGAGGGCGGGAGGCCACGCGGGCGGGAGTGAAGGAGAGCCCTCGCTCGCTCGCTCGCTCTCACTCGCGCGCGCTCTCTCTCTCTCTCTCTCCTTGTCTCTCTCGCTCGCTGCTTTCGCTGACTACTCTGCTTGTAAGGGCAGCCGTAGCCACAGCTTGATCGCTACCAATGTGCTCTACCCCCCCCACCACCACCAACCCCGATCACCACCCGCCCACTCCTCCCACCCCTCCCTGATGAACTCTTTCTTCCTCCTCCTACTGCGTCCTCCTCGTGCCCGTCGCCTCTTGCACCGCACGTGGCGATCCGGTCCCCGTCTTAGCGACTCGGGCACGCACTCGTCCTGCCCCGTGTCGAGTCCGCGCTCACCACCATCATCACCATCATCCTCGTCATCCTCGTCATAATCTCACTCACAAGCGCAAGTTCAGTGAGCGCGCGCGTGCCCGCGTCCCTCTCGGAATTAAATCGCCGTCAACAGCAGCAGCAGCAGTAGTCGTAGCCAGCGACTACGGGACGATAGCAGTGTGCATCGACTAGCGCTCTCGTCTTATCGGAACCCTCGAACAGCGTACGGGCAACAGTCGTGATATAGACGGGGTGGGTGGGTGGGGGGTTTACTCGCTAAACTTTGTCCGTGTTCTCCCTGTGTGCGTGTATTTAAGTCTACGGAACGTGCACTGCATGCCGGAATGCCCGTGCAGTGAGTGCAGTGAGTGTGCTGTGGGTGCTTGTAGGCGCTCGCGAACAGCGCTTGCCCCAACAGTCTGTTACGGGAGATCTCTGTCCGCGTGTGTGTTTCGCACGGCGACCACACACGCACAAGCTTCCGTGCGACCTTCCAGCCTGCGCAAGTGCTCGTTAGCAGCACTTTGCCCCCCCCCCCCCCACCTACACCAACCAACAGCTAGGGTTGTTAAAGGCCGCGTTGCATCTCTTCGTTCGCGAAACTTTGTAAAACCGCGCAGCGCGCCCGCAATTCTCAACCGCGGGGTGGGGGGGCAGGGATGACTCGACTGCACTGGTAGCGCGCTCTCCGCGTGCAGCGCCGATCAGCTCGTGAGCGCGCAACGCGATCACAAGGAGACACATAGGTGCAGGCGTGAGCGGTGAGCGTTCGTGATAGCGAGTCGTGGTTTAAAGGTTACGTGCACGGGACAGAGATGGGCGTGGGGGGGGTTTGGCCGACACCTTTTCAACCCGAGCCGTGTAACCGCATTTTTTTGTATTGAACGTACTGCGTCGCAATTCTATACGACGAGGGAGCGCGATAGGGGTTTTCGCGGTTGTAAAGTGCGCAGCTACAAAGATTCCGTTTCTTCTTCTTTCTCTCTTCCTTCCTTCCTTCCTTCTTCCTCCTCCTCCTCCTTCTTCTTCTTTCGGATCGCGTCGCGGTGCTGTTCGGCACGACGTTCCGACGTTTCGCGGCGCGCGCTAAATGCGTTTCCTTTTGAAGCTTCCTCAAGAAGACCGTTGCGAAACGTCGGGCGGTCCGGCGCCAGAACAATCGACTCGCGTTACAGCGCGAAATAAAGTTGGGACGTCGATGTAAAGCGGTCAATGAAGGCGGACCGCGTTTCGTAAACTCGTTGTAGAACGAATTTGCGCTTATTTGCGCAAAAGCCGCGTCGAGGACTTCTTAGGAACACACCTCGCCTCTCTTTAGATTCTGTCCGAGCGAGACACGCGATCTCCCGGAACAAACACACGCAGACACACGTGAAACACACATCCACTGAAACACACAAACTCAGGTGTGTGTATATATGTACTATGCAGAGGTTATCAAACAAGGCTGCGGCTAATACAAGACCGCAACGGCGGATATTTGTAATGGTTGTGGTTGTAACCTGAACGCGATTACCTTTGATTCGATTGCGCGATTGTGAATGCATTGCGTGGGGAGTGGTGGTGCGGCGGTTAGCGCTACGCTGCGCTACGAACCCGGCCACCCGAGTTCGATTCCCGCTCACGGCCGCCAACACTCGGTGACGATTATCTGAGCGGGTCCTGAGCCCTCCCCTAAGTCGACTCAGCCTCAACGGAGTACCAGGTGCGGTGTCTGGTTAACATCGCCACCGGGGAGACAAACGCGGCGTGGTGTTGGCCACCCACCCCCTCGTGTGCCGCATCAGCCTTTATAAGTGCTACTCGCTAACAGCACTTGCCCCAACAGTCTGTTAAGGCTACACGGGGGATCTTTGTCTTTTTTATCATTTTGATGCGCTGTATGTAGACTCTTAAGACCCCGCCAGTCGACTGACGGTAGCTTAAGCTTAACCGTGATTCACATGTTTTCTAATTGTAATTCTACTCTTAGACAATGCCGACGAGTTAAGACGAGTATTGTGCCGTGCGTTAAACTGCAGTGGCTTTTTAATATCGTTGCGTAATTTCAGACAATAATAATAGAAGACAATATACAACAAAGAACAACAACAACAACATCAAATCGGAACGATATTTTTTGCGCATTATTTCCTGTTCCAAATCACGCAAGATGAGTTGAGTTATTGCAAGCAGTAGGTGCGACGTACGCGCACAACGCGTTCCACCCGTACTCCGACTGTCCTGTCGCCTCCGATGAGCACGGCCGGATACGTGCGGTGCGAAAAGAAGTTCAACATACATACATACATAGATGCGCTAACATCGGCTGATTAGGCGTGGATTACGCATCGAAGTGCTGATGGCTTCGTCAAAGACATCGCAAAAGAACAACAAATGTCACGCACGCCGAGCGTAGTCGTCGTATAAATAATATACAACTTACGGTCTGTCTCACAACGACGACACTCATGATTGAATCCGGCATATTTACCTGCCATCCGTTTAAGCAGCACGTGTTAGATATCCAATATACAAAAAAACAACGCGTAAATTCCCTGATTCTTCTACTTCATCGTTATCATCGCTTTTAAAAATCAACAATCACGCGCGTGCCGTCACACGTTCATTTTGAGCCGGACATGATGGACAGGTTGCGTGTGAGCATTTGCAGCAGGTGTGGTTTTGAACGAGTAAAAAAAACCAAAATGTTCAATTGGAAAGCCACAGAAGCGACGCGTAGCGGCTCTTCCTGACGTCGGGAAGACGTCCCTTGCACATTCGCCCCTTTGCGTGAACGTGGCGGCTAAAGACGTGTCCGCGAGTCGCAACGATAGGCGACGATGAACGCGATGAACGGGGTGAACGGGATGAACGAGGTGTTCAACAGGAGATGTTGCTGTTTAGGACTCTAGATTTGACGCACCACAAAATCGGGTTGGTCTGCTACAAATCCAACAACGTAGAACCCCCCCCCCCCCCCCCCCCCCCCACTAATAATCATCGATTTAACTCTCAGAAAACATCGCGCTATCATTCCGGACACGGTGCGGCTAGACCCAAGCTCGACAGGGACACTGGCAGGATGATGCAGTGTTCATGACAAGGCACCATTTTCGCTACAACGCTCCGTGCATACGGGCAACAGTCGTTGTCGTTCCGGCGAATGTGTTCGGTATGCGGAGACGGGAACCCCTTTCTTCCAGCGCCATATCTGGGACGTTATCTTGTGACAGATTACTTTATTACATCACCCTCGCTGCGTTAGTACCATCGTTGTTAGCATTCGCGATCGTACGTTTTGCTGTTGCTCTTCCCTCTGCTTCACCCAGGAAAGTCCAGAGTCGTCTTCAATGCCATCACCTTGCGTTCGCCGCGTGCGGATCTTGTCTGCCGAGTCCTTTTCACAATCCAACACGAACACACACATTGTATTGGGAAGGCACTTAACGCGTCAAATGTTACTATGTATACAGTATATATATACTACACCTTGCACGTGCACCTGAACGCATGTAATGTCAACTGCAGCGTCAGTTCGTGCCATGGTGAGCGCGTGTTATTTGACTCGGAGGATAACAGCGCGCACACTTGGTATGACGACTCGAGTGCGAGGATTGTCGCGGTTGTGTAGCGATCCGGTTTTCACGGTTGCATGGCGTGTTGTGCGGCAAGGGTGTCCGACGTTTCGCTCCACGAGTTGGGAGTTTCTTCGGGGAGTCGAACAATGCACTTCTCACGAATAAGTTCCCCTAGCTGACTTTATTTCAGTTCCTGAAGAAGCTCCCAGCATGTAGAGCGAAACGTCGGACATCGCGCCGAACTACCCCGAATCTACTTTCGAGAAGTATTTTTACATTATGCTCGTGTGGGGTTCTTCAACTGTGCTGTTCAATAACGCCTCGGCTCATCCTCGTGTGCGCGCTGCGCTACGAAAACCGGCGACCCGAGTTCGATTCCCGCTCACAGTCAGCACCAGTGACGAATATCTGAACCGGTGCTGAGCCTCCCCTAGGTCGACTTGGCCTCAAATGAGTACCTGGTGCGGTGTGTAAACATCGCCAAGAGGGAGACAAAGGCGGCCGGACGTGGTCTTGGCCACCCACCACCTCGTATTCCGTGCCGGCCTTCACAGGTGCTCGCAGTATGTTAAACGCCATATATTTGTATTTTTTATGTAGACTGCACAATATACAACTGTTAAAAACAACTGCGCTTTTAACTTGTCTGTCTGAGTTCGATTGCCGGCCAAGACTAGCATGAGTAGACGAGTCACGTCTGACCTGCCCATCATCACCCCTACTCCCCCTTCTTCACCGGCGTGGTGAAGTATGGTCAAACAACTCCCCCGTGACCGACACGGATTTAGGTATGGCCTTCGGCCAGCAGTGGATCACGTGACACACTACATCATTGTACAATCGCATTGATGGTGCCACGTGTTGACGATGCGTGCGCGCGCGCTCAGATCGCGTGGTCGTATGATGTGCGGAGCGGTGGCGCAGCGGTTAGCGCGCTGCGCTACGAAACGGGCCACCCGAGTTCGATTCCTGCTCACGGCCAACACCCTGTGACGATGATGAGAATCGGTCCTGGGCCTCCCCTAGGTCAACTCATCATCGAATGAGTACCTGGTGCGATATGTAAAACATAGCCCCTGGGGAGACAAAGGCGGTCGGGCGTGGTGCTGGCCACCCACCCCCTCGTGTGCCGTCCTGGCCTTTTCAAAGATGCTCGCTAACAGCACTTGCCCCGACAGTCTGTCAAGGCTATACGGGGGAGCTTTAGATTCGTTTCTTGTGATGAACACCACCCGCGCAATCTTAGGGAGCAAAAACAAAGACAGAGATCTCCCTGATAGCCTTAACAGACTGTTGGGGCAAGTGCTGTTAGCGAGTAGCACCTATGAAGACCGACACGGCACGCGAGGGGGTGGGTGGCAAACACCACGCCAGGCCGCCTTTGTCTCCCCAGTGGCGATGTTTACACGTAGCACCGGGTTCTCATTTGAGGCCGAGTCGACCTAGGGGAGGGCCCAGGACCAGGTTCAAATCATCGTCACCGGTGTTGATGGCCGTGGGAGAGACTCTAACTCCGGGTCACCAGGTTTGTAGCGCAGCGCGCTAACCGCTACGCCACCGCACCCCATCAGCATTAGGGAGCTTACACAAACACACGCTCACAGCGACAACAACACACAACATCTGTTTAGCACAGCACCACGACCGACTGCTACTGCTACTACGACCCCGACAGTTTATAAGGATGCTTGTGGAACACGCACAGACACACAGACACGACGACTGCGACGATACAGACTCCGGTACAATGACACTCGCACTCGTCGGCGGTCGGGTGAAGAATCTGCGCGAATCACATCGCGTTCGGCCCTCTACGCGAATGAACGTCACGGTTTCATTTATCTCCATCCACTGCTCGGCTAATAGATGCCCCGTATGCTTCCGATTGTTCGAGACGCTGCGAAACGTGAAGACGCAAGCCCAAACTCCGTGTGCCCTTCGACAATAAAGTTAGACAAATCTGGTCACATACACCAAAGACTGTTTGGGCAAGTGCTGTTAGCGAGCACCTATGAAGGCCGGCATAGCACAAAAGGGGGTGGGTGGCCAGCACCACGCCCGGCCGCCTTTGTGTCCCCAGTGGCGATGTTTCCCCATCGCAACCAGATACTCATTTGAGGCTGAGTCGACCTAAGGGAGCCTCAGACCCGCTTCATATTATCGTTTCTGGTGTTTACCGTGAGCGGGAATCGAACCCGTGTCCGCTACACCACCGCTCCCCCCCACACACACACACGTACACAACACAACTGGCGGATTCTAATATGCAACCCCCCACCCACCACCCTTCCCCACTAACTTTTGCCTTTCATACAAATCCGCGCGATATGGTCATTTGAATCGGCGAGTAAAGTTAGGCTGAAGTTCCGTGTTGGTTCCGACGGCGCATCACATCCCGCGGGCTCCACGCGCTCTCGTGCGCTTACGCGCGTTAAGGTAACCTATCTCGAAAGAAAGGGAGACCTCGGAATGAACAAGACATCTTTCTTCCCCTTGTCGGCATCCTAATATAGCCAGCCACACGTGTGTGTGGTGTGTGTGGCTTGCTTTTTTTTTAATTGTGGGACAGCTGTTGAATGGAGGGTAAAATGTACAGCTGCAAATTGGGTGCGAAGTTTTTTGGCATGAGACCGCAGTTTTTTTTTCTATTTCGCTAAAAAGAGCGAGCGAGAAAGATATATGAATATGTATAATAATATATATACATATGCGTGCGTGTGCTTGTACACATCTGTGGGCAGCAACTACGTGCACGGGGAGCGGTGAGCGCACTGCGCTACGAACCCGGCGATCCGAGTTCGATTCCCGCTCACGGCTACCAACGCCAAGTGACGATTATCTGAACCGGTCATGGGCGTCCCCTAGGTCGACTGAGCCTCAAATGAGTACCTGCTGCGGTGTTTTATAAACATCACCACGAAGGGAGACAAAGGCGGTCGGGTGTGGAGTTGGCCACCCACCCCCTCGTGTGCCGTGCTGACCTTCATAGATGCTCGCTAACAGCACTTGCCCCAATAGTCCGTGAAGGCTACACGGGAGGTCTTTCTCTTTGTA
Source organism: Lethenteron reissneri (assembly GCF_015708825.2). Lineage (NCBI taxonomy): Eukaryota > Metazoa > Chordata > Hyperoartia > Petromyzontiformes > Petromyzontidae > Lethenteron > Lethenteron reissneri. The sequence goes on from NC_083809.1 coordinate 6,477,929, forward strand.
CAAAACAGCACATACAGAACGCGAAGAGTTGCAGTCACAGCCCTTGGACGCCTGCGCTGCACGGCGCTTGACGATCTACACAGACAAAGATCCCCCTCCCATATAGCCCAGCTGTTGGGGCAAGTGCCGTTAGCGAGCACGGATGATGAAGTCCGACACGGCGCACGATGGAGCGTGAACGAGGAGCGCGAGTGGACATAAACCACTCCCGACCGCCTTTGTCTTCCCCCCCACCCCCCCCCTTTCACCTCCCGCCCCAGTGCTGATGTTTACCATACCGCACAATGTTTTATAATTTTTGTTAAAGGCTGAGTCGATCCAGGGGAGATGCCCCCAGGCAATCTGTCGAAGCAAACATTCGTCCCCTTCATATTGGGCCACGTGCCGGGAATTGAACTCGGGGTGACGAAGACAAAGGGGACTGGGACGGACGCGCGTGACGATGCACGCAAACGCGTGCGCCGTCACTTCGCGGTTTGTTTAGTGCGCGTGCGCGTGCGTGCGCGTGCGTAACACACACGCGCGCGCACGCACGCGCACGCACGCCCGCACGCGGCACGCACTCAAGCCAAAAGAGCGAAGCTATTCACACTTGTTGATAAAGGGATGTGATGTGTGAGCGGCGCTCCTAATTAAACACCTTTAGCGGGAAGGAGGAGACGAGCCACGCACGATCCAGAAACCTACATTTGTGTGCGTGTGCTTTTTTATTGTTGTTGCTGTTGTTGTTGTTGCTGCTGCACGCAGAGGCTCTGCTCCGTGAGAGTTGTAAACACGGCCGACGCGCGCGCGCGCTCCGCGTTGTCTCGCGCGAAACGCCGTGAACCCCGCGCACGCTGCAACGCGTGAGTCGACCTCGGAGTTTCCAATCGTAACACCCCCACGATAACAACAACAACAATACTCACAACGCCTCTAGGTGCGTATGCATCTCGGAGAGGTAGCGTGTTGCGTGTTGCGTGCGGCGGCTGCAGTTGCAGTGTGGGGAGCAGTGGCGTAGTGGTTAGTGCACTGCGCTACGAACCCGACCACCCGGGTTCGATTCCCGATCACGGTCGACACCAGTGACGATTTTTTTGAACCGGTCCCCTAGGTTGACTCGGCCTCAAATGGCGTGGTGTGCAAACATTGAACAAGACGACGGGCGTTCTGCTGGTCATCCACCCCCTCGTGTGCTGTTCCGGCCTCCTCATAGGCGCTCGCTAACTTGTCTCGAGTCTATATGGGGGGCATCTTTAGATGTGTCGCTTCAGATGAACACCGCGCGCGCAATCTTAGGGAGCACGCACACCACTACCTACGACTGAGACATCAGTTTTTTTAATGTATAAGCAGGTTTGTGAAAACACACACACAAATATTCTTAGGTTTTTTTCGGTAAAGTCACGTAGGTAAAAATTAAAATTAATAAAAGTAAAATAAAAATCACGACGTTTCGGAGGCAACCCAAGCTTCCGTCTTCAGGTGGAACCGTCACAGCACGATTGCTGTATCAAGTGTGTATCACACACACACATGTCGGAGGCGGAGGCTATACATATCGGTGCGAGTCAGTTCTGAAGTCACTCGTGGCAGGGAATCGAACTCAGGTAGCCGGGTTCGTAGCGCAACGCGTGAATCACTGCCCACGCACACCGCTCCAAACACAAAAAGAGAAGCCCCCCCCCCCCTATAGCTTCAACAGACTGTAGGGGCAAGAGCGAGCACCTTTGGCAGGCCGACACGGCACACGAAGATGAGTGGTCAACACCACGCCCCGGCTGCCTTTGTCTCCCTTGTGGTGATGTTTACACACAACGCACCAGGTTACTCATTTTGAGGCCCAGGACCAGTTCAGATCATCGTGATCGGTGTGGGTAGCCGTGAGCGAGAATTGAACTCGACGCGCCGGATTCGTAGCGCGGCGTATCGCGCTAACCGCGACACCGCCTCTCCCCACGCACACAGACAAAGACCCCCCGTATAGCCTGAACAGACTGTTGGGGCAAGTGCTGTCAGCGAACACGAGGGGGTGGCCGGCCAGCTCCACGCACGTGTACATACACACATACCCGCATGTCAGACATCCTCCCTCCCAACTCATATAGTAGCCGAGAACCACGTAGGGAAATTTCAAGCGGGCAGCTTTAAACCAGGCGTCGGTAACACCAGAGGCATATCATCGGTTATTGTGCGAATTACAATCGGGGGGTAGTGCTGAGACCGGTTAACACGGGTTGCGTGTTGGGCGCGGGTATAATGATGCGATCATTACACCTCCCTGTCAATCAGCAGCGCCAGCGCAGGTGCTAGCTGGATTATTGCGCCGCATTGCAATTAGTGGGGGGGTGGTGGGTGGGTGGTGGCTGGTGGGTGGGGTGGTGGGGGGGTGCGGCAGTGGAGTGGTGGGGGGGGGTGGTGGGGGGGGTGGTGGGGGGGTGGGGGGGGTGGTGGGGGGGGGGGGGGGGGTGGGGGGGTTGTGGGGGGTGGTGGGGTGGTCGGGGGGTGGTGGGGGGGGGGTGGTGGGGGGGTGGTGGGGGGGGTGGGGTGGGGGTGGGGGGTGGGGGGGGGGGGGGGGGGTGGTGGGGGGGTGGGGGTGGGGGGGGGTGTGGTGGGGGGGTGGTGGGGGTGGGGGGGTGGTGGGGGGGGGGGGTGGGGTGGGTGGTGGGGGGGGGTGGTGGGGGGGGGGTGTGGTT